>NC_140995.1:248742824-249482824 GCF_052327205.1 Somniosus microcephalus | reverse complement strand
CTCTCTCTAGTCTCACTCTCTCTGGTCTCACGCTCTCTCTCTGGTCTCTCTCTCTCTCTGGTCTCACGCTCTCTCGCTCTCTCTCTCTCTCTGGTCTCTCTCTCTAGTCTCACGCTCTCTCTCTGGTCTCTCTCTCTCTCTCTGGTCTCACGCTCTCTCTCTCTCTGGTCTCACGCTCTCTCGCTCTCTCTCTGGTCTCACGCTCTCTCTCTCTCTCTCTCTCTCCAGGTCCTGGAGTCGTGTGTTGTCACTGTGGGCCGTGTGTCCAACGTTGACCACAATAAGCGTGTGATCGGTAAGGCCGGCCGCAATCGGTGGCTGGGAATCCGGCCGTCCAGCGGGCTGTGGCAGCGGAAGGGGGGCTGGGCGGGGAGGAAGATTCGGCCCCTCCCCCCCATGAAAAGTTACGTCAATCTGCCGTCACGAGCGACCGTGAGCTGACCGAGAGTTAGCGGGACTTGGAGCTGATGTACAATAAAGTTCTTGCACACACTGCAGAGTGTTTGACTCGGTTACATGTCCACAGGATGCGGATTCAGTGGGTCGTTGGAGAGTCAAGCTCCGCGGGATCAACATCCATCGAAGTGCTGCTTCCTCACACGGTCTCCTTCCTCCGTGGTCAAGGAGCAGGGAATCCCTGTACGGGGCGGGGGCAGTCTGAATGATACTGTGGGCCAGGGCGGAGCTGATCCCAGTCGCATCCACTCTCCATCACCGGCGTACCGTGTCTGCAGTGTGTACCAGCTTTTTTATTCGTTCCTGGGATGTGGGCGTCGCTGGCAAGGCCGGCATTTATTGCCCATCCCTAGTTGCCCTCGAGAAGGTGGTGGTGAGCCGCCTTCTTGAACCGCTGCAGTCCGTGTGGTGAAGGTGCTCCCACAGTGCTGTTAGGGAGGGAGTTCCACGATTTTGACCCAGCGACGATGAAGGAACAGCCGATATATTTCCAAGTCAGGATGGTGTGTGACTTGGAGGGGAACTTGGAGGTGGTGGTGTTCCCATGCGCCTGCTGCCCTTCTCCTTCTAGGTGGAAGAGGTCGCGGGTTTGGGAGGTGCTGCCGAAGAAGCCTTGGTGAGTTGCTGCAGTGCATCGTGTAGATGGTCCACACTGCAGCCACGGTGCGCCGGTGGTGGAGGGAGTGAATGTTTAAGCTGATGGATGGGGTGCCAATCAAATGGGCTGCTTTGTCCTGGATGGTGTCGAGCTTCTTGAGTGTTGTTGCAGCTGCACTCATCCAGGCAAGTGGAGAGTATTCCATCACACTCCTGACTTGTGCCTTGTAGATGGTGGAAAGGCTTTGGGGAGTCAGGAGGTGAGACACTTGCCGTAGAATACCCAGCCTCTGACCTGCTCTTGCTACCACAGTATCAATGGTGACCTCCAGGATGTTGTTGATGGGGGATTTGGCGACGGTAATGCTGTTGAATGTCAAGGGGCGGTGTTTAGACTCTCGCTTGTTGGAGATAGTCATTTCCTGGCACTTCTGTGGCGTGAATGTTACCTGCCACTTATCAGCCCAAGCCTGAACGTCGTCAAGGTCTTGTTGCATGCGGGCATGGACTGCTTCATTATCTGTGGAGTTGCGAATGGCACTGAACACTGTGCAGTCAGCAGCGAACATCCCCATTTCTGACCTTATGTTGGAGGGAAGGTCACTGATGAAGCAGCTGAAGATGGTTGGGCCTAGGACACTGTCCTGAGGAACTCCTGCAGCGATGTCCTGGGGCTGTGATGATTGACCTCCAACCACCACAACCATCTTCCTTTGTGCTAGGTATGACTCCAGCCAGTGGAGCGTTTTCCCCCTTCAATTGACTTCAGTTTTACTAGGGCTCCTTGATGCCACACTTGGTGAAATGCCTTGATGTCAAGGGCAGTCACTCTCACCTCACCTCTGGAATTCAGCTCTTTTGTCCATCTACAAGATGCACTGCAGCAACTTGCCAAGGCTTCTTCGGCAGCACCTCCCAAACCCGCGATCTCTTCCACCTAGAAGGACAAGGGCAGCAGGCGCATGGGAACACCACCACCTCCAAGTTCCTCTCCAAGTCACACACCATCCTGACTTAGAAGTATATCGCCGATCCTTCATCGTCACAGGGAGGGAGTTCCAGGATTCTGACCCAAACAGCACTGTGGGAGCACCTTCACCACACGGACTGCAGCGGCTCACCACCGCCTTCTCAAGGGCAACTAGGGATGGGCAATAAATGCCGGGCCTTGCCAGCGACGCCCACATTGTGAATGAATGAAATAAAAAAATTTAAAAGGTATATGACATGCTTCCGAACTGAGTGCCTGTCAGTGGCTGAGGTGCACGACTTCAGTCAACTAATAAACATGAATGCGTTTGTCTTTCCCCATAGCCAAAGGCTGGTCAATAATTCGAACTAACAACAGAAAATGCTGCAAAAACTCAGCAGGCCAGGCAACATCCGTGGAGAGAAAATAGAGTCAACGTTTCGGGTGACCCCTTTGTCTTGACTAAAGAAGCACAGGAAATGAAATAGATTAAGAGGCTGGGAGAGAAGTGAAGAGACATTAAGAGGTATTCAAAACAAGATGAGATGGTGATAGGATTAGTGGAGACAAAAGACGGTTAGTCTTGACAAAGGGTTCACCCGAAACATTGACTCTATTTTCTCTCCACGGATGTTGCCTGGCCTGCGGAGTTTTCCCAGCATTTTCTGTTGTTATTTGGGATTTCCAGCATCCGCAGTATTTTGCTATCGTACTGGTCAATAATTCGCTTGGTGTCGGGCCGTTTCCTACCAATAGGGGGGCGCGGCGACAGCGCCGCCTGGTGGAGTGTCTCACACACACACCCTGTGCGGCCATCTGGTGGTGAGCAGGAGTATTACAACATTCACAGACCTTTCATGGCATAAAATGCCCCAACGAAGGAAAGGCTCGGCGAGCTGATCGAAAGGAAGGGTTAGAGGAAGCTGTTAGAGGTTGGGACAGAGGTAGTGGGGGTTTAGGGGAAGGGGTAGAGGAGAGAGAGGTAGTGAGCAGAGGGATTTAGGGAGAAAAGACTTGCATTTCTATAGCGCCTATCACAACCTCAGGATGTCCGAAAGCGCTTCACAGCCAATGAAGTACTTTTTGAAGTGTGGTCACTGTTGTAATGTAGGAAAAGCAGCAGCCAATTTACGCACAGCAAGCTCCCGCAAACATCATCGAGCAGACCATCGGGGTGCTCAAGCAACGGTTTCGCTGCCTTGACCATTTGAGGAGCCCTCCAGTACTCGGCTGAGCGGGTGTCCCATTTCGCGCTGGTCTGCTGCCTGCTCCACAACTTGGCCATCATGAGCCCTTGCCGCCAGGGATTGTGGGACCACCTTCGGAGGAGGAAGAGGAACAGGAGCGAGGGAAGAGGCAGCCACTCAATTGGCCTTCCGGAAGGGCGGTCCGTGGCTGCCTCATCAGACTGTGGTTCCAATAAAATAAACCCCAGATCCCTGTTGCTCACCACATCCCCATCATTCCATCCCTGTTGCACGCCATGTCACAGCACAAAGCTGAATTGAGAGACACCACAAAAAAATCCAGTCTGAATTAATAAGTTTATCAATAATCAGTAAACACATATTTACAACAACAATATGAACTATTCACCCTTGTGCAATCCCTTTGTGCCTCCCGTTACTGTGCCTTTGCCTTCTCTGGTGCTCCTACGAAGTGTTGGCCCAGTGGCTGCAGCAGGGCTGGTGGAAGGTTGCTGAGTGTCTGTGCGGGAGACTTCAGATGGCCCTGCAGGAGACTTCAGATGGCCTTGCAGGAGACTTCAGATGGCCCTGCAGGATGCCCTCAACCAGCTCAGGTGCTTGCTCATTATCTGAAAGCATAAAGGCACAAGAGTTGGGTTAAGGTGAGGGGAGGGGGGCAGGAAGGGAGAAATGCATGCATACAGCATGATTAGCTGGAAAGTGCGAAACGCTTGGGTGAGGGGGAAGTGGGATGTGAGAAGGAGAAGGGATGAACATACTGTTGTTGTCCCCAAGGGGGTCAAAGTTGCTGGTGGCCATGGTGCCCACCACCTGGTGCCCAATGATTTGCAGCACTCGAGTCTCCAGCGCAGACAGTGGTTGGGTGTCAGCTTGTCCCCCACCTGTGCGCTCCTGCTCCCTCCTGTTGTGAGCCACCTTGGCCTGCAAGAGAAAGGAAAGTGTGTGAGTGAGTGTGGAGCAATGTGTCTGGGAGATCTGCCTGCCATAGTTGAATAGCTGTCATTGTGTGCAAGGCGTGAGATGTGGGTGTGAGTGTTGGTAGGTAGAGATTGTTGGTGGGTGAGCGCTGGGGGTGTGGTGCTCTGGGCAGTGTGTGAAGACTGTGGTTCAGATGGTGGTATGTAGCATTTGTTGAAGCATTGACTCACCCTGACCACCTGAGTGAGGTCATTAAATTTCTTCTTGCACTGTGTGTGGTTCCTGGGGACCACAGTGCTGCCCGAGGCCTGCTGGGCTATCTCATTCCACATGGTGTGGAAGATTTGCGGCGAGGGTCTCCTGCCACTTGCTGGGTACAACACCGCCCTCCTCTCCACAGGATACCAATGCTTGATTGCAGAATCTGTGGGCTCTTTACCTGGGGCGTGCATCTGCCATCAGTACAGCTGCTTGAGTCGTCCGGTTCCTTCTCCTTGACCTGTTGCTGCTTGTTGAGGCAGCTGCATAGCCAGCAATGCTGAGAATTAGGATCTGTAGCATCAATGAACCTCCCCTTTAAGAACTGGAAAAAGCCTGTGGCAACGATGACTTGCGATTAGACGGCACCTGATATTGGTCAACCCTTTGAGTGCAACGCCAATGAGCTTGGTCTTTCAGGGTTGAATTAGCGCGAAAATCATTTCTTTGCGCGGTGAGACTTAATTTTGCATGCAGTCTAAAGCATTAGTGCCTGGCGCTAATACTCAAACTTTTCTAAAGATACTGCCCATTCCTGGGCTATAATGAATTTCTAGCCCATTGAGTAGACTGGGCCGATACTCCCTGGAGTTTAGAAGAATGAGAGGTGATCTCATTGAAACATACAAGATTCTGAGGGGGATTGACAGGGTAGATGCTGAAAGATTGTTTCCCCTGGCTGGGGAGTCTACAACTAGGGGTCACAGTCTCAGGGTAAGGGGGTCGGCCATTTAAGACTGAGATAAGGAAGAATTTCTTCACTCAGAGGGTGGTGAATCTTTGGAATTCTCTGCCCCAGAGGGCTGTGGAGGCTCAGTCATTGAGTATATTCAAGGCTGAGATCGAAAGATTTTTGGACTCTAGGGGAATCGAGGGACATGGGATAGTGCGGGAAAGTGGAGTTGAGGCCGAAGATCAGCCATGATCTTATTGAATGACGGAGCAGGCTCGAGAGGCCCTATGGCCGACTCCTGCTCCTAATTCTTATGTTTCATCTGAAAGACGGCACCTCCAACAGTGCAGCACTCCCTCAGTACTGCACTGGAGTGTCAGCCTAGATTTTTGCGCTCAAGACAGGAGAATTTATAATGGGGAATGAGGAAATGGCAGAGAAATTAAATAAATACTTTGTTTCTGTCTTCACGGAGGAAGACACAAAAAACCTCCCAGAAATACGAGAAAATCAAGGGTGTAGTGAGAATGAGGAACTTAAAGAAATGATTATTAATAAAAAAACTACTGGCAAAATTAATGGGACTAAAAGTCGATAAATCCCAAGGACCGGATGACCTACATCCTAGGGTTTTGAAAAAGGTGGTCATTGGGATAGTGGACGCCTTGGTTGTCATCTTCCAAAATTCTATAGATTCTGGAATGGTTCCTGCAGATTGGAGGATAGCAAATGTAACCCCGCTATTTAAGAAAGGAGGGAGAGAGAAAACAGGGAACTACAGACCGGTTAGTCTCACATCAGTAGTTGGGAAAATGCTGGAATCTATTATAAAGGATGCAATAACTGGGCACTTAGAAACTAATAGTAAGATTGGGCAGAGTCAACATGGATTTATGAAAGGGAAATCCTGTTTGACAAACCTATTGGAGTTCTTTGAGGATGTAACTAGTGGAGTAGACAAAGGGGAACCGGTAGATGTGGTGTATTTGGATTTTCAGAAGGCCTTCGATAAGGTCCCACACAAGAGGTTGGTGAACAAAATTAGGGCACATGGAATTGGGGTAATATACTAGCATGGATTGAGAATTGGTTAACAGACAGAAAACAAAGAGTAGGGATAAACGGACCTTTTTCAGGATGGCAGTCTGTGACTAGTGGGGTACCGCAAGGATCGGTGCTTGGGCCCCAGCTATTCACAATCTATATCAATGATTTGGATGAGGGGACTAAATGTAACATTTCCAAATTTGCTGATGATACAAAGCTAGGTGGCAGTGTCAGTTGTGAAGAGGCTTCAAGGGGAACTCGACAGGCTCAGTGAGTGGGCGAGAACATGGCAGATGGAATATAATGTGGATAAATGTGAAGTTATCCACTTTGGTAGAAAAAACAGAAAGGCAGAGTATTTCCTAAATGATGAAAGATTGGGGACCTGGGTGACCTTGTACATGAGTCACTGAAAGTGAAAGTGCAGGTACAGCAAGCCATTAGTGTAGTGTATGTACCCGTCTATCTTTAAGGGAACTATTGAATGTAACCGTTCACCTTTAAGGGAACTACTTTAGGTGTGGCACTATTTGTTTGGCCTCTGTATACTGTAATACCGATAGTGACCACACCAGTATATAAGTGTTGTAGCAGGATTGCTGGGGCAGATTCGCCCGGACCTTCGAATAGTAAAGACCTGTTTGTTTGTTACTTCTGAAGTCTGTGTATTTATTAACTGCACAACCCACAGACTTTACAGTGGCGACGAGTCCGATCGTACCCTGCGGCAAGATTACCAAAGCAAGAAGAGCGTCAAAGAGAGGCAACCGCCCTCGTCGTGCTGCTGGAAGAAAACACGAGGCTGCAGCAGGAGAAAGGTGGAAGACTTTAGCAACAAAAGCTTCCATTAGCAACAGGCACTGACTACCCTTCTACCACGGTGCGGAGTGAGCCGATCAGCAGGGAACAAGGCGGCCGAAGAGACTGTGAGTAGGGGAAGGTGTAGAAGTATCCGGAGGATAAGGGCAGAGCACTCGACCTCGGTCGAGGGGGAGCTCAGCCGGTCAGAAGTCGGGTCCAACGGCGTCGGGTGACAGCCGGACCGCAATCGGCGGGAAAAGCCGGGCAGCGACCGCAGCCACGAAGCGCTGAGACTGGGAGTAGGCGCGGGAAGAGAAGCCCAGCCGCAGCCGGGGAGGGAAACACTGGTCTGTGAGAGGGCTGGGAGGCGAACAGGAGCCGTGCGGGTGGGAGAGAGAGACAGAGCCGAACAAGGGGAGAGAGACTGCGCGAGAGCCAGTCCAGCGGCTGAGCTGTTCTCCACCAACGGGGTACCCAGGGCCGGTAGCACCGAACGTGCGGGAGAGAGAGCGACAGAGCCGGGTACGGAGAGAGAGACTGCGCGAGAGCCAGTCCAGCGGCTGAATTGTCCTCCGTTAACGGGGTGTACCCAGCGCCGGTAGAGCTGTGCGGGCGGGAGGAAAAGACAGAGCCGGGTAAGGGGAGCTGTGCGGAAGCCAGCCAGCGGCTGAACCTGTCCGCTGTGGGGGAAGCGTACCCCTTCCACCGGGAAGAAACGCGGGAAGCCGCCATTAGGCGGAGAAGACGCCAGAAGCGGGAAACCGCCATTGAAGTGGGCGGGGCGAGAAAGGAAGAGCGGGAAGCCGCCATTTTCACGGGAAAACCGCCATCTTAACTGACATACCGCCATTGAAGTGGGCGGGGAGAGAAGGAAAGAGCGGGAAACCGCCGATTTCGCGGGAAACCCGCCATCTTAGAAATAAACAAATAAATAAGAATACTTCAAGAAATACTGGTGCTGCTCCCAAGGGAAGAAAGATGCCTAAGCAAGGGAATATTAACGACTTTAATTCTGAAATAGAAGACTGGGCCACGTACGTGGAACGCATAGAGATCTATTGCGAAGCCAACAAAATAGAGGAAGACGACAAGGCGATAACATTGCTAAACTCGATGGGGGCAAAAACATACGGGCTCTTGAAGCATCTAATAGCACCAAATAAACCAGCGGATCAGACCTTCGAAGAGATTGTGGCTGTGCTGAAGGACCACTTGAACCCCACACCGTTGATGCTGGCTGAACGATTCAAATTCTACGCAAGAACGCAGAAGAAAGACGAAAGCAATGCGGAATACTTGGTCAAACTGCGTAGGCTAGCGAAATACTGCCAGTTCGGAGGGAATCTGACAGAAGCGCTGCGGGACAAGTTCGTATGCGGATTGTCCAAAGAAGGGACGCAGAAGCAACTACTGGAAGAGAACGACCTCACACTGGACAGGGCTGTCCTTATAGCTGCATCGCACGAAGCCGCAGCGAAAGGAACGGCGGAAATGCAACTAAAGGCGGCGGCACTCGGGGTGGACCAAATTACTTCAAGCACAACAAAATGCTACCGTTGTGGGAAGACAACGCATGACCAGAATCAATGCTGGTTTAAGAACCAAGAGTGTAGGAAATGTGGCAAACTGGGTCACATCGCGAAGGTATGCCGGTCCGGGAAAAAGACCAACAATCAAAGGAAGCCACCACAAGAAAAGTACAACAAGGTACACAAGGTGGCTGAGAAGAGTTCAGATGAACAGAATTCAGACTCAGACCCAAACAATCAGGAGCTGGGTAGTCTGAGAATCCACAATGTGGGTAAAGAAACGGATCTACACACCATCTGGGTCATACTAAAAATAGCTGGAGTCCAAGTAAGAACGGAGCTGGACACTGGATCAGCTCTATCAGTCATCAACCGAAGGGACTACCACCGGCTATTCTCTCACATACCTTTAAGAAATACCAAGTTCGTATTACAGACATACACGGGGCATAACGTATACCCCGTGGGGAAAATAAGAGTCAAGGTGAGAGATAGGGGTAAAGAACACCCAAGAATGAACTTGTACGTATTACCTGAGGGAGGACCACCACTTCTAGGATGGGAGTGGATTAAGAAAATAGACATGGAATGGCATTACTTAAAAGCCATAATGAGGGAGGACTCGGTGCAAGCTATTAGCTCAGATTCTGAAATGGATGATGATAAGACCAAGTCGAATATGGAAGACAAGGCTAAAAGGGACTTGCCGACGATGGGGAAGAAAACGAAGACATGCAGAAGGACTTATGGTACCAAGAAGAATAAAGCTGCAGAGCAGAACTCCAGGTTGACAGAGAATTCTGAGCCTGTTCAAGCAAAGGATTCATCCATGACGGAAGAACACCGAGCTCGGACGCAAACTTATGTCAAAATACGACAACAATTAGAACAGTTGAGTGACCGTCTCGTACAAGAGATGAAAAATATGGAAAAGTTCTGGGACACCGAATGGGAGAACCTGGAAAGACAACAGAGACAGCTAGCTCAAGCAGAGAGCGACCATAGAGCCATCGTGGTCAAATACCAATCACATTCCCCTGAAGCTGTTCAGGAACTAGAATATTTACAGAACGAACCAAAGGAAGAGGAATCTTCAGGGAGCCAGGATTTTATTCCAGTTCTTCTCTATGACTCCTTACAAGCAGAGTGTGAGAAGTTGAAAGAACAGTATGAACAGGCCCAGGCTACAATTCTGGAGGGGGTTAACTTGGCAGCCTCTGAAAAGCTAGTTTCAGTAGAAGCATATGAACAACTAAAGGTTGAACATGAGCAAGAAGTCCAAAGGCTGCAGGAAATTCTTGATGAGCTCAAGGCCAAGACAGACTCATCGGTAGGAGCTCCATCCATAGATGAGAAATTACAGGTGAAAATCATGGCAGAGCATGAAAGACAGGATGTCCAAGAACTTATAAAAACATTGAAGGACACCCAAGACAAATATGAGGCGGCAATGACTGAGGTTCAACAACTTGAAGAACAGATTCAACTGGGAATACTTTCAGTGGAAGAAAAGGAAACTGTAAGAATGGTCCCTGAACATGAACTAGAGAGCATCAGGGCGCAACTTTTCCGAGCGCTGAAAGCCAAAGTTCAAGAGGAACGTAAGGTGGAAGTATTGGGGAAAGAGGTGGATGAAATGGAGAAGACTCTGATCCACCGTGTTCCCAGGGAAGAGTTAACGGTCAGCCAACTCCTTCATATGCTGAAGGACAAGACTCTGCAAGGGGAACAATCTGAACACGAGCTTCAATCTTCAGGGGGAACGAGTTCGGAGCTCTCAAAAGCCATGGAGATAGCTGAGGTGGCAACACAAATTTTACAAGGATGCCAAAAGTACGTTGAATCACGTCAAGGTGAACAGAAGAATGTGGAAACCGTTACTTCAGTAGAAGGGTTAAATAGCCTGATAACGCAATTACCGATGGAAGGGAAGGTATTGAACTCACAAATGAGGTCCGTCATGAAGGAATGGCAGATAACCCAGGAAGAGCGGGATGAATATGAATGCATGAAGAAGGCTTTTCAAGAAAGATGTTTAGGGAAGGAACCACCGTCAGCTAACGTCCAGACGGGTGAGGAGGAAGAAGAAGTCTCTCTCGCTGGCCTAACTCAGGACGAACCCGAATATTACCATGACCTGTTGAGTGACACTGAATATTATGAGGATGTGGTCTGCCCAGCTTGTGATGAAAACTCTCAAAGTGCTGAAATCCGGATGAAGCACTTAAGGTCTAAGGAACATAGAGAGTTGGTGGCGCTACAGCTGGCAGCCGAGAAAGGAGCTCCGAGAGTTTCAAAAAGGCAGAAAAGAAAAAGAAGAAGCAGAAGATAATAACTGTCCAAAATATTAGCACTTCTACCATGCCAGGCGGGACATTACGAAAGGAGCTAAATTAGTTGAAAAACTGGAAAATGTCAAGACAGCCAGTTGGTTGTAAAAGTCCGCACTGCTGGTTCAACAGGACGAAAGTTCAAGCTGTTACGTCAAGAAAAAGGCTATGGAGGAGTCACGCTAGCCAGGTGAACCGGCTACCCCAAAGAAATGTTGTTCGGAACGAGTCAAGATCAGAGACTGAATCTATGAACTGTTTCCGCAGAGACTGAACCTGTGAACTGTTTCCACCGAGATTATATATGTAAATTGTTTTATATGACATTGACTCCACCGAGATTATATCTGTAATTTGTTTTATAGGAAGTTGAAGATATGTATATTAACAGGGACTCTGTAAGTGATAAGCTAAAAAGGGAGGATTGTAGTGTATGTACCCGTCTATCTTTAAGGGAACTATTGAATGTAACCGTTCACCTTTAAGGGAGCTACTTTAGGTGTGGCACTATTTGTTTGGCCTCTGTATACTGTAATACCGATAGTGACCACACCAGTATATAAGTGTTGTAGCAGGATTGCTGGGGCAGATTCGCCCGGACCTTCGAATAGTAAAGACCTGTTTGTTTGTTACTTCTGAAGTCTGTGTATTTATTAACTGCACAACCCACAGACTTTATAATTAGGAAGGCAAATGGTATGCTAGCCTTCGTTACAAGAGGATTTGAGTACAGGAGTAAAGAAGTTTTACTGTAATTATATAGAGCCTTGGTGAGACCACACCTGGAGTACTGTGTACAATTTTGGTCTCCTTACCTAAGGAAGGATATACTTGCCATAGAGGGTGTTAGAATAAAATTTTGCTGGAAAAGACACAAACAACAAATTCGCTGACTGGGACTAATTGAATCACTGCACAATGAGACATGCCACGCCAACGCATGGCTGGAACAAAGTTCATCTCGTGTCCTGTTATCACAGTCCCAAGAACTAACAAGGTTCACTGGTATCCCATTATCGAACTAATCACATTCCGCCGGTGACGCGGACGAAACAAGACGAAACGAAGACCTTTCGCAATCACTGAAGAGGCAGAATTGGCAACACGAGTGTGTAAACTCCTGACTGGAGGAAAATAACGATATGCGCTAATAAACGAATTGGTTGGATGAATGTAAATGATCTAAAACCAACTTCTTGGAATTGTATATAAGCTCGGCACGTACTACAATCGGGGAGAAGGTGCTCTCGCAGACCGCGTGGTTGCAGACGCTTCTCCCAGAGCTCTGTCATTTAATAAAGTTGTCTCTCTTACTCAAAGTCTAGTTTCCGAGGAATCATTTTTCCTACAACAGAGGGAGTGCAACAAAGGTTCACGAGATTGATTCCTGGGATGGCGGGACTGTCGTATGAGAAGATATTGAGTAAACTTGGCCTGCATTCTCTGGAGTTCAGAAGAATGAGAGGGGATCTCATTGAAGCATACAAAATTATTACAGGGCTTGATAGGGTGGATGCTGGGAGAATGTTTCCCTTGGCTGGGGAGTCTAGAACCAGAGGCCACAGCCTCAGGATAAAGGGTAGGTCATTCAGGACTGAGATGAGAAGACATTTCTTCACACAGAGGGTGATGAATCTTTGGAATTCTCTACCCCAGAGGGCTGTGGAAGCTCAGTCATTGGGTATATTCAAAACAGAAGTCGATAGATTTCTGACTAGTAAGGGCATCAAGGGATATGGCGATAGGGCTGGTGAATGGAGTTGAGGCAGAAGATCAGCCATGATCTCATTGAATGGCGGAGCAGGCTCGAAGGGCCGAATGGCCTACTCCTGCTTCTTATGTTCTTATGATCTTAAGTCTCTGGACTGGGACTTGAACCCACAACCTTCTGACTGAGTCACGGCTGACAAGGGGGATGAGGTGGAGGGGATAGAGGTAGTGAGCGGAGGGATTTAGGAAGAGGGGGATGAGGTGGAGGGGAGAGAGGTAGTGCGTGGAGGGATTTACTCTCTCTCACCCTGGTCATTTCCCCTAGTACGACCCCAATCTCTGCTCCCTTAAGTTCAAGGGACACAGACTTAAAGGTTTATGCTGGAGAACTGGTTTAACCAGTTGTTATGTTCATTAATAACTAGACATTCTTATTATGAACACAGCTAGCTTTTGCTAGGTGCTTTATTGAGCCATGTGGACTTGGTACAGTATCTGTAGAGATGCAGCATTGTGCTCCTGTGTGCAGGCTGCCATCTTGACTGTTGCCTTCTGGGTAGCCTAGCCTCATGGGTAATGTAGTCTTAATATATATATAGCTGGGTAGTGTAGTTTTATACATACAGCTCCACTGCTCCACCTAGTGTCCACCACAGAATGACATGTTATTGATCACTACACCAGTCATCGCCAGATCTGGCTGGGCTACATCAATCACTACCGGGTCCTGCCCTCCACTCTGCCAAAATCGGTCACTATTCTAGGATCATCCTGGAATACAATGATAACCCCAGCTTCTCTTCTCCACTACAAAGCATCTTCTTAAACCCCTCTCCTCAGCCTCCTCCATCCTCACCTCCAACAAAAAGTGTGAGGAGCTCATGGACATCTTTGTCCAGCTGAGTGGGACGGCCTCCCATCTTCTACCCTCAATAAACGTGAGTTCATCCAAACCTCTGCTGCCCAACTCACACCCAGTCCCGTTCACCCACCGCCCCCTGTGCTCACTGCCCCGTGTCCTAACTCACACCCAGTCCCGTTCACCCATCACCCCCTGTGCTCACTGCCCCGTGTCCTAACTCACACCCAGTCCCGTTCACCCACCGCCCCCTGTGCTCACTGCCCCGTGTCCTAACTCACACCCAGTCCCGTTCACCCATCACCCCCTGTGCTCACTGCCCCGTGTCCTAACTCACACCCAGTCCCGTTCACCCATCACCCCCTGTGCTCACTGCCCTGTGTCCTAACTCACACAAAGTCCCGTTCACCCATTACCCCCTGTGCTCACTGCCCCGTGTCCTAACTCACACCCGGTCCCGTTCACCCATCACCCCCTGTGCTCACTGCCCCGTGTCCTAACTCACACCCGGTCCCGTTCACCCCTCACCCTCTGTGCTCACTGTAAAGTCTGTGGGTTGTGCAGTTAATAAATACACAGACTTCAGAAGTAACAAACAAACAGGTCTTTACTATTCGAAGGTCCGGGCGAATCTGCCCCAGAAATCCTGCTACAACACTTATATACTGGTGTGGTCACTATCGGTATTACAGTATACAGAAGCCAAACAAATAGTGCCACACCTAAAGTAGTTCCCTTAAAGGTGAACGGTTACATTCAATAGTTCCCTTAAAGGTAGACGGGTACATACCCTTTTTAGCTTATTACTTACAGAGTCCCCGTTAAACATACATATCTTCAACTTCCTATAAAACAAATTACAGATATAATCTCGGTGGAGTCAATGTCATATAAAACAATTTACAAATATAATCTCGGTGGAAACAGTTCACAGGTTCCGTCTCTGCGGAAACAGTTCATAGATTCAGTCTCTGATCTTGACTCGTTCCGAACAACATTTCTTTGGGGTAGCCGGTTCACCTGGCTAGCGTGACTCCTCCATAGCCTTTTTCTTGATGTAGCTGCTTGAACTTTCGTCCTGTTGAACCAGCAGTGCGGACTTTGACAACCAACTGGCTGTCTTGATATTTACCAGTTTTTCAACTAATTTAGCTCCTTCCGTAATGTCCCGCCTGGAATGGTAGAAGTGCTAATATTTTAGACAGTTATTATCTTCTGCTTCTTCTTTTTCTTTTCTGCCTTTTTGAAACTCTCGGAGCTCCTTTCTCGGCTGCCAGCTGTAGCGCCACCAACTCTCTATGTTCCTTAGACCTTAAGTGCTTCATCCGGATTTCAGCACTTTGAGAGTTTTCATCACAAGCTGGGCAGACCACATCCTCATAATATTCAGTGTCACTCAACAGGTCATGGTAATATTCAGGTTCGTCCTGAGTTAGGCCAGCGAGAGAGACTTCTTCTTCCTCCTCACCCGTCTGGACGTTAGCTGACGGTGGTTCCTTCCCTAAACATCTTTCTTGAAAAGCCTTCTTCATGCATTCATATTCATCCCGCTCTTCCTGGGTTATCTGCCATTCCTTCACGACGGACCTCATTTGTGAGTTCAATACCTTCCTTTCCACCGGTAATTGCGTTATCAGGCTATTTAACCCTTCTACTGAAGTAACGGTTTCCACCTTCTTCTGTTCACCTTGACGTGATTCAACGTACTTTTGGCATCCTTGTAAAATTTGTGTTGCCACCTCAGCTATCTCCGTGACTTTTGAGAGCTCCGAACTCGTTCCCCCTGAAGATTGAAGCTCGTGTTCAGATTGTTCCCCTTGTAGAGTCTTGTCCTTCAGCATATGAAGGAGTTGGCCGACCGTTAACTCTTCCCTGGGAACACGGTGGATCAGAGTCTTCTCCATTTCATCCACCTCTTTCTCCAATACTTCCACCTTACGTTCCTCTTGAACTTTGGCTTTCAGCGCTCGGAAAAGTTGCGCCCTGATGCTCTCTAGTTCATGTTCAGGGACCATTCTTACAGTATCCTGTTCTTCCACTGCAAGGATTCCCAGTTGAATCTGTTCTTCAAGTTGTTGAACCTCAGTCATTGCCGCCTCATATTTGTCTTGGGTGTCCTTCAATGTTTTTATAAGTTCTTGGACATCCTGTCTTTCATGCTCTGCCATGATTTTCACCTCTAAATGCTCATCTATGGATGGATCTCCTACCGATGAGTCTGTCTTGGCCTTGAGCTCATCAAGAATTTCCTGCAGCCTTTGGACTTCTTGCTCATGTTCAACCTTTAGTTGTTCATATGCTTCTACTGAAACTAGCTTTTCGGAGGCTGCCGAGGTAACCCCCTCCAGAATTGTAGCCTGGGCCTGTTCATACTGTTCTTTCAACTTCTCACACTCTGCTTGTAAGGAGTCGTAGAGAAGAACTGGAATAAAATCCTGGCTCCCTGAAGATTCCTCTTCCTTTGGTTCATTCTGTAAATATTCTAGTTCCTGAACAGCATCAGGGGAATGTGATTGGTATTTGACCATGATGGCTCTATGGTCGCTCTCTGCTTGAGCTAGCTGTCTCTGTAGTCTTTCTAGGTTTCCCCATTCGGTGTCCCAGAACTTTTCCATATTTTTCATCTCCTGTACGAGACGATCACTCAACTGTTCTAATTGTTGTCGTACTTTGACATAAGTTTGCGTCCGAGCTCGGTGTTCTTCCGTCATGGATGAATCCTTTGCTTGAACAGGCTCAGAATTCTCTGTCAACCTGGAGTTCTGCTCTGCAGCTTTATTCTTCTTGGTACCATAAGTCCTTCTGCCTGTCTTCGTTTTCGACTTGGTCTTATCATCATCCATTTCAGAATCTGAGCTAATAGCTTGCACCGAGTCCTCCCTCATTATGGCTTTTAGGTAATGCCATTCCATGTCTATTTTCTTAATCCACTCCCGTCCTAGAAGTGGTGGTCCTCCCTCAGGTAATACGTACAAGCTCATTCTTGGGTGTTCTTTACCCCTATCTCTCACCTTGACTCTTATTTTCCCCACGGGGTATACGTTATGCCCCGTGTATGTCTGTAATACGAACTTGGTATTTCTTAAAGGTATGTGAGAGAATAGCCGGTGGTAGTCCCTTCGGTTGATGACTGATAGAACTGATCCAGTGTCCAGCTCCATTCTTATTTGGACTCCAGCTATTTTTAGTATGACCCAGATGGCCTGCAGATCCGTTTCTTTACCCACATTGTGGATTCTCAGACTACCCAGCTCCTGATTGTTTGGGTCTGAGTCTGAATTCTGTTCGTCTGAACTCTTCTCAGCCACCTTGTGTACCTTGTTGTACTTTTCTGGTGGTGGCTTCCTTTGATTATTGATCTTTTTCCCGGACCGGCATACCTTCGCGATGTGACCCAGTTTGCCACATTTCCTACACTCTTGGTTCTTAAACCAGCATTGATTCTGGTCATGCGTTGTCTTCCCACAACGGTAGCATTTTGTTGTGCTTGAAGTAATTTGGTCCACCCCGAGTGCCGCCGCCTTTAGTTGCATTTCCGCCGTTCCTTTCGCTGCGGCTTCGTGCGATGCAGCTATAAGGACAGCCCTGTCCAGTGTGAGGTCATTCTCTTCCAGTAGTCGCTTCCGCGTCCCTTCTTTGGACAATCCGCATACGAACTTGTCCCGCAGCGCTTCTGTCAGATTCCCTCCGAACTGGCAGTATTTCGCTAGCCTACGCAGTTCGACCAAGTATTCCGCATTGCTTTCGTCTTTCTTCTGCGTTCTTGCGTAGAATTTGAATCGTTCAGCCAGCATCAACGGTGTGGGGTTCAAATGGTCCTTCAGCACAGCCACAATCTCTTCGAAGGTCTGATCCGCTGGTTTATTTGGTGCTATTAGATGCTTCAAGAGCCCGTATGTTTTTGCCCCCATCGAGTTTAGCAATGTTATCGCCTTGTCGTCTTCCTCTATTTTGTTGGCTTCGCAATAGATCTCTATGCGTTCCACGTACGTGGCCCAGTCTTCTATTTCAGAATTAAAGTCGTTAATATTCCCTCGCTTAGGCATCTTTCTTCCCTTGGGAGCAGCACCAGTATTTCTTGAAGTATTCTTATTTATTTGTTTATTTCTAAGATGGCGGTTTTCCCGCGAAATCGGCGGTTTCCCGCTCTTTCCTTCTCTCCCCGCCCACTTCAATGGCGGTATGTCAATCAAGATGGCAGTTTTCCCGCGAAAATGGCGGTTTCCCGCTCTTCCTTTCTCGCCCCGCCCACTTCAATGGCGGTTTCCCGCTTCTGGCGTCTTCTCCGCCTAATGGCGGCTTCCCGCGTTTCTTCCCGGTGGAAGGGGTACGCTTCCCCCTCAGCGGACAGGTTCAGCCGCTGGCTGGCTACCGCACAGCTCCCCTTACTCGGCTATGTCTTTTCCTCCCGCCCGCACGGCTCTACCGGCGCTGGGTACACCCCGTTAGCGGAGGACAGTTCAGCCGCTGGACTGGCTCTCGCGCAGTCTCTCTCTCCGTACCCGGCTCTGTCTCTCTCACCCGCACGTTCGATGCTACCGGCCCTGGGTACCCCGTTGGCGGAGAACAGCTCACCGCTGGACTGGCTCTCGCGCAGTCTCTCACCCCGTTTTCGGCTGTGTCTCTCACCCACTCCCGCACGTTCGGTTTTGCCGGCTCTGAGTACCCCGTTGGTGGAGAAAAGCTCAGCCGCTGGACCGGCTCCTCGCAGTCTCTCTCTCCGCACCCGGCTCTCACCCGCACGGTTCCCGTTTGCCTCCCCAGCCCTCTCGCAGACCGGTGTTTCCCTCCCCGGCTGCGACTGGGTCTCTCTTCCCGCGCCTACTCGCAGGCTCAGCGCTTCGTGGCTGCGGTCGCTGCCTCGATTGTCCCGCCGATCGCGGTCCGGCTGTCACCCGACGCCGTTGGACCCGACTTTTGGCCGGCACAGCTCCCCCTCGACCGAGGTCGTGTGCTCTGCCCTTATCCTCCGGATGCTTCTACACCTTCCCCGACTCACAGTCTCTTCGGCCGCCTTGTTTCTTGCTGGTCGGCTCACTCCGCACCGTGGCAGAAGGGTAGTCAGTGCCTGTTGCTGATACAGCTTTTGTTGTTAGTCTTCCTGCTTTCTGTTGTTGCAGCCTCGTGTTTTCTTTTGGTAGCACGACGAGGGCGGCTGTCTCTCTTCGACGCTCTTCGTTGCTTATGGTAATCTTGCCGCAGGGTACGATCGGACTCGTCGCCACTGTAAAGTCTGTGGGTTGTGCAGTTAATAAATACACAGACTTCAGAAGTAACAAACAAACAGGTCTTTACTATTCGAAGGTCCGGGCGAATCTGCCCCAGAAATCCTGCTACAACACTTAGATACTGGTGTGGTCACTATCGGTATTACAGTATACAGAAGCCAAACAAATAGTGCCACACCTAAAGTAGTTCCCTTAAAGGTGAACGGTTACATTCAATAGTTCCCTTAAAGGTAGACGGGTACATACACTACACTCACTGCCCCGTGTCCTAACTCACACCCGGTCCCCTTCACCCATCACCCCTGTGCTCACTGCCCCCTGTCCTAACTCACACCCAGTCCCGTTTACCCATCACCCCCTGTGCTCACTGCCCCGTGTCCTAACTCACACCCAGTCCCGTTCACCCATCACTCCTGTGCTCACTGCCCCGTGTCCTAACTCACACCCAGTCCCGTTCACCCATCACCCCCTGTGCTCACTGCCCCGTGTTCTAACTCACACCCAGTCCCGTTCGCCCATCACCCCGTGCTCACTGCCCCGTGTCCTAACTCACACCCAGTCCCGTTCACCCATCACCCCGTGCTCACTGCCCCGTGTCCTAACTCACACCCAGTCCCGTTCACCCATCACCCCCTGTGCTCACTGCCCCATGTCCTAACTCACACCCAGTCCTGTTCACCCATCACCCCTGTGCTCACTGCCCCGTGTCCTAACTCACACCCAGTCCTGTTCACCCATCACCCCTGTGCTCACTGCCCCGTGTCCTAACTCGCATCCAGTCCCGTTCACCCATCACCCCCTGTGCTCACTGCCCCGTGTCCTCACACCCAGTCCCGTTCACCCATCACCCCCTGTGCTCACTGCCCCGTGTCCTAACTCACACCCAGTCCCGTTCACCCATCACCCCCTGTGCTCACTGCCCCGTGTCCTAACTCACACCCAGTCCCGCTCACCCATCACCCCCATGCTCACTGCCCCATGTCCTAACTCAAACACAGTCTCATTCACCCATCACCCCCTGTGCTCACTGCCCCGTGTCCTAACTCACACCCAGTCCCGTTCACCCATCACCCCCTGTGCTCACTGCCCCGTGTCCTAACTCACACCCAGTCCCGTTCACCCATCACACCGTGCTCACTGCCCCGTGTCCTAACTCACACCCAGTCCCGTTCACCCATCACCCCCTGTGCTCACTGCCCCGTGTCCTAATTCGCACCCAGTCCCGTTCACCCATCACCCCGTGCTCACTGCCCCGTGTCCTAACTCACACCCAGTCCCGTTCGCCCATCACCCCCTGTGCTCACTGCCCCGTGTCCTAACTCACACCCAGTCCCGTTCACCCATCACCCCCTGTGCTCACTGCCCCGTGTCCTAACTCACGCCCAGTCCCGTTCACCTATCACCCCCTGTGCTCACTGCCCCGTGTCCTAACTCACACCCAGTCCCGCTCACCCATCACCTCCTGTGCTCACTGCCCCGTGTCCTAACTCACACCCAGTCCCATTCACCCATCACCCCCTGTGCTCACTGCCCCGTGTCCTAACTCACACCCAGTCCCGTTCACCCATCACCCCTGTGCTCACTGCCCCGTGTCCTAACTCGCACCCAGTCCCGTTCACCCATCACCCCCTGTGCTCACTGCCCCGTGTCCTAACTCACACCCAGTCCCGTTCACCCATCACCCCCTGTGCTCACTGCCCCGTGTCCTAACTCACACCCAGTCCCGTTCACCCTTCACCCCCTGTGCTCACTGCCCCGTGTCCTAACTCACACCCAGTCCCGTTCACCTATCACCCCCTGTGCTCACTGCCCCGTGTCCTAACTCACACCCAGTCCCGCTCACCCATCACCTCCTGTGCTCACTGCCCCGTGTCCTAACTCACACCCAGTCCCATTCACCCATCACCCCCTGTGCTCACTGCCCCGTGTCCTAATTCACACCCAGTCCCGTTCACCCATCACCCCTGTGCTCACTGCCCCGTGTCCTAACTCGCACCCAGTCCCGTTCACCCATCACCCCCTGTGCTCACTGCCCCGTGTCCTAACTCACACCCAGTCCCGTTCACCCATCACCCCCTGTGCTCACTGCCCCATGTCCTAACTCACACCCAGTCCCGCTCACCCATCACCCCCTGTGCTCACTGCCCCGTGTCCTAACTCACACCCAGTCCCGTTCACCCATCACCCCCTGTGCTCACTGCCCCGTGTCCTAACTCACACCCAGTCCCGCTCACCCATCACCCCCTGTGCTCACTGCCCCGTGTCCTAACTCTCACACAGTCTCATTCACCCATCACCCCCTCTGCTCACTGCCCCGTGTCCTAACTCACACCCAGTCCCGTTCACCCATCACCCCCTGTGCTCACTGCCCCGTGTCCTAACTCACACCCAGTCCCGCTCACCCATCACACCCTGTGGTCACTGCCCCGTGTCCTAACTCACACCCAGTCCCGTTCACCCATCACCCCTGAGCTCACTGCCCCGTGTCCTAACTCTCACCCAGTCCCGTTCACCCATCACCCCCTGTGCTCACTGCCCCGTGTCCTAACTCACACCCAGTCCCGTTCGCCCATCAGCCCGTGCTCACTGCCCCGTGTCCTAACTCACACCCAGTCCCGTTCACCCATCACCCCCTGTGCTCACTGCCCCGTGTCCTAACTCACACACAGTCTCATTCACCCATCACCCCGTGTTCACTGCCCCGTGTCCTAACTCACACCCAGTCCCGTTCACCCATCACCCCCTGTGCCCACTGCCCCATGTCCTAACTCACACCCAGTCCCGTTCACCCATCACCCCCTGTGCTCACTGCCCCGTGTCCTAACTCACACCGTCCCGTTCACCCATCACCCCTTGTGCTCACTGCCCCGTGTCCTAACTCACACACAGTCTCATTCACCCATCACCCCCTGTGCTCACTGCCCCGTGTCCTAACTCACACCCAGTCCCGTTCACCCATCTCCCCTGTGCTCGCTGACCTACATTGGCTCCTGGTTAAGCAATGCCTTGATTTTAAAATTCTCACCCTCATTTTCAAATCCCTCCATGGCCCTCGCCCCTCCCTATCTCTGTAACCTCCTCCAGCCCCACAGCCTCCCCTCCCCCCCGAGATCTCTGCGCTCCTCCAATTCTGCCCCCTTGAGCATCCCTGATTTTAATCGCTCCACCATTGGCTGCCGTGCCTTCAGCTGCCGAGGCCCTGAGCTCTGGAATTCCCTCCCTAAACCTCTCCGCCTCTCTCTCCTCCTTTAAGACGCTCCCTAAAACCCACCTCTTTGACCAAGCTTTTGGTCATCTGGCCTAATACCTCCTTATGTGGCTCAGCGTCAGTTTTTGGCTGATAGCATAGAATTGCATCGAGTCTCCATCACAGAAACAGGCCATTCGGCCCAACTGGTCCGTGCCAGTGTTGATGCTCCACACGAGCTTCCTCCCACCCCTCTTCCTCTCACCCCATCAACAAATCCTTCCATTCCTTTCTCCCCTGCGTGTTTGAAGACAGAGGGGATCTCATTGAAACTTATAAAATTCTGACAGGACTGGACAGATTAGATGCAGGAAGGATGTTCCTGAAGGCGGGGGAGTCCAGAACCAGGGGTCACAGTCTAAGGATAAGGGGTAAGCCATTTAGGACTGCGATGAGGAGGAATTTCTTCACCCAGAGTGTGGTGAACCTGTGGAATTCTCTACCACAGAAGGCAGTTGATGCCAATTCATTAAATATATTCAAGAAGGAGTTAGATATATTTCTTAAGGCTAAAGGGATCAAGGGATATGGGGAGAAAGCAGGGACAGGGTACTGAATTTGGATGATCAGCCATGATCGCATTGAATGGCGGAGCGGGCTCGAGGGGCCTACTCCTCTCCTATCTTCTATGTTTATCCAGCTTCCCCTGAAATGCAGCCATGCTATTCAGCTCAACCACTCCACGTGGTAGCGAGGTCCATATTCTAATCTGTGTAAAGAGGTTTCCTCTGTATTCGCTATTGGATATGGGGAGAAGGTGGGTAGGAGATATGGGGAGAAGGTGGGGTTGGGGGATATGGGGAGAAGGTGGGGTTGAGGGATATGGGGAGGTGGGGTTGGGGATATGGGGAGAAGGTGGGTAGGTGGGGTTGGGGATATGGGGAGAATGTGGGTAGGTGGGGTTGGGGATATGGGGAGAAGGTGGGTAGGGGGATATGGGGAGAAGGTGGGTAGGTGGGGTTGGGGGATATGGGGAGAAGGTGGGTAGGGGGATATGGGGAGAAGGTGGGGTTGGGGGATATGGGGAGAAGGTGGGTAGGTGGGGTTGGGGATATGGGGAGAAGGTGGGTAGGGGGATATGGGGAGAAGGTGGGTAGGTGGGGTTGGGGATATGGGGAGAAGGTGGGGTTGGGGATATGGGGAGAAGGTGGGTATGAGGGATATGGGGAGAAGGTGGGTAGGTGGGGTTGAGGGATATGGGGAGAAGGTGGGTAGGTGGGGTTGAGGGATATAGGGAGAAGGTGGGGTTGGGGGATATGGGGAGAAGGTGGGTAGGTGGGGTTGAGGGATATAGGGAGAAGGTGGGGTTGGGGGATATGGGGAGAAGGTGGGTAGATGGGGTTGGGCCTTTTCTTAGCAGCGACACTGACTGTGAGAAAAAGGTTTCTAGCTTTAATGATTGCTGACACCAGCATTTGATCAGGAGTCAGGGTGGGGCATCCACTGCACCCCCAGATTCTTGTAAATGAAGCGGTGAACAGCACAGTCCAGTGCGCTGGACCACGCTTTAATTCAGAGATCTCAGCTCTTCCAGCATGGGTCCCCACTAAACCAGAACTCACCTTCAAAGTGTGTGAATTTGTGCGAATTGTGTAGTCAGACGTTGAATGTGCTCCACCCCCCACAGCACAGCACTCCATCTGAAGGGCAGTCCGGGATGGGCAGGTAATGCATCCTGGCCGACAGTTCCCAAATCCCCACAATGAATAAAAGATGGTGGCGCTTTCCCCTTCAACCTGAAGTTGAAGGATAGACCGGCTTCCTGCAAGATTCGTGGGCCAAAAGAATATAAATCACCAAGATAGCAACATTTAGAATAATAATCCTTGCAATTATAAAGTACTGTATCACAGCAAAACCTCTCAAAGATCTCCCTACGACCTTTTACTGTTAGAATGTGGGTGCGGATGACCTTAGTGAGCCAGATGGCAGATGGAAACCGCTAGTTTCATGGTCATCATTACTGAGACTAGATTTTTATTCCAGATTTATTTAATTAACTGAATTTAAATTCCCCAGCTGCCATGGTTGGGTTTGAACTCACGTCTCATTAGTCCAGGCATCAGGATAACTAGTCCAGTAACAAAACCACAATGTTACCGTTCCCATCAAGGCTGTTGTGTATGTAATATGTGTGCTACTTGAACCTATGGACAGGACTGCACTACTTGTTGGGCGTAGTGATACGCAGTACCACTCCTGGCCATAGGGGTATAAATAGTACTGTGGGTACTGATCTCCCCTCAGTTCCCGCCTGTGGGCATGAAGTAAAGAGCTACGTGTAGTCCCTACCTCCAACCAGTAAAGACCTGTTTTATTGTTACTGATTAAGTCTGAGTATTAATTACTTGAACAACTCACAGACTTAACACTGGCGACGAGTCAGGTTCTTACCCTGCGGCAGTTGAAGAGAGGTTTCAAACATCACCACCCCACTAGAAGCGACAGGCTTTAGGACTCTGAAGCCTCCATCAGCGACTGACAGCTTCCAGCGACTGACAGAAGTCTTTCTGCAGTTTCCTTGTTCAACCTAGGTGGTGGGGTAAGCCGTGCAGTGTTGGCTGCAAAGACAGGGCTGGGGAAGTTGGAGAAGATAAGGGCGATCGCAATCCCTGATAAGAGCCGCGGTGAAACGCGCGAGCGGGTAAGCCAGAGCCCGGGAGGGAGCGAGCAAGAGCCGCTTCGGTCGGGAGCCACTTCGCGATCCAGCGATCGCATCCGCTGATAAGGGCAGCACTCGGGCGATCGCGGCGAAGATAAGGGCCGCACTCGAGGGCTGAAGGGAGACGGCGTCGGGGGACGGGTGAAGACCGCCAAGCGCGGGAAAACCGCCATTTTGTGGGCGGAGGACGACGGCAAGAGCGGGAAGCCGCCATCTTTGATAACAAGTAAAGAAAATAAAATCTGAGAAATTGCAAATCTACAATGCCTAAACACGGGAATATTAGCACCTTTGATAGTGACCTCGAAGATTGGGCCATATATGTTGAAAGAGTAAAAAATTATTGTAAGGCCAATAAAATTCGTGACCAAGATAAAGCTCTAACATTATTAAATTTAATGGGTGCGAAGACATACGGGCAATTGAAACACCTGTTATCACCAGATGAACCGGCAGATAAGACGTTCGATGAGATTTTTACTGTCCTGAAAGATCATCTAAACCCCACGCCGCTGATGCTAGCAGAACGATTTAAATTTTATGACAGAAGGCAGCTACAGCATGAAAGCAATGCTGATTATTTGCTGGAATTGCGTAAATTAGCGAAATATTGCCAGTTTGGAACGGGACTGACAGAGGCACTTCGAGACAAATTTGTGTGTGGTTTATTTAAACAGGATACACAAAAGCGACTGCTCGAGGAGAATGAGCTGACGCTTGAGAAGGCGGTCACTATGGCAGCAGCACACGAAGCCGCAGCGAGAGGCACGGCAGTAATGCAGCTACGGTCACCGGAGCTCAGTGCACACAAATTGGGTGTGAGTTCTGGCAAATGTTATCGTTGTGGAAAGACAACGCATGATCAGAACCAGTGTTGGTTTAAAAACCAAGAATGTAGAACTTGTGGTAGGCTTGGACATATAGCTAGAGTATGCAGGTCAGCGAAGACCAGCAACAAGAAGTCACCGCAAGGAAAATACGCAAAGGTACACAAGGTGACCGAACAGGAGTCCGATTCAGATGCTAGCAGTAATGAACTGGCTAGCTTAAGAGTACTCAACGCTGGTAAGGGTGCAGACCTCCAGACAATTTGGGTCACTCTTCAGATAGAAGGAGTCCAAGTAAAACTGGAATTGGACACTGGATCGGCATTGATGGTCATAAATAAGAAAGATTACGGAAAGTTATTCCAACATATTCCCCTACAGGATACGGGGATTATATTGGAAACATACACGGGGCAAAGAGTGTACCCCATCGGGAAAATAGAGGTTGCAGTGGTCCACAAGGGCGAAGACAGTCAAATAATGAACTTATATGTGATATCTGAAGGAGGTCCTCCACTACTAGGACGGGAGTGGATTAGGAAAATGAATATGGACTGGCATTTCCTACAAACAATAACGAGTGAGAACTCGGTGAAGATAGTCGGCCCAGACTCTGGAACGGATGATGGTAAGCCCAACTCAGGTGCAAAAGACAAAGTTTCAGCACAGAATTCCACTGAGCAACAACAACATAGTTTAACTGTGGATTCTGAGTCTGGCAAGTCTACTGATGTGCCCATTTCTGAGGGACACCGGGCTCGAACTCAACTCCATTTCAAACTACAACAGCAATTAGAACAAATGCTTCGCCGTTGTGAGCAAGAGTTGAATGCAACGAAAGAGTTCTTTGATATAGAGTTGGAGAATCTGGAAAGACAACAGAAGCAGCTGATGGAGAAAATGGAACAGGAGCACACAAAACGTCTGATGTCAGAGGAGTTAACGGTCAGCCAACTCCTGCATATGCTGAAGGACAGGACTCTGAAATGGGAAAAACTTGAACACGAACTTCAATATTCAAACGAAAGGGGTTCGGAGCTCTCAAAGGTTATTGGAAGAGCTGAGGTGGCAACACAGACTGAGATGACTGCAACAGAGCAGCCCTTGGATGCCAAAAGTACGCTGACTCACGTCAACGTAGAACAACAGACCGCTGAAACAGCTGCTCCGGTAGAGGGATTGCATAGTCCGATCAATCAATCTCCAAAGGAAGTTGAAGTATTAAAATCACAAATGAGGTCACTAGTAAACGACTTGCTGAAAGCCCAGAAAAAGCTGGATGCAGAGGTACACATGAAGAAGTCTCTTCAGGAAAGATGTCTGGATTTGGAACAAGAGCTGGCTAACGTCCAGCTGGGTATGGAGGAAATAGACGACCCTCTCACTGGTCTAGCTCAGGACGACACCGAATATTACTATGACCTGGTGGACGACACCGAATATTACGATGTCCTGTCCTGCCCAGCTTGTAACTTCGACTCCCAAAGTGCAGAAATCATGGAGGAGCACCAAAAGTCTACGGAACATCGGGAGAAGCTGGATCTACGACGGAAACAGGAGGAAGAGAAGGAGGAACTGCGCATGCAGCTGTGGCAGCTGACAATGGAGCCCAGAGAGTCTCCAAGAAGCAGAAAAGGAAAAGGAAAAACAGAAGATGACCCATCTGAACCATTATCACCTCTACCAGATCACACACGTGGTCCCTCCGAACGGAGCCAATTCAGTTCGGAAGTTCAAACTGTTAAATCCATGGAAGGACTATTGAATGAGTCACTCCAGCAACGTGAACCGACTCCACCACAGAGATTGAATCTGTGAACTGTTTTCCGCAGAGACTGAATCTGTGATCTGTTTTGACATGAAGTTATCTATGTATCTATGTTATTCTGTTATGTAAACCTGAAGTTATATATGTATATATGTTATTACGTTATGTTAAATGGGGAGATGACTGTAAAGCTAGGAAGGGAGGAATGTTGTGTATGTAATATGTGTGCTACTTTGAACCTATGGACAGGACTGCACTACTTGTTGGGCGTAGTGATACGCAGTACCACTCCTGGCCATAGGGGTATAAATAGTACTGTGGGTACTGATCTCCCCTCAGTTCCCGCCTGTGGGCATGAAGTAAAGAGCTACGTGTAGTCCCTACCTCCAACCAGTAAAGACCTGTTTTATTGTTACTGATTAAGTCTGAGTATTAATTACTTGAACAACTCACAGACTTAACAAAGGCAATGCAGAGATTTACTAGAATGGTACCAGGGATGAGGGACTTCAGTTACATGGAGAGTCATAGAGTCATAACAGCACAGGAGGCGGCCACTTGGCCCATTGAGTCCGTGCTGGCTCTCTGTGAAGCAATCCAGTCAGTCCCATTCCCCGCTCTATCCCCGTAGCCCTGCAAGTTTATTTCCCTCAAGTGTCTATCCAATCTCCCCTTGAAAACATTCAGTGCCTCCGCTTCCACCACTTCCGTCGGCAGCGAGTTCCAGGTCCTCACCATTCACTGCGTAAAAAAGTTTTCCCTCACGTTCCCCCCCGTATCTCTTGCCCAAAACCTTAAATCTGTGTCCCCTAGTCCTTGTACCATCAACTAGTGGGAACAGCCTTTCCCCGTCTAGCCTATCCAAACCCATCATAATCTTGTACACCTCTATCAAATCACCCCTCAACCTCCTTTGCTCTCATGAAAACAAATCCAGCTTCTCCAACCTGTCCTTGTAGCTAAGATCCCCCATCCCCAGAACCATTCTGGTAAATCTCCTCTGCACCCTCTCAAGTGCCTTCACATCCTTCCTAAAGTGTGGTGACCAGAACAGGATGCAATACTCCAGTTGTGACCTAACCAGCGCTTTATAAAGGTTCAGCATAACTTCTCTACTTTTGTACTCGGTACCTCTATTTGTGAAGCCCAAGATCCCATATACTTTGCTAACCCCTCTCTCAGTATGTCCTACCACCTTCAGGGGCCTATGCACATAGAAAAATAGGAGCAGGAGTCGGCCATTCGAGCCTGCTCTGCCATTCAATATGATCATGGCTGATCCTCTATCTCAATACCATATTCCCGCTCTCTCCCCATACCCCTTGATGCCTTTTGCACCTAGAAATCTATCTATCTCCTTCTTAAATATATTCAGTGACTTGGCCTCCACAGCCTTCTGTGGTAGAGAATTCCACAGGTTCACCACCCTCTTGAGTGAAGAAATTTCTCCTCATCTCAGTCATAAATGTCCTACCCCGTATCCTGAGACTGTGACCCCTTGTTCCAGACCCCCCAGCCAGGGGAAACATCCTCCCTGCATCCAGTCTGTCTAGCCCTGTCAGAATTTTATAAGTTTCAATGAGATCCCCTCTCATTCTTCTAAACTCTCGTGAATACAGGCCTAGTCGACCCAATCTCTCCTCATACAACAGTCCTGCCATCCCACAAATCAGTCTGGTGAACCTTCGCTGCACTCCCTCTATGGCAAGTATATCCTTTCTTAGGTAAGGAGACCAAAACTGCACACACTACTCCAGGTGTGGTCTCACCAAGGCCCTGTATAACTGTAGTAAGACATCCTTGCTCCTGTACTCAAATCCTCTTGCAATGAAGGCCAACATACCATCTGCCTTCCTAACTGTTTGCTGCACCTGCATGTTTGCTTTCAGTGACTGATGTACAAGGACACCAGGTCCCTTTGTACATCAACATTTCCTAATCTATCACCATCTAAATAATACTCTACCTTTCTGTTTTTCCTACCGAAGTGGATAACTTCACATTTATCCACGTTATATTGGACCTGCCATGTATTTGCCCACTCACTCAACTTGTCTAAATTGCCTTGAAGCCTCTTTGCATCCTCCTCACAACCCCTCCTAGTTTTGTGTCATCAGCAAACTTGAAAATATTACATTTGGTTATCTCATCCAAATCATTGACATCAACTCCCAGGTCCCTCTGTCCCTGCACACTCTTTAAAACTGTGCCATTAAGTGTATATTGCCTCTCCCTGTTCCTTCTGCCAAAATGCATCACCTCACACTTCTCTGTATTAAATTCCATCTGCCACTTGTCTGCCCACTCTGCGAGCCTTTCTGTGTCCTGTTGCAGTCGATTGGTATCATCATCACTGTTTGCCACACCCCCAAGTTTGGTGTCATCGGCAAATTTAGAAATTCTACTCTGTATTCCAATATCCAGGTCATTTATATATATATCAAAAAAACAGTGGCTCCAGCACTGACCCTTGGGGAACACCACTGTCTACCATCCTCCAGTCTGAAAAACAGCCATTTACCACAACTCGCTGTTTTCTGTCCTTAAGCCAATTCCTTATCCAAGCTGCCACTGACCCACCTATTCCATGAGCCTCAATTTTGTTAACCAGCCTTCTATGTGGTACTTTGTCAAACGCCTTCCGAAAATCCATGTAGACAACATCCATTGCATTCCCTTCATTAATCCTCCCCGTTACTTCATAAAAAATTCAATTAGTCAAACACGATCTGCCTTTTACAAATCCGTGTTGACTCTCCTTAATTAGCTTAAATTTCTCCAAGTGCCCATTAATTTTTTCCTTGATTATTGTTTCTAAAACTTTACCCACCACTGATGTTAAACTGACCGGCCTGTAGTTACTAGGATTGTCCTTACACCCTTTCTTGAACAATGGTGTCACATTTGCCAATTTCCAATCCTCAGGCATCTCCCTCGCATAGAGGGAAGATTGGAAAATTATGTCAAGCCCTTCCGCTATCTCCTCCCCCAATTCCCTTAGCAACCTGGGATGCAAGCCATCTGGACCAGGCGACTTGTCCGCTCTAAGCATACCCAGCCTTTCTAGTACATCCTGTCTATCAATTTTCACCCCTTCCATTGTTTCTACCTTTTCCACTTCTACCAATATTTTGTCAGCATCCACCTCCTTCGTAAACACTGATACAAAATACTCATTGAGTATTCGAGCCTTGCCCTGCGCCTCTAAGCATATATCACCACCTTTGTCGCTAATAGGCCCCATCCCGCCTCTTACTACCCGCTTACTGTTTACATGTCGGTAGAAGATTTTTGGGTTTCCTTTTATGTTAACTGCCATTCTACTCTCATATTCTCTCTTTGCCAGTCTTATTTTCCTCTTCACTTCCCCTTTCAACATGTTGTATTTGGCCTGGTTCTCACTTGATGAATTCACCTGACATGCATCATACACCCTTTTTTTTTGTTTCATCATCTTCTCTATCTCCCTCGTCATCCAAGGAGCCCTGGCTTTGGTTCCCTTACCTTTCCCTCTTGTAACCGCCATTCTACTCTCATATTCTCTTTGCCAATCTTACTTTCATCTTCACTTTACGCAGCGAGTTGTTGTGATCTGGAACGCGCTGCCTAAAAGGGCGGTGGAAGCAGATTCAACAGTAACTTTCAAAAGGGAATTGGATAAATACTTGAAGGGAAAACATGTACAGGGCTGTGGGGAAAGAGAGGGGAGTGGGATTAATTGGGTAGCTCTTTCAAAGATTCCGGAGATGAAGGGGTTGTCTTATGAGGAAATGTTGAGCAGGTTGGGCCTATACTCATTGGAGTTTAGAAGAATGAGAGGGGATCTTATTGAAACATATAAGATTCTGAAGGAACTTGACAGGGTAGATGCAGAGAGGATGTTTCCCCTCGTGGGGGAATCTAGAAGTAGGGGGCGTAATTTCAGAATAAGGGGACACCCTTTTAAATCAGAAATGAGGAGGAATTTCTTCTCTCAGAGGGTTGTGAATCTTTGGAATTCTCTTCCCCAGAGAGCTGTGGAGGTGGAGTCATTGAATATATTTAAGGTGGAGATAGACAGATATTTGAACGATAAGGGAGTCGAGGGTTCTGGGGAACAGGCAGGGAAGTGGAGTTGAGGCCAAGATCAGATCAGCCATGATCTTATTGAATGGTGGAGCAGGCTCGAGGGGCCGAATGGCCTACTGCTCCTCCGTCTTATGTTCTTATGTAAAGAGACGCCGCAGGCACGACGGCCGAAAGACCTCTTCCTGTGCTGTACCATGCTATGAGTGTGTTAAGTGTGCGTGCTGTCAATATGTGCACGCTGGGTGTGTGAGCGAGTGTGTGCTTTGTCTTGATTGCACTGAACAGAGGTCACAAGGCAGCTTAGATCTTTATTCAGAACTCAGGCCCTCTGTTAACTCATGGCTCTGCGATGTTCCGATTCGATGCCCAGGATCACCGTTTAATTGTATTGCAGGAAGAAGGTTAATTCACCAATGAATGTAGAGATGGGTATGGAGCTCCCTGCCGCACCTGCACAGGTTACCAGCTGAACCACCCCTTCTTGTCCTGTGACTAAACAGTAAGTGAGCAGGTGCAACAAGAGATCTCATCGGAGGACATTTACTCTCAACTCCAAACGTCCATCTTTTGAAAACTCAAAACGGTTTATTTCAGTGAGTTTCTCACTCTACAGTATAATGGCTCACAGCTGCTGGGATTGGTGCAGCCACCTGGCCAAGCTGCTTAATACAAAGTTATCTGCAAGTTTCCTTACTCAGGAGGGGAGCAGTGCGTCTCACTGCTGCTGTGAACTGCTCCTTGTCACCACTGTTGAGTACAGCCCGGGAGGGGCGGTGGGGAATGATCTCTCCCCTCGGTTGTTGGCAGAAAGTGTTTCACAGCTGGAGATCGGAGAGCAACAGATTCCAAAGCAAAACTGGGACCGGTTAGTCCCACGAGCAGCTGATTCCTCCTGAGAACACGATTCTCGAGCTCCGGTGAAGGTTTCATTCCAAATATTAACCCCTCTTTTTAAATGTTGCTGTTCACAGTTTCTAAACCCCCCAGTTTCGTGTTTAACCCAGCAGATTGGGGCCGAGACTCTGATAGGAGGAGGGTTTCAGCAAGGACCTCCCCGGGCTGCTCCCGAGTCACAGGCTGTGCCAGCACTGGCCGTCAGTGTTCGGAGTGATCCTGCCTTCCAGTCCAATTGCACATCTATTCAGATGAAGAGCTGAAGGTGGCAGAGCAATGAGAGAGGGGGAGGGAGGGAGAGAGAGAGGGAGGGAGAGAGAGAGAGAGGGAGGGAGAAAGAGAGAGAGGGAGGGGGAGGGAGAGAGAGAGAGGGAGGGAGAGAGAGAGAGGGGGAGGGAGAGAGGGAGGGAGGGAGGGGGAGGGAGAGAGAGAGAGAGAGAGAGAGGGAGGGGGAGAGAGAGAGGGAGGGAGAGAGAGAGGGAGGGAGAGAGAGAGGGAGGGAGAGAGAGAGAGGGAGAGAGAGAGGGGGAGGGAGAGAGAGGAGAGAGGGAGGGAGAAAGAGAGAGAGGGAGGGAGAGAGAGGGAGGGAGGGGGAGAGAGAGAGAGAGAGAGAGACAGAGAGAGAGAGAGACGAGACAGAGAGAGAGACAGAGGGAGAGAGAGAGTGGGGGAGAGAGAGGAGAGAGGGAGGGAGAGAGAGGGAGGGAGGGGGAGAGAGAGGGAGGGAGAAAGAGAGAGAGGGAGGGGGAGGGAGAGAGAGAGAGGGAGGGAGAGAGAGAGAGGGGGAGGGAGAGAGGGAGGGGGAGGGAGAGAGGGAGGGAGGGAGGGGGAGGGAGAGAGAGAGAGAGAGAGGGAGGGGGAGGGAGAGGGGGAGGGAGAGAGGGAGGGAGAGAGAGGGAGGGAGAGAGAGAGAGGGAGAGAGAGAGGGGGAGGGAGAGAGAGGAGAGAGGGAGGGAGAAAGAGAGAGAGGGAGGGAGGGGGAGAGAGAGAGAGAGACAGAGAGAGAGAGAGACAGAGAGAGAGAGAGACAGAGAGAGAGAGAGAGAGACGAGACAGAGAGAGAGACAGAGGGAGAGAGAGAGTGGGGGAGAGAGAGGAGAGAGGGAGGGAGGGGGAGAGAGAGGGAGGGAGGGGGAGAGAGAGGGAGGGAGAGAGAGGAGAGGGAGCGAGTGAGAGAGAGAGAGAGGGAGGGGGTGGGAGGGAGGGAGAGAGAGAGAGAGAGAGGGAGGGGGAGGGAGGGAGAGAGGGAGGGGGAGGGAGGAGTAAAGAACTCATGTAAATTGGAAACTGGGCGACTGCGAGCTGTCATTCTCAAACTAAACTCCAAAACACAGCGTCATTGTGCTTCTAGTTAAAAAGGAAAAATAACCACACTTGCATCATCAACTTAAAGAGCCCACACCAAATTCTGAAACCACCAAATATAGCACAGGAGAGAGGGAGTGAGGAACAGTTCCACAGACACTGACTCTCACTGGGGTACACTTCCACAGGCACTGACTCTCACTGGGGTACAGTTCCACAGACACTGACTCTCACTGGGGTACAGTTCCACATACACTGACTCTCACTGGGGTACAGTTCCACAGACACTGACTCTCACTGGGGTACAGTTCCACAGACACTGACTCTCACTGGGGTACAGTTCCACAGACACTGACTCTCACTGGGGTACAGTTCCACAGACACTGACTCTCACTGGGGTACAGTTCCACAGACACTGTCTCTCACTGGGGTACAGTTCCACAGACACTGACTCTCACTGGGGTACAGTTCCACAGACACTGACTCTCACTGGGGTACAGTTCCACAGACACTGACTCTCACTGGGGTACACTTCCACAGACACTGACTCTCACTGGGGTACAGTTCCACAGAAAGTGACTCTCACTGGGGCACAGTTCCAGACACTGACTCTCACTGGGGTACAGTTCCACAGACACTGACTCTCACTGGGGTACAGTTCCACAGACACTGACTCTCACTGGGGTACAGTTCCACAGACACTGACTCTCACTGGGGTACAGTTCCACAGACACTGACTCTCACTGGGGTACAGTTCCACAGACACTGACTCTCACTGGGGTACAGTTCCACAGACACTGACTCTCACTGGGGTACAGTTCCACAAACACTGACTCTCACTGGGGTACAGTTCCACAGACACTGACTCTCACTGGGGTACAGTTCCACAGACACTACATAAGAACATAAGAAATAGGAGCAGGAGTAGGCCAATCGGCCCCTCGAGCCTGCTCCGCCATTCAATAAGATCATGGCTGATCTGATCCTAACCGCCAATCTACTATCACAGAACCATCTCCTGAATCTAACAGAATTAGACACACGAAATAGGAGCAGGATCAGGCTACACGGCCCCTGGGCCCGCTCCGCTACCCACAGGGCCATGACCGATCCGAACCTAGACTCATGTCCAAATTCCTGCCCGGTCCCCGTAACCCTTAATTCCCTTTACTTCTAGGAAACTGTCTATTTCTGTTTTAAATTTATGTAATGATATAGCTTCTACAGCTTTTTGGGGCAGCATATTCCATGGACCTACCACCCTCTGAGTGAAGTAGTTCCTCCTCATCTCAGTTTTGAAAGAGCAGCCCCTTATTCTAAGACTATGCCCCCTAGTTCTAGTTTCACCCATCATCGGGAACATCTTCCCCGCATCCACCCGATCCAACCCCTTCACAATCTTATATGTTTCAATAAGATCGCCTCTCATTCTTCTGAACTCCAATGAGTAGAGTCCCAATCTACTCAACCTCTCCTCATATGTCCATCCCCTCATCCCCGGGATTAACTGAGTGAACCTTCTTTGTACTGACTCGAGAGCAAGTATGTCCTTTCTTAAGTATGGACACCAAAACTGTACGCAGTATTCCAGGTGCGGTCTCACCAATACCTTGTACAACTGAAGCAATACCTCCCTATTTTTATATTCTATCCCCCGAGCAATGAAAGCCAACACTCCATTGGCCTTCTTAATCACTTGCTGCACCTGCATACTAACCTTTTGAGTTTCGTGCACCAGGACCCCCAGATCCCTTTGTACTTCAGTACTTTCCAGTTTCTTGCCATTAAGATAATAACTTGCTCTACGATCTTTCCTGCCAAAGTGCATAACCTCACACTTTCCAGTATTGTATTCCATCTGCCAAATCTCTGCCCACTTACTTAGCCTGTCTATGTCCCCTTGCAGGTTTTTTATGTCCTCCTCACTCACTACTTTCCCTCCCATCTTAGTATCATCTGCAAACTTTGATATGTTACACTCGGTCCCCTCCTCCAAATCGTTAATATAGACTGTAAAGAGTTGGGGACCCAGCACTGACCCCTGCGGAACACCACTAGTTACTGATTGCCAGTCTGAGAATGAACCATTTATCCCAACTCTCTGCCTTCTGTTAGATAGCCAATCCTCTATCCATGCCAGAATATTACCCCCAATCCCGTGATTTTTTATCTTAAGCAATAATCTTTTGTGTGGCACCTTGTCAAATGCCTTTTGGAAGTCTAAATACACTACGTCCACTGGTTCCCCTTTATCCACCCTATATGTTACTTCCTCAAAGAACTCCAGCAAATTTGTCAAACATGACTTCCCCTTCATAAAACCATGCTGACTTTGTCCTATTAAATTATGATTATCCAAATGTCCTGTTACTGTCTGATTAATAATGGACTCCAAAATTTTACCTACCACAGATGTTAGGCTAACCGGTCTATAGTTTCCAGCCTTCTGTCTACTACCCTTTTTAAATAAGGGTGTTACATTAGCAGTTTTACAGTCTGCCGGGACCTTTGCCGAGTCCAGGGAGTTTTGGAAAATTATTACCAATGCATCCATAATCCCTACCGCCACTTCCCTCAAGCCCCTAGGATGTAAGCCATCAGGTCCAGGTGATTTATCCGCCTTGAGTCCCATTATTTTACCGAGTACCACTTCCTTAGTGATTTTGATCGTGTTTAGCTCCTCCCCCCCTTTAGCCCCCTGTTTGTCCAGTGTTGGGATATTCTTAGTGTCTTCTACTGTAAAGACTGATATAAAATAATCATTCAGTGTTTTTGCCAACTCCATATTTCCCACCATTAATTTCCCGGTCTCATCCTCTAAGGGACCAACATTTACTTTAGCCACCCTTTTTCTTTTTATATAACTATATAAAAACCCTTACTATCTGTTTTTATATTTTTTGCTAATTTACTTTCATAATCTATCTTCCCTTTCTTAATCAATCTTTTTGTTATTTTTTGCTGTCTTTTAAAGTTTTCCCAATCCTCTATCCTCCCACTAGATTTGGCTACCTTATATGCCCTTGTTTTTAGTCGAATACTATCCTTAATTTCTTTACTTAGCCACGGATGGCTGTCTTTTCTTTTACACCCTTTTCTTCTCAGTGGAATATATTTTTTTTGGACTCTCACTGGGGTACAGTTCCACAGACACGACCTCTCACTGGGGTACAGTTCCACAGACACGACCTCTCACTGGGGTACAGTTCCACAGACACTGACTCTCACCGGGGTACAGTTCCACAGACACTGACTCTCACCGGGGTACAGTTCCACAGACACTGACTCTCACTGGGGAACATTTCCACAGACACTGACTCTCACTGGGGTACAGTTCCACATACACTGACTCTCACTAGGGTACAGTTCCACAGACACTGACTCTCACTGGGGTACAGTTCCACAGACACTGACTCTCACTGGGGTACAGTTCCACAGACACTGACTCTCACTGGGGTACAGTTCCACAGACACTGACTCTCACTGGGGTACAGTTCCACAGGCACTGACTCTCACTGGGGTACAGTTCCACAGACACTGACTCTCATGGGGTTCAGTTCCACAGACACTGACTCTCACTGGGGTACAGTTCCACAGACACTGACTCTCACTGGGGTACAGTTCCACAGACACTGACTCTCACTGGGGTACAGTTCCACAGACACTGACTCTCACTGGGGTACAGTTCCACAGACACTGACTCTCACTGGGGTACAGTTCCACAGACACTGACTTTCACTGGGGGACAGTTCCACAGACACTGACTCTCACTGGGGTACAGTTCCACAGACACTGACTCTCACTGGGGTACAGTTCCACAGACACTGACTCTCACTGGGGTACACTTCCACAGACACTGACTCTCACTGGGGGACAGTTCCACAGACACTGACTCTCACTGGGGGACAGTTCCACAGACACTGACTCTCACTGGGGTACAGTTCCACAGACACTGTCTCTCACTGGGGTACAGTTCCACAGACACTGACTCTCACTGGGGTACAGTTCCACAGACACTGACTCTCACTGGGGTACAGTTCCACAGACACTGACTCTCACTGGCGTAGCGTTCCACAGACAATGACTCTCACTGGGGTACAGTTCCACAGACACTGACTCTCACTGGGGGACAGATCCACAGACACTGACTCTCACTGGGGTACAGTTCCACAGACACTGACTCTCACTGGGGTAGCGTTCCACAGACACTGACTCTCACTGGGGTACATTTCCACAGACACTGACTCTCACTGGGGTACAGTTCTACAGACACTGACTCTCACTGGGGTACAGTTCCACAGACAGTGACTCTCACTGGGGTACAGTTCCACAGACACTGACTCTCACTGGCGTACAGTTCCACAGACACTGACTCTCACTGGGGTACAGTTCCACAGACAGTGACTCTCACTGGGGTACAGTTCCACAGACAGTGAGTCTCACTGGGGTACAGTTACACAGACACTGACTCTCACTGGGGTACAGTTCCACAAACACTGACTCTCACTGGGGTACAGTTCCACAGACACTGACTCTCACTGGGGTACAGTTCCACAGACACTGACTCTCACTGGGGTACAGTTCCACAGACACTGACTCTCACTGGGGTACAGTTCCACAGACACTGACTCTCACTGGGGTACAGTTCCACAGACACTGACTCTCACTGGGGTACAGTTCCACAGACACTGACTCTCACTGGGGTACAGTTCCACAGACACTGACTCTCACTGGGGTACAGTTCCACAGACACTGACTCTCACTGGGGTACAGTTCCACAGACACTGACTCTCACTGGGGTACAGTTCCACAGACACTGACTCTCACTGGGGTACAGTTCCACAGACACTGACTCTCACTGGGGTACAGTTCCACAGACACTGACTCTCACTGGCGTGCAGTTCCACAGACACTGACTCTCACTGGGGTACAGTTCCACAGACACTGACTCTCACTGGTGTACAGTTCCACAGAGACTGACTCTCACTGATATAAAGCTCTGGTCAGACCCCACCTGGACACTGGGTTCAGTTCTGGGCCCTGCACCTCAGGAAGGATATCTCGGCCTTGGAGGGGAGCAGCGCAGATTCACCAGAATGATACCGGGGCTGAAAGGGTTAAATTATGACGACAGGTTTTACTGAATAGACTTGTATTCCTTCGAAGATTAAGTGGTGATCTAATTGAGGTGTTTAAATTGAAAAATGAGTTGAGAATCTTAAAATTAGTTTAAAATAACCTTAAAATCAGAGCCAGGCCGTTCAGGGGTGATGTCAGGAAGCACTTCCTCACACAAAGGGTAGTGGAAATCTGGAACTCTCCCCCCCAAAAGGCTGTGGGTGCTGGGGGTCAGTTTCAAGATAGAGAGCGATAGTTTTTTGTTGGGTCAGGATATCGAGGGATATGGAGCAAAGGTGGGTAAATGGGATTGAGGTACAGATCAGCCACGATCTGACTGAATGGCAGAACAGACTCGAGGGGCTGAATAGCCTCTTCCTGTTCCTATATCTCTGTATGCCTTGGGCAGGCCTCGTACAGGCTGTGGGTTAATTGTTGGCTCGTGTTTTCTACACATTCCTGTGCTGTAACCTAAATGGAGGGTGGGAGGGGAGAGGGGGAAGAGATGAAGCGTCTGTGGACTGTGTGTGTCATGGGGTGGGGGGTCTCCGGCTGTAGATTGGGGCGGGACGGGGGGGGGGGGGGCCGATCTGTTTTTATATACATGTTGAAAAAAGGCAGTTTGTAACGTGGAGTGATTGGGTAGATGGGAGTAGGATGCCCTTTTCTCCCTCCCCCCACTTATACCAGACCGGGGAGGATTGAACCCTGTGTGTGAAACAGCAGCTTTTGTGAGTGTTGTAAGAAAAGATTCCATCGAGTTGTAGCCGGGGAGCTTTCCTCCTGACTCTTCTTTATTTCAAAGTTACGAATTCATGTAGCCTTCTGGAAAGTGCATCTGTGAAGAGAGTGGTCAGAGGCCCTCACAGTCCGTAATCCACGTAGAATAATGTGGTTCTTAAATTAGAAAAACGTCAATCTTTCGCTCCGGCTTTTAAATAAAAAAAAGCAGGTCAGTGCCAGAATCGGAGTAATTCCACAGGAAAATGTCGGGCAGCACGGCCCACAGTCTGATCCCATCCCATCCCATCCGGTCTGGTCCAATCCTATCCATCACACAGTCTTGGAGTAGCTGAATATTCCCACAGGGAAATACTTGACGTGAGTGGGCCACTGTGCAGCCAGCTGAAAAAACTTGACGTCGTTCCACTCCACTCCGTCTATGGAGACTAGAACACAGGACAAGGCGTTAAGCAGCTGAGAGACCACGTCACACACCACAAGGCAATTCTACAATTATCAACAGCTACTTGCATTTATATAGCGCCTTTGACGTAGTAAAACGTCCTAAGGCACTTCACAGGAACGTTATCAGACAAAGTTTGACACCGAGCCACAGGAGATATTAGGACAGGTGACTGAAAGCTTGGTCAAAGAGGTCGGTTTTGAGGAGAGTCTTAAAGGAGGAGAGAGAGGCAGACAGGCGGAGAGGTTTAGGGAGGGAATTCCAGAGCTCAGGACCCAGGCAGCTGAAGGCACGGCCGCCAATGGTGGAGCGATTAAAATCGGGGATGCTCAAGATGCCAGAATTGGAGGCGCACAGAAATTTCGGAGGGTTGTGGGGCTAGAAGAGATTACAGAGATAGGGAGGGGCGAGGCTATGGAGGGATTTGAATTCAGGGGGAAGATTTTTGAAATCAAGTCGTTGCTGGACTGGGAGTCAATGTAGGTCAGCGAGCTCAGGGCTGATGGGTGAACAGGGCTCGGTGTGAGTTAGGACACGGGGCAGGATGAACGGGACTCGGTGTGAGTTAGGACACGGGCAGGATGAATGGGAGTGGGTGTGAGTTAGGACACGGGCAGGATGAACGGGACTCGGTGTGAGTTAGGACATGGGCAGGATGAATGGGAGTAGGTGTGAGTTAGGACACGGGGCAGGATGAACGGGACTCGGTGTGAGTTAGGACACGGGCAGGATGAACGGGAGTGGGTGTGAGTTAGGACACGGGCAGGATGAACGGGAGTGGGTGTAAGTTAGGACACGGGCAGGATGAACGGGACTCGGTGTGAGTTAGGACATGGGCAGGATGAATGGGAGTGGGTGTGAGTTAGGACACGGGCAGGATGAACGGGAGTGGGTGTAAGTTAGGACACGGGCAGGATAAACGGGAGTGGGTGTGAGTTAGGACACGGGCAGGATGAACGGGAGTGGGTGTGAGTTAGGACACGGGCAGGATGAACGGGACTCGGTGTGAGTTAGGACACGGGCAGGATGAACGGGAGTGGGTGTGAGTTAGGACGCGGGGAGGATGAACGGGACTCGGTGTGAGTTAGGACACGGGCAGGATGAACGGGAGTGGGTGTGAGTTAGGACACGGGCAGGATGAACGGGACTCGGTGTGAGTTAGGACACGGGGAGGATGAACGGGAGAGGGTGTGAGTTAGGACACGGGCAGGATGAACGGGAGTGGGTGTGAGTTAGGACACGGGCTGGATGAACGGGTGTGGGTGTGAGTTAGGACACGGGCAGGATGAACGGGAGTGGGTGTGAGTTAGGACACGGGCAGGATGAACGGGAGTGGGTGTGAGTTAGGACACGGGCAGGATGAACGGGAGTGGGTGTGAGTTAGGACACGGGCAGGATGAACGGGAGTGGGTGTGAGTTAGGACACGGGCAGGATGAACGAGACTCGGTGTGAGTTAGGACACGGGCAGGATGAACGGGAGTGGGTGTGAGTTAGGACACGGGCAGGATGAACGGGAGTGGGTGTGAGTTTGGACACGGGAAGGATGAACGGGAGTGGGTGCGAGTTAGGACACGGGCAGGATGAACGGGAGTGGGTGTGAGTTAGGACACGGGCAGGATGAATGGGAGTGGGTGTGAGTTAGGACACGGGCAGGATGAACGGGACTGGGTGTGAGTTGGGACACGGGGAGGATGAACGGGACTCGGTGTGAGTTAGGACACGGGCAGGATGAACGGGACTCGGTGTGAGTTAGGACATGGGCAGGATGAATGGGAGTGGGTGTGAGTTAGGACACGGGCAGGATGAACGGGAGTGGGTGTAAGTTAGGACACGGGCAGGATGAACGGGACTCGGTGTGAGTTAGGACACGGGCAGGATGAACGGGACTCGGTGTGATTTAGGACACGGGCAGGATGAACGGGACTCGGTGTGAGTTAGGACACGGGCAGGATGAACGGGACTCGGTGTGAGTTAGGACACGGGCAGGATGAACGGGACTGGGTGTGAGTTAGGACACGGGCAGGATGAACGGGAGTGGGTGTGAGTTAGGACACGGGCAGGATGAACGGGAGTGGGTGTGAGTTAGGACACGGGCAGGATGAACGGGAGTGGGTGTGAGTTAGGACACGGGCAGGATGAACGGGACTCGGTGTGAGTTAGGACACGGGCAGGATGAACGGGACTCGGTGCGAGTTAGGACACGGGCAGGATGAACGGGAGTGGGTGTGAGTTAGGACACGGGCAGGATGAACGGGACTGGGTGTGAGTTAGGACACGGGCAGGATGAACGGGAGTGGGTGTGAGTTAGGACACGGGCAGGATGAACGGGAGTGGGTGTGAGTTAGGACACGGGCAGGATGAACGGGAGTGGGTGTGAGTTAGGACACGGGCAGGATGAACGGGACTCGGTGTGAGTTAGGACACGGGCAGGATGAACGGGACTCGGTGTGAGTTAGGACACGGGCAGGATGAACGGGAGTGGGTGTGAGTTAGGACACGGGCAGGATGAACGGGACTCGGTGTGAGTTAGGACACGGGGCAGGATGAACGGGACTCGGTGTGAGTTAGGACACGGGCAGGATGAACGGGAGTGGGTGTGAGTTAGGACACGGGCAGGATGAACGGGAGTGGGTGTGAGTTAGGACACGGGCAGGATGAACGGCAGTGGGTGTGAGTTAGGACACGGGCAGGATGAACGGGAGTGGGTGTGAGTTAGGACACGGGCAGGATGAACGGGACTCGGTGTGAGTTAGGACACGGACAGGATGAACGGGAGTGGGTGTGGGTTAGGACACGGGCAGGATGAACGGGACTCGGTGTGAGTTAGGACACGGGCAGGATGAACGGGAGTGGGTGTGAGTTAGGACACGGGCAGGATGAACGGGAGTGGGTGTGAGTTAGGACACGGGCAGGATGAACGGGAGTGGGTGTGAGTTAGGACACGGGCAGGATGAACGGGACTGGGTGTGAGTTAGGGCACGGGCAGGATGAACGGGACTCGGTGTGAGTTAGGACACGGGCAGGATGAACGGGACTCGGTGTGAGTTAGGACACGGGCAGGATGAACGGGTGTGGGTGAGAGTTAGGACACGGGCAGGATGAACGGGACTCGGTGTGAGTTAGGACACGGGCAGGATGAACGGGACTCGGTGTGAGTTAGGACACGGGCAGGATGAACGGGACTCGGTGTGAGTTAGGACACGGGGCAGGATGAACGGGAGTGGGTGTGAGTTAGGACACGGGCAGGATGAACGGGACTCGGTGTGAGTTAGGACACGGGCAGGATGAACGGGAGTGGGTGTGAGTTAGGACACGGGCAGGATGAACGGGACTCGGTGTGAGTTAGGACACGGGCAGGATGAACGGGAGTGGGTGTGAGTTAGGACACGGGCAGGATGAACGGGACTGGGTGTGAGTTAGGACACGGGCAGGATGAACGGGAATCGGTGTGAGTTAGGACACGGGTAGGATGAATGGGAGTGGGTGTGAGTTAGGACACGGGCAGGATGAACGGGACTCGGTGTGAGTTAGGACACGGGCAGGATGAACGGGAGTGGGTGTGAGTTAGGACACGGGCAGGATGAACGGGAGTGGGTGTGAGTTGGGACACGGGCAGGATGAACGGGAGTGGGTGTGAGTTAGGACACGGGCAGGATGAACGGGACTGGGTGTGAGTTAGGACACGGGCAGGATGAACGGGAGTGGGTGTGAGTTAGGACACGGGCAGGATGAACGGGACTCGGTGTGAGTTAGGACACGGGCAGGATGAACGGGAGTGGGTGTGAGTTAGGACACGGGCAGGATGAACGGGAGTGGGTGTGAGTTAGGACACGTGCAGGATGAACGGGACTCGGTGTGAGTTAGGACACGGGCAGGATGAACGGGAGTGGGTGTGAGTTAGGACACGGGCAGGATGAACGGGACTCGGTGTGAGTTAGGACACGGGCAGGATGAACGGGACTCGGTGCGAGTTAGGACACGGGCAGGATGAACGGGAGTGGGTGTGAGTTAGGACACGGGCAGGATGAACGGGAGTGGGTGTGAGTTAGGACACGAGCAGGATGAACGGGACTCGGTGTGAGTTAGGACACGGGCAGGATGAACGGGACTGGGTGTGAGTTAGGACACGGGCAGGATGAACGGGAGTGGGTGTGAGTTAGGACACGGGCAGGATGAACGGGAGTGGGTGTGAGTTAGGACACGGGCAGGATGAACGGGAGTGGGTGTGAGTTAGGACACGGGCAGGATGAACGGGAGTGGGTGTGAGTTAGGACACGGGCAGGATGAACGGGACTCGGTGTGAGTTAGGACACGGGCAGGATGAACGGGACTCGGTGTGAGTTAGGACACGGGCAGGATGAACGGGAGTGGGTGTGAGTTAGGACACGGGCAGGATGAACGGGACTCGGTGTGAGTTAGGACACGGGGCAGGATGAACGGGACTCGGTGTGAGTTAGGACACGGGCAGGATGAACGGGAGTGGGTGTGAGTTAGGACACGGGCAGGATGAACGGGAGTGGGTGTGAGTTAGGACACGGGCAGGATGAACGGCAGTGGGTGTGAGTTAGGACACGGGCAGGATGAACGGGAGTGGGTGTGAGTTAGGACACGGGCAGGATGAATGGGACTCGGTGTGAGTTAGGACACGGACAGGATGAAAGGGAGTGGGTGTGGGTTAGGACACGGGCAGGATGAATGGGACTCGGTGTGAGTTAGGACACGGGCAGGATGAACGGGAGTGGGTGTGAGTTAGGACACGGGCAGGATGAACGGGAGTGGGTGTGAGTTAGGACACGGGCAGGATGAACGGGAGTGGGTGTGAGTTAGGACACGGGCAGGATGAACGGGACTGGGTGTGAGTTAGGGCACGGGCAGGATGAACGGGACTCGGTGTGAGTTAGGACACGGGCAGGATGAACGGGACTCGGTGTGAGTTAGGACACGGGGCAGGATGAACGGGTGTGGGTGAGAGTTAGGACACGGGCAGGATGAACGGGACTCGGTGTGAGTTAGGACACGGGCAGGATGAACGGGACTCGGTGTGAGTTAGGACACGGGCAGGATGAACGGGACTCGGTGTGAGTTAGGACACGGGGCAGGATGAACGGGAGTGGGTGTGAGTTAGGACACGGGCAGGATGAACGGGACTCGGTGTGAGTTAGGACACGGGCAGGATGAACGGGAGTGGGTGTGAGTTAGGACACGGGCAGGATGAACGGGACTCGGTGTGAGTTAGGACACGGGCAGGATGAACGGGAGTGGGTGTGAGTTAGGACACGGGCAGGATGAACGGGACTGGGTGTGAGTTAGGACACGGGCAGGATGAACGGGAATCGGTGTGAGTTAGGACACGGGTAGGATGAATGGGAGTGGGTGTGAGTTAGGACACGGGCAGGATGAACGGGACTCGGTGTGAGTTAGGACACGGGCAGGATGAACGGGAGTGGGTGTGAGTTAGGACACGGGCAGGATGAACGGGAGTGGGTGTGAGTTGGGACACGGGCAGGATGAACGGGAGTGGGTGTGAGTTAGGACACGGGCAGGATGAACGGGACTGGGTGTGAGTTAGGACACGGGCAGGATGAACGGGAGTGGGTGTGAGTTAGGACACGGGCAGGATGAACGGGACTCGGTGTGAGTTAGGACACGGGCAGGATGAACGGGAGTGGGTGTGAGTTAGGACACGGGCAGGATGAACGGGAGTGGGTGTGAGTTAGGACACGTGCAGGATGAACGGGACTCGGTGTGAGTTAGGACACGGGCAGGATGAACGGGAGTGGGTGTGAGTTAGGACACGGGCAGGATGAACGGGAGTGGGTGTGAGTTAGGACACGGGCAGGATGAACGGGACTCGGTGTGAGTTAGGACACGGGCAGGATGAACGGGGCTCGGTGTGAGTTAGGACACGGGCAGGATGAACGGGAGTGGGTGTGAGTTAGGACACGGGCAGGATGAACGGTAGTGGGTGTGAGTTAGGACACGGGCAGGATGAACGGGACTCGGTGTGAGTTAGGACACGGGCAGGATGAACGGGAGTGGGTGTGAGTTAGGACACGGGCAGGATGAACGGGAGTGGGTGTCAGTTAGGACACGGGCAGGATGAACGGGAGTGGGTGTGAGTTAGGACACGGGCAGGATGAACGGGAGTGGGTGTGAGTTAGGACACGGGGAGGATGAACGGGAGTGGGTGTGAGTTAGGACACGGGCAGGATGAACGGGACTCGGTGTGAGTTAGGACACGGGCAGGATGAACGGGAGTGGGTGTGAGTTAGGACACGGGGAGGATGAACGGGAGTGGGTGTGAGTTAGGACACGGGCAGGATGAACGGGAGTGGGTGTGAGTTAGGACACGGGCAGGATGAACGGGAGTGGGTGTGAGTTAGGACACGGACAGGATGAACGGGACTCGGTGTGAGTTAGGATACGGGGAGGATGAACGGGAGTGGGTGTGAGTTAGGACACGGGGAGGATGAACGGGACTCGGTGTGAGTTAGGACACGGGCAGGATGAACGGGAGTGGGTGTGAGTTAGGACACGGGCAGGATGAACGGGACTCGGTGTGAGTTAGGATACGGGGAGGATGAACGGGAGTGGGTGTGAGTTAGGACACGGGGAGGATGAACGGGACTCGGTGTGAGTTAGGACACGGGCAGGATGAACGGGAGTGGGTGTGAGTTAGGACACGGGCAGGATGAACGGGACTCGGTGTGAGTTAGGACACGGGGAGGATGAACGGGAGAGGGTGTGAGTTAGGACACGGGCAGGATGAACGGGAGTGGGTGTGAGTTAGGACACGGGCTGGATGAACGGGTGTGGGTGTGAGTTAGGACACGGGCAGGATGAACGGGAGTGGGTGTGAGTTAGGACACGGGCAGGATGAACGGGAGTGGGTGTGAGTTAGGACACGGGCAGGATGAACGGGAGTGGGTGTGAGTTAGGACACGGGCAGGATGAACAGGAGTGGGTGTGAGTTAGGACACGGGCAGGATGAACGGGACTCGGTGTGAGTTAGGACACGGGCAGGATGAACGGGACTCGGTGTGAGTTAGGACACGGGCAGGATGAACGGGAGTGGGTGTGAGTTAGGACACGGGCAGGATGAACGGGAGTGGGTGTGAGTTTGGACACGGGAAGGATGAACGGGAGTGGGTGCGAGTTAGGACACGGGCAGGATGAACGGGAGTGGGTGTGAGTTAGGACACGGGCAGGATGAATGGGAGTGGGTGTGAGTTAGGACACGGGCAGGATGAACGGGACTGGGTGTGAGTTGGGACACGGGGAGGATGAACGGGACTCGGTGTGAGTTAGGACACGGGCAGGATAAACGGGAGTGGGTGTGAGTTAGGACACGGGCAGGATGAACGGGAGTGGGTGTGAGTTAGGACACGGGCAGGATGAACGGGACTGGGTGCGAGTTAGGACACGGGCAGGATGAACGGGACTCGGTGTGAGTTAGGACACGGACAGGATGAATGGGAGTGGGTGTGAGTTAGGACACGGGCAGGATGAACGGGACTCGGTGTGAGTTAGGACACGGGCAGGATGAACGGGAGTGGGTGTGAGTTAGGGCACGGGCAGGATGAACGGGACTCGGTGTGAGTTAGGACACGGGCAGGATAAACGGGAGTGGGTGTGAGTTAGGACACGGGCAGGATGAACGGGACTCGGTGTGAGTTAGGACACGGGCAGGATAAACGGGAGTGGGTGTGAGTTAGGACACGGGCAGCATGAACGGGAGTGGGTGTGAGTTAGGACACGGGCAGGATGAACGGGACTCGGTGTGATTTAGGACACGGGCAGGATGAACGGGACTCGGTGTGAGTTAGGACACGGGCAGGATGAACGGGACTCGGTGTGAGTTTGGACACGGGCAGGATGAACGGGACTGGGTGTGAGTTAGGACACGGGCAGGATGAACGGGAGTGGGTGTGAGTTAGGACACGGGCAGGATGAACGGGAGTGGGTGTGAGTTAGGACACGGGCAGGATGAACGGGACTCGGTGTGAGTTAGGACACGGGCAGGATGAACGGGACTCGGTGTGAGTTAGGACACGGGCAGGATGAACGGGACCCGGTGTGAGTTAGGACACGGGCAGGATGAACGGGAGTGGGTGTGAGTTAGGACACGGGCAGGATGAACGGGAGTGGGTGTGAGTTAGGACACGAGCAGGATGAACGGGACTCGGTGTGAGTTAGGACACGGGCAGGATGAACGGGACTGGGTGTGAGTTAGGACACGGGCAGGATGAACGGGAGTGGGTGTGAGTTAGGACACGGGCAGGATGAACGGGAGTGGGTGTGAGTTAGGACACGGGCAGGATGAACGGGAGTGGGTGTGAGTTAGGACACGGGCAGGATGAACGGGAGTGGGTGTGAGTTAGGACACGGGCAGGATGAACGGGACTCGGTGTGAGTTAGGACACGGGCAGGATGAACGGGACTCGGTGTGAGTTAGGACACGGGCAGGATGAACGGGAGTGGGTGTGAGTTAGGACACGGGGAGGATGAACGGGAGTGGGTGTGAGTTAGGACACGGGCAGGATGAACGGGACTCGGTGTGAGTTAGGACACGGGCAGGATGAACGGGAGTGGGTGTGAGTTAGGACACGGGGAGGATGAACGGGAGTGGGTGTGAGTTAGGACACGGGCAGGATGAACGGGAGTGGGTGTGAGTTAGGACACGGGCAGGATGAACGGGAGTGGGTGTGAGTTAGGACACGGACAGGATGAACGGGACTCGGTGTGAGTTAGGATACGGGGAGGATGAACGGGAGTGGGTGTGAGTTAGGACACGGGGAGGATGAACGGGACTCGGTGTGAGTTAGGACACGGGCAGGATGAACGGGAGTGGGTGTGAGTTAGGACACGGGCAGGATGAACGGGACTCGGTGTGAGTTAGGATACGGGGAGGATGAACGGGAGTGGGTGTGAGTTAGGACACGGGGAGGATGAACGGGACTCGGTGTGAGTTAGGACACGGGCAGGATGAACGGGAGTGGGTGTGAGTTAGGACACGGGCAGGATGAACGGGACTCGGTGTGAGTTAGGACACGGGGAGGATGAACGGGAGAGGGTGTGAGTTAGGACACGGGCAGGATGAACGGGAGTGGGTGTGAGTTAGGACACGGGCTGGATGAACGGGTGTGGGTGTGAGTTAGGACACGGGCAGGATGAACGGGAGTGGGTGTGAGTTAGGACACGGGCAGGATGAACGGGAGTGGGTGTGAGTTAGGACACGGGCAGGATGAACGGGAGTGGGTGTGAGTTAGGACACGGGCAGGATGAACAGGAGTGGGTGTGAGTTAGGACACGGGCAGGATGAACGGGACTCGGTGTGAGTTAGGACACGGGCAGGATGAACGGGACTCGGTGTGAGTTAGGACACGGGCAGGATGAACGGGAGTGGGTGTGAGTTAGGACACGGGCAGGATGAACGGGAGTGGGTGTGAGTTTGGACACGGGAAGGATGAACGGGAGTGGGTGCGAGTTAGGACACGGGCAGGATGAACGGGAGTGGGTGTGAGTTAGGACACGGGCAGGATGAATGGGAGTGGGTGTGAGTTAGGACACGGGCAGGATGAACGGGACTGGGTGTGAGTTGGGACACGGGGAGGATGAACGGGACTCGGTGTGAGTTAGGACACGGGCAGGATAAACGGGAGTGGGTGTGAGTTAGGACACGGGCAGGATGAACGGGAGTGGGTGTGAGTTAGGACACGGGCAGGATGAACGGGACTGGGTGCGAGTTAGGACACGGGCAGGATGAACGGGACTCGGTGTGAGTTAGGACACGGACAGGATGAATGGGAGTGGGTGTGAGTTAGGACACGGGCAGGATGAACGGGACTCGGTGTGAGTTAGGACACGGGCAGGATGAACGGGAGTGGGTGTGAGTTAGGGCACGGGCAGGATGAACGGGACTCGGTGTGAGTTAGGACACGGGCAGGATAAACGGGAGTGGGTGTGAGTTAGGACACGGGCAGGATGAACGGGACTCGGTGTGAGTTAGGACACGGGCAGGATAAACGGGAGTGGGTGTGAGTTAGGACACGGGCAGCATGAACGGGAGTGGGTGTGAGTTAGGACACGGGCAGGATGAACGGGACTCGGTGTGATTTAGGACACGGGCAGGATGAACGGGACTCGGTGTGAGTTAGGACACGGGCAGGATGAACGGGACTCGGTGTGAGTTTGGACACGGGCAGGATGAACGGGACTGGGTGTGAGTTAGGACACGGGCAGGATGAACGGGAGTGGGTGTGAGTTAGGACACGGGCAGGATGAACGGGAGTGGGTGTGAGTTAGGACACGGGCAGGATGAACGGGACTCGGTGTGAGTTAGGACACGGGCAGGATGAACGGGACTCGGTGTGAGTTAGGACACGGGCAGGATGAACGGGACCCGGTGTGAGTTAGGACACGGGCAGGATGAACGGGAGTGGGTGTGAGTTAGGACACGGGCAGGATGAACGGGAGTGGCTGTGAGTTAGGACACGAGCAGGATGAACGGGACTCGGTGTGAGTTAGGACACGGGCAGGATGAACGGGACTGGGTGTGAGTTAGGACACGGGCAGGATGAACGGGAGTGGGTGTGAGTTAGGACACGGGCAGGATGAACGGGAGTGGGTGTGAGTTAGGACACGGGCAGGATGAACGGGAGTGGGTGTGAGTTAGGACACGGGCAGGATGAACGGGAGTGGGTGTGAGTTAGGACACGGGCAGGATGAACGGGACTCGGTGTGAGTTAGGACACGGGCAGGATGAACGGGACTCGGTGTGAGTTAGGACACGGGCAGGATGAACGGGAGTGGGTGTGAGTTAGGACACGGGCAGGATGAACGGGACTCGGTGTGAGTTAGGACACGGGGCAGGATGAACGGGACTCGGTGTGAGTTAGGACACGGGCAGGATGAACGGGAGTGGGTGTGAGTTAGGACACGGGCAGGATGAACGGGAGTGGGTGTGAGTTAGGACACGGACAGGATGAACGGGAGTGGGTGTGGGTTAGGACACGGGCAGGATGAACGGGACTCGGTGTGAGTTAGGACACGGGCAGGATGAACGGGAGTGGGTGTGAGTTAGGACACGGGCAGGATGAACGGGAGTGGGTGTGAGTTCGGACACGGGCAGGATGAACGGGAGTGGGTGTGAGTTAGGACACGGGCAGGATGAACGGGACTGGGTGTGAGTTAGGGCACGGGCAGGATGAACGGGACTCGGTGTGAGTTAGGACACGGGCAGGATGAACGGGACTCGGTGTGAGTTAGGACACGGGGCAGGATGAACGGGTGTGGGTGAGAGTTAGGACACGGGCAGGATGAACGGGACTCGGTGTGAGTTAGGACACGGGCAGGATGAACGGGACTCGGTGTGAGTTAGGACACGGGCAGGATGAACGGGACTCGGTGTGAGTTAGGACACGGGGCAGGATGAACGGGAGTGGGTGTGAGTTAGGACACGGGCAGGATGAACGGGACTCGGTGTGAGTTAGGACACGGGCAGGATGAACGGGAGTGGGTGTGAGTTAGGACACGGGCAGGATGCACGGGACTCGGTGTGAGTTAGGACACGGGCAGGATGAACGGGAGTGTGTGTGAGTTAGGACACGGGCAGGATGAACAGGACTGGGTGTGAGTTAGGACACGGGCAGGATGAACGGGAATCGGTGTGAGTTAGGACACGGGTTGGATGAATGGGAGTGGGTGTGAGTTAGGACACGGGCAGGATGAACGGGACTCGGTGTGAGTTAGGACACGGGCAGGATGAACGGGAGTGGGTGTGAGTTAGGACACGGGCAGGATGAACGGGAGTGGGTGTGAGTTGGGACACGGGCAGGATGAACGGGAGTGGGTGTGAGTTAGGACACGGGCAGGATGAACGGGACTGGGTGTGAGTTAGGACACGGGCAGGATGAACGGGAGTGGGTGTGAGTTAGGACACGGGCAGGATGAACGGGACTCGGTGTGAGTTAGGACACGGGCAGGATGAACGGGAGTGGGTGTGAGTTAGGACACGTGCAGGATGAACGGGACTCGGTGTGAGTTAGGACACGGGCAGGATGAACGGGAGTGGGTGTGAGTTAGGACACGGGCAGGATGAACGGGACTCGGTGTGAGTTAGGACACGGGCAGGATGAACGGGACTCGGTGTGAGTCAGGACACGGGCAGGATGAACGGGGCTCGGTGTGAGTTAGGACACGGGCAGGATGAACGGGAGTGGGTGTGAGTTAGGACACGGGCAGGATGAACGGTAGTGGGTGTGAGTTAGGACACGGGCAGGATGAACGGGACTCGGTGTGAGTTAGGACACGGGCAGGATGAACGGGAGTGGGTGTGAGTTAGGACACGGGCAGGATGAACGGGAGTGGGTGTGAGTTAGGACACGGGCAGGATGAACGGGAGTGGGTGTGAGTTAGGACACGGGCAGGATGAACGGGAGTGGGTGTGAGTTAGGACACGGGGAGGATGAACGGGAGTGGGTGTGAGTTAGGACACGGGCAGGATGAACGGGACTCGGTGTGAGTTAGGACACGGGCAGGATGAACGGGAGTGGGTGTGAGTTAGGACACGGGGAGGATGAACGGGAGTGGGTGTGAGTTAGGACACGGGCAGGATGAACGGGAGTGGGTGTGAGTTAGGACACGGGCAGGATGAACGGGAGTGGGTGTGAGTTAGGACACGGACAGGATGAACGGGAGTGGGTGTGAGTTTGGACACGGGCAGGATGAACGGGACTCGGTGTGAGTTAGGACACGGGCAGGATGAACGGGAGTGGGTGTGAGTTAGGACACGGGCAGGATGAACGGGAGTGGGTGTGAGTTAGGACACGGGCAGGATGAACAGGAGTGGGTGTGAGTTAGGACACGGGCAGGATGAACGGGAGTGGGTGTGAGTTAGGACACGGGCAGGATGAACGGGAGTGGGTGTGAGTTAGGAAACGGGCAGGATGAACGGGACTCGGTGTGAGTTAGGATACGGGGAGGATGAACGGGAGTGGGTGTGAGTTAGGACACGGGCAGGATGAACGGGACTCGGTGTGAGTTAGGACACGGACAGGATGAACGGGAGTGGGTGTGAGTTAGGACACGGGCAGGATGAACGGGACTCGGTGTGAGTTAGGACACGGGCAGGATGAACGGGAGTGGGTGTGAGTTAGGACACGGGCAGGTTGAACGGGACTCGGTGTGAGTTAGGACACGGGCAGGATGAACGGGAGTGGGTGTGAGTTAGGACACGGGGCAGGATGAACGGGACTCGGTGTGAGTTAGGACACGGGGCAGGATGAATGGGAGTGGGTGAGAGTTAGGACACGGGCAGGATGAACGGGACTCGGTGTGAGTTAGGACACGGGGAGGATGAACGGGACTCGGTGTGAGTTAGGACACGGGCAGGATGAACGGGAGTGGGTGTGAGTTAGGACACGGGCAGGATGAACGGGAGTGGGTGTGAGTTAGGACACGGGCAGGATGAACGGGAGTGGGTGTGAGTTAGGACACGGGCAGGATAAACGGGAGTGGGTGTGAGTTAGGACACGGGCAGGATGAACGGGAGTGGGTGTGAGTTAGGACACGGGCAGGATGAACGGGAGTGGGTGTGAGTTAGGACACGGGCAGGATGAACGGGAGTGGGTGTGAGTTAGGACACGGGCAGGATGAACGGGACTCGGTGTGAGTTAGGACACGGGCAGGATGAACGGGACTCGGTGTGAGTTAGGACACGGGCAGGATGAACGGGAGTGGGCGTGAGTTAGGACACGGGCAGGATGAACGGGACTGGGTGTGAGTTAGGACACGGGCAGGATGAACGGGAGTGGGTGTCAGTTAGGACATGTGCAGGATGAACGGGACTCGGTGTGAGTTAGGACACGGGCAGGAAGAACGGGACTCGGTGTGAGTTAGGACATGGGCAGGATGAACGGGAGTGGGTGTGAGTTAGGACACGGGCAGGATGAACGGGAGTGGGTGTGAGTTAGGACACGGGCAGGATGAACGGGAGTGGGTGTGAGTTAGGACACGGGCAGGATGAACGGGAGTGGGTGTGAGTTAGGACACGGGCAGGATGAACGGGACTCGGTGTGAGTTAGGACACGGGCAGGATGAACGGGAGTGGGTGTGAGTTAGGACACGGGCAGGATGAACGGGACTCGGTGTGAGTTAGGACACGGGGCAGGATGAATGGGAGTGGGTGAGAGTTAGGACACGGGCAGGATGAACGGGACTCGGTGTGAGTTAGGACACGGGGAGGATGAACGGGACTCGGTGTGAGTTAGGACACGGGCAGGATGAACGGGAGTGGGTGTGAGTTAGGACACGGGCAGGATGAACGGGAGTGGGTGTGAGTTAGGACACGGGCAGGATGAACGGGAGTGGGTGTGAGTTAGGACACGGGCAGGATAAACGGGAGTGGGTGTGAGTTAGGACACGGGCAGGATGAACGGGAGTGGGTGTGAGTTAGGACACGGGCAGGATGAACGGGAGTGGGTGTGAGTTAGGACACGGGCAGGATGAACGGGAGTGGGTGTGAGTTAGGACACGGGCAGGATGAACGGGACTCGGTGTGAGTTAGGACACGGGCAGGATGAACGGGACTCGGTGTGAGTTAGGACACGGGCAGGATGAACGGGAGTGGGCGTGAGTTAGGACACGGGCAGGATGAACGGGACTGGGTGTGAGTTAGGACACGGGCAGGATGAACGGGAGTGGGTGTCAGTTAGGACATGTGCAGGATGAACGGGACTCGGTGTGAGTTAGGACACGGGCAGGAAGAACGGGACTCGGTGTGAGTTAGGACACGGGCAGGATGAACGGGAGTGGGTGTGAGTTAGGACACGGGCAGGATGAACGGGAGTGGGTGTGAGTTAGGACACGGGCAGGATGAACGGGAGTGGGTGTGAGTTAGGACACGGGCAGGATGAACGGGAGTGGGTGTGAGTTAGGACACGGGCAGGATGAACGGGACTCGGTGTGAGTTAGGACACGGGCAGGATGAACGGGAGTGGGTGTGAGTTAGGACACGGGCAGGATGAACGGGAGTGCGTGTGAGTTAGGACACGGGCAGGATGAACGGGACCCGGTGTGAGTTAGGACACGGGCAGGATGAACGGGACTCGGTGTGAGTTAGGACACGGGCAGGATGAACGGGAGTGGGTGTGAGTTAGGACACGGGCAGGATGAACGGGACTCGGTGTGAGTTAGGACACGGGCAGGATGACCGGGAGTGGGTGTGACTTAGGACACGGGCAGGATGAACGGGAGTGGGTGTGAGTTGGGACACGGACAGGATGAACGGGAATCGGTGTGAGTTAGGACACGGGCAGGATGAACGGGAGTGGGTGTGAGTTAGGACACGGGCAGGATGAACGGGAGTGGGTGTGAGTTAGGACACGGGCAGGATGAACGGGAGTGGGTGTGAGTTAGGACACGGGGAGGATGAACGGGAGTGGGTGTGAGTTAGGATACGGGCAGGATGAACGGGACTCGGTGTGAGTTAGGACACGGGCAGGATGAACGGGAGTGGGTGTGAGTAAGGACACGGGCAGGATGAACGGGACTCGGTGGGAGTTGGGACACGGGCAGGATGAACGGGAGTGGGTGTGAGTTAGGACACGGGCAGGATGAACGGGAGTGGGTGTGAGTTAGGACACGGGCAGGATAAACGGGAGTGGGTGTGAGTTAGGACACGGGCAGGATGAACGGTACTCGGTGTGAGTTAGGACACGGGCAGGATGAACGGCAGTGGGTGTGAGTTAGGACACGGACAGGATGAACGGGACTCGGTGTGAGTTAGGACACGGGCAGGATGAACGGGACTCGGTGTGAGTTAGGACACGGGCAGGATGAACGGGAGTGGGTGTGAGTTAGGACACGGGCAGGATGAACGGGAGTGGGTGTGAGATAGGACACGGGCAGGATGAACGGAAGTGGGTGTGAGTTAGGACACGGGCAGGATGAACGGGAGTGGGTGTGAGTTAGGACACGGGCAGGATGAACGGGACTCGGTGTGAGTTAGGACACGGGCAGGATGAACGGGAGTGGGTGTGAGTTAGGACACGGACAGGATGAACGGCACTCGGTGTGAGTTAGGACACGGGCAGGATGAACGGGACTGGGTGTGAGTTAGGACACGGGCAGGATGAACGGGAGTGGGTGTGAGTTAGGACACGGGCAGGATGAACGGGAGTGGGTGTGAGTTAGGACACGGGCAGGATGAACGGGACTCGGTGTGAGTTAGGACACGGGCAGGATGAACGGGACTCGGTGTGAGTTAGGACACGGGCAGGATGAACGGGACTCGGTGTGAGTTAGGACACGGGCAGGATGAAAGGGACTCGGTGTGAGTGAGGACACGGGCAGGATGAACGGGAGTGGGTGTGAGTTAGTACACGGGCAGGATGAACGGGAGTGGGTGTGAGTTAGGACACGGGCAGGATGAACGGGAGTGGGTGTGAGTTAGGACACGGGCAGGATGAACGGGAGTGGGTGTGAGTTAGGACACGGGCAGGATGAACGGGAGTGGGTGTGAGTTAGGACACGGGCAGGATGAACGGGACTCGGTGTGAGTTAGGACACGGGCAGGATGAACGGGAGTGGGTGTGAGTTAGGACACGGGCAGGATGAACGGGACTCGGTGTGAGTTAGGACACGGGCAGGATGACCGGGAGTGGGTGTGAGTTAGGACACGGGCAGGATAAACGGGAGTGGGTGTGAGTTAGGACACGGGCAGGATGAACGGGAGTGGGTGTGAGTTAGGACACGGGCAGGATGAACGGGACTCGGTGTGAGTTAGGACACGGGGAGGATGAACAGGACTCGGTGTGAGTTAGGACACGGGCAGGATGAACGGGAGTGGGTGTGAGTTAGGACGCGGGCAGGATGAACGGGACTCGGTGTGAGTTAGGACACGGGCAGGATGAACGGGAGTGGGAGTGAGTTAGGACACGGGCAGGATGAACGGGAGTGGGTGTGAGTTAGGACACGGGCAGGATGAACGGGAGTGGGTGTGAGTTAGGACACGGGCAGGATGAACGGGAGTGGCTGTGAGTTAGGACACGGGCAGGATGAACGGGAGTGGGTGTGAGTTAGGACACGGGCAGGATGAACGGGAGTGGGTGTGAGTTAGGACACGGGCAGGATGAACGGGACTCGGTGTGAGTTAGGACACGGGCAGGATGAACGGGAGTGGGTGTGAGTTAGGACACGGGGAGGATGAACGGGAGTGGGTGTGAGTTAGGACACGGGCAGGATGAACGGGACTCGGTGTGAGTTAGGACACGGTCAGGAAGAACGGGAGTGGGTGTGAGTTAGGACACGGGCAGGATGAACGGGAGTGGGTGTGAGTTAGGACACGGGCAGGATGAACGGGAGTGGGTGTGAGTTAGGACACGGGCAGGATGAACGGGAGTGGGTGTGAGTTAGGACACGGGCAGGATGAACGGGAGTGGGTGTGAGTTAGGACACGGGCAGGATGAACGGGACTCGGTGTGAGTTAGGACACGGGCAGGATGAACGGGAGTGGGTGTGAGTTAGGACACGGGCAGGATGAACGGGAGTGGGTGTGAGTTAGGACACGGGCAGGATGAACGGGACTCGGTGTGAGTTAGGACACGGGCAGGATGAACGGGAGTGGGTGTGAGATAGGACACGGGCAGGATGAACGGGAGTGGGTGTGAGTTAGGGCACGGGCAGGATGAACGGGAGTGGGTGTGAGTTAGGACACGGGGAGGATGAACGGGAGTGGGTGTGAGTTAGGATACGGGCAGGATGAACGGGACTCGGTGTGAGTTAGGACACGGGCAGGATGAACGGGAGTGGGTGTGAGTAAGGACACGGGCAGGATGAACGGGACTCGGTGGGAGTTGGGACACGGGCAGGATGAACGGGAGTGGGTGTGAGTTAGGACACGGGCAGGATGAACGGGAGTGGGTGTGAGTTAGGACACGGGCAGGATAAACGGGAGTGGGTGTGAGTTAGGACACGGGCAGGATGAACGGGACTCGGTGTGAGTTAGGACACGGGCAGGATGAACGGCAGTGGGTGTGAGTTAGGACACGGACAGGATGAACGGGACTCGGTGTGAGTTAGGACACGGGCAGGATGAACGGGACTCGGTGTGAGTTAGGACACGGGCAGGATGAACGGGAGTGGGTGTGAGTTAGGACACGGGCAGGATAAACGGGAGTGGGTGTGAGATAGGACACGGGCAGGATGAACGGAAGTGGGTGTGAGTTAGGACACGGGCAGGATGAACGGGAGTGGGTGTGAGTTAGGACACGGGCAGGATGAACGTGACTGGGTGTGAGTTAGGACACGGGCAGGATGAACGGGAGTGGGTGTGAGTTAGGACACGGACAGGATGAACGGGACTCGGTGTGAGTTAGGACACGGGCAGGATGAACGGGACTGGGTGTGAGTTAGGACACGGGCAGGATGAACGGGAGTGGGTGTGAGTTAGGACACGGGCAGGATGAACGGGACTCGGTGTGAGTTAGGACACGGGCAGGATGAACGGGAGAGGGTGTGAGTTAGGACACGGGCAGGATGAACGGGAGTGGGTGTGAGTTAGGACACGGGCAGGATGAACGGGAGTGGGTGTGAGTTAGGACACGGGCAGGATGAACGGGAGTGGGTGTGAGTTAGGACACGGGCAGGATGAACGGGACTCGGTGTGAGTTAGGACACGGGCAGGATGAACGGGAGTGGGTGTGAGTTAGGACACGGGCAGGATGAACGGGACTCGGTGTGAGTTAGGACACGGGCAGGATGAACGGGACCCGGTGTGAGTTAGGACACGGGCAGGATGAACGGGACTCGGTGTGAGTTAGGACACGGGCAGGATGAACGGGAGTGGGTGTGAGTTAGGACACGGGCAGGATGAACGGGACTCGGTGTGAGTTAGGACACGGGCAGGATGACCGGGAGTGGGTGTGAGTTAGGACACGGGCAGGATGAACGGGAGTGGGTGTGAGTTAGGACACGGGCAGGATGAACGGGACTCGGTGTGAGTTAGGACACGGGCAGGAAGAACGGGAGTGTGTGTGAGTTAGGACACGGGCAGGATGAACGGGACTCGGTGTGAGTTACGACACGGGGAGGATGAACGGGAGTGGGTGTGAGTTAGGACACGGGCAGGATGAACGGGACTCGGTGTGAGTTAGGACACGGGCAGGATGAACGGGACTCGGTGTGAGTTAGGACACGGGCAGGATGAACGGGACTCGGTGTGAGTTAGGACACGGGCAGGATGAACGGGAGTGGGTGTGAGTTAGGACACGGGCAGGATGAACGGGAGTGGGTGTGAGTTAGGACACGGGCAGGATGAACGGCAGTGGGTGTGAGTTAGGACACGGGCAGGATGAACGGGAGTGGGTGTGAGTTAGGACACGGGCAGGATGAACGGGACTCGGTGTGAGTTAGGACACAGGCAGGATGAACGGGAGTGGGTGTGAGTTAGGACACGGGCAGGATGAACGGGACTCGGTGTGAGTTAGGACACGGGCAGGATGAACGGGACTCGGTGTGAGTTAGGACACGGGCAGGATGAACGGGACTCGGTGTGAGTTAGGACACGGGCAGGATGAACGGGAGTGGGTGTGAGTTAGGACACGGGCAGGATGAACGGGAGTGGGTGTGAGTTGGGACACGGGCAGGATGAACGGGACTCGGTGTGAGTTAGGACACGGGCAGGATGAACGGGAGTGGGTGTGAGTTAGGACACGGACAGGATGAACGGGACTCGGTGTGAGTTAGGACACGGGCAGGATGAACGGGAGTGGGTGTGAGTTAGGACACGGGCAGGATGAACGGGACTCGGTGTGAGTTAGGACACGGGCAGGATCAACGGGACTCGGTGTGAGTTAGGAGACGGACAGGATGAACGGGAGTGGGTGTGAGTTAGGACACGGGCAGGATGAACGGGAGTGGGTGTGAGTTAGGACACGGGCAGGATGAACGGGAGTGGGTGTGAGTTAGGACACGGGCAGGATGAACGGGAGTGGATGTGAGTTAGGACACGGGCAGGATGAACGGGAGTGAGTGTGAGTTAGGACACGGGGAGGATGAACGGGAGTGGGTGTGAGTTAGGACACGGGCAGGATGAACGGGACTCGGTGTGAGTTAGGACACGGGCAGGATGAACGGGAGTGGGTGTGAGTTAGGACACGGGCAGGATGAACGGGAGTGGGTGTGAGTTAGGACACGGGCAGGGTGAACGGGAGTGGGTGTGAGTTAGGACACGGGCAGGATGAACGGGAGTGGGTGTGAGTTAGGACACGGGCAGGATGAACGGGAGTGGGTGTGAGTTAGGACGCGGGCAGGATGAACGGGAGAGGGTGTGAGTTAGGACACGGGCAGGATGAACGGGACTCGGTGTGAGTTAGGACACGGGCAGGATGAACGGGACTCGGTGTGAGTTAGGACACGGGCAGGATGAACGGGAGTGGGCGTGAGTTAGGACACGGGCAGGATGAACGGGAGTGGGTGTGAGTTAGGACACGGGCAGGATGAACGGGAGTGGGTGTGAGTTAGGACACGGGCAGGATGAACGGGAGTGGGTGTGAGTTAGGACACGGGCAGGATGAACGGGAGTGGGTGTGAGTTAGGACACGGGCAGGATGAACGGGAGTGGGTGTGAGTTAGGACACGGGCAGGATGAACGGGACTCGGTGTGAGTTAGGACACGGGCAGGATGAACGGGAGTGGGTGTGAGTTAGGACACGGGCAGGATGAACGGGACTCGGTGTGAGTTAGGACACGGGCAGGATGAACGGGACCCGGTGTGAGTTAGGACACGGGCAGGATGAACGGGACTCGGTGTGAGTTAGGACACGGGCAGGATGAACGGGAGTGGGTGTGAGTTAGGACACGGGCAGGATGAACGGGACTCGGTGTGAGTTAGGACACGGGCAGGATGACCGGGAGTGGGTGTGAGTTAGGACACGGGCAGGATGAACGGGAGTGGGTGTGAGTTAGGACACGGGCAGGATGAACGGGACTCGGTGTGAGTTAGGACACGGGCAGGAAGAACGGGAGTGTGTGTGAGTTAGGACACGGGCAGGATGAACGGGACTCGGTGTGAGTTACGACACGGGGAGGATGAACGGGAGTGGGTGTGAGTTAGGACACGGGCAGGATGAACGGGACTCGGTGTGAGTTAGGACACGGGCAGGATGAACGGGACTCGGTGTGAGTTAGGACACGGGCAGGATGAACGGGACTCGGTGTGAGTTAGGACACGGGCAGGATGAACGGGAGTGGGTGTGAGTTAGGACACGGGCAGGATGAACGGGAGTGGGTGTGAGTTAGGACACGGGCAGGATGAACGGCAGTGGGTGTGAGTTAGGACACGGGCAGGATGAACGGGAGTGGGTGTGAGTTAGGACACGGGCAGGATGAACGGGACTCGGTGTGAGTTAGGACACAGGCAGGATGAACGGGAGTGGGTGTGAGTTAGGACACGGGCAGGATGAACGGGACTCGGTGTGAGTTAGGACACGGGCAGGATGAACGGGACTCGGTGTGAGTTAGGACACGGGCAGGATGAACGGGACTCGGTGTGAGTTAGGACACGGGCAGGATGAACGGGAGTGGGTGTGAGTTAGGACACGGGCAGGATGAACGGGAGTGGGTGTGAGTTGGGACACGGGCAGGATGAACGGGACTCGGTGTGAGTTAGGACACGGGCAGGATGAACGGGAGTGGGTGTGAGTTAGGACACGGACAGGATGAACGGGACTCGGTGTGAGTTAGGACACGGGCAGGATGAACGGGAGTGGGTGTGAGTTAGGACACGGGCAGGATGAACGGGACTCGGTGTGAGTTAGGACACGGGCAGGATCAACGGGACTCGGTGTGAGTTAGGAGACGGACAGGATGAACGGGAGTGGGTGTGAGTTAGGACACGGGCAGGATGAACGGGAGTGGGTGTGAGTTAGGACACGGGCAGGATGAACGGGAGTGGGTGTGAGTTAGGACACGGGCAGGATGAACGGGAGTGGATGTGAGTTAGGACACGGGCAGGATGAACGGGAGTGAGTGTGAGTTAGGACACGGGGAGGATGAACGGGAGTGGGTGTGAGTTAGGACACGGGCAGGATGAACGGGACTCGGTGTGAGTTAGGACACGGGCAGGATGAACGGGAGTGGGTGTGAGTTAGGACACGGGCAGGATGAACGGGAGTGGGTGTGAGTTAGGACACGGGCAGGGTGAACGGGAGTGGGTGTGAGTTAGGACACGGGCAGGATGAACGGGAGTGGGTGTGAGTTAGGACACGGGCAGGATGAACGGGAGTGGGTGTGAGTTAGGACGCGGGCAGGATGAACGGGAGAGGGTGTGAGTTAGGACACGGGCAGGATGAACGGGACTCGGTGTGAGTTAGGACACGGGCAGGATGAACGGGACTCGGTGTGAGTTAGGACACGGGCAGGATGAACGGGAGTGGGCGTGAGTTAGGACACGGGCAGGATGAACGGGAGTGGGTGTGAGTTAGGACACGGGCAGGATGAACGGGACTCGGTGTGAGTTAGGACACGGGCAGGATGAACGGGACTCGGTGTGAGTTAGGACACGGGCAGGATGAACGGGACTCGGTGTGAGTTAGGACACGGGCAGGATGAACGGGAGTGGGTGTGAGTTAGGACACGGGCAGGATGAACGGGAGTGGGTGTGAGTTAGGACATGTGCAGGATGAACGGGACTCGGTGTGAGTTAGGACACGGGCAGGATGAACGGGAGTGGGTGTGAGTTAGGACACGGGCAGGATGAACGGGACCCGGTGTGAGTTAGGACACGGGCAGGATGAACGGGACTCGGTGTGAGTTAGGACACGGGCAGGATGAACGGGAGTGGGTGTGAGTTAGGACACGGGCAGGATGAACGGGACTCGGTGTGAGTTAGGACACGGGCAGGATGACCGGGAGTGGGTGTGAGTTAGGACACGGGTAGGATGAACGGGACTCGGTGTGAGTTAGGACACGGGCAGGATGAACGGGAGTGGGTGTGAGTTAGGACACGGACAGGATGAACGGGAATCGGTGTGAGTTAGGACACGGGCAGGATGAACGGGACTCCGTGTGAGTTAGGACACGGGCAGGATGAACGGGAGTGGGTGTGAGTTAGGACACGGGCAGGATGAACGGGAGTGGGTGTGAGTTAGGACACGGGCAGGATGAATGGGACTCGGTGTGAGTTAGGACACGGGCAGGATGAACGGGAGTGGGTGTGAGTTAGGACACGGGCAGGATGAACGGGAGTGGGTGTGAGTTAGGACACGGGCAGGATGAACGGGAGTGGGTGTGAGTTAGGACACGGGCAGGATGAACGGGAGTGGGTGTGAGTTAGGACACGGGCAGAATGAACGGGAGTGGGTGTGAGTTAGGACACGGACAGGATGAACGGGACTCGGTGTGAGTTAGGACACGGGCAGGATGAACGGGAGTGGGTGTGAGTTAGGACACGGGCAGGATGAACGGGAGTGGGTGTGAGTTAGGACACGGGCAGGATGAACGGGAGTGGGTGTGAGTTAGGACACGCTAGGATGAACGGGACTCGGTGTGAGTTAGGACACGGGCAGGATGAACGGGAGTGGGTGTGAGTTAGGACACGGGCAGGATGAACGGGACTCGGTGTGAGTTAGGACACGGGCAGGATGACCGGGAGTGGGTGTGAGTTAGGACACGGGCAGGATAAACGGGAGTGGGTGTGAGTTAGGACACGGGCAGGATGAACGGGAGTGGGTGTGAGTTAGGACACGGGCAGGATGAACGGGACTCGGTGTGAGTTAGGACACGGGGAGGATGAACGGGACTCGGTGTGAGTTAGGACACGGGCAGGATGAACGGGAGTGGGTGTGAGTTAGGACACGGGCAGGATGAACGGGAGTGGGTGTGAGTTAGGACACGGGCAGGATGAACGGGACTCGGTGTGAGTTAGGACACGGGCAGGATGAACGGGAGTGGGTGTGAGATAGGACACGGGCAGGATGAACGGGAGTGGGTGTGAGTTAGGGCACGGGCAGGATGAACGGGAGTGGGTGTGAGTTAGGACACGGGGAGGATGAACGGGAGTGGGTGTGAGTTAGCATACGGGCAGGATGAACGGGACTCGGTGTGAGTTAGGACACGGGCAGGATGAACGGGAGTGGGTGTGAGTAAGGACACGGGCAGGATGAATAGGACTCGGTGGGAGTTGGGACACGGGCAGGATGAACGGGAGTGGGTGTGAGTTAGGACACGGGCAGGATGAACGGGAGTGGGTGTGAGTTAGGACACGGGCAGGATAAACGGGAGTGGGTGTGAGTTAGGACACGGGCAGGATGAACGGGACTCGGTGTGAGTTAGGACACGGGCAGGATGAACGGCAGTGGGTGTGAGTTAGGACACGGACAGGATGAACGGGACTCGGTGTGAGTTAGGACACGGGCAGGATGAACGGGAGTGGGTGTGAGTTAGGACACGGGCAGGATGAACGGGAGTGGGTGTGAGTTAGGACACGGGCAGGATGAACGGCAGTGGGTGTGAGTTAGGACACGGGCAGGATGAACGGGAGTGGGTGTGAGTTAGGACACGGGCAGGATGAACGGGACTCGGTGTGAGTTAGGACACAGGCAGGATGAACGGGAGTGGGTGTGAGTTAGGACACGGGCAGGATGAACGGGACTCGGTGTGAGTTAGGACACGGGCAGGATGAACGGGACTCGGTGTGAGTTAGGACACGGGCAGGATGAACGGGACTCGGTGTGAGTTAGGACACGGGCAGGATGAACGGGAGTGGGTGTGAGTTAGGACACGGGCAGGATGAACGGGAGTGGGTGTGAGTTGGGACACGGGCAGGATGAACGGGACTCGGTGTGAGTTAGGACACGGGCAGGATGAACGGGAGTGGGTGTGAGTTAGGACACGGGCAGGATGAACGGGAGTGGGTGTGAGTTAGGACACGGGCAGGATGAACGGCAGTGGGTGTGAGTTAGGACACGGGCAGGATGAACGGGAGTGGGTGTGAGTTAGGACACGGGCAGGATGAACGGGACTCGGTGTGAGTTAGGACACAGGCAGGATGAACGGGAGTGGGTGTGAGTTAGGACACGGGCAGGATGAACGGGACTCGGTGTGAGTTAGGACACGGGCAGGATGAACGGGACTCGGTGTGAGTTAGGACACGGGCAGGATGAACGGGACTCGGTGTGAGTTAGGACACGGGCAGGATGAACGGGAGTGGGTGTGAGTTAGGACACGGGCAGGATGAACGGGAGTGGGTGTGAGTTGGGACACGGGCAGGATGAACGGGACTCGGTGTGAGTTAGGACACGGGCAGGATGAACGGGAGTGGGTGTGAGTTAGGACACGGACAGGATGAACGGGACTCGGTGTGAGTTAGGACACGGGCAGGATGAACGGGAGTGGGTGTGAGTTAGGACACGGGCAGGATGAACGGGACTCGGTGTGAGTTAGGACACGGGCAGGATCAACGGGACTCGGTGTGAGTTAGGAGACGGACAGGATGAACGGGAGTGGGTGTGAGTTAGGACACGGGCAGGATGAACGGGAGTGGGTGTGAGTTAGGACACGGGCAGGATGAACGGGAGTGGGTGTGAGTTAGGACACGGGCAGGATGAACGGGAGTGGATGTGAGTTAGGACACGGGCAGGATGAACGGGAGTGAGTGTGAGTTAGGACACGGGCAGGATGAACGGGAGTGGGTGTGAGTTAGGACACGGGCAGGATGAACGGGACTCGGTGTGAGTTAGGACACGGGCAGGATGAATGGGAGTGGGTGTGAGTTAGGACACAGGCAGGATGAACGGGAGTGGGTGTGAGTTAGGACACGGGCAGGATGAACGGGAGTGGGTGTGAGTTAGGACACGGGCAGGGTGAACGGGAGTGGGTGTGAGTTAGGACACGGGCAGGATGAACGGGAGTGGGTGTGAGTTAGGACGCGGGCAGGATGAACGGGAGTGGGTGTGAGTTAGGACGCGGGCAGGATGAACGGGAGTGGGTGTGAGTTAGGACACGGGCAGGATGAACGGGACTCGGTGTGAGTTAGGACACGGGCAGGATGAACGGGACTCGGTGTGAGTTAGGACACGGGCAGGATGAACGGGAGTGGGCGTGAGTTAGGACACGGGCAGGATGAACGGGAGTGGGTGTGAGTTAGGACACGGGCAGGATGAACGGGACTCGGTGTGAGTTAGGACACGGGCAGGATGAACGGGACTCGGTGTGAGTTAGGACACGGGCAGGATGAACGGGACTCGGTGTGAGTTAGGACACGGGCAGGATGAACGGGAGTGGGTGTGAGTTAGGACACGGGCAGGATGAACGGGAGTGGGTGTGAGTTAGGACATGTGCAGGATGAACGGGACTCGGTGTGAGTTAGGACACGGGCAGGATGAACGGGAGTGGGTGTGAGTTAGGACACGGGCAGGATGAACGGGACTCGGTGTGAGTTAGGACACGGGCAGGATGAACGGGACTCGGTGTGAGTTAGGACACGGGCAGGATGAACGGCAGTGGGTGTGAGTTAGGACACGGGCAGGATGAACGGGAGTGGGTGTGAGTTAGGACACGGGCAGGATGAACGGGACTCGGTGTGAGTTAGGACACAGGCAGGATGAACGGGAGTGGGTGTGAGTTAGGACACGGGCAGGATGAACGGGACTCGGTGTGAGTTAGGACACGGGCAGGATGAACGGGACTCGGTGTGAGTTAGGACACGGGCAGGATGAACGGGACTCGGTGTGAGTTAGGACACGGGCAGGATGAACGGGAGTGGGTGTGAGTTAGGACACGGGCAGGATGAACGGGAGTGGGTGTGAGTTGGGACACGGGCAGGATGAACGGGACTCGGTGTGAGTTAGGACACGGGCAGGATGAACGGGAGTGGGTGTGAGTTAGGACACGGACAGGATGAACGGGACTCGGTGTGAGTTAGGACACGGGCAGGATGAACGGGAGTGGGTGTGAGTTAGGACACGGGCAGGATGAACGGGACTCGGTGTGAGTTAGGAAACGGGCAGGATCAACGGGACTCGGTGTGAGTTAGGAGACGGACAGGATGAACGGGAGTGGGTGTGAGTTAGGACACGGGCAGGATGAACGGGAGTGGGTGTGAGTTAGGACACGGGCAGGATGAACGGGAGTGGGTGTGAGTTAGGACACGGGCAGGATGAACGGGAGTGGATGTGAGTTAGGACACGGGCAGGATGAACGGGAGTGAGTGTGAGTTAGGACACGGGCAGGATGAACGGGAGTGGGCGTGAGTTAGGACACGGGCAGGATGAACGGGAGTGGGTGTGAGTTAGGACACGGGCAGGATGAACGGGACTCGGTGTGAGTTAGGACACGGGCAGGATGAACGGGACTCGGTGTGAGTTAGGACACGGGCAGGATGAACGGGAGTGGGTGTGAGTTAGGACACGGGCAGGATGAACGGGAGTGGGTGTGAGTTAGGACACGGGCAGGATGAACGGGAGTGGATGTGAGTTAGGACACGGGCAGGATGAACGGGACTCGGTGTGAGTTAGGACACGGGCAGGATGAACGGGAGTGGGCGTGAGTTAGGACACGGGCAGGATGAACGGGAGTGGGTGTGAGTTAGGACACGGGCAGGATGAACGGGACTCGGTGTGAGTTAGGACACGGGCAGGATGAACGGGACTCGGTGTGAGTTAGGACACGGGCAGGATGAACGGGACTCGGTGTGAGTTAGGACACGGGCAGGATGAACGGGAGTGGGTGTGAGTTAGGACACGGGCAGGATGAACGGGAGTGGGTGTGAGTTAGGACATGTGCAGGATGAACGGGACTCGGTGTGAGTTAGGACACGGGCAGGATGAACGGGAGTGGGTGTGAGTTAGGACACGGGCAGGATGAACGGGACCCGGTGTGAGTTAGGACACGGGCAGGATGAACGGGAGTGGGTGTGAGTTAGGACACGGACAGGATGAACGGGACTCGGTGTGAGTTAGGACACGGGCAGGATGACCGGGAGTGGGTGTGAGTTAGGACACGGGCAGGATGAACGGGACTCGGTGTGAGTTAGGACACGGGGAGGATGAACGGGACTCGGTGTGAGTTAGGACACGGGCAGGATGAACGGGAGTGGGTGTGAGTTAGGACACGGGCAGGATAAACGGGAGTGGGTGTGAGTTAGGACACGGGCAGGATGAACGGGAGTGGGTGTGAGTTAGGACACGGGCAGGATGAACGGGACTCGGTGTGAGTTAGGACACGGGGAGGATGAACGGGACTCGGTGTGAGTTAGGACACGGGCAGGATGAACGGGAGTGGGTGTGAGTTAGGACACGGGCAGGATGAACGGGAGTGGGTGTGAGTTAGGACACGGGCAGGATGAACGGGACTCGGTGTGAGTTAGGACACGGGCAGGATGAACGGGAGTGGGTGTGAGATAGGACACGGGCAGGATGAACGGGAGTGGGTGTGAGTTAGGGCACGGGCAGGATGAACGGGAGTGGGTGTGAGTTAGGACACGGGGAGGATGAACGGGAGTGGGTGTGAGTTAGCATACGGGCAGGATGAACGGGACTCGGTGTGAGTTAGGACACGGGCAGGATGAACGGGAGTGGGTGTGAGTAAGGACACGGGCAGGATGAACGGGACTCGGTGGGAGTTGGGACACGGGCAGGATGAACGGGAGTGGGTGTGAGTTAGGACACGGGCAGGATGAACGGGAGTGGGTGTGAGTTAGGACACGGGCAGGATAAACGGGAGTGGGTGTGAGTTAGGACACGGGCAGGATGAACGGGACTCGGTGTGAGTTAGGACACGGGCAGGATGAACGGCAGTGGGTGTGAGTTAGGACACGGACAGGATGTACGGGACTCGGTGTGAGTTAGGACACGGGCAGGATGAACGGGAGTGGGTGTGAGTTAGGACACGGGCAGGATGAACGGGAGTGGGTGTGAGTTAGGACACGGGCAGGATGAACGGCAGTGGGTGTGAGTTAGGACACGGGCAGGATGAACGGGAGTGGGTGTGAGTTAGGACACGGGCAGGATGAACGGGACTCGGTGTGAGTTAGGACACAGGCAGGATGAACGGGAGTGGGTGTGAGTTAGGACACGGGCAGGATGAACGGGACTCGGTGTGAGTTAGGACACGGGCAGGATGAACGGGACTCGGTGTGAGTTAGGACACTGGCAGGATGAACGGGACTCGGTGTGAGTTAGGACACGGGCAGGATGAACGGGAGTGGGTGTGAGTTAGGACACGGGCAGGATGAACGGGAGTGGGTGTGAGTTGGGACACGGGCAGGATGAACGGGACTCGGTGTGAGTTAGGACACGGGCAGGATGAACGGGAGTGGGTGTGAGTTAGGACACGGGCAGGATGAACGGGAGTGGGTGTGAGTTAGGACACGGGCAGGATGAACGGCAGTGGGTGTGAGTTAGGACACGGGCAGGATGAACGGGAGTGGGTGTGAGTTAGGACACGGGCAGGATGAACGGGACTCGGTGTGAGTTAGGACACAGGCAGGATGAACGGGAGTGGGTGTGAGTTAGGACACGGGCAGGATGAACGGGACTCGGTGTGAGTTAGGACACGGGCAGGATGAACGGGACTCGGTGTGAGTTAGGACACGGGCAGGATGAACGGGACTCGGTGTGAGTTAGGACACGGGCAGGATGAACGGGAGTGGGTGTGAGTTAGGACACGGGCAGGATGAACGGGAGTGGGTGTGAGTTGGGACACGGGCAGGATGAACGGGACTCGGTGTGAGTTAGGACACGGGCAGGATGAACGGGAGTGGGTGTGAGTTAGGACACGGGCAGGATGAACGGGACCCGGTGTGAGTTAGGACACGGGCAGGATGAACGGGAGTGGGTGTGAGTTAGGACACGGACAGGATGAACGGGACTCGGTGTGAGTTAGGACACGGGCAGGATGAACGGGAGTGGGTGTGAGTTAGGACACGGGCAGGATGAACGGGACTCGGTGTGAGTTAGGAAACGGGCAGGATCAACGGGACTCGGTGTGAGTTAGGAGACGGACAGGATGAACGGGAGTGGGTGTGAGTTAGGACACGGGCAGGATGAACGGGAGTGGGTGTGAGTTAGGACACGGGCAGGATGAACGGGAGTGGGTGTGAGTTAGGACACGGGCAGGATGAACGGGAGTGGATGTGAGTTAGGACACGGGCAGGATGAACGGGAGTGAGTGTGAGTTAGGACACGGGCAGGATGAACGGGAGTGGGCGTGAGTTAGGACACGGGCAGGATGAACGGGAGTGGGTGTGAGTTAGGACACGGGCAGGATGAACGGGACTCGGTGTGAGTTAGGACACGGGCAGGATGAACGGGACTCGGTGTGAGTTAGGACACGGGCAGGATGAACGGGAGTGGGTGTGAGTTAGGACACGGGCAGGATGAACGGGAGTGGGTGTGAGTTAGGACACGGGCAGGATGAACGGGAGTGGATGTGAGTTAGGACACGGGCAGGATGAACGGGACTCGGTGTGAGTTAGGACACGGGCAGGATGAACGGGAGTGGGCGTGAGTTAGGACACGGGCAGGATGAACGGGAGTGGGTGTGAGTTAGGACACGGGCAGGATGAACGGGACTCGGTGTGAGTTAGGACACGGGCAGGATGAACGGGACTCGGTGTGAGTTAGGACACGGGCAGGATGAACGGGACTCGGTGTGAGTTAGGACACGGGCAGGATGAACGGGAGTGGGTGTGAGTTAGGACACGGGCAGGATGAACGGGAGTGGGTGTGAGTTAGGACATGTGCAGGATGAACGGGACTCGGTGTGACTTAGGACACGGGCAGGATGAACGGGAGTGGGTGTGAGTTAGGACACGGGCAGGATGAACGGGACCCGGTGTGAGTTAGGACACGGGCAGGATGAACGGGAGTGGGTGTGAGTTAGGACACGGACAGGATGAACGGGACTCGGTGTGAGTTAGGACACGGGCAGGATGACCGGGAGTGGGTGTGAGTTAGGACACGGGCAGGATGAACGGGACTCGGTGTGAGTTAGGACACGGGGAGGATGAACGGGACTCGGTGTGAGTTAGGACACGGGCAGGATGAACGGGAGTGGGTGTGAGTTAGGACACGGGCAGGATAAACGGGAGTGGGTGTGAGTTAGGACACGGGCAGGATGAACGGGAGTGGGTGTGAGTTAGGACACGGGCAGGATGAACGGGACTCGGTGTGAGTTAGGACACGGGGAGGATGAACGGGACTCGGTGTGAGTTAGGACACGGGCAGGATGAACGGGAGTGGGTGTGAGTTAGGACACGGGCAGGATGAACGGGAGTGGGTGTGAGTTAGGACACGGGCAGGATGAACGGGACTCGGTGTGAGTTAGGACACGGGCAGGATGAACGGGAGTGGGTGTGAGTTAGGACACGGGGAGGATGAACGGGAGTGGGTGTGAGTTAGCATACGGGCAGGATGAACGGGACTCGGTGTGAGTTAGGACACGGGCAGGATGAACGGGAGTGGGTGTGAGTAAGGACACGGGCAGGATGAACGGGACTCGGTGGGAGTTGGGACACGGGCAGGATGAACGGGAGTGGGTGTGAGTTAGGACACGGGCAGGATGAACGGGAGTGGGTGTGAGTTAGGACACGGGCAGGATAAACGGGAGTGGGTGTGAGTTAGGACACGGGCAGGATGAACGGGACTCGGTGTGAGTTAGGACACGGGCAGGATGAACGGCAGTGGGTGTGAGTTAGGACACGGACAGGATGAACGGGACTCGGTGTGAGTTAGGACACGGGCAGGATGAACGGGAGTGGGTGTGAGTTAGGACACGGGCAGGATGAACGGGAGTGGGTGTGAGTTAGGACACGGGCAGGATGAACGGCAGTGGGTGTGAGTTAGGACACGGGCAGGATGAACGGGAGTGGGTGTGAGTTAGGACACGGGCAGGATGAACGGGACTCGGTGTGAGTTAGGACACAGGCAGGATGAACGGGAGTGGGTGTGAGTTAGGACACGGGCAGGATGAACGGGACTCGGTGTGAGTTAGGACACGGGCAGGATGAACGGGACTCGGTGTGAGTTAGGACACGGGCAGGATGAACGGGACTCGGTGTGAGTTAGGACACGGGCAGGATGAACGGGAGTGGGTGTGAGTTAGGACACGGGCAGGATGAACGGGAGTGGGTGTGAGTTGGGACACGGGCAGGATGAACGGGACTCGGTGTGAGTTAGGACACGGGCAGGATGAACGGGAGTGGGTGTGAGTTAGGACACGGGCAGGATGAACGGGAGTGGGTGTGAGTTAGGACACGGGCAGGATGAACGGCAGTGGGTGTGAGTTAGGACACGGGCAGGATGAACGGGAGTGGGTGTGAGTTAGGACACGGGCAGGATGAACGGGACTCGGTGTGAGTTAGGACACAGGCAGGATGAACGGGAGTGGGTGTGAGTTAGGACACGGGCAGGATGAACGGGACTCGGTGTGAGTTAGGACACGGGCAGGATGAACGGGACTCGGTGTGAGTTAGGACACGGGCAGGATGAACGGGACTCGGTGTGAGTTAGGACACGGGCAGGATGAACGGGAGTGGGTGTGAGTTAGGACACGGGCAGGATGAACGGGAGTGGGTGTGAGTTGGGACACGGGCAGGATGAACGGGACTCGGTGTGAGTTAGGACACGGGCAGGATGAACGGGAGTGGGTGTGAGTTAGGACACGGACAGGATGAACGGGACTCGGTGTGAGTTAGGACACGGGCAGGATGAACGGGAGTGGGTGTGAGTTAGGACACGGGCAGGATGAACGGGACTCGGTGTGAGTTAGGACACGGGCAGGATCAACGGGACTCGGTGTGAGTTAGGAGACGGACAGGATGAACGGGAGTGGGTGTGAGTTAGGACACGGGCAGGATGAACGGGAGTGGGTGTGAGTTAGGACACGGGCAGGATGAACGGGAGTGGGTGTGAGTTAGGACACGGGCAGGATGAACGGGAGTGGATGTGAGTTAGGACACGGGCAGGATGAACGGGAGTGAGTGTGAGTTAGGACACGGGCAGGATGAACGGGAGTGGGTGTGAGTTAGGACACGGGCAGGATGAACGGGACTCGGTGTGAGTTAGGACACGGGCAGGATGAATGGGAGTGGGTGTGAGTTAGGACACGGGCAGGATGAACGGGAGTGGGTGTGAGTTAGGACACGGGCAGGATGAACGGGAGTGGGTGTGAGTTAGGACACGGGCAGGGTGAACGGGAGTGGGTGTGAGTTAGGACACGGGCAGGATGAACGGGAGTGGGTGTGAGTTAGGACGCGGGCAGGATGAACGGGAGTGGGTGTGAGTTAGGACACGGGCAGGATGAACGGGAGTGGGTGTGAGTTAGGACACGGGCAGGATGAACGGGACTCGGTGTGAGTTAGGACACGGGCAGGATGAACGGGACTCGGTGTGAGTTAGGACACGGGCAGGATGAACGGGAGTGGGCGTGAGTTAGGACACGGGCAGGATGAACGGGAGTGGGTGTGAGTTAGGACACGGGCAGGATGAACGGGACTCGGTGTGAGTTAGGACACGGGCAGGATGAACGGGACTCGGTGTGAGTTAGGACACGGGCAGGATGAACGGGACTCGGTGTGAGTTAGGACACGGGCAGGATGAACGGGAGTGGGTGTGAGTTAGGACACGGGCAGGATGAACGGGAGTGGGTGTGAGTTAGGACATGTGCAGGATGAACGGGACTCGGTGTGAGTTAGGACACGGGCAGGATGAACGGGAGTGGGTGTGAGTTAGGACACGGGCAGGATGAACGGGACTCGGTGTGAGTTAGGACACGGGCAGGATGAACGGGAGTGGGCGTGAGTTAGGACACGGGCAGGATGAACGGGAGTGGGTGTGAGTTAGGACACGGGCAGGATGAACGGGACTCGGTGTGAGTTAGGACACGGGCAGGATGAACGGGACTCGGTGTGAGTTAGGACACGGGCAGGATGAACGGGACTCGGTGTGAGTTAGGACACGGGCAGGATGAACGGGAGTGGGTGTGAGTTAGGACACGGGCAGGATGAACGGGAGTGGGTGTGAGTTAGGACATGTGCAGGATGAACGGGACTCGGTGTGAGTTAGGACACGGGCAGGATGAACGGGAGTGGGTGTGAGTTAGGACACGGGCAGGATGAACGGGACCCGGTGTGAGTTAGGACACGGGCAGGATGAACGGGACTCGGTGTGAGTTAGGACACGGGCAGGATGAACGGGAGTGGGTGTGAGTTAGGACACGGGCAGGATGAACGGGACTCGGTGTGAGTTAGGACACGGGCAGGATGACCGGGAGTGGGTGTGAGTTAGGACACGGGTAGGATGAACGGGACTCGGTGTGAGTTAGGACACGGGCAGGATGAACGGGAGTGGGTGTGAGTTAGGACACGGACAGGATGAACGGGAATCGGTGTGAGTTAGGACACGGGCAGGATGAACGGGACTCCGTGTGAGTTAGGACACGGGCAGGATGAACGGGAGTGGGTGTGAGTTAGGACACGGGCAGGATGAACGGGAGTGGGTGTGAGTTAGGACACGGGCAGGATGAATGGGACTCGGTGTGAGTTAGGACACGGGCAGGATGAACGGGAGTGGGTGTGAGTTAGGACACGGGCAGGATGAACGGGAGTGGGTGTGAGTTAGGACACGGGCAGGATGAACGGGAGTGGGTGTGAGTTAGGACACGGGCAGGATGAACGGGAGTGGGTGTGAGTTAGGACACGGGCAGAATGAACGGGAGTGGGTGTGAGTTAGGACACGGACAGGATGAACGGGACTCGGTGTGAGTTAGGACACGGGCAGGATGAACGGGAGTGGGTGTGAGTTAGGACACGGGCAGGATGAACGGGAGTGGGTGTGAGTTAGGACACGGGCAGGATGAACGGGAGTGGGTGTGAGTTAGGACACGCTAGGATGAACGGGACTCGGTGTGAGTTAGGACACGGGCAGGATGAACGGGAGTGGGTGTGAGTTAGGACACGGGCAGGATGAACGGGACTCGGTGTGAGTTAGGACACGGGCAGGATGACCGGGAGTGGGTGTGAGTTAGGACACGGGCAGGATAAACGGGAGTGGGTGTGAGTTAGGACACGGGCAGGATGAACGGGAGTGGGTGTGAGTTAGGACACGGGCAGGATGAACGGGACTCGGTGTGAGTTAGGACACGGGGAGGATGAACGGGACTCGGTGTGAGTTAGGACACGGGCAGGATGAACGGGAGTGGGTGTGAGTTAGGACACGGGCAGGATGAACGGGAGTGGGTGTGAGTTAGGACACGGGCAGGATGAACGGGACTCGGTGTGAGTTAGGACACGGGCAGGATGAACGGGAGTGGGTGTGAGATAGGACACGGGCAGGATGAACGGGAGTGGGTGTGAGTTAGGGCACGGGCAGGATGAACGGGAGTGGGTGTGAGTTAGGACACGGGGAGGATGAACGGGAGTGGGTGTGAGTTAGCATACGGGCAGGATGAACGGGACTCGGTGTGAGTTAGGACACGGGCAGGATGAACGGGAGTGGGTGTGAGTAAGGACACGGGCAGGATGAACGGGACTCGGTGGGAGTTGGGACACGGGCAGGATGAACGGGAGTGGGTGTGAGTTAGGACACGGGCAGGATGAACGGGAGTGGGTGTGAGTTAGGACACGGGCAGGATAAACGGGAGTGGGTGTGAGTTAGGACACGGGCAGGATGAACGGGACTCGGTGTGAGTTAGGACACGGGCAGGATGAACGGCAGTGGGTGTGAGTTAGGACACGGACAGGATGAACGGGACTCGGTGTGAGTTAGGACACGGGCAGGATGAACGGGACTCGGTGTGAGTTAGGACACGGGCAGGATGAACGGGAGTGGGTGTGAGTTAGGACACGGGCAGGATGAACGGGAGTGGGTGTGAGATAGGACACGGGCAGGATGAACGGAAGTGGGTGTGAGTTAGGACACGGGCAGGATGAACGGGAGTGGGTGTGAGTTAGGACACGGGCAGGATGAACGGGACTGGGTGTGAGTTAGGACACGGGCAGGATGAACGGGAGTGGGTGTGAGTTAGGACACGGACAGGATGAACGGGACTCGGTGTGAGTTAGGACACGGGCAACATGAACGGGACTGGGTGTGAGTTAGGACACGGGCAGGATGAACGGGAGTGGGTGTGAGTTAGGACACGGGCAGGATGAACGGGAGTGGGTGTGAGTTAGGACACGGGCAGGATGAACGGGACTCGGTGTGAGTTAGGACACGGGCAGGATGAACGGGACTCGGTGTGAGTTAGGACACGGGCAGGATGAACGGGACTCGGTGTGAGTGAGGACACGGGCAGGATGAACGGGAGTGGGTGTGAGTTAGTACACGGGCAGGATGAACGGGAGTGGGTGTGAGTTAGGACACGGGCAGGATGAACGGGAGTGGGTGTGAGTTAGGACACGGGCAGGATGAACGGGAGTGGGTGTGAGTTAGGACACGGGCAGGATGAACGGGAGTGGGTGTGAGTTAGGACACGGGCAGGATGAACGGGACTCGGTGTGAGTTAGGACACGGGCAGGATGAACGGGAGTGGGTGTGAGTTAGGACACGGGCAGGATGAACGGGACTCGGTGTGAGTTAGGACACGGGCAGGATGAACGGGACCCGGTGTGAGTTAGGACACGGGCAGGATGAACGGGACTCGGTGTGAGTTAGGACACGGGCAGGATGAACGGGACTCCGTGTGAGTTAGGACACGGGCAGGATGAACGGGAGTGGGTGTGAGTTAGGACAAGTGCAGGATGAACGGGAGTGGGTGTGAGTTAGGACACGGGCAGGATGAATGGGACTCGGTGTGAGTTAGGACACGGGCAGGATGAACGGGAGTGGGTGTGAGTTAGGAAACGGGCAGGATGAACGGGAGTGGGTGTGAGTTAGGACACGGGCAGGATGAACGGGAGTGGGTGTGAGTTAGGACACGGGCAGGATGAACGGGAGTGGGTGTGAGTTAGGACACGGGCAGGATGAACGGGAGTGGGTGTGAGTTAGGACACGGGCAGGATGAACGGGAGTGGGTGTGAGTTAGGACACGGGCAGGATGAACGGGATTCGGTGTGAGTTAGGACACGGGCAGGATGAATGGGAGTGGGTGTGAGTTAGGACACGGGCAGGATGAACGGGACTTGGTGTGAGTTAGGACACGGGCAGGATGACCGGGAGTGGGTGTGAGTTAGGACACGGGCAGGATAAACGGGAGTGGGTGTGAGTTAGGACACGGGCAGGATGAACGGGAGTGGGTGTGAGTTAGGACACGGGCAGGATGAACGGGACTCGGTGTGAGTTAGGACACGGGGAGGATGAACGGGACTCGGTGTGAGTTAGGACACGGGCAGGATGAACGGGAGTGGGTGTGAGTTAGGACACGGGCAGGATGAACGGGACTCGGTGTGAGTTAGGACACGGGCAGGATGAACGGGAGTGGGAGTGAGTTAGGACACGGGCAGGATGAACGGGAGTGGGTGTGAGTTAGGACACGGGCAGGATGAACGGGAGTGGGTGTGAGTTAGGACACGGGCAGGATGAACGGGAGTGGCTGTGAGTTAGGACACGGGCAGGATGAACGGGAGTGGGTGTGAGTTAGGACACGGGCAGGATGAACGGGAGTGGGTGTGAGTTAGGACACGGGCAGGATGAACGGGAGTGGGTGTGAGTTAGGACACGGGCAGGATGAACGGGACTCGGTGTGAGTTAGGACACGGGCAGGATGAACGGGAGTGGGTGTGAGTTAGGACACGGGCAGGATGAACGGGAGTGGGTGTGAGTTAGGACACGGGCAGGATGAACGGGACTCGGTGTGAGTTAGGACACGGGCAGGAAGAACGGGAGTGGGTGTGAGTTAGGACACGGGCAGGATGAACGGGAGTGGGTGTGAGTTAGGACACGGGCAGGATGAACGGGAGTGGGTGTGAGTTAGGACACGGGCAGGATGAACGGGAGTGGGTGTGAGTTAGGACACGGGCAGGATGAACGGGAGTGGGTGTGAGTTAGGACACGGGCAGGATGAACGGGACTCGGTGTGAGTTAGGACACGGGCAGGATGAACGGGAGTGGGTGTGAGTTAGGACACGGGCAGGATGAACGGGAGTGGGTGTGAGTTAGGACACGGGCAGGATGAACGGGACTCGGTGTGAGTTAGGACACGGGCAGGATGAACGGGAGTGGGTGTGAGATAGGACACGGGCAGGATGAACGGGAGTGGGTGTGAGTTAGGGCACGGGCAGGATGAACGGGAGTGGGTGTGAGTTAGGACACGGGGAGGATGAACGGGAGTGGGTGTGAGTTAGGATACGGGCAGGATGAACGGGACTCGGTGTGAGTTAGGACACGGGCAGGATGAACGGGAGTGGGTGTGAGTAAGGACACGGGCAGGATGAACGGGACTCGGTGGGAGTTGGGACACGGGCAGGATGAACGGGAGTGGGTGTGAGTTAGGACAAGGGCAGGATGAACGGGAGTGGGTGTGAGTTAGGACACGGGCAGGATAAACGGGAGTGGGTGTGAGTTAGGACACGGGCAGGATGAACGGGACTCGGTGTGAGTTAGGACACGGGCAGGATGAACGGCAGTGGGTGCGAGTTAGGACACGGACAGGATGAACGGGACTCGGTGTGAGTTAGGACACGGGCAGGATGAACGGGACTCGGTGTGAGTTAGGACACGGGCAGGATGAACGGGAGTGGGTGTGAGTTAGGACACGGGCAGGATGAACGGGAGTGGGTGTGAGATAGGACACGGGCAGGATGAACGGAAGTGGGTGTGAGTTAGGACACGGGCAGGATGAACGGGAGTGGGTGTGAGTTAGGACACGGGCAGGATGAACGGGACTCGGTGTGAGTTAGGACACGGGCAGGATGAACGGGAGTGGGTGTGAGTTAGGACACGGACAGGATGAACGGGACTCGGTGTGAGTTAGGACACGGGCAGGATGAACGGGACTGGGTGTGAGTTAGGACACGGGCAGGATGAACGGGAGTGGGTGTGAGTTAGGACACGGGCAGGATGAACGGGAGTGGGTGTGAGTTAGGACACGGGCAGGATGAACGGGACTCGGTGTGAGTTAGGACACGGGCAGGATGAACGGGACTCGGTGTGAGTTAGGACACGGGCAGGATGAACGGGACTCGGTGTGAGTTAGGACACGGGCAGGATGAACGGGAGTGGGTGTGAGTTAGGACACGGGCAGGATGAACGGGACTCGGTGTGAGTTAGGACACGGGCAGGATGACCGGGAGTGGGTGTGAGTTAGGACACGGGCAGGATAAACGGGAGTGGGTGTGAGTTAGGACACGGGCAGGATGAACGGGAGTGGGTGTGAGTTAGGACACGGGCAGGATGAACGGGACTCGGGGTGAGTTAGGACACGGGGAGGATGAACGGGACTCGGTGTGAGTTAGGACACGGGCAGGATGAACGGGAGTGGGTGTGAGTTAGGACACGGGCAGGATGAACGGGACTCGGTGTGAGTTAGGACACGGGCAGGATGAACGGGAGTGGGAGTGAGTTAGGACACGGGCAGGATGAACGGGAGTGGGTGTGAGTTAGGACACGGGCAGGATGAACGGGAGTGGGTGTGAGTTAGGACACGGGCAGGATGAACGGGAGTGGCTGTGAGTTAGGACACGGGCAGGATGAACGGGAGTGGGTGTGAGTTAGGACACGGGCAGGATGAACGGGAGTGGGTGTGAGTTAGGACACGGGCAGGATGAACGGGACTCGGTGTGAGTTAGGACACGGGCAGGATGAACGGGAGTGGGTGTGAGTTAGGACACGGGGAGGATGAACGGGAGTGGGTGTGAGTTAGGACACGGGCAGGATGAACGGGACTCGGTGTGAGTTAGGACACGGGCAGGATGAACGGGAGTGGGTGTGAGTTAGGACACGGGCAGGATGAACGGGAGTGGGTGTGAGTTAGGACACGGGCAGGATGAACGGGACTCGGTGTGAGTTAGGACACGGGCAGGAAGAACGGGAGTGGGTGTGAGTTAGGACACGGGCAGGATGAACGGGAGTGGGTGTGAGTTAGGACACGGGCAGGATGAACGGGAGTGGGTGTGAGTTAGGACACGGGCAGGATGAACGGGAGTGGGTGTGAGTTAGGACACGGGCAGGATGAACGGGACTCGGTGTGAGTTAGGACACGGGCAGGATGAACGGGAGTGGGTGTGAGATAGGACACGGGCAGGATGAACGGGAGTGGGTGTGAGTTAGGGCACGGGCAGGATGAACGGGAGTGGGTGTGAGTTAGGACACGGGGAGGATGAACGGGAGTGGGTGTGAGTTAGGATACGGGCAGGATGAACGGGACTCGGTTTGAGTTAGGACACGGGCAGGATGAACGGGAGTGGGTGTGAGTAAGGACACGGGCAGGATGAACGGGACTCGGTGGGAGTTGGGACACGGGCAGGATGAACGGGAGTGGGTGTGAGTTAGGACACGGGCAGGATGAACGGGAGTGGGTGTGAGTTAGGACACGGGCAGGATAAACGGGAGTGGGTGTGAGTTAGGACACGGGCAGGATGAACGGGACTCGGTGTGAGTTAGGACACGGGCAGGATGAACGGCAGTGGGTGTGAGTTAGGACACGGACAGGATGAACGGGACTCGGTGTGAGTTAGGACACGGGCAGGATGAACGGGACTCGGTGTGAGTTAGGACACGGGCAGGATGAACGGGAGTGGGTGTGAGTTAGGACACGGGCAGGATGAACGGGAGTGGGTGTGAGATAGGACACGGGCAGGATGAACGGAAGTGGGTGTGAGTTAGGACACGGGCAGGATGAACGGGAGTGGGTGTGAGTTAGGACACGCGGTGTGAGTTAGGACACGGGCAGGATGAACGGGAGTGGGTGTGAGTTAGGACACGGGCAGGATGAACGGGACTCGGTGTGAGTTAGGACACGGGCAGGATGAACGGGACTCGGTGTGAGTTAGGACACGGGCAGGATGAACGGGACTCGGTGTGAGTTAGGACACGGGCAGGATGAAAGGGACTCGGTGTGAGTGAGGACACGGGCAGGATGAACGGGAGTGGGTGTGAGTTAGTACACGGGCAGGATGAACGGGAGTGGGTGTGAGTTAGGACACGGGCAGGATGAACGGGAGTGGGTGTGAGTTAGGACACGGGCAGGATGAACGGGAGTGGGTGTGAGTTAGGACACGGGCAGGATGAACGGGAGTGGGTGTGAGTTAGGACACGGGCAGGATGAACGGGACTCGGTGTGAGTTAGGACACGGGCAGGATGAACGGGAGTGGGTGTGAGTTAGGACACGGGCAGGATGAACGGGACTCGGTGTGAGTTAGGACACGGGCAGGATGACCGGGAGTGGGTGTGAGTTAGGACACGGGCAGGATAAACGGGAGTGGGTGTGAGTTAGGACACGGGCAGGATGAACGGGAGTGGGTGTGAGTTAGGACACGGGCAGGATGAACGGGACTCGGTGTGAGTTAGGACACGGGGAGGATGAACGGGACTCGGTGTGAGTTAGGACACGGGCAGGATGAACGGGAGTGGGTGTGAGTTAGGACACGGGCAGGATGAACGGGACTCGGTGTGAGTTAGGACACGGGCAGGATGAACGGGAGTGGGAGTGAGTTAGGACACGGGCAGGATGAACGGGAGTGGGTGTGAGTTAGGACACGGGCAGGATGAACGGGAGTGGGTGTGAGTTAGGACACGGGCAGGATGAACGGGAGTGGCTGTGAGTTAGGACACGGGCAGGATGAACGGGAGTGGGTGTGAGTTAGGACACGGGCAGGATGAACGGGAGTGGGTGTGAGTTAGGACACGGGCAGGATGAACGGGACTCGGTGTGAGTTAGGACACGGGCAGGATGAACGGGAGTGGGTGTGAGTTAGGACACGGGGAGGATGAACGGGAGTGGGTGTGAGTTAGGACACGGGCAGGATGAACGGGACTCGGTGTGAGTTAGGACACGGGCAGGATGAACGGGAGTGGGTGTGAGTTAGGACACGGGCAGGATGAACGGGAGTGGGTGTGAGTTAGGACACGGGCAGGATGAACGGGACTCGGTGTGAGTTAGGACACGGGCAGGAAGAACGGGAGTGGGTGTGAGTTAGGACACGGGCAGGATGAACGGGAGTGGGTGTGAGTTAGGACACGGGCAGGATGAACGGGAGTGGGTGTGAGTTAGGACACGGGCAGGATGAACGGGAGTGGGTGTGAGTTAGGACACGGGCAGGATGAACGAGACTCGGTGTGAGTTAGGACACGGGCAGGATGAACGGGAGTGGGTGTGAGATAGGACACGGGCAGGATGAACGGGAGTGGGTGTGAGTTAGGGCACGGGCAGGATGAACGGGAGTGGGTGTGAGTTAGGACACGGGGAGGATGAACGGGAGTGGGTGTGAGTTAGGATACGGGCAGGATGAACGGGACTCGGTGTGAGTTAGGACACGGGCAGGATGAACGGGAGTGGGTGTGAGTAAGGACACGGGCAGGATGAACGGGACTCGGTGGGAGTTGGGACACGGGCAGGATGAACGGGAGTGGGTGTGAGTTAGGACACGGGCAGGATGAACGGGAGTGGGTGTGAGTTAGGACACGGGTAGGATAAACGGGAGTGGGTGTGAGTTAGGACACGGGCAGGATGAACGGGACTCGGTGTGAGTTAGGACACGGGCAGGATGAACGGCAGTGGGTGTGAGTTAGGACACGGACAGGATGAACGGGACTCGGTGTGAGTTAGGACACGGGCAGGATGAACGGGACTCGGTGTGAGTTAGGACACGGGCAGGATGAACGGGAGTGGGTGTGAGTTAGGACACGGGCAGGATGAACGGGAGTGGGTGTGAGATAGGACACGGGCAGGATGAACGGAAGTGGGTGTGAGTTAGGACACGGGCAGGATGAACGGGAGTGGGTGTGAGTTAGGACACGCGGTGTGAGTTAGGACACGGGCAGGATGAACGGGAGTGGGTGTGAGTTAGGACACGGACAGGATGAACGGGACTCGGTGTGAGTTAGGACACGGGCAGGATGAACAGGACTGGGTGTGAGTTAGGACACGGGCAGGATGAACGGGAGTGGGTGTGAGTTAGGACACGGGCAGGATGAACGGGAGTGGGTGTGAGTTAGGACACGGGCAGGATGAACGGGACTCGGTGTGAGTTAGGACACGGGCAGGATGAACGGGACTCGGTGTGAGTTAGGACACGGGCAGGATGAACGGGACTCGGTGTGAGTTGGGACACGGGCAGGATGAAAGGGACTCGGTGTGAGTGAGGACACGGGCAGGATGAACGGGAGTGGGTGTGAGTTAGTACACGGGCAGGATGAACGGGAGTGGGTGTGAGTTAGGACACGGGCAGGATGAACGGGAGTGGGTGTGAGTTAGGACACGGGCAGGATGAACGAGAGTGGGTGTGAGTTAGGACACGGGCAGGATGAACGGGAGTGGGTGTGAGTTAGGACACGGGCAGGATGAACGGGACTCGGTGTGAGTTAGGACACGGGCAGGATGAACGGGACTCGGTGTGAGTTAGGACACGGGCAGGATGAACGGGAGTGGGTGTGAGTTAGGACACGGGCAGGATGAACGGAAGTGGGTGTGAGTTAGGACACGGGCAGGATGAACGGGAGTGGGTGTGAGTTAGGACACGGGCAGGATGAACGGGAGTGGGTGTGAGTTAGGACACGGGCAGGATGAACGGGACTCGGTGTGAGTTAGGACACGGGCAGGATGAACGGGAGTGGGTGTGAGTTCGGACACGGGCAGGATGAACGGGAGTGGGTGTGAGTTAGGACACGGGCAGGATGAACGGGAGTGGGTGTGAGTTAGGACACGGGCAGGATGAACGGGAGTGGCGGTGAGATAGGACACGGGCAGGATGAACGGGAGTGGGTGTGAGTTAGGACACGGGGAGGATGAACGGCAGTGGGTGTGAGTTAGGACACGGGCAGGATGAACGGGACTCGGTGTGAGTTAGGACACGGGCAGGATGAACGGGAGTGGGTGTGAGTTAGGACACGGGCAGGATGAACGGGAGTGGGTGTGAGTTAGGACACGGGCAGGATGAACGGGACTCGGTGTGAGTTAGGACACGGGCAGGAAGAACGGGAGTGGGTGTGAGTTAGGACACGGGCAGGATGAACGGGAGTGGGTGTGAGTTAGGACACGGGCAGGATGAACGGGAGTGGGTGTGAGTTAGGACACGGGCAGGATGAACGGGAGTGGGTGTGAGTTAGGACACGGGCAGGATGAACGGGACTCGGTGTGAGTTAGGACACGGGCAGGATGAACGGGAGTGGGTGTGAGATAGGACACGGGCAGGATGAACGGGAGTGGGTGTGAGTTAGGGCACGGGCAGGATGAACGGGAGTGGGTGTGAGTTAGGACACGGGGAGGATGAACGGGAGTGGGTGTGAGTTAGGATACGGGCAGGATGAACGGGACTCGGTGTGAGTTAGGACACGGGCAGGATGAACGGGAGTGGGTGTGAGTTAGGACACGGGCAGGATGAACGGGACTCGGTGTGAGTTAGGACACGGGCAGGACGAACGGGAGTGGGTGTGAGATAGGACACGGGCAGGATGAACGGGAGTGGGTGTGAGTTAGGGCACGGGCAGGATGAACGGGAGTGGGTGTGAGTTAGGACACGGGGAGGATGAACGGGAGTGGGTGTGAGTTAGGATACGGGCAGGATGAACGGGACTCGGTGTGAGTTAGGACACGGGCAGGATGAACGGGAGTGGGTGTGAGTAAGGACACGGGCAGGATGAACGGGACTCGGTGGGAGTTGGGACACGGGCAGGATGAACGGGAGTGGGTGTGAGTTAGGACACGGGCAGGATGAACGGGAGTGGGTGTGAGTTAGGACACGGGCAGGATGAACGGGACTCGGTGTGAGTTAGGACACGGGCAGGATGAACGGGAGTGGGTGTGAGTTAGGACACGGGCAGGATGAACGGGAGTGGGTGTGAGATAGGACACGGGCAGGATGAACGGAAGTGGGTGTGAGTTAGGACACGGGCAGGATGAACGGGAGTGGGTGTGAGTTAGGACACGGGCAGGATGAACGGGACTCGGTGTGAGTTAGGACACGGGCAGGATGAACGGGAGTGGGTGTGAGTTAGGACACGGACAGGATGAACGGGACTCGGTGTGAGTTAGGACACGGGCAGGATGAACGGGACTGGGTGTGAGTTAGGACACGGGCAGGATGAACGGGAGTGGGTGTGAGTTAGGACACGGGCAGGATGAACGGGAGTGGGTGTGAGTTAGGACACGGGCAGGATGAACGGGACTCGGTGTGAGTTAGGACACGGGCAGGATGAACGGGACTCGGTGTGAGTTAGGACACGGGCAGGATGAACGGGACTCGGTGTGAGTTGGGACACGGGCAGGATGAAAGGGACTCGGTGTGAGTGAGGACACGGGCAGGATGAACGGGAGTGGGTGTGAGTTAGTACACGGGCAGGATGAACGGGAGTGGGTGTGAGTTAGGACACGGGCAGGATGAACGGGAGTGGGTGTGAGTTAGGACACGGGCAGGATGAACGGGAGTGGGTGTGAGTTAGGACACGGGCAGGATGAACGGGAGTGGGTGTGAGTTAGGACACGGGCAGGATGAACGGGACTCGGTGTGAGTTAGGACACGGGCAGGATGAACGGGACTCGGTGTGAGTTAGGACACGGGCAGGATGAACGGGAGTGGGTGTGAGTTAGGACACGGGCAGGATGAACGGAAGTGGGTGTGAGTTAGGACACGGGCAGGATGAACGGGAGTGGGTGTGAGTTAGGACACGGGCAGGATGAACGGGAGTGGGTGTGAGTTAGGACACGGGCAGGATGAACGGGACTCGGTGTGAGTTAGGACACGGGCAGGATGAACGGGAGTGGGTGTGAGTTCGGACACGGGCAGGATGAACGGGAGTGGGTGTGAGTTCGGACACGGGCAGGATGAACGGGAGTGGGTGTGAGTTAGGACACGGGCAGGATGAACGGGAGTGGGTGTGAGTTAGGACACGGGCAGGATGAACGGGAGTGGGTGTGAGATAGGACACGGGCAGGATGAACGGAAGTGGGTGTGAGTTAGGACACGGGCAGGATGAACGGGAGGGGGTGTGAGTTAGGACACGGGCAGGATGAACGGGACTCGGTGTGAGTTAGGACACGGGCAGGATGAACGGGAGTGGGTGTGAGTTAGGACACGGACAGGATGAACGGGACTCGGTGTGAGTTAGGACACGGGCAGGATGAACGGGACTGGGTGTGAGTTAGGACACGGGCAGGATGAACGGGAGTGGGTGTGAGTTAGGACACGGGCAGGATGAACGGGAGTGGGTGTGAGTTAGGACACGGGCAGGATGAACGGGATTCGGTGTGAGTTAGGACACGGGCAGGATGAACGGGACTCGGTGTGAGTTAGGACACGGGCAGGATGAACGGGACTCGGTGTGAGTTAGGACACGGGCAGGATGAAAGGGACTCGGTGTGAGTGAGGACACGGGCAGGATGAAAGGGACTCGGTGTGAGTGAGGACACGGGCAGGATGAACGGGAGTGGGTGTGAGTTAGGACACGGGCAGGATGAACGGGACTCGGTGTGAGTTAGGACACGGGCAGGATGAACGGCAGTGGGTGTGAGTTAGGACACGGACAGGATGAACGGGACTCGGTGTGAGTTAGGACACGGGCAGGATGAACGGGAGTGGGTGTGAGTTAGGACACGGGCAGGATGAACGGGAGTGGGTGTGAGATAGGACACGGGCAGGATGAACGGAAGTGGGTGTGAGTTAGGACACGGGCAGGATGAACGGGAGTGGGTGTGAGTTAGGACACGGGCAGGATGAACGGGACTCGGTGTGAGTTAGGACACGGGCAGGATGAACGGGAGTGGGTGTGAGTTAGGACACGGACAGGATGAACGGGACTCGGTGTGAGTTAGGACACGGGCAGGATGAACGGGACTGGGTGTGAGTTAGGACACGGGCAGGATGAACGGGAGTGGGTGTGAGTTAGGACACGGGCAGGATGAACGGGACTCGGTGTGAGTTAGGACACGGGCAGGATGAACGGGAGTGGGTGTGAGTTAGGACACGGGCAGGATGAACGGGACTCGGTGTGAGTTAGGACACGGGCAGGATGACCGGGAGTGGGTGTGAGTTAGGACACGGGCAGGATAAACAGGAGTGGGTGTGAGTTAGGACACGGGCAGGATGAACGGGAGTGGGTGTGAGTTAGGACACGGGCAGGATGAACGGGACTCGGTGTGAGTTAGGACACGGGGAGGATGAACGGGACTCGGTGTGAGTTAGGACACGGGCAGGATGAACGGGAGTGGGTGTGAGTTAGGACACGGGCAGGATGAACGGGACTCGGTGTGAGTTAGGACACGGGCAGGATGAACGGGAGTGGGAGTGAGTTAGGACACGGGCAGGATGAACGGGAGTGGGTGTGAGTTAGGACACGGGCAGGATGAACGGGAGTGGGTGTGAGTTAGGACACGGGCAGGATGAACGGGAGTGGCTGTGAGTTAGGACACGGGCAGGATGAACGGGAGTGGGTGTGAGTTAGGACACGGGCAGGATGAACGGGAGTGGGTGTGAGTTAGGACACGGGCAGGATGAACGGGACTCGGTGTGAGTTAGGACACGGGCAGGATGAACGGGAGTGGGTGTGAGTTAGGACACGGGGAGGATGAACGGGAGTGGGTGTGAGTTAGGACACGGGCAGGATGAACGGGACTCGGTGTGAGTTAGGACACGGGCAGGAAGAACGGGAGTGGGTGTGAGTTAGGACACGGGCAGGATGAACGGGAGTGGGTGTGAGTTAGGACACGGGCAGGATGAACGGGAGTGGGTGTGAGTTAGGACACGGGCAGGATGAACGGGAGTGGGTGTGAGTTAGGACACGGGCAGGATGAACGGGAGTGGGTGTGAGTTAGGACACGGGCAGGATGAACGGGACTCGGTGTGAGTTAGGACACGGGCAGGATGAACGGGAGTGGGTGTGAGTTAGGACACGGGCAGGATGAACGGGAGTGGGTGTGAGTTAGGACACGGGCAGGATGAACGGGACTCGGTGTGAGTTAGGACACGGGCAGGACGAACGGGAGTGGGTGTGAGATAGGACACGGGCAGGATGAACGGGAGTGGGTGTGAGTTAGGGCACGGGCAGGATGAACGGGAGTGGGTGTGAGTTAGGACACGGGGAGGATGAACGGGAGTGGGTGTGAGTTAGGATACGGGCAGGATGAACGGGACTCGGTGTGAGTTAGGACACGGGCAGGATGAACGGGAGTGGGTGTGAGTAAGGACACGGGCAGGATGAACGGGACTCGGTGGGAGTTGGGACACGGGCAGGATGAACGGGAGTGGGTGTGAGTTAGGACACGGGCAGGATGAACGGGAGTGGGTGTGAGTTAGGACACGGGCAGGATAAACGGGAGTGGGTGTGAGTTAGGACACGGGCAGGATGAACGGGACTCGGTGTGAGTTAGGACACGGGCAGGATGAACGGCAGTGGGTGTGAGTTAGGACACGGACAGGATGAACGGGACTCGGTGTGAGTTAGGACACGGGCAGGATGAACGGGACTCGGTGTGAGTTAGGACACGGGCAGGATGAACGGGAGTGGGTGTGAGTTAGGACACGGGCAGGATGAACGGGAGTGGGTGTGAGATAGGACACGGGCAGGATGAACGGAAGTGGGTGTGAGTTAGGACACGGGCAGGATGAACGGGAGTGGGTGTGAGTTAGGACACGCGGTGTGAGTTAGGACACGGGCAGGATGAACGGGAGTGGGTGTGAGTTAGGACACGGACAGGATGAACGGGACTCGGTGTGAGTTAGGACACGGGCAGGATGAACGGGACTGGGTGTGAGTTAGGACACGGGCAGGATGAACGGGAGTGGGTGTGAGTTAGGACACGGGCAGGATGAACGGGAGTGGGTGTGAGTTAGGACACGGGCAGGATGAACGGGACTCGGTGTGAGTTAGGACACGGGCAGGATGAACGGGACTCGGTGTGAGTTAGGACACGGGCAGGATGAACGGGACTCGGTGTGAGTTGGGACACGGGCAGGATGAAAGGGACTCGGTGTGAGTGAGGACACGGGCAGGATGAACGGGAGTGGGTGTGAGTTAGTACACGGGCAGGATGAACGGGAGTGGGTGTGAGTTAGGACACGGGCAGGATGAACGGGAGTGGGTGTGAGTTAGGACACGGGCAGGATGAACGGGAGTGGGTGTGAGTTAGGACACGGGCAGGATGAACGGGAGTGGGTGTGAGTTAGGACACGGGCAGGATGAACGGGACTCGGTGTGAGTTAGGACACGGGCAGGATGAACGGGACTCGGTGTGAGTTAGGACACGGGCAGGATGAACGGGAGTGGGTGTGAGTTAGGACACGGGCAGGATGAACGGAAGTGGGTGTGAGTTAGGACACGGGCAGGATGAACGGGAGTGGGTGTGAGTTAGGACACGGGCAGGATGAACGGGAGTGGGTGTGAGTTAGGACACGGGCAGGATGAACGGGACTCGGTGTGAGTTAGGACACGGGCAGGATGAACGGGAGTGGGTGTGAGTTCGGACACGGGCAGGATGAACGGGAGTGGGTGTGAGTTAGGACACGGGCAGGATGAACGGGAGTGGGTGTGAGTTAGGACACGGGCAGGATGAACGGGAGTGGGTGTGAGATAGGACACGGGCAGGATGAACGGAAGTGGGTGTGAGTTAGGACACGGGCAGGATGAACGGGAGTGGGTGTGAGTTAGGACACGGGCAGGATCAACGGGACTCGGTGTGAGTTAGGAGACGGACAGGATGAACGGGAGTGGGTGTGAGTTAGGACACGGGCAGGATGAACGGGACTCGGTGTGAGTTAGGACACGGGCAGGATGAACGGGAGTGGGTGTGAGTTAGGACACGGGCAGGATGAACGGGAGTGGGTGTGAGTTAGGACACGGGCAGGATGAACGGGACTCGGTGTGAGTTAGGACACGGGCAGGATGAACGGGAGTGGGTGTGAGTTAGGACACGGGCAGGATGAACGGGACTCGGTGTGAGTTAGGACACGGGCAGGATGACCGGGAGTGGGTGTGAGTTAGGACACGGGCAGGATAAACGGGAGTGGGTGTGAGTTAGGACACGGGCAGGATGAACGGGAGTGGGTGTGAGTTAGGACACGGGCAGGATGAACGGGACTCGGTGTGAGTTAGGACACGGGGAGGATGAACGGGACTCGGTGTGAGTTAGGACACGGGCAGGATGAACGGGAGTGGGAGTGAGTTAGGACACGGGCAGGATGAACGGGAGTGGGTGTGAGTTAGGACACGGGCAGGATGAACGGGAGTGGGTGTGAGTTAGGACACGGGCAGGATGAACGGGAGTGGCTGTGAGTTAGGACACGGGCAGGATGAACGGGAGTGGGTGTGAGTTAGGACACGGGCAGGATGAACGGGAGTGGGTGTGAGTTAGGACACGGGCAGGATGAACGGGACTCGGTGTGAGTTAGGACACGGGCAGGATGAACGGGAGTGGGTGTGAGTTAGGACACGGGGAGGATGAACGGGAGTGGGTGTGAGTTAGGACACGGGCAGGAAGAACGGGACTCGGTGTGAGTTAGGACACGGGCAGGATGAACGGGAGTGGGTGTGAGTTAGGACACGGGCAGGATGAACGGGAGTGGGTGTGAGTTAGGACACGGGCAGGATGAACGGGACTCGGTGTGAGTTAGGACACGGGCAGGAAGAACGGGAGTGGGTGTGAGTTAGGACACGGGCAGGATGAACGGGAGTGGGTGTGAGTTAGGACACGGGCAGGATGAACGGGAGTGGGTGTGAGTTAGGACACGGGCAGGATGAACGGGAGTGGGTGTGAGTTAGGACACGGGCAGGATGAACGGGACTCGGTGTGAGTTAGGACACGGGCAGGATGAACGGGAGTGGGTGTGAGATAGGACACGGGCAGGATGAACGGGAGTGGGTGTGAGTTAGGGCACGGGCAGGATGAACGGGAGTGGGTGTGAGTTAGGACACGGGGAGGATGAACGGGAGTGGGTGTGAGTTAGGATACGGGCAGGATGAACGGGACTCGGTGTGAGTTAGGACACGGGCAGGATGAACGGGAGTGGGTGTGAGTAAGGACACGGGCAGGATGAACGGGACTCGGTGGGAGTTGGGACACGGGCAGGATGAACAGGAGTGGGTGTGAGTTAGGACACGGGCAGGATGAACGGGAGTGGGTGTGAGTTAGGACACGGGCAGGATAAACGGGAGTGGGTGTGAGTTAGGACACGGGCAGGATGAACGGGACTCGGTGTGAGTTAGGACACGGGCAGGATGAACGGCAGTGGGTGTGAGTTAGGACACGGACAGGATGAACGGGACTCGGTGTGAGTTAGGACACGGGCAGGATGAACGGGACTCGGTGTGAGTTAGGACACGGGCAGGATGAACGGGAGTGGGTGTGAGTTAGGACACGGGCAGGATGAACGGGAGTGGGTGTGAGATAGGACACGGGCAGGATGAACGGAAGTGGGTGTGAGTTAGGACACGGGCAGGATGAACGGGAGTGGGTGTGAGTTAGGACACGCGGTGTGAGTTAGGACACGGGCAGGATGAACGGGAGTGGGTGTGAGTTAGGACACGGACAGGATGAACGGGACTCGGTGTGAGTTAGGACACGGGCAGGATGAACGGGACTGGGTGTGAGTTAGGACACGGGCAGGATGAACGGGAGTGGGTGTGAGATAGGACACGGGCAGGATGAACGGAAGTGGGTGTGAGTTAGGACACGGGCAGGATGAACGGGAGTGGGTGTGAGTTAGGACACGGGCAGGATGAACGGGACTCGGTGTGAGTTAGGACACGGGCAGGATGAACGGGAGTGGGTGTGAGTTAGGACACGGACAGGATGAACGGGACTCGGTGTGAGTTAGGACACGGGCAGGATGAACGGGACTGGGTGTGAGTTAGGACACGGGCAGGATGAACGGGAGTGGGTGTGAGTTAGGACACGGGCAGGATGAACGGGACTCGGTGTGAGTTAGGACACGGGCAGGATGAACGGGACTCGGTGTGAGTTAGGACACGGGCAGGATGAAAGGGACTCGGTGTGAGTGAGGACACGGGCAGGATGAACGGGAGTGGGTGTGAGTTAGTACACGGGCAGGATGAACGGGAGTGGGTGTGAGTTAGGACACGGGCAGGATGAACGGGAGTGGGTGTGAGTTAGGACACGGGCAGGATGAACGGGAGTGGGTGTGAGTTAGGACACGGGCAGGATGAACGGGAGTGGGTGTGAGTTAGGACACGGGCAGGATGAACGGGACTCGGTGTGAGTTAGGACACGGGCAGGATGAACGGGAGTGGGTGTGAGTTAGGACACGGGCAGGATGAACGGGACTCGGTGTGAGTTAGGACACGGGCAGGATGACCGGGAGTGGGTGTGAGTTAGGACACGGGCAGGATAAACGGGAGTGGGTGTGAGTTAGGACACGGGCAGGATGAACGGGAGTGGGTGTGAGTTAGGACACGGGCAGGATGAACGGGACTCGGTGTGAGTTAGGACACGGGGAGGATGAACGGGACTCGGTGTGAGTTAGGACACGGGCAGGAAGAACGGGAGTGGGTGTGAGTTAGGACACGGGCAGGATGAACGGGACTCGGTGTGAGTTAGGACACGGGCAGGATGAACGGGACTCGGTGTGAGTTCGGACACGGGCAGGATGAACGGGAGTGGGTGTGAGTTAGGACACGGGCAGGATGAACGGGAGTGGGTGTGAGTTAGGACACGGGCAGGATGAACGGGACTCGGTGTGAGTTAGGACACGGGCAGGAAGAACGGGAGTGGGTGTGAGTTAGGACACGGGCAGGATGAACGGGAGTGGGTGTGAGTTAGGACACGGGCAGGATGAACGGGAGTGGGTGTGAGTTAGGACACGGGCAGGATGAACGGGAGTGGGTGTGAGTTAGGACACGGGCAGGATGAACGGGAGTGGGTGTGAGTTAGGACACGGGCAGGATGAACGGGACTCGGTGTGAGTTAGGACACGGGCAGGATGAACGGGAGTGGGTGTGAGATAGGACACGGGCAGGATGAACGGGAGTGGGTGTGAGTTAGGGCACGGGCAGGATGAACGGGAGTGGGTGTGAGTTAGGACACGGGGAGGATGAACGGGAGTGGGTGTGAGTTAGGATACGGGCAGGATGAACGGGACTCGGTGTGAGTTAGGACACGGGCAGGATGAACGGGAGTGGGTGTGAGTAAGGACACGGGCAGGATGAACGGGACTCGGTGGGAGTTGGGACACGGGCAGGATGAACGGGAGTGGGTGTGAGTTAGGACACGGGCAGGATGAACGGGAGTGGGTGTGAGTTAGGACACGGGCAGGATAAACGGGAGTGGGTGTGAGTTAGGACACGGGCAGGATGAACGGGACTCGGTGTGAGTTAGGACACGGGCAGGATGAACGGCAGTGGGTGTGAGTTAGGACACGGACAGGATGAACGGGACTCGGTGTGAGTTAGGACACGGGCAGGATGAACGGGACTCGGTGTGAGTTAGGACACGGGCAGGATGAACGGGAGTGGGTGTGAGTTAGGACACGGGCAGGATGAACGGGAGTGGGTGTGAGATAGGACACGGGCAGGATGAACGGAAGTGGGTGTGAGTTAGGACACGGGCAGGATGAACGGGAGTGGGTGTGAGTTAGGACACGCGGTGTGAGTTAGGACACGGGCAGGATGAACGGGAGTGGGTGTGAGTTAGGACACGGACAGGATGAACGGGACTCGGTGTGAGTTAGGACACGGGCAGGATGAACGGGACTGGGTGTGAGTTAGGACACGGGCAGGATGAACGGGAGTGGGTGTGAGTTAGGACACGGGCAGGATGAACGGGAGTGGGTGTGAGTTAGGACACGGGCAGGATGAACGGGACTCGGTGTGAGTTAGGACACGGGCAGGATGAACGGGACTCGGTGTGAGTTAGGACACGGGCAGGATGAACGGGACTCGGTGTGAGTTGGGACACGGGCAGGATGAAAGGGACTCGGTGTGAGTGAGGACACGGGCAGGATGAACGGGAGTGGGTGTGAGTTAGTACACGGGCAGGATGAACGGGAGTGGGTGTGAGTTAGGACACGGGCAGGATGAACGGGAGTGGGTGTGAGTTAGGACACGGGCAGGATGAACGGGAGTGGGTGTGAGTTAGGACACGGGCAGGATGAACGGGAGTGGGTGTGAGTTAGGACACGGGCAGGATGAACGGGACTCGGTGTGAGTTAGGACACGGGCAGGATGAACGGGACTCGGTGTGAGTTAGGACACGGGCAGGATGAACGGGAGTGGGTGTGAGTTAGGACACGGGCAGGATGAACGGAAGTGGGTGTGAGTTAGGACACGGGCAGGATGAACGGGAGTGGGTGTGAGTTAGGACACGGGCAGGATGAACGGGAGTGGGTGTGAGTTAGGACACGGGCAGGATGAACGGGACTCGGTGTGAGTTAGGACACGGGCAGGATGAACGGGAGTGGGTGTGAGTTCGGACACGGGCAGGATGAACGGGAGTGGGTGTGAGTTAGGACACGGGCAGGATGAACGGGAGTGGGTGTGAGTTAGGACACGGGCAGGATGAACGGGAGTGGCTGTGAGATAGGACACGGGCAGGATGAACGGAAGTGGGTGTGAGTTAGGACACGGGCAGGATGAACGGGAGTGGGTGTGAGTTAGGAGACGGGCAGGATCAACGGGACTCGGTGTGAGTTAGGAGACGGACAGGATGAACGGGAGTGGGTGTGAGTTAGGACACGGGCAGGATGAACGGGACTCGGTGTGAGTTAGGACACGGGCAGGATGAACGGGAGTGGGTGTGAGTTAGGACACGGGGAGGATGAACGGCAGTGGGTGTGAGTTAGGACACGGGCAGGATGAACGGGACTCGGTGTGAGTTAGGACACGGGCAGGATGAACGGGAGTGGGTGTGAGTTAGGACACGGGCAGGATGAACGGGAGTGGGTGTGAGTTAGGACACGGGCAGGATGAACGGGACTCGGTGTGAGTTAGGACACGGGCAGGAAGAACGGGAGTGGGTGTGAGTTAGGACACGGGCAGGATGAACGGGAGTGGGTGTGAGTTAGGACACGGGCAGGATGAACGGGAGTGGGTGTGAGTTAGGACACGGGCAGGATGAACGGGAGTGGGTGTGAGTTAGGACACGGGCAGGATGAACGGGACTCGGTGTGAGTTAGGACACGGGCAGGATGAACGGGAGTGGGTGTGAGATAGGACACGGGCAGGATGAACGGGAGTGGGTGTGAGTTAGGGCACGGGCAGGATGAACGGGAGTGGGTGTGAGTTAGGACACGGGGAGGATGAACGGGAGTGGGTGTGAGTTAGGATACGGGCAGGATGAACGGGACTCGGTGTGAGTTAGGACACGGGCAGGATGAACGGGAGTGGGTGTGAGTAAGGACACGGGCAGGATGAATGGGACTCGGTGGGAGTTGGGACACGGGCAGGATGAACGGGAGTGGGTGTGAGTTAGGACACGGGCAGGATGAACGGGAGTGGGTGTGAGTTAGGACACGGGCAGGATGAACGGGACTCGGTGTGAGTTAGGACACGGGCAGGATGAACGGGAGTGGGTGTGAGTTAGGACACGGGCAGGATGAACGGGAGTGGGTGTGAGATAGGACACGGGCAGGATGAACGGAAGTGGGTGTGAGTTAGGACACGGGCAGGATGAACGGGAGTGGGTGTGAGTTAGGACACGGGCAGGATGAACGGGACTCGGTGTGAGTTAGGACACGGGCAGGATGAACGGGAGTGGGTGTGAGTTAGGACACGGACAGGATGAACGGGACTCGGTGTGAGTTAGGACACGGGCAGGATGAACGGGACTGGGTGTGAGTTAGGACACGGGCAGGATGAACGGGAGTGGGTGTGAGTTAGGACACGGGCAGGATGAACGGGAGTGGGTGTGAGTTAGGACACGGGCAGGATGAACGGGACTCGGTGTGAGTTAGGACACGGGCAGGATGAACGGGACTCGGTGTGAGTTAGGACACGGGCAGGATGAACGGGACTCGGTGTGAGTTGGGACACGGGCAGGATGAAAGGGACTCGGTGTGAGTGAGGACACGGGCAGGATGAACGGGAGTGGGTGTGAGTTAGTACACGGGCAGGATGAACGGGAGTGGGTGTGAGTTAGGACACGGGCAGGATGAACGGGAGTGGGTGTGAGTTAGGACACGGGCAGGATGAACGGGAGTGGGTGTGAGTTAGGACACGGGCAGGATGAACGGGAGTGGGTGTGAGTTAGGACACGGGCAGGATGAACGGGACTCGGTGTGAGTTAGGACACGGGCAGGATGAACGGGACTCGGTGTGAGTTAGGACACGGGCAGGATGAACGGGAGTGGGTGTGAGTTAGGACACGGGCAGGATGAACGGAAGTGGGTGTGAGTTAGGACACGGGCAGGATGAACGGGAGTGGGTGTGAGTTAGGACACGGGCAGGATGAACGGGAGTGGGTGTGAGTTAGGACACGGGCAGGATGAACGGGACTCGGTGTGAGTTAGGACACGGGCAGGATGAACGGGAGTGGGTGTGAGTTCGGACACGGGCAGGATGAACGGGAGTGGGTGTGAGTTCGGACACGGGCAGGATGAACGGGAGTGGGTGTGAGTTAGGACACGGGCAGGATGAACGGGAGTGGGTGTGAGTTAGGACACGGGCAGGATGAACGGGAGTGGGTGTAAGATAGGACACGGGCAGGATGAACGGAAGTGGGTGTGAGTTAGGACACGGGCAGGATGAACGGGAGGGGGTGTGAGTTAGGACACGGGCAGGATGAACGGGACTCGGTGTGAGTTAGGACACGGGCAGGATGAACGGGAGTGGGTGTGAGTTAGGACACGGACAGGATGAACGGGACTCGGTGTGAGTTAGGACACGGGCAGGATGAACGGGACTGGGTGTGAGTTAGGACACGGGCAGGATGAACGGGAGTGGGTGTGAGTTAGGACACGGGCAGGATGAACGGGAGTGGGTGTGAGTTAGGACACGGGCAGGATGAACGGGATTCGGTGTGAGTTAGGACACGGGCAGGATGAACGGGACTCGGTGTGAGTTAGGACACGGGCAGGATGAACGGGACTCGGTGTGAGTTAGGACACGGGCAGGATGAAAGGGACTCGGTGTGAGTGAGGACACGGGCAGGATGAACGGGAGTGGGTGTGAGTTAGTACACGGGCAGGATGAACGGGAGTGGGTGTGAGTTAGGACACGGGCAGGATGAACGGGAGTGGGTGTGAGTTAGGACACGGGCAGGATGAACGGGAGTGGGTGTGAGTTAGGACACGGGCAGGATGAACGGGAGTGGGTGTGAGTTAGGACACGGGCAGGATGAACGGGACTCGGTGTGAGTTAGGACACGGGCAGGATGAACGGGAGTGGGTGTGAGTTAGGACACGGGCAGGATGAACGGGACTCGGTGTGAGTTAGGACACGGGCAGGATGACCGGGAGTGGGTGTGAGTTAGGACACGGGCAGGATAAACGGGAGTGGGTGTGAGTTAGGACACGGGCAGGATGAACGGGAGTGGGTGTGAGTTAGGACACGGGCAGGATGAACGGGACTCGGTGTGAGTTAGGACACGGGGAGGATGAACGGGTCTCGGTGTGAGTTAGGACACGGGCAGGATGAACGGGAGTGGGTGTGAGTTAGGACACGGGCAGGATGAACGGGACTCGGTGTGAGTTAGGACACGGGCAGGATGAACGGGAGTGGGAGTGAGTTAGGACACGGGCAGGATGAACGGGAGTGGGTGTGAGTTAGGACACGGGCAGGATGAACGGGAGTGGGTGTGAGTTAGGACACGGGCAGGATGAACGGGAGTGGCTGTGAGTTAGGACACGGGCAGGATGAACGGGAGTGGGTGTGAGTTAGGACACGGGCAGGATGAACGGGAGTGGGTGTGAGTTAGGTCACGGGCAGGATGAACGGGCCTCGGTGTGAGTTAGGACACGGGCAGGATGAACGGGAGTGGGTGTGAGTTAGGACACGGGGAGGATGAACGGGAGTGGGTGTGAGTTAGGACACGGGCAGGATGAACGGGACTCGGTGTGAGTTAGGACACGGGCAGGATGAACGGGAGTGGGTGTGAGTTAGGACACGGGCAGGATGAACGGGAGTGGGTGTGAGTTAGGACACGGGCAGGATGAACGGGAGTGGCTGTGAGATAGGACACGGGCAGGATGAACGGAAGTGGGTGTGAGTTAGGACACGGGCAGGATGAACGGGAGTGGGTGTGAGTTAGGAGACGGGCAGGATCAACGGGACTCGGTGTGAGTTAGGAGACGGACAGGATGAACGGGAGTGGGTGTGAGTTAGGGCACGGGCAGGATGAACGGGACTCGGTGTGAGTTAGGACACGGGCAGGATGAACGGGAGTGGGTGTGAGTTAGGACACGGGGAGGATGAACGGCAGTGGGTGTGAGTTAGGACACGGGCAGGATGAACGGGACTCGGTGTGAGTTAGGACACGGGCAGGATGAACGGGAGTGGGTGTGAGTTAGGACACGGGCAGGATGAACGGGAGTGGGTGTGAGTTAGGACACGGGCAGGATGAACGGGACTCGGTGTGAGTTAGGACACGGGCAGGAAGAACGGGAGTGGGTGTGAGTTAGGACACGGGCAGGATGAACGGGAGTGGGTGTGAGTTAGGACACGGGCAGGATGAACGGGAGTGGGTGTGAGTTAGGACACGGGCAGGATGAACGGGAGTGGGTGTGAGTTAGGACACGGGCAGGATGAACGGGACTCGGTGTGAGTTAGGACACGGGCAGGATGAACGGGAGTGGGTGTGAGATAGGACACGGGCAGGATGAACGGGAGTGGGTGTGAGTTAGGGCACGGGCAGGATGAACGGGAGTGGGTGTGAGTTAGGACACGGGGAGGATGAACGGGAGTGGGTGTGAGTTAGGATACGGGCAGGATGAACGGGACTCGGTGTGAGTTAGGACACGGGCAGGATGAACGGGAGTGGGTGTGAGTAAGGACACGGGCAGGATGAATGGGACTCGGTGGGAGTTGGGACACGGGCAGGATGAACGGGAGTGGGTGTGAGTTAGGACACGGGCAGGATGAACGGGAGTGGGTGTGAGTTAGGACACGGGCAGGATGAACGGGACTCGGTGTGAGTTAGGACACGGGCAGGATGAACGGGAGTGGGTGTGAGTTAGGACACGGGCAGGATGAACGGGAGTGGGTGTGAGATAGGACACGGGCAGGATGAACGGAAGTGGGTGTGAGTTAGGACACGGGCAGGATGAACGGGAGTGGGTGTGAGTTAGGACACGGGCAGGATGAACGGGACTCGGTGTGAGTTAGGACACGGGCAGGATGAACGGGAGTGGGTGTGAGTTAGGACACGGACAGGATGAACGGGACTCGGTGTGAGTTAGGACACGGGCAGGATGAACGGGACTGGGTGTGAGTTAGGACACGGGCAGGATGAACGGGAGTGGGTGTGAGTTAGGACACGGGCAGGATGAACGGGAGTGGGTGTGAGTTAGGACACGGGCAGGATGAACGGGACTCGGTGTGAGTTAGGACACGGGCAGGATGAACGGGACTCGGTGTGAGTTAGGACACGGGCAGGATGAACGGGAGTGGGTGTGAGTTAGGACACGGGCAGGATGAACGGAAGTGGGTGTGAGTTAGGACACGGGCAGGATGAACGGGAGTGGGTGTGAGTTAGGACACGGGCAGGATGAACGGGAGTGGGTGTGAGTTAGGACACGGGCAGGATGAACGGGACTCGGTGTGAGTTAGGACACGGGCAGGATGAACGGGAGTGGGTGTGAGTTCGGACACGGGCAGGATGAACGGGAGTGGGTGTGAGTTCGGACACGGGCAGGATGAACGGGAGTGGGTGTGAGTTAGGACACGGGCAGGATGAACGGGAGTGGGTGTGAGTTAGGACACGGGCAGGATGAACGGGAGTGGGTGTAAGATAGGACACGGGCAGGATGAACGGAAGTGGGTGTGAGTTAGGACACGGGCAGGATGAACGGGAGGGGGTGTGAGTTAGGACACGGGCAGGATGAACGGGACTCGGTGTGAGTTAGGACACGGGCAGGATGAACGGGAGTGGGTGTGAGTTAGGACACGGACAGGATGAACGGGACTCGGTGTGAGTTAGGACACGGGCAGGATGAACGGGACTGGGTGTGAGTTAGGACACGGGCAGGATGAACGGGAGTGGGTGTGAGTTAGGACACGGGCAGGATGAACGGGAGTGGGTGTGAGTTAGGACACGGGCAGGATGAACGGGATTCGGTGTGAGTTAGGACACGGGCAGGATGAACGGGACTCGGTGTGAGTTAGGACACGGGCAGGATGAACGGGACTCGGTGTGAGTTAGGACACGGGCAGGATGAAAGGGACTCGGTGTGAGTGAGGACACGGGCAGGATGAACGGGAGTGGGTGTGAGTTAGTACACGGGCAGGATGAACGGGAGTGGGTGTGAGTTAGGACACGGGCAGGATGAACGGGAGTGGGTGTGAGTTAGGACACGGGCAGGATGAACGGGAGTGGGTGTGAGTTAGGACACGGGCAGGATGAACGGGAGTGGGTGTGAGTTAGGACACGGGCAGGATGAACGGGACTCGGTGTGAGTTAGGACACGGGCAGGATGAACGGGAGTGGGTGTGAGTTAGGACACGGGCAGGATGAACGGGACTCGGTGTGAGTTAGGACACGGGCAGGATGACCGGGAGTGGGTGTGAGTTAGGACACGGGCAGGATAAACGGGAGTGGGTGTGAGTTAGGACACGGGCAGGATGAACGGGAGTGGGTGTGAGTTAGGACACGGGCAGGATGAACGGGACTCGGTGTGAGTTAGGACACGGGGAGGATGAACGGGTCTCGGTGTGAGTTAGGACACGGGCAGGATGAACGGGAGTGGGTGTGAGTTAGGACACGGGCAGGATGAACGGGACTCGGTGTGAGTTAGGACACGGGCAGGATGAACGGGAGTGGGAGTGAGTTAGGACACGGGCAGGATGAACGGGAGTGGGTGTGAGTTAGGACACGGGCAGGATGAACGGGAGTGGGTGTGAGTTAGGACACGGGCAGGATGAACGGGAGTGGCTGTGAGTTAGGACACGGGCAGGATGAACGGGAGTGGGTGTGAGTTAGGACACGGGCAGGATGAACGGGAGTGGGTGTGAGTTAGGTCACGGGCAGGATGAACGGGACTCGGTGTGAGTTAGGACACGGGCAGGATGAACGGGAGTGGGTGTGAGTTAGGACACGGGGAGGATGAACGGGAGTGGGTGTGAGTTAGGACACGGGCAGGATGAACGGGACTCGGTGTGAGTTAGGACACGGGCAGGATGAACGGGAGTGGGTGTGAGTTAGGACACGGGCAGGATGAACGGGAGTGGGTGTGAGTTAGGACACGGGCAGGATGAACGGGAGTGGCTGTGAGATAGGACACGGGCAGGATGAACGGAAGTGGGTGTGAGTTAGGACACGGGCAGGATGAACGGGAGTGGGTGTGAGTTAGGAGACGGGCAGGATCAACGGGACTCGGTGTGAGTTAGGAGACGGACAGGATGAACGGGAGTGGGTGTGAGTTAGGACACGGGCAGGATGAACGGGACTCGGTGTGAGTTAGGACACGGGCAGGATGAACGGGAGTGGGTGTGAGTTAGGACACGGGGAGGATGAACGGCAGTGGGTGTGAGTTAGGACACGGGCAGGATGAACGGGACTCGGTGTGAGTTAGGACACGGGCAGGATGAACGGGAGTGGGTGTGAGTTAGGACACGGGCAGGATGAACGGGAGTGGGTGTGAGTTAGGACACGGGCAGGATGAACGGGACTCGGTGTGAGTTAGGACACGGGCAGGAAGAACGGGAGTGGGTGTGAGTTAGGACACGGGCAGGATGAACGGGAGTGGGTGTGAGTTAGGACACGGGCAGGATGAACGGGAGTGGGTGTGAGTTAGGACACGGGCAGGATGAACGGGAGTGGGTGTGAGTTAGGACACGGGCAGGATGAACGGGACTCGGTGTGAGTTAGGACACGGGCAGGATGAACGGGAGTGGGTGTGAGATAGGACACGGGCAGGATGAACGGGAGTGGGTGTGAGTTAGGGCACGGGCAGGATGAACGGGAGTGGGTGTGAGTTAGGACACGGGGAGGATGAACGGGAGTGGGTGTGAGTTAGGATACGGGCAGGATGAACGGGACTCGGTGTGAGTTAGGACACGGGCAGGATGAACGGGAGTGGGTGTGAGTAAGGACACGGGCAGGATGAATGGGACTCGGTGGGAGTTGGGACACGGGCAGGATGAACGGGAGTGGGTGTGAGTTAGGACACGGGCAGGATGAACGGGAGTGGGTGTGAGTTAGGACACGGGCAGGATGAACGGGACTCGGTGTGAGTTAGGACACGGGCAGGATGAACGGGAGTGGGTGTGAGTTAGGACACGGGCAGGATGAACGGGAGTGGGTGTGAGATAGGACACGGGCAGGATGAACGGAAGTGGGTGTGAGTTAGGACACGGGCAGGATGAACGGGAGTGGGTGTGAGTTAGGACACGGGCAGGATGAACGGGACTCGGTGTGAGTTAGGACACGGGCAGGATGAACGGGAGTGGGTGTGAGTTAGGACACGGACAGGATGAACGGCACTCGGTGTGAGTTAGGACACGGGCAGGATGAACGGGACTGGGTGTGAGTTAGGACACGGGCAGGATGAACGGGAGTGGGTGTGAGTTAGGACACGGGCAGGATGAACGGGAGTGGGTGTGAGTTAGGACACGGGCAGGATGAACGGGACTCGGTGTGAGTTAGGACACGGGCAGGATGAACGGGACTCGGTGTGAGTTAGGACACGGGCAGGATGAACGGGACTCGGTGTGAGTTGGGACACGGGCAGGATGAAAGGGACTCGGTGTGAGTGAGGACACGGGCAGGATGAACGGGAGTGGGTGTGAGTTAGTACACGGGCAGGATGAACGGGAGTGGGTGTGAGTTAGGACACGGGCAGGATGAACGGGAGTGGGTGTGAGTTAGGACACGGGCAGGATGAACGGGAGTGGGTGTGAGTTAGGACACGGGCAGGATGAACGGGAGTGGGTGTGAGTTAGGACACGGGCAGGATGAACGGGACTCGGTGTGAGTTAGGACACGGGCAGGATGAACGGGACTCGGTGTGAGTTAGGACACGGGCAGGATGAACGGGAGTGGGTGTGAGTTAGGACACGGGCAGGATGAACGGAAGTGGGTGTGAGTTAGGACACGGGCAGGATGAACGGGAGTGGGTGTGAGTTAGGACACGGGCAGGATGAACGGGAGTGGGTGTGAGTTAGGACACGGGCAGGATGAACGGGACTCGGTGTGAGTTAGGACACGGGCAGGATGAACGGGAGTGGGTGTGAGTTCGGACACGGGCAGGATGAACGGGAGTGGGTGTGAGTTCGGACACGGGCAGGATGAACGGGAGTGGGTGTGAGTTAGGACACGGGCAGGATGAACGGGAGTGGGTGTGAGTTAGGACACGGGCAGGATGAACGGGAGTGGGTGTGAGATAGGACACGGGCAGGATGAACGGAAGTGGGTGTGAGTTAGGACACGGGCAGGATGAACGGGAGGGGGTGTGAGTTAGGACACGGGCAGGATGAACGGGACTCGGTGTGAGTTAGGACACGGGCAGGATGAACGGGAGTGGGTGTGAGTTAGGACACGGACAGGATGAACGGGACTCGGTGTGAGTTAGGACACGGGCAGGATGAACGGGACTGGGTGTGAGTTAGGACACGGGCAGGATGAACGGGAGTGGGTGTGAGTTAGGACACGGGCAGGATGAACGGGAGTGGGTGTGAGTTAGGACACGGGCAGGATGAACGGGATTCGGTGTGAGTTAGGACACGGGCAGGATGAACGGGACTCGGTGTGAGTTAGGACACGGGCAGGATGAACGGGACTCGGTGTGAGTTAGGACACGGGCAGGATGAAAGGGACTCGGTGTGAGTGAGGACACGGGCAGGATGAACGGGAGTGGGTGTGAGTTAGTACACGGGCAGGATGAACGGGAGTGGGTGTGAGTTAGGACACGGGCAGGATGAACGGGAGTGGGTGTGAGTTAGGACACGGGCAGGATGAACGGGAGTGGGTGTGAGTTAGGACACGGGCAGGATGAACGGGAGTGGGTGTGAGTTAGGACACGGGCAGGATGAACGGGACTCGGTGTGAGTTAGGACACGGGCAGGATGAACGGGAGTGGGTGTGAGTTAGGACACGGGCAGGATGAACGGGACTCGGTGTGAGTTAGGACACGGGCAGGATGACCGGGAGTGGGTGTGAGTTAGGACACGGGCAGGATAAACGGGAGTGGGTGTGAGTTAGGACACGGGCAGGATGAACGGGAGTGGGTGTGAGTTAGGACACGGGCAGGATGAACGGGACTCGGTGTGAGTTAGGACACGGGGAGGATGAACGGGTCTCGGTGTGAGTTAGGACACGGGCAGGATGAACGGGAGTGGGTGTGAGTTAGGACACGGGCAGGATGAACGGGACTCGGTGTGAGTTAGGACACGGGCAGGATGAACGGGAGTGGGAGTGAGTTAGGACACGGGCAGGATGAACGGGAGTGGGTGTGAGTTAGGACACGGGCAGGATGAACGGGAGTGGGTGTGAGTTAGGACACGGGCAGGATGAACGGGAGTGGCTGTGAGTTAGGACACGGGCAGGATGAACGGGAGTGGGTGTGAGTTAGGACACGGGCAGGATGAACGGGAGTGGGTGTGAGTTAGGTCACGGGCAGGATGAACGGGACTCGGTGTGAGTTAGGACACGGGCAGGATGAACGGGAGTGGGTGTGAGTTAGGACACGGGGAGGATGAACGGGAGTGGGTGTGAGTTAGGACACGGGCAGGATGAACGGGACTCGGTGTGAGTTAGGACACGGGCAGGATGAACGGGAGTGGGTGTGAGTTAGGACACGGGCAGGATGAACGGGAGTGGGTGTGAGTTAGGACACGGGCAGGATGAACGGGACTCGGTGTGAGTTAGGACACGGGCAGGAAGAACGGGAGTGGGTGTGAGTTAGGACACGGGCAGGATGAACGGGAGTGGGTGTGAGTTAGGACACGGGCAGGATGAACGGGAGTGGGTGTGAGTTAGGACACGGGCAGGATGAACGGGAGTGGGTGTGAGTTAGGACACGGGCAGGATGAACGGGACTCGGTGTGAGTTAGGACACGGGCAGGATGAACGGGAGTGGGTGTGAGATTGGACACGGGCAGGATGAACGGGAGTGGGTGTGAGTTAGGGCACGGGCAGGATGAACGGGAGTGGGTGTGAGTTAGGACACGGGGAGGATGAACGGGAGTGGGTGTGAGTTAGGATACGGGCAGGATGAACGGGACTCGGTGTGAGTTAGGACACGGGCAGGATGAACGGGAGTGGGTGTGAGTAAGGACACGGGCAGGATGAACGGGACTCGGTGGGAGTTGGGACACGGGCAGGATGAACGGGAGTGGGTGTGAGTTAGGACACGGGCAGGATGAACGGGAGTGGGTGTGAGTTAGGACACGGGCAGGATAAACGGGAGTGGGTGTGAGTTAGGACACGGGCAGGATGAACGGGACTCGGTGTGAGTTAGGACACGGGCAGGATGAACGGCAGTGGGTGTGAGTTAGGACACGGACAGGATGAACGGGACTCGGTGTGAGTTAGGACACGGGCAGGATGAACGGGACTCGGTGTGAGTTAGGACACGGGCAGGATGAACGGGAGTGGGTGTGAGTTAGGACACGGGCAGGATGAACGGGAGTGGGTGTGAGATAGGACACGGGCAGGATGAACGGAAGTGGGTGTGAGTTAGGACACGGGCAGGATGAACGGGAGTGGGTGTGAGTTAGGACACGCGGTGTGAGTTAGGACACGGGCAGGATGAACGGGAGTGGGTGTGAGTTAGGACACGGACAGGATGAACGGGACTCGGTGTGAGTTAGGACACGGGCAGGATGAACGGGACTGGGTGTGAGTTAGGACACGGGCAGGATGAACGGGAGTGGGTGTGAGTTAGGACACGGGCAGGATGAACGGGAGTGGGTGTGAGTTAGGACACGGGCAGGATGAACGGGACTCGGTGTGAGTTAGGACACGGGCAGGATGAACGGGACTCGGTGTGAGTTAGGACACGGGCAGGATGAACGGGACTCGGTGTGAGTTGGGACACGGGCAGGATGAAAGGGACTCGGTGTGAGTGAGGACACGGGCAGGATGAACGGGAGTGGGTGTGAGTTAGTACACGGGCAGGATGAACGGGAGTGGGTGTGAGTTAGGACACGGGCAGGATGAACGGGAGTGGGTGTGAGTTAGGACACGGGCAGGATGAACGGGAGTGGGTGTGAGTTAGGACACGGGCAGGATGAACGGGAGTGGGTGTGAGTTAGGACACGGGCAGGATGAACGGGACTCGGTGTGAGTTAGGACACGGGCAGGATGAACGGGACTCGGTGTGAGTTAGGACACGGGCAGGATGAACGGGAGTGGGTGTGAGTTAGGACACGGGCAGGATGAACGGAAGTGGGTGTGAGTTTGGACACGGGCAGGATGAACGGGAGTGGGTGTGAGTTAGGACACGGGCAGGATGAACGGGAGTGGGTGTGAGTTAGGACACGGGCAGGATGAACGGGACTCGGTGTGAGTTAGGACACGGGCAGGATGAACGGGAGTGGGTGTGAGTTCGGACACGGGCAGGATGAACGGGAGTGGGTGTGAGTTAGGACACGGGCAGGATGAACGGGAGTGGGTGTGAGTTAGGACACGGGCAGGATGAACGGGAGTGGCTGTGAGATAGGACACGGGCAGGATGAACGGAAGTGGGTGTGAGTTAGGACACGGGCAGGATGAACGGGAGTGGGTGTGAGTTAGGAGACGGGCAGGATCAACGGGACTCGGTGTGAGTTAGGAGACGGACAGGATGAACGGGAGTGGGTGTGAGTTAGGACACGGGCAGGATGAACGGGACTCGGTGTGAGTTAGGACACGGGCAGGATGAACGGGAGTGGGTGTGAGTTAGGACACGGGGAGGATGAACGGCAGTGGGTGTGAGTTAGGACACGGGCAGGATGAACGGGACTCGGTGTGAGTTAGGACACGGGCAGGATGAACGGGAGTGGGTGTGAGTTAGGACACGGGCAGGATGAACGGGAGTGGGTGTGAGTTAGGACACGGGCAGGATGAACGGGACTCGGTGTGAGTTAGGACACGGGCAGGAAGAACGGGAGTGGGTGTGAGTTAGGACACGGGCAGGATGAACGGGAGTGGGTGTGAGTTAGGACACGGGCAGGATGAACGGGAGTGGGTGTGAGTTAGGACACGGGCAGGATGAACGGGAGTGGGTGTGAGTTAGGACACGGGCAGGATGAACGGGACTCGGTGTGAGTTAGGACACGGGCAGGATGAACGGGAGTGGGTGTGAGATAGGACACGGGCAGGATGAACGGGAGTGGGTGTGAGTTAGGGCACGGGCAGGATGAACGGGAGTGGGTGTGAGTTAGGACACGGGGAGGATGAACGGGAGTGGGTGTGAGTTAGGATACGGGCAGGATGAACGGGACTCGATGTGAGTTAGGACACGGGCAGGATGAACGGGAGTGGGTGTGAGTAAGGACACGGGCAGGATGAACGGGACTCGGTGGGAGTTGGGACACGGGCAGGATGAACGGGAGTGGGTGTGAGTTAGGACACGGGCAGGATGAACGGGAGTGGGTGTGAGTTAGGACACGGGCAGGATGAACGGGACTCGGTGTGAGTTAGGACACGGGCAGGATGAACGGGAGTGGGTGTGAGTTAGGACACGGGCAGGATGAACGGGAGTGGGTGTGAGATAGGACACGGGCAGGATGAACGGAAGTGGGTGTGAGTTAGGACACGGGCAGGATGAACGGGAGTGGGTGTGAGTTAGGACACGGGCAGGATGAACGGGACTCGGTGTGAGTTAGGACACGGGCAGGATGAACGGGAGTGGGTGTGAGTTAGGACACGGACAGGATGAACGGGACTCGGTGTGAGTTAGGACACGGGCAGGATGAACGGGACTGGGTGTGAGTTAGGACACGGGCAGGATGAACGGGAGTGGGTGTGAGTTAGGACACGGGCAGGATGAACGGGAGTGGGTGTGAGTTAGGACACGGGCAGGATGAACGGGACTCGGTGTGAGTTAGGACACGGGCAGGATGAACGGGACTCGGTGTGAGTTAGGACACGGGCAGGATGAACGGGACTCGGTGTGAGTTGGGACACGGGCAGGATGAAAGGGACTCGGTGTGAGTGAGGACACGGGCAGGATGAACGGGAGTGGGTGTGAGTTAGTACACGGGCAGGATGAACGGGAGTGGGTGTGAGTTAGGACACGGGCAGGATGAACGGGAGTGGGTGTGAGTTAGGACACGGGCAGGATGAACGGGAGTGGGTGTGAGTTAGGACACGGGCAGGATGAACGGGAGTGGGTGTGAGTTAGGACACGGGCAGGATGAACGGGACTCGGTGTGAGTTAGGACACGGGCAGGATGAACGGGACTCGGTGTGAGTTAGGACACGGGCAGGATGAACGGGAGTGGGTGTGAGTTAGGACACGGGCAGGATGAACGGAAGTGGGTGTGAGTTAGGACACGGGCAGGATGAACGGGAGTGGGTGTGAGTTAGGACACGGGCAGGATGAACGGGAGAGGATGTGAGTTAGGACACGGGCAGGATGAACGGGACTCGGTGTGAGTTAGGACACGGGCAGGATGAACGGGAGTGGGTGTGAGTTCGGACACGGGCAGGATGAACGGGAGTGGGTGTGAGTTCGGACACGGGCAGGATGAACGGGAGTGGGTGTGAGTTAGGACACGGGCAGGATGAACGGGAGTGGGTGTGAGTTAGGACACGGGCAGGATGAACGGGAGTGGGTGTGAGATAGGACATGGGCAGGATGAACGGAAGTGGGTGTGAGTTAGGACACGGGCAGGATGAACGGGAGGGGGTGTGAGTTAGGACACGGGCAGGATGAACGGGACTCGGTGTGAGTTAGGACACGGGCAGGATGAACGGGAGTGGGTGTGAGTTAGGACACGGACAGGATGAACGGGACTCGGTGTGAGTTAGGACACGGGCAGGATGAACGGGACTGGGTGTGAGTTAGGACACGGGCAGGATGAACGGGAGTGGGTGTGAGTTAGGACACGGGCAGGATGAACGGGAGTGGGTGTGAGTTAGGACACGGGCAGGATGAACGGGATTCGGTGTGAGTTAGGACACGGGCAGGATGAACGGGATTCGGTGTGAGTTAGGACACGGGCAGGATGAACGGGACTCGGTGTGAGTTAGGACACGGGCAGGATGAAAGGGACTCGGTGTGAGTGAGGACACGGGCAGGATGAACGGGAGTGGGTGTGAGTTAGGACACGGGCAGGATGAACGGGACTCGGTGTGAGTTAGGACACGGGCAGGATGAACGGCAGTGGGTGTGAGTTAGGACACGGACAGGATGAACGGGACTCGGTGTGAGTTAGGACACGGGCAGGATGAACGGGAGTGGGTGTGAGTTAGGACACGGGCAGGATGAACGGGAGTGGGTGTGAGATAGGACACGGGCAGGATGAACGGAAGTGGGTGTGAGTTAGGACACGGGCAGGATGAACGGGAGTGGGTGTGAGTTAGGACACGGGCAGGATGAACGGGACTCGGTGTGAGTTAGGACACGGGCAGGATGAACGGGAGTGGGTGTGAGTTAGGACACGGACAGGATGAACGGGACTCGGTGTGAGTTAGGACACGGGCAGGATGAACGGGACTGGGTGTGAGTTAGGACACGGGCAGGATGAACGGGAGTGGGTGTGAGTTAGGACACGGGCAGGATGAACGGGACTCGGTGTGAGTTAGGACACGGGCAGGATGAACGGGAGTGGGTGTGAGTTAGGACACGGGCAGGATGAACGGGACTCGGTGTGAGTTAGGACACGGGCAGGATGACCGGGAGTGGGTGTGAGTTAGGACACGGGCAGGATAAACAGGAGTGGGTGTGAGTTAGGACACGGGCAGGATGAACGGGAGTGGGTGTGAGTTAGGACACGGGCAGGATGAACGGGACTCGGTGTGAGTTAGGACACGGGGAGGATGAACGGGACTCGGTGTGAGTTAGGACACGGGCAGGATGAACGGGAGTGGGTGTGAGTTAGGACACGGGCAGGATGAACGGGACTCGGTGTGAGTTAGGACACGGGCAGGATGAACGGGAGTGGGAGTGAGTTAGGACACGGGCAGGATGAACGGGAGTGGGTGTGAGTTAGGACACGGGCAGGATGAACGGGAGTGGGTGTGAGTTAGGACACGGGCAGGATGAACGGGAGTGGCTGTGAGTTAGGACACGGGCAGGATGAACGGGAGTGGGTGTGAGTTAGGACACGGGCAGGATGAACGGGAGTGGGTGTGAGTTAGGACACGGGCAGGATGAACGGGACTCGGTGTGAGTTAGGACACGGGCAGGATGAACGGGAGTGGGTGTGAGTTAGGACACGGGGAGGATGAACGGGAGTGGGTGTGAGTTAGGACACGGGCAGGATGAACGGGACTCGGTGTGAGTTAGGACACGGGCAGGATGAACGGGAGTGGGTGTGAGTTAGGACACGGGCAGGATGAACGGGAGTGGGTGTGAGTTAGGACACGGGCAGGATGAACGGGACTCGGTGTGAGTTAGGACACGGGCAGGAAGAACGGGAGTGGGTGTGAGTTAGGACACGGGCAGGATGAACGGGAGTGGGTGTGAGTTAGGACACGGGCAGGATGAACGGGAGTGGGTGTGAGTTAGGACACGGGCAGGATGAACGGGAGTGGGTGTGAGTTAGGACACGGGCAGGATGAACGGGAGTGGGTGTGAGTTAGGACACGGGCAGGATGAACGGGACTCGGTGTGAGTTAGGACACGGGCAGGATGAACGGGAGTGGGTGTGAGTTAGGACACGGGCAGGATGAACGGGAGTGGGTGTGAGTTAGGACACGGGCAGGATGAACGGGACTCGGTGTGAGTTAGGACACGGGCAGGATGAACGGGAGTGGGTGTGAGATAGGACACGGGCAGGATGAACGGGAGTGGGTGTGAGTTAGGGCACGAGCAGGATGAACGGGAGTGGGTGTGAGCTAGGACACGGGGAGGATGAACGGGAGTGGGTGTGAGTTAGGATACGGGCAGGATGAACGGGACTCGGTGTGAGTTAGGACACGGGCAGGATGAACGGGAGTGGGTGTGAGTAAGGACACGGGCAGGATGAACGGGACTCGGTGGGAGTTGGGACACGGGCAGGATGAACGGGAGTGGGTGTGAGTTAGGACACGGGCAGGATGAACGGGTGTGGGTGTGAGTTAGGACACGGGCAGGATAAACGGGAGTGGGTGTGAGTTAGGACACGGGCAGGATGAACGGGACTCGGTGTGAGTTAGGACACGGGCAGGATGAACGGCAGTGGGTGTGAGTTAGGACACGGACAGGATGAACGGGACTCGGTGTGAGTTAGGACACGGGCAGGATGAACGGGACTCGGTGTGAGTTAGGACACGGGCAGGATGAACGGGAGTGGGTGTGAGTTAGGACACGGGCAGGATGAACGGGAGTGGGTGTGAGATAGGACACGGGCAGGATGAACGGAAGTGGGTGTGAGTTAGGACACGGGCAGGATGAACGGGATTGGGTGTGAGTTAGGACACGCGGTGTGAGTTAGGAGACGGGCAGGATGAACGGGAGTGGGTGTGAGTTAGGACACGGACAGGATGAACGGGACTCGGTGTGAGTTAGGACACGGGCTGGATGAACGGGACTGGGTGTGAGTTAGGACACGGGCAGGATGAACGGGAGTGGGTGTGAGTTAGGACACGGGCAGGATGAACGGGAGTGGGTGTGAGTTAGGACACGGGCAGGATGAACGGGACTCGGTGTGAGTTAGGACACGGGCAGGATGAACGGGACTCGGTGTGAGTTAGGACACGGGCAGGATGAACGGGACTCGGTGTGAGTTGGGACACGGGCAGGATGAAAGGGACTCGGTGTGAGTGAGGACACAGGCAGGATGAACGGGAGTGGGTGTGAGTTAGTACACGGGCAGGATGAACGGGAGTGGGTGTGAGTTAGGACACGGGCAGGATGAACGGGAGTGGGTGTGAGTTAGGACACGGGCAGGATGAACGGGACTCGGTGTGAGTTAGGACACGGGCAGGATGAACGGGAGTGGGTGTGAGTTAGGACACGGGCAGGATGAACGGGAGTGGGTGTGAGTTAGGACACGGGGAGGATGAACGGGAGTGGGTGTGAGTTAGGACACGGGCAGGAAGAACGGGACTCGGTGTGAGTTAGGACACGGGCAGGATGAACGGGAGTGGGTGTGAGTTAGGACACGGGCAGGATGAACGGGAGTGGGTGTGAGTTAGGACACGGGCAGGATGAACGGGACTCGGTGTGAGTTAGGACACGGGCAGGAAGAACGGGAGTGGGTGTGAGTTAGGACACGGGCAGGATGAACGGGAGTGGGTGTGAGTTAGGACACGGGCAGGATGAACGGGAGTGGGTGTGAGTTAGGACACGGGCAGGATGAACGGGAGTGGGTGTGAGTTAGGACACGGGCAGGATGAACGGGACTCGGTGTGAGTTAGGACACGGGCAGGATGAACGGGAGTGGGTGTGAGATAGGACACGGGCAGGATGAACGGGAGTGGGTGTGAGTTAGGGCACGGGCAGGATGAACGGGAGTGGGTGTGAGTTAGGACACGGGGAGGATGAACGGGAGTGGGTGTGAGTTAGGATACGGGCAGGATGAACGGGACTCGGTGTGAGTTAGGACACGGGCAGGATGAACGGGAGTGGGTGTGAGTAAGGACACGGGCAGGATGAACGGGACTCGGTGGGAGTTGGGACACGGGCAGGATGAACAGGAGTGGGTGTGAGTTAGGACACGGGCAGGATGAACGGGAGTGGGTGTGAGTTAGGACACGGGCAGGATAAACGGGAGTGGGTGTGAGTTAGGACACGGGCAGGATGAACGGGACTCGGTGTGAGTTAGGACACGGGCAGGATGAACGGCAGTGGGTGTGAGTTAGGACACGGACAGGATGAACGGGACTCGGTGTGAGTTAGGACACGGGCAGGATGAACGGGACTCGGTGTGAGTTAGGACACGGGCAGGATGAACGGGAGTGGGTGTGAGTTAGGACACGGGCAGGATGAACGGGAGTGGGTGTGAGATAGGACACGGGCAGGATGAACGGAAGTGGGTGTGAGTTAGGACACGGGCAGGATGAACGGGAGTGGGTGTGAGTTAGGACACGCGGTGTGAGTTAGGACACGGGCAGGATGAACGGGAGTGGGTGTGAGTTAGGACACGGACAGGATGAACGGGACTCGGTGTGAGTTAGGACACGGGCAGGATGAACGGGACTGGGTGTGAGTTAGGACACGGGCAGGATGAACGGGAGTGGGTGTGAGATAGGACACGGGCAGGATGAACGGAAGTGGGTGTGAGTTAGGACACGGGCAGGATGAACGGGAGTGGGTGTGAGTTAGGACACGGGCAGGATGAACGGGACTCGGTGTGAGTTAGGACACGGGCAGGATGAACGGGAGTGGGTGTGAGTTAGGACACGGACAGGATGAACGGGACTCGGTGTGAGTTAGGACACGGGCAGGATGAACGGGACTGGGTGTGAGTTAGGACACGGGCAGGATGAACGGGAGTGGGTGTGAGTTAGGACACGGGCAGGATGAACGGGACTCGGTGTGAGTTAGGACACGGGCAGGATGAACGGGACTCGGTGTGAGTTAGGACACGGGCAGGATGAAAGGGACTCGGTGTGAGTGAGGACACGGGCAGGATGAACGGGAGTGGGTGTGAGTTAGTACACGGGCAGGATGAACGGGAGTGGGTGTGAGTTAGGACACGGGCAGGATGAACGGGAGTGGGTGTGAGTTAGGACACGGGCAGGATGAACGGGAGTGGGTGTGAGTTAGGACACGGGCAGGATGAACGGGAGTGGGTGTGAGTTAGGACACGGGCAGGATGAACGGGACTCGGTGTGAGTTAGGACACGGGCAGGATGAACGGGAGTGGGTGTGAGTTAGGACACGGGCAGGATGAACGGGACTCGGTGTGAGTTAGGACACGGGCAGGATGACCGGGAGTGGGTGTGAGTTAGGACACGGGCAGGATAAACGGGAGTGGGTGTGAGTTAGGACACGGGCAGGATGAACGGGAGTGGGTGTGAGTTAGGACACGGGCAGGATGAACGGGACTCGGTGTGAGTTAGGACACGGGGAGGATGAACGGGACTCGGTGTGAGTTAGGACACGGGCAGGAAGAACGGGAGTGGGTGTGAGTTAGGACACGGGCAGGATGAACGGGACTCGGTGTGAGTTAGGACACGGGCAGGATGAACGGGACTCGGTGTGAGTTAGGACACGGGCAGGATGAACGGGAGTGGGTGTGAGTTAGGACACGGGCAGGATGAACGGGAGTGGGTGTGAGTTAGGACACGGGCAGGATGAACGGGACTCGGTGTGAGTTAGGACACGGGCAGGAAGAACGGGAGTGGGTGTGAGTTAGGACACGGGCAGGATGAACGGGAGTGGGTGTGAGTTAGGACACGGGCAGGATGAACGGGAGTGGGTGTGAGTTAGGACACGGGCAGGATGAACGGGAGTGGGTGTGAGTTAGGACACGGGCAGGATGAACGGGAGTGGGTGTGAGTTAGGACACGGGCAGGATGAACGGGACTCGGTGTGAGTTAGGACACGGGCAGGATGAACGGGAGTGGGTGTGAGATAGGACACGGGCAGGATGAACGGGAGTGGGTGTGAGTTAGGGCACGGGCAGGATGAACGGGAGTGGGTGTGAGTTAGGACACGGGGAGGATGAACGGGAGTGGGTGTGAGTTAGGATACGGGCAGGATGAACGGGACTCGGTGTGAGTTAGGACACGGGCAGGATGAACGGGAGTGGGTGTGAGTAAGGACACGGGCAGGATGAACGGGACTCGGTGGGAGTTGGGACACGGGCAGGATGAACGGGAGTGGGTGTGAGTTAGGACACGGGCAGGATGAACGGGAGTGGGTGTGAGTTAGGACACGGGCAGGATAAACGGGAGTGGGTGTGAGTTAGGACACGGGCAGGATGAACGGGACTCGGTGTGAGTTAGGACACGGGCAGGATGAACGGCAGTGGGTGTGAGTTAGGACACGGACAGGATGAACGGGACTCGGTGTGAGTTAGGACACGGGCAGGATGAACGGGACTCGGTGTGAGTTAGGACACGGGCAGGATGAACGGGAGTGGGTGTGAGTTAGGACACGGGCAGGATGAACGGGAGTGGGTGTGAGATAGGACACGGGCAGGATGAACGGAAGTGGGTGTGAGTTAGGACACGGGCAGGATGAACGGGAGTGGGTGTGAGTTAGGACACGCGGTGTGAGTTAGGACACGGGCAGGATGAACGGGAGTGGGTGTGAGTTAGGACACGGACAGGATGAACGGGACTCGGTGTGAGTTAGGACACGGGCAGGATGAACGGGACTGGGTGTGAGTTAGGACACGGGCAGGATGAACGGGAGTGGGTGTGAGTTAGGACACGGGCAGGATGAACGGGAGTGGGTGTGAGTTAGGACACGGGCAGGATGAACGGGACTCGGTGTGAGTTAGGACACGGGCAGGATGAACGGGACTCGGTGTGAGTTAGGACACGGGCAGGATGAACGGGACTCGGTGTGAGTTGGGACACGGGCAGGATGAAAGGGACTCGGTGTGAGTGAGGACACGGGCAGGATGAACGGGAGTGGGTGTGAGTTAGTACACGGGCAGGATGAACGGGAGTGGGTGTGAGTTAGGACACGGGCAGGATGAACGGGAGTGGGTGTGAGTTAGGACACGGGCAGGATGAACGGGAGTGGGTGTGAGTTAGGACACGGGCAGGATGAACGGGAGTGGGTGTGAGTTAGGACACGGGCAGGATGAACGGGACTCGGTGTGAGTTAGGACACGGGCAGGATGAACGGGACTCGGTGTGAGTTAGGACACGGGCAGGATGAACGGGAGTGGGTGTGAGTTAGGACACGGGCAGGATGAACGGAAGTGGGTGTGAGTTAGGACACGGGCAGGATGAACGGGAGTGGGTGTGAGTTAGGACACGGGCAGGATGAACGGGAGTGGGTGTGAGTTAGGACACGGGCAGGATGAACGGGACTCGGTGTGAGTTAGGACACGGGCAGGATGAACGGGAGTGGGTGTGAGTTCGGACACGGGCAGGATGAACGGGAGTGGGTGTGAGTTAGGACACGGGCAGGATGAACGGGAGTGGGTGTGAGTTAGGACACGGGCAGGATGAACGGGAGTGGCTGTGAGATAGGACACGGGCAGGATGAACGGAAGTGGGTGTGAGTTAGGACACGGGCAGGATGAACGGGAGTGGGTGTGAGTTAGGAGACGGGCAGGATCAACGGGACTCGGTGTGAGTTAGGAGACGGACAGGATGAACGGGAGTGGGTGTGAGTTAGGACACGGGCAGGATGAACGGGACTCGGTGTGAGTTAGGACACGGGCAGGATGAACGGGAGTGGGTGTGAGTTAGGACACGGGGAGGATGAACGGCAGTGGGTGTGAGTTAGGACACGGGCAGGATGAACGGGACTCGGTGTGAGTTAGGACACGGGCAGGATGAACGGGAGTGGGTGTGAGTTAGGACACGGGCAGGATGAACGGGAGTGGGTGTGAGTTAGGACACGGGCAGGATGAACGGGACTCGGTGTGAGTTAGGACACGGGCAGGAAGAACGGGAGTGGGTGTGAGTTAGGACACGGGCAGGATGAACGGGAGTGGGTGTGAGTTAGGACACGGGCAGGATGAACGGGAGTGGGTGTGAGTTAGGACACGGGCAGGATGAACGGGAGTGGGTGTGAGTTAGGACACGGGCAGGATGAACGGGACTCGGTGTGAGTTAGGACACGGGCAGGATGAACGGGAGTGGGTGTGAGATAGGACACGGGCAGGATGAACGGGAGTGGGTGTGAGTTAGGGCACGGGCAGGATGAACGGGAGTGGGTGTGAGTTAGGACACGGGGAGGATGAACGGGAGTGGGTGTGAGTTAGGATACGGGCAGGATGAACGGGACTCGGTGTGAGTTAGGACACGGGCAGGATGAACGGGAGTGGGTGTGAGTAAGGACACGGGCAGGATGAATGGGACTCGGTGGGAGTTGGGACACGGGCAGGATGAACGGGAGTGGGTGTGAGTTAGGACACGGGCAGGATGAACGGGAGTGGGTGTGAGTTAGGACACGGGCAGGATGAACGGGACTCGGTGTGAGTTAGGACACGGGCAGGATGAACGGGAGTGGGTGTGAGTTAGGACACGGGCAGGATGAACGGGAGTGGGTGTGAGATAGGACACGGGCAGGATGAACGGAAGTGGGTGTGAGTTAGGACACGGGCAGGATGAACGGGAGTGGGTGTGAGTTAGGACACGGGCAGGATGAACGGGACTCGGTGTGAGTTAGGACACGGGCAGGATGAACGGGAGTGGGTGTGAGTTAGGACACGGACAGGATGAACGGGACTCGGTGTGAGTTAGGACACGGGCAGGATGAACGGGACTGGGTGTGAGTTAGGACACGGGCAGGATGAACGGGAGTGGGTGTGAGTTAGGACACGGGCAGGATGAACGGGAGTGGGTGTGAGTTAGGACACGGGCAGGATGAACGGGACTCGGTGTGAGTTAGGACACGGGCAGGATGAACGGGACTCGGTGTGAGTTAGGACACGGGCAGGATGAACGGGACTCGGTGTGAGTTGGGACACGGGCAGGATGAAAGGGACTCGGTGTGAGTGAGGACACGGGCAGGATGAACGGGAGTGGGTGTGAGTTAGTACACGGGCAGGATGAACGGGAGTGGGTGTGAGTTAGGACACGGGCAGGATGAACGGGAGTGGGTGTGAGTTAGGACACGGGCAGGATGAACGGGAGTGGGTGTGAGTTAGGACACGGGCAGGATGAACGGGAGTGGGTGTGAGTTAGGACACGGGCAGGATGAACGGGACTCGGTGTGAGTTAGGACACGGGCAGGATGAACGGGACTCGGTGTGAGTTAGGACACGGGCAGGATGAACGGGAGTGGGTGTGAGTTAGGACACGGGCAGGATGAACGGAAGTGGGTGTGAGTTAGGACACGGGCAGGATGAACGGGAGTGGGTGTGAGTTAGGACACGGGCAGGATGAACGGGAGTGGGTGTGAGTTAGGACACGGGCAGGATGAACGGGACTCGGTGTGAGTTAGGACACGGGCAGGATGAACGGGAGTGGGTGTGAGTTCGGACACGGGCAGGATGAACGGGAGTGGGTGTGAGTTCGGACACGGGCAGGATGAACGGGAGTGGGTGTGAGTTAGGACACGGGCAGGATGAACGGGAGTGGGTGTGAGTTAGGACACGGGCAGGATGAACGGGAGTGGGTGTAAGATAGGACACGGGCAGGATGAACGGAAGTGGGTGTGAGTTAGGACACGGGCAGGATGAACGGGAGGGGGTGTGAGTTAGGACACGGGCAGGATGAACGGGACTCGGTGTGAGTTAGGACACGGGCAGGATGAACGGGAGTGGGTGTGAGTTAGGACACGGACAGGATGAACGGGACTCGGTGTGAGTTAGGACACGGGCAGGATGAACGGGACTGGGTGTGAGTTAGGACACGGGCAGGATGAACGGGAGTGGGTGTGAGTTAGGACACGGGCAGGATGAACGGGAGTGGGTGTGAGTTAGGACACGGGCAGGATGAACGGGATTCGGTGTGAGTTAGGACACGGGCAGGATGAACGGGACTCGGTGTGAGTTAGGACACGGGCAGGATGAACGGGACTCGGTGTGAGTTAGGACACGGGCAGGATGAAAGGGACTCGGTGTGAGTGAGGACACGGGCAGGATGAACGGGAGTGGGTGTGAGTTAGTACACGGGCAGGATGAACGGGAGTGGGTGTGAGTTAGGACACGGGCAGGATGAACGGGAGTGGGTGTGAGTTAGGACACGGGCAGGATGAACGGGAGTGGGTGTGAGTTAGGACACGGGCAGGATGAACGGGAGTGGGTGTGAGTTAGGACACGGGCAGGATGAACGGGACTCGGTGTGAGTTAGGACACGGGCAGGATGAACGGGAGTGGGTGTGAGTTAGGACACGGGCAGGATGAACGGGACTCGGTGTGAGTTAGGACACGGGCAGGATGACCGGGAGTGGGTGTGAGTTAGGACACGGGCAGGATAAACGGGAGTGGGTGTGAGTTAGGACACGGGCAGGATGAACGGGAGTGGGTGTGAGTTAGGACACGGGCAGGATGAACGGGACTCGGTGTGAGTTAGGACACGGGGAGGATGAACGGGTCTCGGTGTGAGTTAGGACACGGGCAGGATGAACGGGAGTGGGTGTGAGTTAGGACACGGGCAGGATGAACGGGACTCGGTGTGAGTTAGGACACGGGCAGGATGAACGGGAGTGGGAGTGAGTTAGGACACGGGCAGGATGAACGGGAGTGGGTGTGAGTTAGGACACGGGCAGGATGAACGGGAGTGGGTGTGAGTTAGGACACGGGCAGGATGAACGGGAGTGGCTGTGAGTTAGGACACGGGCAGGATGAACGGGAGTGGGTGTGAGTTAGGACACGGGCAGGATGAACGGGAGTGGGTGTGAGTTAGGTCACGGGCAGGATGAACGGGACTCGGTGTGAGTTAGGACACGGGCAGGATGAACGGGAGTGGGTGTGAGTTAGGACACGGGGAGGATGAACGGGAGTGGGTGTGAGTTAGGACACGGGCAGGATGAACGGGACTCGGTGTGAGTTAGGACACGGGCAGGATGAACGGGAGTGGGTGTGAGTTAGGACACGGGCAGGATGATCGGGAGTGGGTGTGAGTTAGGACACGGGCAGGATGAACGGGAGTGGCTGTGAGATAGGACACGGGCAGGATGAACGGAAGTGGGTGTGAGTTAGGACACGGGCAGGATGAACGGGAGTGGGTGTGAGTTAGGAGACGGGCAGGATCAACGGGACTCGGTGTGAGTTAGGAGACGGACAGGATGAACGGGAGTGGGTGTGAGTTAGGGCACGGGCAGGATGAACGGGACTCGGTGTGAGTTAGGACACGGGCAGGATGAACGGGAGTGGGTGTGAGTTAGGACACGGGGAGGATGAACGGCAGTGGGTGTGAGTTAGGACACGGGCAGGATGAACGGGACTCGGTGTGAGTTAGGACACGGGCAGGATGAACGGGAGTGGGTGTGAGTTAGGACACGGGCAGGATGAACGGGAGTGGGTGTGAGTTAGGACACGGGCAGGATGAACGGGACTCGGTGTGAGTTAGGACACGGGCAGGAAGAACGGGAGTGGGTGTGAGTTAGGACACGGGCAGGATGAACGGGAGTGGGTGTGAGTTAGGACACGGGCAGGATGAACGGGAGTGGGTGTGAGTTAGGACACGGGCAGGATGAACGGGAGTGGGTGTGAGTTAGGACACGGGCAGGATGAACGGGACTCGGTGTGAGTTAGGACACGGGCAGGATGAACGGGAGTGGGTGTGAGATAGGACACGGGCAGGATGAACGGGAGTGGGTGTGAGTTAGGGCACGGGCAGGATGAACGGGAGTGGGTGTGAGTTAGGACACGGGGAGGATGAACGGGAGTGGGTGTGAGTTAGGATACGGGCAGGATGAACGGGACTCGGTGTGAGTTAGGACACGGGCAGGATGAACGGGAGTGGGTGTGAGTAAGGACACGGGCAGGATGAATGGGACTCGGTGGGAGTTGGGACACGGGCAGGATGAACGGGAGTGGGTGTGAGTTAGGACACGGGCAGGATGAACGGGAGTGGGTGTGAGTTAGGACACGGGCAGGATGAACGGGACTCGGTGTGAGTTAGGACACGGGCAGGATGAACGGGAGTGGGTGTGAGTTAGGACACGGGCAGGATGAACGGGAGTGGGTGTGAGATAGGACACGGGCAGGATGAACGGAAGTGGGTGTGAGTTAGGACACGGGCAGGATGAACGGGAGTGGGTGTGAGTTAGGACACGGGCAGGATGAACGGGACTCGGTGTGAGTTAGGACACGGGCAGGATGAACGGGAGTGGGTGTGAGTTAGGACACGGACAGGATGAACGGGACTCGGTGTGAGTTAGGACACGGGCAGGATGAACGGGACTGGGTGTGAGTTAGGACACGGGCAGGATGAACGGGAGTGGGTGTGAGTTAGGACACGGGCAGGATGAACGGGAGTGGGTGTGAGTTAGGACACGGGCAGGATGAACGGGACTCGGTGTGAGTTAGGACACGGGCAGGATGAACGGGACTCGGTGTGAGTTAGGACACGGGCAGGATGAACGGGAGTGGGTGTGAGTTAGGACACGGGCAGGATGAACGGAAGTGGGTGTGAGTTAGGACACGGGCAGGATGAACGGGAGTGGGTGTGAGTTAGGACACGGGCAGGATGAACGGGAGTGGGTGTGAGTTAGGACACGGGCAGGATGAACGGGACTCGGTGTGAGTTAGGACACGGGCAGGATGAACGGGAGTGGGTGTGAGTTCGGACACGGGCAGGATGAACGGGAGTGGGTGTGAGTTCGGACACGGGCAGGATGAACGGGAGTGGGTGTGAGTTAGGACACGGGCAGGATGAACGGGAGTGGGTGTGAGTTAGGACACGGGCAGGATGAACGGGAGTGGGTGTAAGATAGGACACGGGCAGGATGAACGGAAGTGGGTGTGAGTTAGGACACGGGCAGGATGAACGGGAGGGGGTGTGAGTTAGGACACGGGCAGGATGAACGGGACTCGGTGTGAGTTAGGACACGGGCAGGATGAACGGGAGTGGGTGTGAGTTAGGACACGGACAGGATGAACGGGACTCGGTGTGAGTTAGGACACGGGCAGGATGAACGGGACTGGGTGTGAGTTAGGACACGGGCAGGATGAACGGGAGTGGGTGTGAGTTAGGACACGGGCAGGATGAACGGGAGTGGGTGTGAGTTAGGACACGGGCAGGATGAACGGGATTCGGTGTGAGTTAGGACACGGGCAGGATGAACGGGACTCGGTGTGAGTTAGGACACGGGCAGGATGAACGGGACTCGGTGTGAGTTAGGACACGGGCAGGATGAAAGGGACTCGGTGTGAGTGAGGACACGGGCAGGATGAACGGGAGTGGGTGTGAGTTAGTACACGGGCAGGATGAACGGGAGTGGGTGTGAGTTAGGACACGGGCAGGATGAACGGGAGTGGGTGTGAGTTAGGACACGGGCAGGATGAACGGGAGTGGGTGTGAGTTAGGACACGGGCAGGATGAACGGGAGTGGGTGTGAGTTAGGACACGGGCAGGATGAACGGGACTCGGTGTGAGTTAGGACACGGGCAGGATGAACGGGAGTGGGTGTGAGTTAGGACACGGGCAGGATGAACGGGACTCGGTGTGAGTTAGGACACGGGCAGGATGACCGGGAGTGGGTGTGAGTTAGGACACGGGCAGGATAAACGGGAGTGGGTGTGAGTTAGGACACGGGCAGGATGAACGGGAGTGGGTGTGAGTTAGGACACGGGCAGGATGAACGGGACTCGGTGTGAGTTAGGACACGGGGAGGATGAACGGGTCTCGGTGTGAGTTAGGACACGGGCAGGATGAACGGGAGTGGGTGTGAGTTAGGACACGGGCAGGATGAACGGGACTCGGTGTGAGTTAGGACACGGGCAGGATGAACGGGAGTGGGAGTGAGTTAGGACACGGGCAGGATGAACGGGAGTGGGTGTGAGTTAGGACACGGGCAGGATGAACGGGAGTGGGTGTGAGTTAGGACACGGGCAGGATGAACGGGAGTGGCTGTGAGTTAGGACACGGGCAGGATGAACGGGAGTGGGTGTGAGTTAGGACACGGGCAGGATGAACGGGAGTGGGTGTGAGTTAGGTCACGGGCAGGATGAACGGGACTCGGTGTGAGTTAGGACACGGGCAGGATGAACGGGAGTGGGTGTGAGTTAGGACACGGGGAGGATGAACGGGAGTGGGTGTGAGTTAGGACACGGGCAGGATGAACGGGACTCGGTGTGAGTTAGGACACGGGCAGGATGAACGGGAGTGGGTGTGAGTTAGGACACGGGCAGGATGAACGGGAGTGGGTGTGAGTTAGGACACGGGCAGGATGAACGGGAGTGGCTGTGAGATAGGACACGGGCAGGATGAACGGAAGTGGGTGTGAGTTAGGACACGGGCAGGATGAACGGGAGTGGGTGTGAGTTAGGAGACGGGCAGGATCAACGGGACTCGGTGTGAGTTAGGAGACGGACAGGATGAACGGGAGTGGGTGTGAGTTAGGACACGGGCAGGATGAACGGGACTCGGTGTGAGTTAGGACACGGGCAGGATGAACGGGAGTGGGTGTGAGTTAGGACACGGGGAGGATGAACGGCAGTGGGTGTGAGTTAGGACACGGGCAGGATGAACGGGACTCGGTGTGAGTTAGGACACGGGCAGGATGAACGGGAGTGGGTGTGAGTTAGGACACGGGCAGGATGAACGGGAGTGGGTGTGAGTTAGGACACGGGCAGGATGAACGGGACTCGGTGTGAGTTAGGACACGGGCAGGAAGAACGGGAGTGGGTGTGAGTTAGGACACGGGCAGGATGAACGGGAGTGGGTGTGAGTTAGGACACGGGCAGGATGAACGGGAGTGGGTGTGAGTTAGGACACGGGCAGGATGAACGGGAGTGGGTGTGAGTTAGGACACGGGCAGGATGAACGGGACTCGGTGTGAGTTAGGACACGGGCAGGATGAACGGGAGTGGGTGTGAGATAGGACACGGGCAGGATGAACGGGAGTGGGTGTGAGTTAGGGCACGGGCAGGATGAACGGGAGTGGGTGTGAGTTAGGACACGGGGAGGATGAACGGGAGTGGGTGTGAGTTAGGATACGGGCAGGATGAACGGGACTCGGTGTGAGTTAGGACACGGGCAGGATGAACGGGAGTGGGTGTGAGTAAGGACACGGGCAGGATGAATGGGACTCGGTGGGAGTTGGGACACGGGCAGGATGAACGGGAGTGGGTGTGAGTTAGGACACGGGCAGGATGAACGGGAGTGGGTGTGAGTTAGGACACGGGCAGGATGAACGGGACTCGGTGTGAGTTAGGACACGGGCAGGATGAACGGGAGTGGGTGTGAGTTAGGACACGGGCAGGATGAACGGGAGTGGGTGTGAGATAGGACACGGGCAGGATGAACGGAAGTGGGTGTGAGTTAGGACACGGGCAGGATGAACGGGAGTGGGTGTGAGTTAGGACACGGGCAGGATGAACGGGACTCGGTGTGAGTTAGGACACGGGCAGGATGAACGGGAGTGGGTGTGAGTTAGGACACGGACAGGATGAACGGCACTCGGTGTGAGTTAGGACACGGGCAGGATGAACGGGACTGGGTGTGAGTTAGGACACGGGCAGGATGAACGGGAGTGGGTGTGAGTTAGGACACGGGCAGGATGAACGGGAGTGGGTGTGAGTTAGGACACGGGCAGGATGAACGGGACTCGGTGTGAGTTAGGACACGGGCAGGATGAACGGGACTCGGTGTGAGTTAGGACACGGGCAGGATGAACGGGACTCGGTGTGAGTTGGGACACGGGCAGGATGAAAGGGACTCGGTGTGAGTGAGGACACGGGCAGGATGAACGGGAGTGGGTGTGAGTTAGTACACGGGCAGGATGAACGGGAGTGGGTGTGAGTTAGGACACGGGCAGGATGAACGGGAGTGGGTGTGAGTTAGGACACGGGCAGGATGAACGGGAGTGGGTGTGAGTTAGGACACGGGCAGGATGAACGGGAGTGGGTGTGAGTTAGGACACGGGCAGGATGAACGGGACTCGGTGTGAGTTAGGACACGGGCAGGATGAACGGGACTCGGTGTGAGTTAGGACACGGGCAGGATGAACGGGAGTGGGTGTGAGTTAGGACACGGGCAGGATGAACGGAAGTGGGTGTGAGTTAGGACACGGGCAGGATGAACGGGAGTGGGTGTGAGTTAGGACACGGGCAGGATGAACGGGAGTGGGTGTGAGTTAGGACACGGGCAGGATGAACGGGACTCGGTGTGAGTTAGGACACGGGCAGGATGAACGGGAGTGGGTGTGAGTTCGGACACGGGCAGGATGAACGGGAGTGGGTGTGAGTTCGGACACGGGCAGGATGAACGGGAGTGGGTGTGAGTTAGGACACGGGCAGGATGAACGGGAGTGGGTGTGAGTTAGGACACGGGCAGGATGAACGGGAGTGGGTGTGAGATAGGACACGGGCAGGATGAACGGAAGTGGGTGTGAGTTAGGACACGGGCAGGATGAACGGGAGGGGGTGTGAGTTAGGACACGGGCAGGATGAACGGGACTCGGTGTGAGTTAGGACACGGGCAGGATGAACGGGAGTGGGTGTGAGTTAGGACACGGACAGGATGAACGGGACTCGGTGTGAGTTAGGACACGGGCAGGATGAACGGGACTGGGTGTGAGTTAGGACACGGGCAGGATGAACGGGAGTGGGTGTGAGTTAGGACACGGGCAGGATGAACGGGAGTGGGTGTGAGTTAGGACACGGGCAGGATGAACGGGATTCGGTGTGAGTTAGGACACGGGCAGGATGAACGGGACTCGGTGTGAGTTAGGACACGGGCAGGATGAACGGGACTCGGTGTGAGTTAGGACACGGGCAGGATGAAAGGGACTCGGTGTGAGTGAGGACACGGGCAGGATGAACGGGAGTGGGTGTGAGTTAGTACACGGGCAGGATGAACGGGAGTGGGTGTGAGTTAGGACACGGGCAGGATGAACGGGAGTGGGTGTGAGTTAGGACACGGGCAGGATGAACGGGAGTGGGTGTGAGTTAGGACACGGGCAGGATGAACGGGAGTGGGTGTGAGTTAGGACACGGGCAGGATGAACGGGACTCGGTGTGAGTTAGGACACGGGCAGGATGAACGGGAGTGGGTGTGAGTTAGGACACGGGCAGGATGAACGGGACTCGGTGTGAGTTAGGACACGGGCAGGATGACCGGGAGTGGGTGTGAGTTAGGACACGGGCAGGATAAACGGGAGTGGGTGTGAGTTAGGACACGGGCAGGATGAACGGGAGTGGGTGTGAGTTAGGACACGGGCAGGATGAACGGGACTCGGTGTGAGTTAGGACACGGGGAGGATGAACGGGTCTCGGTGTGAGTTAGGACACGGGCAGGATGAACGGGAGTGGGTGTGAGTTAGGACACGGGCAGGATGAACGGGACTCGGTGTGAGTTAGGACACGGGCAGGATGAACGGGAGTGGGAGTGAGTTAGGACACGGGCAGGATGAACGGGAGTGGGTGTGAGTTAGGACACGGGCAGGATGAACGGGAGTGGGTGTGAGTTAGGACACGGGCAGGATGAACGGGAGTGGCTGTGAGTTAGGACACGGGCAGGATGAACGGGAGTGGGTGTGAGTTAGGACACGGGCAGGATGAACGGGAGTGGGTGTGAGTTAGGTCACGGGCAGGATGAACGGGACTCGGTGTGAGTTAGGACACGGGCAGGATGAACGGGAGTGGGTGTGAGTTAGGACACGGGGAGGATGAACGGGAGTGGGTGTGAGTTAGGACACGGGCAGGATGAACGGGACTCGGTGTGAGTTAGGACACGGGCAGGATGAACGGGAGTGGGTGTGAGTTAGGACACGGGCAGGATGAACGGGAGTGGGTGTGAGTTAGGACACGGGCAGGATGAACGGGACTCGGTGTGAGTTAGGACACGGGCAGGAAGAACGGGAGTGGGTGTGAGTTAGGACACGGGCAGGATGAACGGGAGTGGGTGTGAGTTAGGACACGGGCAGGATGAACGGGAGTGGGTGTGAGTTAGGACACGGGCAGGATGAACGGGAGTGGGTGTGAGTTAGGACACGGGCAGGATGAACGGGACTCGGTGTGAGTTAGGACACGGGCAGGATGAACGGGAGTGGGTGTGAGATTGGACACGGGCAGGATGAACGGGAGTGGGTGTGAGTTAGGGCACGGGCAGGATGAACGGGAGTGGGTGTGAGTTAGGACACGGGGAGGATGAACGGGAGTGGGTGTGAGTTAGGATACGGGCAGGATGAACGGGACTCGGTGTGAGTTAGGACACGGGCAGGATGAACGGGAGTGGGTGTGAGTAAGGACACGGGCAGGATGAACGGGACTCGGTGGGAGTTGGGACACGGGCAGGATGAACGGGAGTGGGTGTGAGTTAGGACACGGGCAGGATGAACGGGAGTGGGTGTGAGTTAGGACACGGGCAGGATAAACGGGAGTGGGTGTGAGTTAGGACACGGGCAGGATGAACGGGACTCGGTGTGAGTTAGGACACGGGCAGGATGAACGGCAGTGGGTGTGAGTTAGGACACGGACAGGATGAACGGGACTCGGTGTGAGTTAGGACACGGGCAGGATGAACGGGACTCGGTGTGAGTTAGGACACGGGCAGGATGAACGGGAGTGGGTGTGAGTTAGGACACGGGCAGGATGAACGGGAGTGGGTGTGAGATAGGACACGGGCAGGATGAACGGAAGTGGGTGTGAGTTAGGACACGGGCAGGATGAACGGGAGTGGGTGTGAGTTAGGACACGCGGTGTGAGTTAGGACACGGGCAGGATGAACGGGAGTGGGTGTGAGTTAGGACACGGACAGGATGAACGGGACTCGGTGTGAGTTAGGACACGGGCAGGATGAACGGGACTGGGTGTGAGTTAGGACACGGGCAGGATGAACGGGAGTGGGTGTGAGTTAGGACACGGGCAGGATGAACGGGAGTGGGTGTGAGTTAGGACACGGGCAGGATGAACGGGACTCGGTGTGAGTTAGGACACGGGCAGGATGAACGGGACTCGGTGTGAGTTAGGACACGGGCAGGATGAACGGGACTCGGTGTGAGTTGGGACACGGGCAGGATGAAAGGGACTCGGTGTGAGTGAGGACACGGGCAGGATGAACGGGAGTGGGTGTGAGTTAGTACACGGGCAGGATGAACGGGAGTGGGTGTGAGTTAGGACACGGGCAGGATGAACGGGAGTGGGTGTGAGTTAGGACACGGGCAGGATGAACGGGAGTGGGTGTGAGTTAGGACACGGGCAGGATGAACGGGAGTGGGTGTGAGTTAGGACACGGGCAGGATGAACGGGACTCGGTGTGAGTTAGGACACGGGCAGGATGAACGGGACTCGGTGTGAGTTAGGACACGGGCAGGATGAACGGGAGTGGGTGTGAGTTAGGACACGGGCAGGATGAACGGAAGTGGGTGTGAGTTAGGACACGGGCAGGATGAACGGGAGTGGGTGTGAGTTAGGACACGGGCAGGATGAACGGGAGTGGGTGTGAGTTAGGACACGGGCAGGATGAACGGGACTCGGTGTGAGTTAGGACACGGGCAGGATGAACGGGAGTGGGTGTGAGTTCGGACACGGGCAGGATGAACGGGAGTGGGTGTGAGTTAGGACACGGGCAGGATGAACGGGAGTGGGTGTGAGTTAGGACACGGGCAGGATGAACGGGAGTGGCTGTGAGATAGGACACGGGCAGGATGAACGGAAGTGGGTGTGAGTTAGGACACGGGCAGGATGAACGGGAGTGGGTGTGAGTTAGGAGACGGGCAGGATCAACGGGACTCGGTGTGAGTTAGGAGACGGACAGGATGAACGGGAGTGGGTGTGAGTTAGGACACGGGCAGGATGAACGGGACTCGGTGTGAGTTAGGACACGGGCAGGATGAACGGGAGTGGGTGTGAGTTAGGACACGGGGAGGATGAACGGCAGTGGGTGTGAGTTAGGACACGGGCAGGATGAACGGGACTCGGTGTGAGTTAGGACACGGGCAGGATGAACGGGAGTGGGTGTGAGTTAGGACACGGGCAGGATGAACGGGAGTGGGTGTGAGTTAGGACACGGGCAGGATGAACGGGACTCGGTGTGAGTTAGGACACGGGCAGGAAGAACGGGAGTGGGTGTGAGTTAGGACACGGGCAGGATGAACGGGAGTGGGTGTGAGTTAGGACACGGGCAGGATGAACGGGAGTGGGTGTGAGTTAGGACACGGGCAGGATGAACGGGAGTGGGTGTGAGTTAGGACACGGGCAGGATGAACGGGACTCGGTGTGAGTTAGGACACGGGCAGGATGAACGGGAGTGGGTGTGAGATAGGACACGGGCAGGATGAACGGGAGTGGGTGTGAGTTAGGGCACGGGCAGGATGAACGGGAGTGGGTGTGAGTTAGGACACGGGGAGGATGAACGGGAGTGGGTGTGAGTTAGGATACGGGCAGGATGAACGGGACTCGATGTGAGTTAGGACACGGGCAGGATGAACGGGAGTGGGTGTGAGTAAGGACACGGGCAGGATGAACGGGACTCGGTGGGAGTTGGGACACGGGCAGGATGAACGGGAGTGGGTGTGAGTTAGGACACGGGCAGGATGAACGGGAGTGGGTGTGAGTTAGGACACGGGCAGGATGAACGGGACTCGGTGTGAGTTAGGACACGGGCAGGATGAACGGGAGTGGGTGTGAGTTAGGACACGGGCAGGATGAACGGGAGTGGGTGTGAGATAGGACACGGGCAGGATGAACGGAAGTGGGTGTGAGTTAGGACACGGGCAGGATGAACGGGAGTGGGTGTGAGTTAGGACACGGGCAGGATGAACGGGACTCGGTGTGAGTTAGGACACGGGCAGGATGAACGGGAGTGGGTGTGAGTTAGGACACGGACAGGATGAACGGGACTCGGTGTGAGTTAGGACACGGGCAGGATGAACGGGACTGGGTGTGAGTTAGGACACGGGCAGGATGAACGGGAGTGGGTGTGAGTTAGGACACGGGCAGGATGAACGGGAGTGGGTGTGAGTTAGGACACGGGCAGGATGAACGGGACTCGGTGTGAGTTAGGACACGGGCAGGATGAACGGGACTCGGTGTGAGTTAGGACACGGGCAGGATGAACGGGACTCGGTGTGAGTTGGGACACGGGCAGGATGAAAGGGACTCGGTGTGAGTGAGGACACGGGCAGGATGAACGGGAGTGGGTGTGAGTTAGTACACGGGCAGGATGAACGGGAGTGGGTGTGAGTTAGGACACGGGCAGGATGAACGGGAGTGGGTGTGAGTTAGGACACGGGCAGGATGAACGGGAGTGGGTGTGAGTTAGGACACGGGCAGGATGAACGGGAGTGGGTGTGAGTTAGGACACGGGCAGGATGAACGGGACTCGGTGTGAGTTAGGACACGGGCAGGATGAACGGGACTCGGTGTGAGTTAGGACACGGGCAGGATGAACGGGAGTGGGTGTGAGTTAGGACACGGGCAGGATGAACGGAAGTGGGTGTGAGTTAGGACACGGGCAGGATGAACGGGAGTGGGTGTGAGTTAGGACACGGGCAGGATGAACGGGAGAGGATGTGAGTTAGGACACGGGCAGGATGAACGGGACTCGGTGTGAGTTAGGACACGGGCAGGATGAACGGGAGTGGGTGTGAGTTCGGACACGGGCAGGATGAACGGGAGTGGGTGTGAGTTCGGACACGGGCAGGATGAACGGGAGTGGGTGTGAGTTAGGACACGGGCAGGATGAACGGGAGTGGGTGTGAGTTAGGACACGGGCAGGATGAACGGGAGTGGGTGTGAGATAGGACATGGGCAGGATGAACGGAAGTGGGTGTGAGTTAGGACACGGGCAGGATGAACGGGAGGGGGTGTGAGTTAGGACACGGGCAGGATGAACGGGACTCGGTGTGAGTTAGGACACGGGCAGGATGAACGGGAGTGGGTGTGAGTTAGGACACGGACAGGATGAACGGGACTCGGTGTGAGTTAGGACACGGGCAGGATGAACGGGACTGGGTGTGAGTTAGGACACGGGCAGGATGAACGGGAGTGGGTGTGAGTTAGGACACGGGCAGGATGAACGGGAGTGGGTGTGAGTTAGGACACGGGCAGGATGAACGGGATTCGGTGTGAGTTAGGACACGGGCAGGATGAACGGGATTCGGTGTGAGTTAGGACACGGGCAGGATGAACGGGACTCGGTGTGAGTTAGGACACGGGCAGGATGAAAGGGACTCGGTGTGAGTGAGGACACGGGCAGGATGAACGGGAGTGGGTGTGAGTTAGGACACGGGCAGGATGAACGGGACTCGGTGTGAGTTAGGACACGGGCAGGATGAACGGCAGTGGGTGTGAGTTAGGACACGGACAGGATGAACGGGACTCGGTGTGAGTTAGGACACGGGCAGGATGAACGGGAGTGGGTGTGAGTTAGGACACGGGCAGGATGAACGGGAGTGGGTGTGAGATAGGACACGGGCAGGATGAACGGAAGTGGGTGTGAGTTAGGACACGGGCAGGATGAACGGGAGTGGGTGTGAGTTAGGACACGGGCAGGATGAACGGGACTCGGTGTGAGTTAGGACACGGGCAGGATGAACGGGAGTGGGTGTGAGTTAGGACACGGACAGGATGAACGGGACTCGGTGTGAGTTAGGACACGGGCAGGATGAACGGGACTGGGTGTGAGTTAGGACACGGGCAGGATGAACGGGAGTGGGTGTGAGTTAGGACACGGGCAGGATGAACGGGACTCGGTGTGAGTTAGGACACGGGCAGGATGAACGGGAGTGGGTGTGAGTTAGGACACGGGCAGGATGAACGGGACTCGGTGTGAGTTAGGACACGGGCAGGATGACCGGGAGTGGGTGTGAGTTAGGACACGGGCAGGATAAACAGGAGTGGGTGTGAGTTAGGACACGGGCAGGATGAACGGGAGTGGGTGTGAGTTAGGACACGGGCAGGATGAACGGGACTCGGTGTGAGTTAGGACACGGGGAGGATGAACGGGACTCGGTGTGAGTTAGGACACGGGCAGGATGAACGGGAGTGGGTGTGAGTTAGGACACGGGCAGGATGAACGGGACTCGGTGTGAGTTAGGACACGGGCAGGATGAACGGGAGTGGGAGTGAGTTAGGACACGGGCAGGATGAACGGGAGTGGGTGTGAGTTAGGACACGGGCAGGATGAACGGGAGTGGGTGTGAGTTAGGACACGGGCAGGATGAACGGGAGTGGCTGTGAGTTAGGACACGGGCAGGATGAACGGGAGTGGGTGTGAGTTAGGACACGGGCAGGATGAACGGGAGTGGGTGTGAGTTAGGACACGGGCAGGATGAACGGGACTCGGTGTGAGTTAGGACACGGGCAGGATGAACGGGAGTGGGTGTGAGTTAGGACACGGGGAGGATGAACGGGAGTGGGTGTGAGTTAGGACACGGGCAGGATGAACGGGACTCGGTGTGAGTTAGGACACGGGCAGGATGAACGGGAGTGGGTGTGAGTTAGGACACGGGCAGGATGAACGGGAGTGGGTGTGAGTTAGGACACGGGCAGGATGAACGGGACTCGGTGTGAGTTAGGACACGGGCAGGAAGAACGGGAGTGGGTGTGAGTTAGGACACGGGCAGGATGAACGGGAGTGGGTGTGAGTTAGGACACGGGCAGGATGAACGGGAGTGGGTGTGAGTTAGGACACGGGCAGGATGAACGGGAGTGGGTGTGAGTTAGGACACGGGCAGGATGAACGGGAGTGGGTGTGAGTTAGGACACGGGCAGGATGAACGGGACTCGGTGTGAGTTAGGACACGGGCAGGATGAACGGGAGTGGGTGTGAGTTAGGACACGGGCAGGATGAACGGGAGTGGGTGTGAGTTAGGACACGGGCAGGATGAACGGGACTCGGTGTGAGTTAGGACACGGGCAGGATGAACGGGAGTGGGTGTGAGATAGGACACGGGCAGGATGAACGGGAGTGGGTGTGAGTTAGGGCACGAGCAGGATGAACGGGAGTGGGTGTGAGCTAGGACACGGGGAGGATGAACGGGAGTGGGTGTGAGTTAGGATACGGGCAGGATGAACGGGACTCGGTGTGAGTTAGGACACGGGCAGGATGAACGGGAGTGGGTGTGAGTAAGGACACGGGCAGGATGAACGGGACTCGGTGGGAGTTGGGACACGGGCAGGATGAACGGGAGTGGGTGTGAGTTAGGACACGGGCAGGATGAACGGGTGTGGGTGTGAGTTAGGACACGGGCAGGATAAACGGGAGTGGGTGTGAGTTAGGACACGGGCAGGATGAACGGGACTCGGTGTGAGTTAGGACACGGGCAGGATGAACGGCAGTGGGTGTGAGTTAGGACACGGACAGGATGAACGGGACTCGGTGTGAGTTAGGACACGGGCAGGATGAACGGGACTCGGTGTGAGTTAGGACACGGGCAGGATGAACGGGAGTGGGTGTGAGTTAGGACACGGGCAGGATGAACGGGAGTGGGTGTGAGATAGGACACGGGCAGGATGAACGGAAGTGGGTGTGAGTTAGGACACGGGCAGGATGAACGGGATTGGGTGTGAGTTAGGACACGCGGTGTGAGTTAGGAGACGGGCAGGATGAACGGGAGTGGGTGTGAGTTAGGACACGGACAGGATGAACGGGACTCGGTGTGAGTTAGGACACGGGCTGGATGAACGGGACTGGGTGTGAGTTAGGACACGGGCAGGATGAACGGGAGTGGGTGTGAGTTAGGACACGGGCAGGATGAACGGGAGTGGGTGTGAGTTAGGACACGGGCAGGATGAACGGGACTCGGTGTGAGTTAGGACACGGGCAGGATGAACGGGACTCGGTGTGAGTTAGGACACGGGCAGGATGAACGGGACTCGGTGTGAGTTGGGACACGGGCAGGATGAAAGGGACTCGGTGTGAGTGAGGACACAGGCAGGATGAACGGGAGTGGGTGTGAGTTAGTACACGGGCAGGATGAACGGGAGTGGGTGTGAGTTAGGACACGGGCAGGATGAACGGGAGTGGGTGTGAGTTAGGACACGGGCAGGATGAACGGGACTCGGTGTGAGTTAGGACACGGGCAGGATGAACGGGAGTGGGTGTGAGTTAGGACACGGGCAGGATGAACGGAAGTGGGTGTGAGTTAGGACACGGGCAGGATGAACGGGAGTGGGTGTGAGTTAGGACACGGGCAGGATGAACGGGAGTGGGTGTGAGTTAGAACACGGGCAGGATGAACGGGACTCGGTGTGAGTTAGGACACGGGCAGGATGAACGGGAGTGGGTGTGAGTTCGGACACGGGCAGGATGAACGGGAGTGGGTGTGAGTTAGGACACGGGCAGGATGAACGGGAGTGGGTGTGAGTTAGGACACGGGCAGGATGAACGGGAGTGGGTGTGAGATAGGACACGGGCAGGATGAACGGAAGTGGGTGTGAGTTAGGACACGGGCAGGATGAACGGGAGTGGGTGTGAGTTAGGACACGGGCAGGATCAACGGGACTCGGTGTGAGTTAGGAGACGGACAGGATGAACGGGAGTGGGTGTGAGTTAGGACACGGGCAGGATGAACGGGACTCGGTGTGAGTTAGGACACGGGCAGGATGAACGGGAGTGGGTGTGAGTTAGGACACGGGGAGGATGAACGGGAGTGGGTGTGAGTTAGGACACGGGCAGGATGAACGGGACTCGGTGTGAGTTAGGACACGGGCAGGATGAACGGGAGTGGGTGTGAGTTAGGACACGGGCAGGATGAACGGGAGTGGGTGTGAGTTAGGACACGGGCAGGATGAACGGGACTCGGTGTGAGTTAGGACACGGGCAGGAAGAACGGGAGTGGGTGTGAGTTAGGACACGGGCAGGATGAACGGGAGTGGGTGTGAGTTAGGACACGGGCAGGATGAACGGGAGTGGGTGTGAGTTAGGACACGGGCAGGATGAACGGGAGTGGGTGTGAGTTAGGACACGGGCAGGATGAACGGGACTCGGTGTGAGTTAGGACACGGGCAGGATGAACGGGAGTGGGTGTGAGATAGGACACGGGCAGGATGAACGGGAGTGGGTGTGAGTTAGGGCACGGGCAGGATGAACGGGAGTGGGTGTGAGTTAGGACACGGGGAGGATGAACGGGAGTGGGTGTGAGTTAGGATACGGGCAGGATGAACGGGACTCGGTGTGAGTTAGGACACGGGCAGGATGAACGGGAGTGGGTGTGAGTAAGGACACGGGCAGGATGAACGGGACTCGGTGGGAGTTGGGACACGGGCAGGATGAACGGGAGTGGGTGTGAGTTAGGACACGGGCAGGATGAACGGGAGTGGGTGTGAGTTAGGACACGGGCAGGATGAACGGGACTCGGTGTGAGTTAGGACACGGGCAGGATGAACGGGAGTGGGTGTGAGTTAGGACACGGGCAGGATGAACGGGAGTGGGTGTGAGATAGGACACGGGCAGGATGAACGGAAGTGGGTGTGAGTTAGGACACGGGCAGGATGAACGGGAGTGGGTGTGAGTTAGGACACGGGCAGGATGAACGGGACTCGGTGTGAGTTAGGACACGGGCAGGATGAACGGGAGTGGGTGTGAGTTAGGACACGGACAGGATGAACGGGACTCGGTGTGAGTTAGGACACGGGCAGGATGAACGGGACTGGGTGTGAGTTAGGACACGGGCAGGATGAACGGGAGTGGGTGTGAGTTAGGACACGGGCAGGATGAACGGGAGTGGGTGTGAGTTAGGACACGGGCAGGATGAACGGGACTCGGTGTGAGTTAGGACACGGGCAGGATGAACGGGACTCGGTGTGAGGTAGGACACGGGCAGGATGAACGGGACTCGGTGTGAGTTGGGACACGGGCAGGATGAAAGGGACTCGGTGTGAGTGAGGACACGGGCAGGATGAACGGGAGTGGGTGTGAGTTAGTACACGGGCAGGATGAACGGGAGTGGGTGTGAGTTAGGACACGGGCAGGATGAACGGGACTCGGTGTGAGTTAGGACACGGGCAGGATGAACGGGACTCGGTGTGAGTTAGGACACGGGCAGGATGAACGGGAGTGGGTGTGAGTTAGGACACGGGCAGGATGAACGGGAGTGGGCGTGAGTTAGGACACGGGCAGGATGAATGGGACTCGGTGTGAGTTAGGACACGGGCAGGATGACCGGGAGTGGGTGTGAGTTAGGACACGGGCAGGATGAACGGGACTCGTTGTGAGTTAGGACACGGGCAGGATGAACGGGACTCGGTGTGAGTTAGGACACGGGCAGGATGAACGGGAGTGGGTGTGAGTTAGGACACGGGGAGGATGAACGGGACTCGGTGTGAGTTAGGACACGGGCAGGATGAACGGGAGTGGGTGTGAGTTAGGACACGGACAGGATGAACGGGACTCGGTGTGAGTTAGGACACGGGCAGGATGAACGGGAGTGGGTGTGAGTTAGGACACGGGCAGGATGAACGGGAGTCGGTGTGAGTTAGGACACGGGCAGGATGAACGGGACTCGGTGTGAGTTAGGACACGGGCAGGATGAACGGGAGTGGGTGTGAGTTAGGACACGGGCAGGATGAACGGGAGTGGGTGTGAGTTAGGACACGGGCAGGATGAACGGGACTCGGTGTGAGTTAGGACACGGGCAGGATGAACGGGAGTGGGTGTGAGTTAGGACACGGGCAGGATGAACGGGAGTGGGTGTGAGTTAGGACACGGGCAGGATGAACGGGAGTGGGTGTGAGTTAGGACACGGGCAGGATGAACGGGACTCGGTGTGAGTTAGGACACGGGCAGGATGAACGGGACTCGGTGTGAGTTAGGACACGGACAGGATGAACGGGAGTGGGTGTGAGTTAGGACACGGGAAGGATGAACGGGAGTGGGTGTGAGTTAGGACACGGGCAGGATGAACGGGAGTGGGTGTGAGTTAGGACACGGGCAGGATGAACGGGAGTGGGTGTGAGTTAGGACACGGGCAGGATAAACGGGAGTGGGTGTGAGTTAGGACACGGGCAGGATGAACGGGACTCGGTGTGAGTTAGGACACGGGCAGGATGAACGGGAGTGGGTGTGAGTTAGGACACGGGCAGGATGAACGGGACTCGGTGTGAGTTAGGACACGGGCAGGATGAACGGGAGTGGGTGTGAGTTAGGACACGGGCAGGATGAACGGGAGTGGGTGTGAGTTAGGACACGGGCAGGATGAACGGGAGTGGGTGTGAGTTAGGACACGGGCAGGATGAACGGGAGTGGGTGTGAGTTAGGACACGGGCAGGATGAACGGGACTCGGTGTGAGTTCGGACACGGGCAGGATGAACGGGAGTGGGTGTGAGTTAGGACACGGGCAGGATGAACGGGACTCGGTGTGAGTTAGGACACGGGCAGGATGAACGGGACTCGGTGAGAGTTAGGACACGGGCAGGATGAACGGGAGTGGGTGTGAGTTAGGACACGGACAGGATGAACGGGACTCGGTGTGAGTTAGGACACGGGCAGGATGAACGGGAGTGGGTGTGAGTTAGGACACGGGCAGGATGAACAGGAGTGGGTGTGAGTTAGGACACGGGCAGGATGAACGGGAGTGGGTGTGAGTTAGGACACGGGCAGGATGAACGGGACTCGGTGTGAGTTAGGACACAGGCAGGATGAACGGGAGTGGGTGTGAGTTAGGACACGGGCAGGATGAACGGGAGTGGGTGTGAGTTAGGACACGGGCAGGATGAACGGGACTCGGTGTGAGTTAGGACACGGGCAGGATGAACGGGAGTGGGTGTGAGTTAGGACACGGGCAGGATGAACGGGACTCGGTGTGAGTTAGGACACGGGCAGGATGAACGGGACTCGGTGTGAGTTACGACACAGGCAGGATGAACGGGACTCGGTGTGAGTTAGGACACGGGCAGGATGAACGGGACTCGGTGTGAGTTAGGACACGGGCAGGATGAACGGGACTCGGTGTGAGTTAGGACACGGGCAGGATGAACGGGAGTGGGTGTGAGTTAGGACACGGGCAGGATGAACGGGAGTGGGTGTGAGTCAGCACACGGACAGGATGAACGGGAGTGGGTGTGAGTTAGGACACGGGCAGGATGAACGGGACTCGGTGTGAGTTAGGACACGGGCAGGATGAATGGGAGTGGGTGTGAGTTAGGACACGGGCAGGATGAACGGGACTCGGTGTGAGTTAGGACACGGGCAGGATGAACGGGAGTGGGTGTGAGTTAGGACACGGGCAGGATGAACGGGAGTGGGTGTGAGTTAGGACACGGGCAGGATGAACGGGAGTGGGTGTGAGTTAGGACACGGGCAGGATGAACGGGACTCGGTGTGAGTTAGGACACGGGCAGGTGAGTTAGGACACGGGCAGGATGAACGGGAGTGGGTGTGAGTTAGGACACGGGCAGGATGAACGGGAGTGGGTGTGAGTTAGGACACGGGCAGGATGAACGGGACTCGGTGTGAGTTAGGACACGGGCAGGATGAACGGGACCCGGTGTGAGTTAGGACACGGGCAGGATGAACGGGAGTGGGTGTGAGTTAGGACACGGGCAGGATGAACGGGAGTGGGTGTGAGTTAGGACACGGGCAGGATGAACGGGAGTGGGTGTGAGTTAGGACACGGGCAGGATGAACGGGAGTGGGTGTGAGTTAGGACACGGGCAGGATGAACGGGAGTGGGTGTGAGTTAGGACACGGGCAGGATGAACGGGAGTGGGTGTGAGTTAGGACACGGGCAGGATGAACGGGAGTGGGTGTGAGTTAGGACACGGGCAGGATGAACGGGAGTGGGTGTGAGTTAGGACACGGGCAGGATGAACGGGAGTGGGTGTGAGTTAGGACACGGGCAGGATGAACGGGACTCGGTGTGAGTTAGGACACGGGCAGGATGAACGGGAGTGGGTGTGAGTTAGGACACGGGCAGGATGAACGGGACTCGGTGTGAGTTAGGACACGGGCAGGATGAACGGGAGTGGGTGTGAGTTAGGACACGGGCAGGATGAACGGGAGTGGGTGTGAGTTCGGACACGGGCAGAATGAACGGGAGTGGGTGTGAGTTAGGACACGGGCAGGATGAACGGGAGTGGGTGTGAGTTAGGACACGGACAGGATGAACGGGACTCGGTGTGAGTTAGGACACGGGCAGGATGAACGGGAGTGGGTGTGAGTTAGGACACGGGCAGGATGAACGGGAGTGGGTGTGAGTTAGGACACGGGCAGGATGAACGGGAGTGGGTGTGAGTTAGGACACGGGCAGGATGAACGGGACTCGGTGTGAGTTAGGACACAGGCAGGATGAACGGGAGTGGGTGTGAGTTAGGACACGGGCAGGATGAACGGGAGTGGGTGTGAGTTAGGACACGGGCAGGATGAACGGGAGTGGGTGTGAGTTAGGACACGGGCAGGATGAACGGGACTCGGTGTGAGTTAGGACACGGGCAGGATGAACAGGAGTGGGTGTGAGTTAGGACACGGGCAGGATGAACGGGACTCGGTGTGAGTTAGGACACGGGCAGGATGAACGGGACTCGGTGTGAGTTACGACACGGGCAGGATGAACGGGACTCGGTGTGAGTTAGGACACGGGCAGGATGAACGGGACTCGGTGTGAGTTAGGACACGGGCAGGATGAACGGGACTCGGTGTGAGTTAGGACACGGGCAGGATGAACGGGAGTGGGTGTGAGTTAGGACACGGGCAGGATGAACGGGAGTGGGTGTGAGTCAGCACACGGACAGGATGAACGGGAGTGGGTGTGAGTTAGGACACGGGCAGGATGAACGGGACTCGGTGTGAGTTAGGACACGGGCAGGATGAATGGGAGTGGGTGTGAGTTAGGACACGGGCAGGATGAACGGGACTCGGTGTGAGTTAGGACACGGGCAGGATGAACGGGAGTGGGTGTGAGTTAGGACACGGGCAGGATGAACGGGAGTGGGTGTGAGTTAGGACACGGGCAGGATGAACGGGAGTGGGTGTGAGTTAGGACACGGGCAGGATGAACGGGACTCGGTGTGAGTTAGGACACGGGCAGGTGAGTTAGGACACGGGCAGGATGAACGGGAGTGGGTGTGAGTTAGGACACGGGCAGGATGAACGGGAGTGGGTGTGAGTTAGGACACGGGCAGGATGAACGGGACTCGGTGTGAGTTAGGACACGGGCAGGATGAACGGGACCCGGTGTGAGTTAGGACACGGGCAGGATGAACGGGAGTGGGTGTGAGTTAGGACACGGGCAGGATGAACGGGAGTGGGTGTGAGTTAGGACACGGGCAGGATGAACGGGAGTGGGTGTGAGTTAGGACACGGGCAGGATGAACGGGACTCGGTGTGAGTTAGGACACGGGCAGGATGAACGGGACTCGGAGTGAGTTAGGACACGGGCAGGATGAACGGGAGTGGGTGTGAGTTAGGACACGGGCAGGATGAACGGGACTCGCTGTGAGTTAGGACATGGGCAGGATGAACGGGACTCGGTGTGAGTTAGGACACGGGCAGGATGAACGGGACTCGGTGTGAGTTAGGACACGGGCAGGATGAACGGGACTCGGTGTGAGTTAGGACACGGGCAGGATGAACGGGACTCGGTGTGAGTTAGGACACGGGCAGGATGAACGGGAGTGGGTGTGAGTTCGGACACGGGCAGGATGAACGGGAGTGGGTGTGAGTTAGGACACGGGCAGGATGAACGGGACTCGGTGTGAGTTAGGACACGGACAGGATGAACGGGACTCGGTGTGAGTTAGGACACGGGGCAGGATGAACGGGACTCGGTGTGAGTTAGGACACGGGCAGGATGAACGGGAGTGGGTGTGAGTTAGGACACGGGCAGGATGAACGGGAGTGGGTGTGAGTTAGGACACGGGCAGGATGAACGGGAGTGGGTGTGAGTTAGGACACGGGCAGGATGAACGGGACTCGGTGTGAGTTAGGACACGGGCAGGTGAGTTAGGACACGGGCAGGATGAACGGGAGTGGGTGTGAGTTAGGACACGGGCAGGATGAACGGGAGTGGGTGTGAGTTAGGACACGGGCAGGATGAACGGGACTCGGTGTGAGTTAGGACACGGGCAGGATGAACGGGACCCGGTGTGAGTTAGGACACGGGCAGGATGAACGGGAGTGGGTGTGAGTTAGGACACGGGCAGGATGAACGGGAGTGGGTGTGAGTTAGGACACGGGCAGGATGAACGGGAGTGGGTGTGCGTTAGGACACGGGCAGGATGAACGGGAGTGGGTGTGAGTTAGGACACGGGCAGGATGAACGGGAGTGGGTGTGAGTTAGGACACGGGCAGGATGAACGGGAGTGGGTGTGAGTTAGGACACGGGCAGGATGAACGGGAGTGGGTGTGAGTTAGGACACGGGCAGGATGAACGGGAGTGGGTGTGAGTTAGGACACGGGCAGGATGAACGGGACTCGGTGTGAGTTAGGACACGGGCAGGATGAACGGGAGTGGGTGTGAGTTAGGACACGGGCAGGATGAACGGGACTCGGTGTGAGTTAGGACACGGGCAGGATGAACGGGAGTGGGTGTGAGTTAGGACACGGGCAGGATGAACGGGAGTGGGTGTGAGTTCGGACACGGGCAGAATGAACGGGAGTGGGTGTGAGTTAGGACACGGGCAGGATGAACGGGAGTGGGTGTGAGTTAGGACACGGACAGGATGAACGGGACTCGGTGTGAGTTAGGACACGGGCAGGATGAACGGGAGTGGGTGTGAGTTAGGACACGGGCAGGATGAACGGGAGTGGGTGTGAGTTAGGACACGGGCAGGATGAACGGGAGTGGGTGTGAGTTAGGACACGGGCAGGATGAACGGGAGTGGGTGTGAGTTAGGACACGGGCAGGATGAACGGGACTCGGTGTGAGTTAGGACACAGGCAGGATGAACGGGAGTGGGTGTGAGTTAGGACACGGGCAGGATGAACGGGAGTGGGTGTGAGTTAGGACACGGGCAGGATGAACGGGAGTGGGTGTGAGTTAGGACACGGGCAGGATGAACGGGACTCGGTGTGAGTTAGGACACGGGCAGGATGAACAGGAGTGGGTGTGAGTTAGGACACGGGCAGGATGAACGGGACTCGGTGTGAGTTAGGACACGGGCAGGATGAACGGGACTCGGTGTGAGTTACGACACGGGCAGGATGAACGGGACTCGGTGTGAGTTAGGACACGGGCAGGATGAACGGGACTCGGTGTGAGTTAGGACACGGGCAGGATGAACGGGACTCGGTGTGAGTTAGGACACGGGCAGGATGAACGGGAGTGGGTGTGAGTTAGGACACGGGCAGGATGAACGGGAGTGGGTGTGAGTCAGCACACGGACAGGATGAACGGGAGTGGGTGTGAGTTAGGACACGGGCAGGATGAACGGGACTCGGTGTGAGTTAGGACACGGGCAGGATGAACGGGAGTGGGTGTGAGTTAGGACACGGGCAGGATGAACGGGAGTGGGTGTGAGTTAGGACACGGGCAGGATGAACGGGAGTGGGTGTGAGTTAGGACACGGGCAGGATGAACGGGACTCGGTGTGAGTTAGGACACGGGCAGGTGAGTTAGGACACGGGCAGGATGAACGGGAGTGGGTGTGAGTTAGGACACGGGCAGGATGAACGGGAGTGGGTGTGAGTTAGGACACGGGCAGGATGAACGGGACTCGGTGTGAGTTAGGACACGGGCAGGATGAACGGGACCCGGTGTGAGTTAGGACACGGGCAGGATGAACGGGAGTGGGTGTGAGTTAGGACACGGGCAGGATGAACGGGACTCGCTGTGAGTTAGGACATGGGCAGGATGAACGGGACTCGGTGTGAGTTAGGACACGGGCAGGATGAACGGGACTCGGTGTGAGTTAGGACACGGGCAGGATGAACGGGACTCGGTGTGAGTTAGGACACGGGCAGGATGAACGGGACTCGGTGTGAGTTAGGACACGGGCAGGATGAACGGGAGTGGGTGTGAGTTCGGACACGGGCAGGATGAACGGGAGTGGGTGTGAGTTAGGACACGGGCAGGATGAACGGGACTCGGTGTGAGTTAGGACACGGACAGGATGAACGGGACTCGGTGTGAGTTAGGACACGGGGCAGGATGAACGGGACTCGGTGTGAGTTAGGACACGGACAGGATGAACGGGAATCGGTGTGAGTTAGGACACGGGCAGGATGAACGGGACTGGGTGTGAGTTAGGACACGGGCAGGATGAACGGGAGTGGGTGTGAGTTAGGACACGGGCAGGATGACCGGGAGTGGGTGTGAGTTAGGACACGGGCAGGATGAACGGGAGTGGGTGTGAGTTAGGACACGGGCAGGATGAACGGGAGTGGGTGTGAGTTAGGACACGGGGCAGGATGAACGGGAGTGGGTGTGAGTTAGGACACGGGCAGGATGAACGGGAGTGGGTGTTAGTTAGGACACGGGCAGGATGAACGGGAGTGGGTGTGAGTTAGGACACGGGCAGGATGAACGGGAGTGGGTGTGAGTTAGGACACGGGCAGGATGAACGGGAGTGGGTGTGAGTTAGGACACGGGCAGGATGAACGGGAGTGGGTGTGAGTTAGGACACGGGCAGGATGAACGGGACTCGGTGTGAGTTAGGACACGGGCAGGATGAACGGGACTCGGTGTGAGTTAGGACACGGGCAGGATGAACGGGAGTGGGTGTGAGTTGGGACACGGGCAGGATGAACGGGAGTGGGTGTGAGTTAGGACACGGGCAGGATGAACGGGACTCGGTGTGAGTTAGGACACGGGCAGGATGAACGGGAGTGGGTGTGAGTTAGGACACGGGCAGGATGAACGGGACTCGGTGTGAGTTAGGACACGGGCAGGATGAACGGGAGTGGGTGTGAGTTAGGACACGGGCAGGATGAACGGGAGTGGGTGTGAGTTAGGACACGGGCAGGATGAACGGGACTCGCTGTGAGTTAGGACATGGGCAGGATGAACGGGACTCGGTGTGAGTTAGGACACGGGCAGGATGAACGGGACTCGGTGTGAGTTAGGACACGGGCAGGATGAACGGGACTCGGTGTGAGTTAGGACACGGGCAGGATGAACGGGACTCGGTGTGAGTTAGGACACGGGCAGGATGAACGGGAGTGGGTGTGAGTTCGGACACGGGCAGGATGAACGGGAGTGGGTGTGAGTTAGGACACGGGCAGGATGAACGGGACTCGGTGTGAGTTAGGACACGGACAGGATGAACGGGACTCGGTGTGAGTTAGGACACGGGGCAGGATGAACGGGACTCGGTGTGAGTTAGGACACGGACAGGATGAACGGGAATCGGTGTGAGTTAGGACACGGGCAGGATGAACGGGACTGGGTGTGAGTTAGGACACGGGCAGGATGAACGGGAGTGGGTGTGAGTTAGGACACGGGCAGGATGACCGGGAGTGGGTGTGAGTTAGGACACGGGCAGGATGAACGGGAGTGGGTGTGAGTTAGGACACGGGCAGGATGAACGGGAGTGGGTGTGAGTTAGGACACGGGGCAGGATGAACGGGAGTGGGTGTGAGTTAGGACACGGGCAGGATGAACGGGAGTGGGTGTTAGTTAGGACACGGGCAGGATGAACGGGAGTGGGTGTGAGTTAGGACACGGGCAGGATGAACGGGAGTGGGTGTGAGTTAGGACACGGGCAGGATGAACGGGAGTGGGTGTGAGTTAGGACACGGGCAGGATGAACGGGAGTGGGTGTGAGTTAGGACACGGGCAGGATGAACGGGACTCGGTGTGAGTTAGGACACGGGCAGGATGAACGGGACTCGGTGTGAGTTAGGACACGGGCAGGATGAACGGGAGTGGGTGTGAGTTGGGACACGGGCAGGATGAACGGGAGTGGGTGTGAGTTAGGACACGGGCAGGATGAACGGGACTCGGTGTGAGTTAGGACACGGGCAGGATGAACGGGAGTGGGTGTGAGTTAGGACACGGGCAGGATGAACGGGACTCGGTGTGAGTTAGGACACGGGCAGGATGAACGGGAGTGGGTGTGAGTTAGGACACGGGCAGGATGAACGGGACTCGGTGTGAGTTAGGACACGGGCAGGATGAACGGGACTCGGTGTGAGTTAGGACACGGGCAGGATGAACGGGAGTGGGTGTGAGTTAGGACACGGGCAGGATGAACGGGAGTGGGTGTGAGTTAGGACACGGGCAGGATGAACGGGACTGGGTGTGAGTTAGGACACGGGCAGGATAAACGGGAGTGGGTGTGAGTTAGGACACGGGCAGGATAAACGGGAGTGGGTGTGAGTTAGGACACGGGCAGGATGAACGGGACTCGGTGTGAGTTAGGACACGGGCAGGATGAAAGGGAGTGGGTGTGAGTTAGGACACGGACAGGATGAACGGGACTCGGTGTGAGTTAGGACACGGGCATGATGAACGGGAGTGGGTGTGAGTTAGGACACGGGCAGGATGAACGGGACTCGGTGTGAGTTAGGACACGGACAGGATGAACGGGAGTGGGTGTGAGTTAGGACACGGGCAGGATGAACGGGACTCGGTGTGAGTTAGGAGACGGGCAGGATGAACGGGAGTGGGTGTGAGTTAGGACACGGGCAGGATGAACGGGAGTGGGTGTGAGTTAGGACACGGGCAGGATGAACGGGAGTGGGTGTGAGTTAGGACACGGGCAGGATGAACGGGAGTGGGTGTGAGTTAGGACACGGGCAGGATGAACGGGACTCGGTGTGAGTTAGGACACGGGCAGGATGAACGGGACTCGGTGTGAGTTAGGACACGGGCAGGATGAACGGGACTCGGTGTGAGTTAGGACACGGGCAGGATGAACGGGAGTGGGTGTGAGTTAGGACACGGGCAGGATGAACGGGAGTGGGTGTGAGTCAGCACACGGACAGGATGAACGGGAGTGGGTGTGAGTTAGGACACGGGCAGGATGAACGGGACTCGGTGTGAGTTAGGACACGGGCAGGATGAATGGGAGTGGGTGTGAGTTAGGACACGGGCAGGATGAACGGGACTCGGTGTGAGTTAGGACACGGGCAGGATGAACGGGAGTGGGTGTGAGTTAGGACACGGGCAGGATGAACGGGAGTGGGTGTGAGTTAGGACACGGGCAGGATGAACGGGAGTGGGTGTGAGTTAGGACACGGGCAGGATGAACGGGACTCGGTGTGAGTTAGGACACGGGCAGGTGAGTTAGGACACGGGCAGGATGAACGGGAGTGGGTGTGAGTTAGGACACGGGCAGGATGAACGGGAGTGGGTGTGAGTTAGGACACGGGCAGGATGAACGGGACTCGGTGTGAGTTAGGACACGGGCAGGATGAACGGGACCCGGTGTGAGTTAGGACACGGGCAGGATGAACGGGAGTGGGTGTGAGTTAGGACACGGGCAGGATGAACGGGAGTGGGTGTGAGTTAGGACACGGGCAGGATGAACGGGAGTGGGTGTGAGTTAGGACACGGGCAGGATGAACGGGACTCGGTGTGAGTTAGGACACGGGCAGGATGAACGGGACTCGGTGTGAGTTAGGACACGGGCAGGATGAACGGGAGTGGGTGTGAGTTAGGACACGGGCAGGATGAACGGGACTCGCTGTGAGTTAGGACATGGGCAGGATGAACGGGACTCGGTGTGAGTTAGGACACGGGCAGGATGAACGGGACTCGGTGTGAGTTAGGACACGGGCAGGATGAACGGGACTCGGTGTGAGTTAGGACACGGGCAGGATGAACGGGACTCGGTGTGAGTTAGGACACGGGCAGGATGAACGGGAGTGGGTGTGAGTTCGGACACGGGCAGGATGAACGGGAGTGGGTGTGAGTTAGGACACGGGCAGGATGAACGGGACTCGGTGTGAGTTAGGACACGGACAGGATGAACGGGACTCGGTGTGAGTTAGGACACGGGGCAGGATGAACGGGACTCGGTGTGAGTTAGGACACGGACAGGATGAACGGGAATCGGTGTGAGTTAGGACACGGGCAGGATGAACGGGACTGGGTGTGAGTTAGGACACGGGCAGGATGAACGGGAGTGGGTGTGAGTTAGGACACGGGCAGGATGACCGGGAGTGGGTGTGAGTTAGGACACGGGCAGGATGAACGGGAGTGGGTGTGAGTTAGGACACGGGCAGGATGAACGGGAGTGGGTGTGAGTTAGGACACGGGGCAGGATGAACGGGAGTGGGTGTGAGTTAGGACACGGGCAGGATGAACGGGAGTGGGTGTTAGTTAGGACACGGGCAGGATGAACGGGAGTGGGTGTGAGTTAGGACACGGGCAGGATGAACGGGAGTGGGTGTGAGTTAGGACACGGGCAGGATGAACGGGAGTGGGTGTGAGTTAGGACACGGGCAGGATGAACGGGAGTGGGTGTGAGTTAGGACACGGGCAGGATGAACGGGACTCGGTGTGAGTTAGGACACGGGCAGGATGAACGGGACTCGGTGTGAGTTAGGACACGGGCAGGATGAACGGGAGTGGGTGTGAGTTGGGACACGGGCAGGATGAACGGGAGTGGGTGTGAGTTAGGACACGGGCAGGATGAACGGGACTCGGTGTGAGTTAGGACACGGGCAGGATGAACGGGAGTGGGTGTGAGTTAGGACACGGGCAGGATGAACGGGACTCGGTGTGAGTTAGGACACGGGCAGGATGAACGGGAGTGGGTGTGAGTTAGGACACGGGCAGGATGAACGGGACTCGGTGTGAGTTAGGACACGGGCAGGATGAACGGGACTCGGTGTGAGTTAGGACACGGGCAGGATGAACGGGAGTGGGTGTGAGTTAGGACACGGGCAGGATGAACGGGAGTGGGTGTGAGTTAGGACACGGGCAGGATGAACGGGACTGGGTGTGAGTTAGGACACGGGCAGGATAAACGGGAGTGGGTGTGAGTTAGGACACGGGCAGGATAAACGGGAGTGGGTGTGAGTTAGGACACGGGCAGGATGAACGGGACTCGGTGTGAGTTAGGACACGGGCAGGATGAAAGGGAGTGGGTGTGAGTTAGGACACGGACAGGATGAACGGGACTCGGTGTGAGTTAGGACACGGGCATGATGAACGGGAGTGGGTGTGAGTTAGGACACGGGCAGGATGAACGGGACTCGGTGTGAGTTAGGACACGGACAGGATGAACGGGAGTGGGTGTGAGTTAGGACACGGGCAGGATGAACGGGACTCGTGTGAGTTAGGAGACGGGCAGGATGAACGGGAGTGGGTGTGAGTTAGGACACGGGCAGGATGAACGGGAGTGGGTGTGAGTTAGGACACGGGCAGGATGAACGGGAGTGGGTGTGAGTTAGGACACGGGCAGGATGAACGGGAGTGGGTGTGAGTTAGGACACGGGCAGGATGAACGGGACTCGGTGTGAGTTAGGACACGGGCAGGATGAACGGGAGTCGGTGTGAGTTAGGACACGGGCAGGATGAACGGGACTGGGTGTGAGTTAGGACACGGGCAGGATGAACGGGAGTGGGTGTGAGTTAGGACACGGGCAGGATGAACGGGAGTGGGTGTGAGTTAGGACACGGGCAGGATGAACGGGAGTGGGTGTGAGTTAGGACACGGGCAGGATGAACGGGAGTGGGTGTGAGTTAGGACACGGGGCAGGATGAACGGGAGTGGGTGTGAGTTAGGACACGGGCAGGATGAACGGGAGTGGGTGTTAGTTAGGACACGGGCAGGATGAACGGGAGTGGGTGTGAGTTAGGACACGGGCAGGATGAACGGGAGTGGGTGTGAGTTAGGACACGGGCAGGATGAACGGGAGTGGGTGTGAGTTAGGACACGGGCAGGATGAACGGGAGTGGGTGTGAGTTAGGACACGGGCAGGATGAACGGGACTCGGTGTGAGTTAGGACACGGGCAGGATGAACGGGACTCGGTGTGAGTTAGGACACGGGCAGGATGAACGGGAGTGGGTGTGAGTTGGGACACGGGCAGGATGAACGGGAGTGGGTGTGAGTTAGGACACGGGCAGGATGAACGGGACTCGGTGTGAGTTAGGACACGGGCAGGATGAACGGGAGTGGGTGTGAGTTAGGACACGGGCAGGATGAACGGGACTCGGTGTGAGTTAGGACACGGGCAGGATGAACGGGAGTGGGTGTGAGTTAGGACACGGGCAGGATGAACGGGACTCGGTGTGAGTTAGGACACGGGCAGGATGAACGGGACTCGGTGTGAGTTAGGACACGGGCAGGATGAACGGGAGTGGGTGTGAGTTAGGACACGGGCAGGATGAACGGGAGTGGGTGTGAGTTAGGACACGGGCAGGATGAACGGGACTGGGTGTGAGTTAGGACACGGGCAGGATAAACGGGAGTGGGTGTGAGTTAGGACACGGGCAGGATAAACGGGAGTGGGTGTGAGTTAGGACACGGGCAGGATGAACGGGACTCGGTGTGAGTTAGGACACGGGCAGGATGAAAGGGAGTGGGTGTGAGTTAGGACACGGACAGGATGAACGGGACTCGGTGTGAGTTAGGACACGGGCATGATGAACGGGAGTGGGTGTGAGTTAGGACACGGGCAGGATGAACGGGACTCGGTGTGAGTTAGGACACGGACAGGATGAACGGGAGTGGGTGTGAGTTAGGACACGGGCAGGATGAACGGGACTCGGTGTGAGTTAGGAGACGGGCAGGATGAACGGGAGTGGGTGTGAGTTAGGACACGGGCAGGATGAACGGGAGTGGGTGTGAGTTAGGACACGGGCAGGATGAACGGGAGTGGGTGTGAGTTAGGACACGGGCAGGATGAACGGGAGTGGGTGTGAGTTAGGACACGGGCAGGATGAACGGGACTCGGTGTGAGTTAGGACACGGGCAGGATGAACGGGACTCGGTGTGAGTTAGGACACGGGCAGGATGAACGGGACTGGGTGTGAGTTAGGACACGGGCAGGATGAACGGGAGTGGGTGTGAGTTAGGACACGGGCAGGATGAACGGGAGTGGGTGTGAGTTAGGACACGGGCAGGATGAACGGGAGTGGGTGTGAGTTAGGACACGGGCAGGATGAACGGGACTCGGTGTGAGTTAGGACACGGGCAGGATGAACGGGAGTGGGTGTGAGTTAGGACACAGGCAGGATGAACGGGACTCGGTGTGAGTTAGGACACGGGCAGGATGAACGGGACTCGGTGTGAGTTAGGACACGGGCAGGATGAACGGGAGTGGGTGTGAGTTAGGACACGGGCAGGATGAACGGGAGTGGGTGTGAGTTAGGACACGGGCAGGATGAACGGGACTCGGTGTGAGTTAGGACACGGGCAGGATGAACGGGACTCGGTGTGAGTTAGGACACGGGCAGGATGAATGGGACTCGGTGTGAGTTAGGACACGGGCAGGATGAACGGGACTCGGTGTGAGTTAGGACACGGGCAGGATGAACGGGACTCGGTGTGAGGTAGGACACGGGCAGGATGAACGGGAGTGGGTGTGAGTTAGGACACGGGCAGGATGAACGGGACTCGGTGTGAGTTAGGACACGGGCAGGATGAACGGGACTGGGTGTGAGTTAGGACACGGGCAGGATGAACGGGACTCGGTGTGAGTTAGGACACGGGCAGGATGAACGGGACTGGCTGTGAGTTTGGACACGGGCAGGATGAACGGGACTCGGTGTGAGTTAGGACACGGGCAGGATGAACGGGACTCGGTGTGAGTTAGGATATGGCGCAGCAGAGTTTTAGATGAGTTGATGGTTACGGAGGGTGGAAGATGTGGGGCCGGCCAGGAGAGTGTTGGAATCGTGCAGCCTGGAGGTAAGAAAACCATTGCGTTTTGTCTGTCACAGCCCAGACTGAAAACTCAAAGGTCAGGTTATGTTGACGTTCAAAACAATCAGATAAACAACACAGAAAGCAAACCAGTTACTTAATGCTGGGTTCTTCTGACCTGGAACCTGAAATTCACAAAGATTTTCCAATTAGCAAAGCTCTCTCCCCAAACCAAGTGACTTGGAGCTGATTCTGCTGTACGATGTGGCCCGAGAGGCTGAGTCAGGCACTGCACCGTCCCTCTCACATTGCTCCTGTCCTGGGACTCTCAGTGAGCAATGCACAGGTGGTTGGGATGCAGGGATCGGTCCCAGCACTAAGGGAAGATTGGAGGGAGGGGGTAAGAGCTGGTTAATATCAGGACTGCGGGGGAGGAGGGGAGGGGGGGGAAGAGCTGGTTAATATCAGGACCGGGGGGGGGGTGGTGCGGTGGGGGCGGGGGAGGATCGGAGGGAGCCTGGTTTCTGGTGGGTGAGGGGGAGTTAAAATCCCTCCCTCGACATTACAATTGTACCAATTTGGAAAAAAGAAAGAATTGCTTTTCTCCAGCGTTTCACGACCACCGGACGTCCCAAAGTGCTTTACAGCCAATGAGCGGTAGCGTAGTGGTAATGTCACTGGGACCTGGACTAATGATCCAGAGACATGGGTTCAAATCCCACCACAGCAGCTGGGGAATTTAAATTCAGTTAATTAAATAAATCTGGAATTAAAAAGCTAGTGTCAGTAATGGTGACCATGTAACTACTGGATTGTCGTAAAAACCCACCTTGTTCACTAATGTCCTTTAGGGAAGGAAATCTGCCGTCCTTACCCGGTCTGGCCGATATGTGACTCCAGACCCACAGCAATGTGGTTGACTCTTAACTGCCCTCTGAAATGGCCGAGCGAGACACTCAGTTGTAAGAAACTACTACGAAACATAGTAAGAATCAGAGGGGCTGCCCGGTATTGACCTTGGCAACGGCTATGGAGATGGCAATGGCACACCCTGCCCAGTCGACCTTGCAAAGTCCTCCTCACCAATATCGGGGGACTTGTGCCAAAATTGGGAGAGCTGTCCCACAGACTAGTCATGCAACAGCCTGACATAGTCATACTCACAGAATCATACCTTTCAGCCAATGTCCCAAACTCCTCCATCACCATCCCTGGGTATGTCCTGTCCTGCCAGCAGGATAGGCATAGGAGCAGGAGTAGGCCATTCGGCCCCTCGAGCCTGCTCCGCCATTCAATGAGATCATGGCTGATCATCCTAATTCAGTACCCTGTCCCTGATATTTAATGAATTGGCCTCAACTGCCTTCTGTGGTAGAGAATTCCACAGGTTCACCACTCTCTGGGTGAAGAAATTCCTCCTCATCTCAGTCCTAAATGACCACTGGTTCTGGACTCCCCTGCCATCAGGAACATCCTTCTTGTGTCTAGTCCTGTTAGAATTTTATAAGTTTCAATGAGATCCCCTCTCATTCTTCTAAACTCCAGCGAATATAAGCCTAATCGACCCAATCTCTCCTCATACGTCATGCCTGCCATCCCAGGTATCAGTCTGGTGAATCTTCGCTGCACTCTCTCCATGGCAAGAACATCCTTCCTCAGATAAGACGAGCAAAACTGCACACAGTACTCAAGGTGTGGTCTCACCAATGCCCTGTACAACTGCAGCAAGACATCCTTGTTCCTGTACTCGAATCCACTCGCTACGAAGGCCAACATACCATTTTGCCTTCTTAACCACCTGCTGCACCTGCATGCTTACCTTCAGCGACTGGTGCACAAGGACACCCAGGTCTCGTTGCACTTCCCCTTCTCCCAATCTATTGCCGTTCAGATAATAATCTGTCTTCCTGTTTTTGCCACCGAAGTGGATAACCTCGCATTTATCCACATTATACTGCATTTGGCATGCATCTGCCCAATCACCCAACCTGTCCAAATCATCCTGGAGTTTCTCTGCATCCTCCTCACAGCACAAACACCCACCCAGCTTTGTGTCATCTGCAAACTTGGAGATATTACTTCTAAGGATAAGGGGTAAGCCATTTAGGACAGAGATGAGGAGGAATTTCTTCACCCAGAGAGTGGTGAACCTGTGGAATTCTCTACCACAGAAGGCAGTAGAGGCCAATTCATCAAGAAGGAGTTGGATATATTTCTTAAGGCCTACTCCTGCTCCTATCTTCTATGTTTCTATCTAGTTCCCTCGTCTAGATCATTTATATATATTGTGAATAGCTGGGGTCCTAGCACCGATCCCTGTGGTGCTATCAAGCGGCACTTACTCACCAATAACCTGCTCACTGATGCCCAGTTTGGGTTCCGCCAAGACCACTCGGCTCCCGACCTCATTACAGCCTTGGTCCAAACATGGACAAAAGAGCTGAATTCCAGGGGGTGAGGTAAGAGTGATTGCCCTTGGCATCAAGGCAGCATTTGACAGAGTGTAGCATCAAGGAGCCCTAGTAAAACTGAAGTCAATGTGAATCGGGGGAAAATGCTCCACAGGCTGGAGTCATAGTCGTAGAGTCATACAGGACAGAAAGAGGTCCTTCGGCCCATTGTGTCTGCGCCGGCCATCAAGCCCTATCTATTCTAACCCCATTTTCCAGCACTTGGTCCATAGCCTTGTATGCTATAGCATTTCAAGTGCTCATCTAAATGCTTCTTGAATGTTGTGAGGGTTCCTGCCTCTTACCACCCTTTCAGGCAGTGAGTTCCAGATTCCAACCACCCTCTGGGTGAAAAAGTTTTTCCTCAAATCCCCTCTAAAACACCTTGAAACTATGCCCCCTGGTTATTGACCCCTCTACTAAGGGGAAAAGTTCCTTTCTATCTACCCTATCTATGCTCCTCATAATTTTGTACACCTCAATCAGGACCCCCCTCAGCCTTCTCTGCTTGAAGGAAAACAACCCCAGCCTGTCCAGTCTCTCTTCATAGCTGAAGCGCTCCAGCCCAGGTAACATCCTGGTGAATCTCCTCTACACCCTCTCCAATGCAATCACATCCTTCCTATAATGTGGCGACCAGAACTGCACACAGTATTCCAGCTGTGGCCTAACTAGCGTTTTGTACAGCTCCATCATAACCTCCCTGCTCTTATATTCTATGCCTCGGCTAATGAAGGCAAGTATCCCATATGCCTTTTTAACCACCTTATCTACCTGTCCTGCTGCCTTCAGGGATCTATGTACATGCACACCAAGGTCCCACTGATCCTCTGTTCTTCCTAGGGTCCGACCATTCATTGTGTATTCCCTTGCCTTGTTAGTCCTCCCAAAATGCATCACCTCACACTTTTCAGGGTTAAATTCCATTTGCCACTGTTCTGCCCATCTAACCATCCCGTCTATATCATCCTGTAGCCTGAGGCTTCCCTCCTCGCTATTTACCACACCACCAATTTTCGTGTCATCTGCGAACTTACTGATCATACCTCCTACATTCATATCTAAATCATTAATGTACACTACAAACAGCAAGGGACCCAGCACCAATCCCTGCGGTACACCGCTGGACACAGGCTTCCAGTCACAAAAACAACCTTCGACCATCACCCTCTGCCTCCTGCCACTAAGCCAATTTTGGATCCAATGTGCCAAAATGCCCTGGATCCCATGGGCTCTTATCTTCGTGACCAGTCTCCCATGTGGGACTTTGTCAAAAGCCTTACTGAAGTCCATGTAGACTACATCAACTGCACTACCCTCATCCACGCACCTAGTCACCCCCTCGAAAAATTCAATCAAATTGGTTAGACATGATCTCCACCTAACAAAGCCATGCTGACTATCCCTGATTAATCCTTGCCTCTCCAAGTGGAGACTAATTCTGTCCCTCAGAATTTTTTCCAATAATTTCCCTACCACTGATGTTAGGCTCACTGGCCTGTAATTCCCTGGTTTATCCCTACTACCCTTCTTGAATAATGGTACTACGTTAGCTGTTCTCCAGTCCTCTGGCACCTCCCCTGTGGCCAGAGAGGTTCTGAAAATTTGTGTCAGAGCCCCTGCAATCTCCTCCCTTGCCTCACACAGCAGCCTGGGATACATCTCGTCTGGGCCTGGGGATTTATCCACTTTTAAGCCCGCTAAAACCGCTTGTACCTCCTCCCTCTCAATGCTAATTTGTTCAAGTGTATCACAACCCCCCTGCCTGATTTCTATGCCTACATCGTCCTTCTCCATAGTGAACACAGATGCAAAATATTCATTTGAAACTCACCTACATCTTCCGGCTCGACACACAGATTGCCACTTTGGTCCCTAATGGGCCCTACTCTTTCCCTGGTTATCCTCTTGCCCTTAATATACTTATAAAACACCTTGGGATTTTCCTTTATTTTGCCCGCCAGTGTTTTTTCATGCCCTCTCTTCGCTCTCCAAATTTCTTTTTTAAGTACCCCTCTGCACTTTCTATACTCCTCTAGGGCTTCCACTGTTTTTAGTCCTTTGTATCTGCCAAAAGCCTCCCTTTTTTTCCTAATCCATTCTTGTATGTCCCTTGACATCCAGGGTTCCCTGGACTTGTTGGTCCCACCCTTGACTTTTACAGGAACATGTTGGTGCTGTACACTCTCCATTTCCTTTCTGAATGACTCCCACTGCTCTGATGTGGATTTTCCTACAAGTAGCTGATCCCAGTACACTTTGGCCAGATCCTGCCTTATCATATTAAAATCGGTTTTCCCCCAATTTAGAACCTTTATTTCTGGTCCATCTTTGTCCTTTTCCATGACTACCTTAAATCTCACCGAATTATGGTCACTGTCACCAAAATGCTCTCCTACTGACACTTCTACCACTTGCCCGGCTACATTCCCTAGAATTAGGTCCAGTACCGCCCCCTCTCTTGTAGGACTTTCTACATGTTGGCTCAAAAAGCTCTCCTGAATGCACTTTAAGAATTCCGCACCCTCCAAGCCTTTCACACTCTGACTATCCCAGTTAATATTGGGGAAGTTGAAATCCCCTACTATTATTACCCTATTATTTCTACACTTCTCTGAGATTTACCTACATATCTGTTCCTCTATCTCCCCCTGACTGTTTGGGGGCCTATAGTACACTCCCAGCAAAGTGCTTGCCCCCTTTTTGTTTTTAAGTTCTACCCATATGGCCTCATTAGAGGAACCTGCTAAGATATCATCCCTCCTTACTGCAGTAATTGACTCCTTGATTAATATTGCAACACCCCCTCCTCTTTTACACCCCCTTCTGTCTCGCCTGAAGATTCTATACCCCGGAATATTGAGCTGCCAGTCCTGCCCCTCCCTCAACCATGTCTCTGTGATAGCAACAATATCATACCCCCATGTGTTCATCAACACCTTCAATTCATCTGCCTTATTCATAAGACTCCTTGCCTATATTAATGATCTAGACGAAGGAACTAGATGTAATATCTCCAAGTTTGCAGACGACACAAAGCTGGGTGGGCGTTTGTGCTGTGAGGAGGATGCAGAGAAACTCCAGTATGATTTGGGCAGGTTGGGTGATTGGGCAGATGCATGGCAGATGCAGTATAATGTGGATAAATGCGAGGTTATCCACTTTGGTGGCAAAAACAGGAAGACAGATTATTATCTGAACGGCAATAGATTGGGAAAAGGGGAAGTGCGACGAGACCTGGGTGTCCTTGTGCACCAGTCGCTGAAGGTAAGCATGCAGGTGCAGCAGGCAGTTAAGAAGGCAAATGGTATGTTGGCCTTCATAGCGAGAGGGTTCGAGTACAGGAGCAAGGATGTCTTGCTGCAGTTGTACAGGGCCTTGGTGAGACCACACCTTGAGTATTGTGTGCAGTTTTGGTCGCCTTATCTGAGGAAGGGCGTTCTTGCCATGGAAGGAGTGCAGCGAAGATTCACCAGACTGATACCTCGGATGGCAGGAATGACGTATGAAGGGAGATTGGGTCGATTAGATTTATTTTCGCTAGAGTTTAGAAGAATGAGAGGGGATCTCATTGATACTTATAAAATTCTAACAGGACTAGACAGACTAGATGCAGGAAGGATGTTCCCGATGGTCGGGGAGTCCAGAACCAGGGGTCACAGTCTAAGGATAAGGGGTAGGCCATTTAGGACAGAGATGAGGAGGAATTTCTTCACCCAGAGAGTGGTGAACCTGTGGAATTCACTACCACAGAAGGCAGTTGAGGCCAACTTATTAAATATATTCAAGAAGGAGTTAGATATATTTCTTAAGGCTAAAGGGATCAAGGGATATGGGGAGAAAGCAGGGACAGGGTACTGAATTTGAATGATCAGCCATGATCTCATTGAATGGCGGAACAGGTTCAAGGGGCCGAATGGCCTACTCCTGCTCCTATCTTCTATGTTTCTATGCATTAAAATGCCATCCAGCCTTGCCATACTCCCTTGCGCCGTTACATATTTGCTCTGCCTTCCAGACTGACTTGTTTTTTCCTCTATATTTGGCTGTGCATCACCCCCTACTATAGCTCCACTCCATATCCCATCCCCCTGCCAAATTAGTTTAAACCTCCCCGCAAGGATGTTGGTCCTGTTCCAGTTCAGGTGCAACCCATCCGACTTGTACAGGTCCCACCTTCCCAGAAACAGACCCAGTGATCCAGGAAACTAAAGCCCTCGCTCCTGCACCAACTCTTTAGCCACGCATTCATCTGCTCTATCCTCCTATTCCTATACTCACTAGCACGTGGCACCGGGAATAATCCAGAGATTACAACCTTTGAAGTCCTGCTTTTTAATCTGCTACCTAGGACCTCATCCCTCTTTCTACCTAGCACAAAGGAAGATGGTTGTGGTGATTGAAGGTCAATCATCACAGCCCCAGGACATCGCTGCAGGAGTTCCTGAGGGCAGTGTTCTAGGCCCAACCATCTTCAGCTGCTTCATCAATGACCTTCCCTCCAACATGTCAGAAATGGGGATGTTCGCTGATGACTGCACAGTGTTCAGCGCCATTCGCAACTCCTCAGATAATGAAGCAGTACATGCCCGCATGCAACAAGACCTGAACAACGTTCAGGCTTGGGCTGATAAGTGGCAGGTAACATTCACGCCACAGAAGCGGCAGGCAATGACTATCTCCAACAAGCGAGAGTCTAACCACCTCCCAAGATATTCAACGGTATTACCATCGCCGAATCCCCCACCATCAACAGCCTGGGGGTCACCACTGACCAGAAACTTAACTGGACCAGCCACATAAGAGGCGGGGTGGGGCCTATTAGGGACAAAGAAGGTGATATATGCTTAGAGGCACAGGGCAAGGCTAGATTACTTAATGAGTATTTTGTATCAGTATTTACTAAGGAAGAGGAGGTCAGAGGCTAGGTATTCTGCGGCGAGTGTCTCACCTCCTGACTCCCCAAAGCCTTTCCACCATCTACATGGCACAAGTAAGGAGTGTGAAAACTGCAAAACCGCTAAAGTGACGTCACAACCGGGGAAGGAGCTGATTGGTAAGTAGGACCTGGTGAGTATTTCTACAGACCAGTTGTTAAAGTAAAAGTAAGGTCTCTAGTTTAGAGTAAGTAGTGTGTAAAGTGAAGTAAGGTCCCTAGTGTATTTAATATTCTTTAATTTAAAGGAAGTAAAGGGAGTAAATTAAGGGTAGGACATGGCAGGGCAACTCGGCAGCGTGGACTGCTCCTCCTGTGCCATGTGGGAAGTCAGGGACACTTTCGGTGTCGAGGGTGAACACGTGCAGGAAGTGTCTCCAGCTGCAGCTACTCGAAATCCGCGTTTCGGAGTTGGAGCTGCGGCTGGAGTCACTGTGGAGCATCCGCGAAGCTGAGATCTACATGGATAGCATGTTTAATGAGGTGGTCACACCGCAGGTAAAGAGTGCACAGACAGAAAGGGAATGGGTGACCACCAGGCAGAGTAAAAGAACTAGGAAGGTAGTGCAGGAATCCCAGGGTCCATCTCCCTCTCCAACAGATTTTCCGTTTTGGATACTGCTGGGGGAGATGGTTTCTGAGGGGAATGCAGCAAGAGCCAAGTCGATGGCACTACGAGTGGCTCAGCTGCACAGGAGGGGAGGAAAAAGAGTGGGAGAGCAATAGTGATAGGGGATTCTATCGTAAGGGAAACAGGTAGATGTTTCTGTGGCCGCAGACGTGACTGAAGACATGGTATGTTGCATCCCTGGTGCCAGGGTCAAGGATGTCACTGAACGGCTGCAGGACATTCTGAAGGGGGAGGGTGAACAGCCAGAGGTCGTGGTCCATATTGGTACCAACGACATAGGTAGAAAGAGGGATGAGGTCCTGCAAGCAGAATATAGGGAGCTAGGAAATAAATTAAAAAGCAGGACCTCAAAGGTAGTAATCTCAGGATTACTCCCAGTGCCACGTGCTAGTGAGAGCAGAAATAGGAGAATAGACCAGATGAATGCGTGGCTGGAGAGATGGTGGAGGAGGGAGGGATTTAAATTTCTGAGGCATTGGGACCGATTCTGGGGAAGGTGGGACCTGTACAAGCTGGGTGGATTACACCTTGGCAGAAACGGTACCAACATCCTCGCAGGGGGGTTTGCTAGTGCTGTTGGGAAGGATTTAAACTAGTTTGTCAGGGGGCTGGGAACCTAAGTGTGGACCCAGAACGAAGAGAAACAAAGCTGGAAGTGCAAGTTAGAAAAGTAGTCAGCAAAACTAGTGGGGAGCAGAAACAAAGGCCAACAGTAAAGAGGGCCAAAGTGCAGAAAAATATTAAACAGGCAAAGGTGAAGGCACTTTATCTAAATGCACGTAACATTTGCAACAAGGTGGATGAATTAATGGCACTAATAGAAGCACGGTGGCATAGTGGTTAGCACTGTTGCCTCACAGCGCCAGGGACCCGGGTTCAAATCCGGCCTCGGGTGACTGTCTGTGTGGAGTTTGCACATTCTCCCCGTGTTTGCGTGGGTTTCCTCCGGGTGCTCCGGTTTCCTCCCACAGTCCAAAGATGTGTGGGTTAGGTTGATTGGCCATGATAAAAAAAAATTGACCCTTAGTGTTAGGGAGGATTAAATACGTGCGGTTACGGGGATAGGGCTTGGGTGGGATGGCTGTCGGTGTAGGGACCGGGTGCTAGGGTTTGGATGATCAGCCATGATCTCGTTGAATGGCAGAGCAGGCTCGAAGGGCCGAATGGCCTACTCCTGCTTCTATGTAAATGGATATGATGTAATTGCCATTACAGAGACATGGTTGCAGGGTAACCAAAGCTGGGAACTGAATGTTCCAGGGTACTCAACATTTAGGAAGGACAGACAAAAAGGAAAAGGAGGTGGCGTAGCACTGTTAATAAGGGATGAGATCGGTATGGTAGAGATAAAAGATCTTGGCTCGGCAGATCGTGATGTAGAACTGGAATCAGTTTGGGTGGAGCTAAGAAACAGCAAAGGGCGGAAAACATTGGTGGGAGTTGTGTATAGGCCACCAAACAGTAATGGTAATGTAGGGCACAGCATCAATCAAGAAATTAGAATTGCATGTAACAAGGGCAATACGGTAATCATGGGGGACTTTAATCTACATATTGACGGGGCAAATCAAATTACCACTAATGGTATGGAGGGCGAATTCTTGGAATGCATGCGAGATGGGTTCCTGGCTCAGTATGTGGAGGAACCAACCAGGGAACAAGCTATTCTGGATCTGGTACTGTGTAATGAGAAAGGGCTAATCAATAATCTTGTGGTAAAGGGGCTTTAGGGACAAGTGACCATAATATGATTGAATTTTACATTAAGTTTGAGAGTGATGTAGTCCAATCTGAAACTAAGGTCTTCAATCTAAACAGAGGAAACTACAAGGGTATGAGGGACAAGTTGGCCATGGTAGATTGGGAGACTACATTAAAAGGTATGAAGGTGGACATACAATGGCTAACATTCAAGGAAATACAGGAAACTCTTTTTTATCCTGCACCGACGGGACCGGCGTGGTGCCGGTTTATCAAAAAGTCCGGATTACAGAGAGTTATAGTAAAAGGTACGAGAGCTCCGTACACAGCAACAAATCCAGGCTTCCCTGTTGCTTAGCAACAGCTGCAAGAACCCGGCCACAGACCAAGCGCCCCTGTTGCTTAGCAACAAGTGCAGAAACCCCCGATTATGTTGTGTCTGTGTATAATAAGACACAGACTGCAGGAGAACGGTACAACAGGTGTTTACTCAACGTGGCTCACGCTGGAACTGATCTGTACAGATTACTGCTCAGTGCTATATACAGGTGTGGTCACTGCCGGTACTGCAGTATACATGAGCTGTAAAAAGTAGATCCCCCCTTAAAGGTATATACATTACAATTCCTCCCCTTTTAGATTAACAGTACCATAACACTCATTTAACAATTAAATATCAAACTAATTACAATTAACACTTTTAACATGCAACATTAGCTGAAAATAGTCTATTTATATATTCAGTCTTTGGGGAGGCTTCCTGATCCTTTCTGGATAGCGCCTTTCCCGAGTGTCTTGCTCTTGGTGCGGAGGCGATTCTGGCCCCCTGTCGTCGGTTGGTTCATCAGCTTCCGATGCTACTGTTTCTGGGGTAGATGCGACCTGTACGTCGGGTTCATCACCAGGTACGTATGGGCGAGGCATGGGGTTGACTTGTTCCTGTGACTCTAGGATCTGGTCAGCATGGCGTCTCACGATGCTCTCCCCAACGTCCACTGTGTACATTAGTGGGCCCTGCCGTGTGCATATCGTTCCTGGCTGCCATTTTTCTGTTCAGTAGTCGCGGGCCAAGACTGGTTGCCCTACATTGAAGCTCCTTGTTGGCTTCTCATGGATGTGCTGGAATTGCTTACTCTCAACATCTCTTCGTACGTTTGGTCTGAGCAAATCCAGGCGAGATCTTAACCTTCGGTTAAAGAACATCATGGCTGGGGCCTGGTTGGTGACTGCATGTGTCGCATTCCGGTAGGCGAACAGGAAATTGTCCACCTTGTGCCGCAGCGGAATGTTGTCATTGTACATAGCCTTTATTGCCTTCTTAAAGGTTTGTACGAACCTCTCAGCCAATCCATTTGTGGCTGGATGATACGGGGCGGATGTGTAATGCCTTACCCCATTCTTTTTCAAGAACCTCCGGAACTCTTCGGACACAAACTGTGGTCCGTTGTCGGAGCAAATTTGTTCTGGCAAGCCATTCCTGGCAAAAATGGTCCGTAGGACTGCAATAATTTTCTCTGTGGTGGTGGAGGACATTTTGATGACCTCAGGCCATTTTGAGTGCGCATCCACGGCTATTAAAAACATTGAGTCCATGAATGGACCAGCAAAATCAATATGCACCCGTTGCCATGGAGATGAGGGCCACTCCCATGGGTGTAGAGGGGCCTGCGGTGGTGCATTTTGGACTTTCTGGCATCCTGAGCAGCTCTTGGTCAGGTCCTCGATTTGTTTATCGATTCCCAGCCACCACACATAAGCCCTGGCTAGGCTTTTCATTTTTACCCCTCCCAGATGACCCTCATGAAGCTCATTGAGCACTCTATCCCTTAACTTGGGTGGAATTACCACTCGGGATCCACACATCAAGGTCCCCGGCACACTGACAGCTGTTCTCTCCTTGTCGAAAATGCTGGCAACAGTGAGTCGCCATGTGCTGGCCATCCCTTCACCGTCAAATCATATACCCGAGACAGTGTTGGGTCATTTCGGGTTTCCTTTTCGATACAAGCGTTAGTTACCGGTAGGTATTCAACTATAGTCGAATGGAATATTTCGACAGGATCCACTGCTGGTGCTTCCTCCGCAGTAGGCAGTGGCAGGCGTGATAGCCCATCAGCATTTCCATGCTGTTTCGTGCCCTTATATTCAATCTCATAGTGGTGCGCCCCTAGAAAAGTGGCCATCTTTGTAGTCGTTGCGCAGTCATCACCGGAACGCCCTTCTTCGGATTAAAAATGGAGACAAGAGGCTGGTGATCAGTCAGCAAGGTGAATTTCTGCCCGTGCAGATAATGATTGAACTTTTTCACTCCCCACACTAGGCTGAGGGCCTCCCTGTCAATCTGGGAGTAGTTATGCTCGGCTGAGGTTAGTGATCGAGACGCAAAGGCTATTGGCCTCTCTGAGCCGTCCGAGAATTTGTGCATAAGGACTTTAAAAAATTTTGGGCTTGCGTTTTCTTCAATTTTAACCGTCGCTGTCATGCCTTTTAGTGTTCCGAGTCCTTGCTGGAACACTTATTTCGCGTCAGTTAGGATCTTTGACAGTCGCCCAGCTGTGACGTCGTCATCCTTTTTGTCAGCCACAGTCAGTGCCTGTATGGAATGCCAATCCAGTTGTATTTTCCGGATCCATTCACGTCCCAGTAATGGTGGTCCTCCATCTTGCAATACATACAGGTCTAGTTTTGGTGTTTCCTTATCGTTATATATAACGGTCACCCTTATTTTTCCTTTGGGGTAGACTTTTTGCCCCGTGTACGTCTTCAAAATAATTTTTGTGTCTCTCAAGGGTATGTGTGAGGATAGCCGCTCGTAGTCCCGTCGGTTTATGACTGTTAGGGCTGATCCTGTGTCCAATTCCATCTTTACCTGGACTCCTGCTATCTTGAGAGTGACCCAAATGGTTCGGTGATCCTCCGTTGTGATCACATTATGTAGTTTCAGACAACTCAGTTCCCTGCTTTCGGAGTCGTTATCACTCTTTTGTTCGTCTGAACTATTCTCCGTCATCTTATGTACCTTCTTGTACTTTTCTTTGGTAGGTTTCTTATTGCTGGTTTTCTTTCCCGACCTGCAGACTCGTGCTATGTGTCCTACTTTTCCACACTGTCTGCACACTTTGTCTTTGAACCAGCAATCATTCTGGTCGTGTGTTGTTCTGCCGCAGCGATAGCACTTCTCTGTTCCATATGACATTTCGTTTGTGCCATATTCTTGCGGTCTCTGTTGTATCTCTGCAGCGCCCCGTGCTGCTGCTTCATATGATACTGCAATGCTGAAAGCCTTTTCCAGCGTAAGGTCCTTTTCAGATAAAAGCCGTTTCTGGGTTCCTTCACTTTGAAGTCCACACACAAACTTGTCCCTTAAGGTATCTGCCAGTCCCGCTCCAAACTGGCAGTGTTTCGATAGTTTGCGCAGTTCTGTTAAATAATCAGCATTGCTTTCATCCTTATGCTGGTTCCGTTTGTGAAATTTGAATCTTTCTGCTATCAGCAGCGGTGTGGGGTTTAAATGTTCCTGTAGTATCGTTACTATGTCTTCAAAACTCTTTTCCATTGGCTTCGTTGGGGTTACTAGATTTCGTAATGAACCATACGTCTTTGCACCCATTAAATTTAACAATACCGACGCTTTCTTGTCATCTGACACCTCATTTGCCTTGCAGTATACCTCTATTCGTTCGACATATGTAGTCCAATCTTCGACTTCATTGTCAAATGCGGTGATACTGCCATTCTTCGGCATTTTGGGTGTGGTTTAAAATGGCGTCTCCCAATGACTTAAAATGGCGTCTCCCGCGCTTTCCTTCCTCCCCCGCTGCTGCCAACGCCGCTCCCGGCGGTTCTCGTGGCAATGGCAGCGCCCTGTAGGTTTTGCGCGCTTCTCCTGTGCTGCTGCCAACACCGCTCTCGGCGGTCCTCGTGGCAATGGCGGCGCCTTGCGGGTTTCTGTGCATCTCTCTCTCCCTCTCTCCGACGCTGCTCGGCCCCTGAACACCGGCTGTGCCCTGTGCGCTCTGCCCTCTCTCTCTCTCCCCCGTCGACGCTGCTCGGCCCTTTGCTGTGCCGCTCGGTCGGGCTCTAGCCCGCTGCTGTCCGGGAAAGGTCTGCGCACTACCTGTTGCCAGCCCGTTTCGCTGGACCACCTCGACTGGAAAGCCAAGCCTGGCTCTCGACAGCCTCCCCCGCAATTCTCGAGTCTCTGCTGGATGACTGGGCGGTTGCCCGTGGTTGACGCCCGAGTCTCTGGCCTTGACCTCCAATCCACTGATCTCCAGGAACGAATCCCCGGGAGGTGATGCAGAGTTGCAGGTAGGTTCGAACTTGCCTTGTCGCCAATGTTGTGTCTGTGTATAATAAGACACAGACTGCAGGAGAACGGTATAACAGGTGTTTACTCAACGTGGCTCACACGGGAACTGGTCTGTACAGATTACTACTCAGTGCTATATACAGGTGTGGTCACTGCCGGTACTGCAGTATACATGAGCTATAAAAAGTAGGTCCCCCCTTAAAGGTATATACATTACAGATTACGCAGCCAAGAATCAAGAAACGGCCACTAATATGAAGAAAAACTTAACTGAACCTATTCCTGAACTTTGCCGGTTAACCGAGATTTCCGGTTGTTTGGGTGCCGGTAAATCGAGAGTTTCCCGTAATGCGTAATTTGCAACAAACGGCGCTGGAGGAGAGCAGACGTGTCTCTGTGAGCTCCCACAGCTTTGTTTATTTTTGAATTTTCCACCCTTTTTCGCTGCTGCTGCCGCTCTACCTTCGCTTTGGGGCCTATCTACCTGCCTCGCCTCTGGGCCTACCTGCCTTTCCGTCGCCGCTCGGCCGCCTCGTCTCCCGCGGGTCCGCTGCTGCTGCCGCCGCTTTGGGGCCTATCTGCCTCGCCTCTGGGCCTACCAGCCTCATCGTCGCCGTTCGGCCGCCTCGTCTCCCGCAGGTCCGCTGCTGCTGCCGCCGCTTTGGGGCCTATCTACCTGCCTCGCCTCTGGGCCTACCTGCCTTTCCGTCGCCGCTCGGCCGCCTCGTCTCCCGTGGGTCCGCTGCTGCTGCCGCCGCTTTGGGGCCTATCTGTCTCGCCTCTGGGCCTATCTGCCTTGCTTCTGGGCCTACCTGCCTTGCTTCTGGGCTTACCTGCTTCGCCTCTGGGCCTACCTGCCTCATCGTTGCCATTCGGCCGCCTCGGCTCCTGCGGGTCCGCTGCTGCTGCCGCCGCTTTGGGGCCTATCTGCCTCACCTCTGGGCCTATCTGCCTTGCTTCTGGGCCTACCTGCCTCGCCTCTGGGCCTACCTGCCTCGCCTCTGGGCCTACCTGCCTCGCCTCTGGGCCTACCTGCCTCGCCTCTGGGCCTACCTGCCTCGCCTCTGGGCCTACCTGCCTCGCCTCTGGGCCTACCTGCCTCGACTCTGGGCCTACCTGCCTCACAGCCGCCGCCTCGTCTCCCACGGGTCTGCTGCTGCTGCGGCCACTCTGGGCCTACCTGCCTCGCCTCTGGGCCTACCTGCCTCACCTCTGGGCCTACCTGCCTCACAGCCGCCGCCTCGTCTCCCACGGGTCTGCTGTTGCTGCGGCCACTCTGGGCCTATCTGCCTCGCCGCTGCTTTTATCACTGCCGCCGCTCGGCCGCCTCATCTCCCGCGGGTCCGCTGATGCTGCCGCCGCTTTGAGGCCTGTTTGCCTCGCCACTGCTTTTTCTTGTACATTTTACGTACTTTTTATTTATTATCATGTGTGTCCTGAGCGCGAAAGTGGTTATTATATATAGTCGCCAAACACTCTTAGACTTACGGAACATTTCAGTGGATTTTTACGGAAATACAGACATCACAACCAGAAACTTAACAAAGGACTTACCTGTGGAGGTACTGAGGGACAATGGAGAGCAGCGGGGGCAGGGGAGCCCACCCCTCGACCAGAACCATCAGGCCCCGGGGAGTAGGTGCAGACGAGCCCGCAGGTAGGGGCCGCGGGCAGGCCTGCTAGTTAGATCACACCGACGGGGGTGGAAACCAGCCTTGCCCAGCATTCTCCTTGCCAATGTTCAATCTCTGGCAAATAAGATTGACGAGCTGAATTGCCGTATCGCCTCACAGCGGGACATTAGGGAGTGCCGTGTCATGTTCCTAACAGAGTCGTGGCTAACCTCCATGATACCTGACGAGGCGGTGCAGCCCCAGGGATTCTTTTTGTTTCGGGCCGACAGAACAGCTGATTCAATGGGGAAGAACAGAGGCGGGGGTGTCTGCTGCCTGATCAACAACAACTGGTGTACAGATGTCCAGGTACTTTCACAACATTGTTCACCTAATCTGGAACTACTAACAATCAAGTGTCGCCCTTTTTATTTACCGAGGGAAATCTCTGCTATTCTCATGGCAGCAGTTTACATCCAGCCACGAGCCGACGCTAACACTACACTGAGCGAACTTTACAGTGAGGTTAGCAAACTTCAGAACCGGTATCCCGAGGCAGTTCCCATCATTGCGGGAGACTTTAACCACTGTAATCTAAAGAAAGTATTGCCGAAATACTTTCAACACATCTCCTGTCCGACGAGAAATGGAAAAACTCTAGATCACTGCTACACAACAATAAAACACGCCTACCATGCCATTGCTCGGCCGGGCTTCGGCAAGTCAGACCACGTCTCCGTGCTCCTACTTCCTGTTTACAAACAGAAGTTAAAGAGCACACCCACAACAGTGAAAATGGTGCGAAGCTGGACAGCGGACACAGAACTACAACTGCAGGGCGGGCTGGAAATAACGGACTGGAGTGTTTTCAAGAACCCAGACCTGGATGTGTATGCAGGCCACGTCACTGGATACATCAACAGACTGGTGGATGAATGCATTCCCACCAAGACTGTCCGTTTATTTCCCAACCGCAAACCATGGATGAACTCAGACATCCGCAACAAACTAAGAGAACGGTGTACCGCTTTCAAATCAGGGGGCACCAAACTCTACAAGAAGGCCAAGTATGACCTCAGAAAGGCCATCAAAACAGCAAAAAGAGACTATAAGAACAAACTGGAGTCCCAGTACGGCGGGGGCTCTGACGCCAGACGCATGTGGCAGGGACTAAGGGCCATCACCAACCACAAGGGGAGCTCAGCGGGAGTCACCAACACCGATCCCTCCCTACCAGACGAGCCGAACACTTTTTATGCTCGCTTTGAGAGGGAGAACACTGAGCCGGCCATCAAAACCCCCAGCCACCCAGAGGATTACACATTACAGCTGACTGAGTCCGAGGTCCGGAGAACCTTCAGGAGAGTGAAAGCACGGAAGGCAGCCGGCCCAGACGGGGTTCCACCCCGTGTCTTCAAGACCTGCGCAGACCAGCTGGCTCCTGTGTTCACGGACATTTTTAACATCTCATTGCAGCAGTCTGTTGTACCAGTGTGCTTCAAGGAGACAACCATTGTGCCGTTACCTAAGAAGACCAAGGTAACAGGCCTCAATGACCATCGTCCAGTGGCTCTAACATCCATAGCCATGAAGTGCCTGGAAAAGCTGGTCATGACACACATAAGCAGCATCATCCCCGACTCCTTGGACCCGTTCCAGTTCACATATAGGGCGAACAGGTCTGTAGACGATGCCATCTCCCTAACACTACACACTGCCCTGGAACACCTAGACAGGAGGGACACTTACGTCAGACTGTTGTTCATTGACTACAGTTCTGCATTTAATACTATTATTCCCTCCAAGCTGGTCCTGAAACTGAGGGACCTAGGCCTGGGCACCCCCATCTGCAATTGGATTCTGGATTTCCTGACTGGTAGGCCCCAAGTGGTGAAAATAGGGAACAACACCTCATCCACTCTGGTCCTCAACACCGGAGCGCCACAAGGCTGCTGCCTCAGTCCTTGGCTGTACTCTCTGTTTACACATGACTGTACAGCCATACACAGCAACAACCGGATCATCAAGTTTGCCGACGACACCACAGTAATTGCCCTGATAAGCAACGACGATGAGACGGAGTACAGAGATGAGATAGTGCAGCTGATGAGATGGTGCAATGACAATAACCTTGCCCTGAACATTGGCAAGACTAAGGAGCTCATCGTGGACTTCAGAAGCCACCGCGGGAACCACCGCCCCATCAGCATAGACGGGACACCAGCGGAAGTCGTCAGTTGCTTCCGATTCCTGGGACTGCAGATCTCCGATGGCCTGGCCTGGAATCACAACACTGAGCCATGCTGAAGAAGGCACACCAGCGCCTCTACCCTCTACGGTGCCTGAGGAAATGCGGCATAAGCACACAGTGGCTTGTGAACTTTTACCGCGGCACCATAGAGAGCGTCCTGACGGGTGGTGTCAATGTGTGGTATGGTAACACCACTGCACTGGACAGGAAAGCCATCCAGAGGGTTGTGAGGACGGCAGAAAAGATCATCGGGTGTGCACTTCCATCCATCGAGGAGATCTTTCAGATTAGGTGTCGGAACAAGGCCCGCTCCATCATCCAGGACCCCAATCACCCTGGGCACGAACTGTTCCCCCTCCTGCGGTCCGGCCGTCGGTACCGCAGCATCCGAACCAGGACCAGCAGGTTCAAGAACAGTTTCTACCCACAGGCAGTGCGCCTACTGAACTGCTAACCGCACTGCCCCATATATCATAGTCACATTCTCCCCCCCACCCTGGAACTGTATATCACATGAACCGTGAGCGCACAAGAACATTCTTGATCACTGGACTGTGTGCACATAGGACTCTTGTACCTCAACCTTAACATATAACTTATATAACTTATAACTCATTTGTACATTGCACACTGCATTTTAATTTATACTTATTTATTATACTTATACTACCATATACTTATCATATTATATTACTATTACTTCCAGTGGTAATAGAGGCTTTTTGCACTATTCATCATATCCTGCAACTTGGACTGTCATTGCTATACTTATTTGCTTATTGTTTCTATATTTATACTTGTCTTTACTTTTGCTTTTTATATTTATACTTGTATTGTGGGAGTGAGTGGGGAGTAAGCATTCCATTGTACTAGTTACATATGGCAATAAAATAATCTTGAATCTTGAAACATATATTCCTCTAGGACATAAAAACCCAAAAGGAAAAGTGATCCAACCATGGATAACAAAAGAAATTAAAGCTAGTATTAAGTCAAAGGAGGAAGCTTATAAAGTTGCCAGAAAAAGCGGTCAGCCTGGGGATTGGGATCTTTTTAGAAATCAGCAAAGGGGGACCAAGAAATTGATAAAGAAAGGGAAAATGGAATATGAGCACAAACTAGCGAAAAATATAAAAATGGATTGTAAAAGCTTCTATAGGTATGTGAAAAGGAAAAGACTGGCGAAGGTAAATGTAGGTCCTTTACAGTCAGAGACGGGAGAATTTATAATGGGGAATGAGGAAATGGCAGAGAAATTAAATAAATACTTTGTTTCTGTCTTCACGGAGGAAGACACAAAAAACCTCCCAGAAAGACGAGAAAACCAAGGGTGTGGCGAGAATGAGGAACTTAAAGAAATGATTATTAGTAAAAAAACAGTACTAGCAAAATTAATGGGACTAAAAGTCGATAAATCCCAAGGACCGGATGACCTACATCCTAGGGTTTTGAAAGAGGTGGCCATTGGGATAGTGGACGCATTGGTTGTCATCTTCCAAAATTCTATAGATTCTGGAACGGTTCCTGCAGATTGGAGGATAGCAAATGTAACCCCGCTATTTAAGAAAGGAGGGAGAGAGAATACGGGGAACTACAGACCTGTTAGCCTCACATCAGTAGTTGGGAAAATGCTGGAATCTATTATAAAGGATGCAATAACTGGGCACTTAGAAACTAATAGTAAAATTGGGCAGAGTCAACATGGATTTATGAAAGGGAAATCCTGTTTGACAAACCTATTGGAGTTCTTTGAGGATGTAACTAGTGGAGTAGACAAAGGGGAACCGGTAGATGTGGTGTATTTGGATTTTCAGAAGGCCTTCGATAAGGTCCCACACAAGAGGTTGGTGAACAAAATTAGGGCACATGGAATTGGGGGTAATATACTAGCATGGATTGAGAATTGGTTAACAGACAGAAAGCAAAGAGTAAGGATAAACGGGGCTTTTTCTGGATGGCAGGCTGGGGATTGGGATCTTTTTAGAAATCAGCAAAGGGGGACCAAGAAATTGATAAAGAAAGGGAAAATGGAATATGAGCACAAACTAGCGAAAAATATAAAAATGGATTGTAAAAGCTTCTATAGGTATGTGAAAAGGAAAAGACTGGCGAAGGTTAATGTAGGTCTTTTACAGTCAGAGATGGGAGAATTTATAATGGGGAACGAGGAAATGGCAGAAAAATTAACTAAATACCGCAAGGATCGGTGCTTGGGCCCCAGCTATTCATAATCTATATCAATGATTTGGATGAGGGGGCTAAATGTAACATTTCCAAATTTACTGATGATACAAAGCTAGGTGTCAGTGTCAGTTGCGAAGAGGATGTGAAGAGGCTTCAAGGGGATCTTGACAGGCTCAGTGAGTGGGTGAGAACATAGCAGATGGAATATAATGTGGATAAATGTGAAGTTATTCACTTCGGTAGAAAAAACAGAAAGGCAGAGTATTTCCTAAATGGTGAAAGATTGGGGAATGCAGATGCTCAAAGGGACCTGGGTGTCCTTGTACATGAGTCACTGAAAGTGAATGTGCAGGTGCAGCAAACCAGTAGGAAGGCAAATGGTATGCTGGCCTTCATTACAAGAGGATTTGAGTACAGGAGTAAAGAAGTCTTACTCCAATTATATAGGGCCTTGGTGAGACCACACCTGGAGTACTGTGTACAATTTTGGTCTCCTTACCTAAGGAAGGATATACTTGCCATGGAGGGAGTGCAACGAAGGTTCACGAGATTGATTCCTGGGATGGCAGGACTGTCGTATGAGAAGATATTAAGTAAACTAGGCCTATATTCTCTTGAATTCAGAAGAATGAGAGGGGATCTCATTGAAGCATACAAAATTATTACAGGGCTTGATAGGGTGGATGCTGGGAGAATGTTTCCCTTGACTGGGGAGTCTAGAACCAGGGGCCACAGCCTCAGGATAAAGGGTCGGCCATTCAGGACTGAGATGAGAAGAAAGTTCTTCACACAGAGGGTGGTGAATCTTTGGAATTCTCTATCCCAGAGGGCTGTGGAGGCTCAGTCATTGGGTATATTCAAACAGAAGTCGATAGATTTCTGACTAGTAAAGGCATCACGGGATATGGCGATAGGGCCGGTGAATGGAGTTGAGGCAGAAGATCAGCCACGATCTCATTGAATGGCGGAGCAGGCTCAAAGGGCCGAAAGGCCTACTCCTGCTCTTATTTCTTATGTTCTTACGTTCTTATGTGATGGAATACTCTCCACTTGCCTGGATGAGTGCAGCTGCAACAACACTCGAGAAGCTCGACACCATCCAGGACAAAGCAGCCCGCTTGATTGGCACCCCATCTACCACCTTAAACATTCACTCCCTCCACCACCGGTGTACCGTGGCTGCAGTGTGTACCATCTACAAGATGCACTGCAGCAACTCGCCAAGGCTTCTTCGCCAGCACCTCCCAAACCCGCGACCTCTACCACCTAGAAGGACAAGGGCAGCAGGCGCATGGGAACACCACCACCTCCAAGTTCCTCTCCAAGTCACACACCATCCTGACTTAGAAGCATATCGCCGATCCTTCATTGTCGCTGGGTCAAAATCCTGGAACTCCCTCCCTAACAGCACTGTGGCAGTACCTTCACCACACGGACTGCAGCGGTTCAAGAAGGCGGCGGCTCACCACCACCTTCTCCAGGGCAACTAGGGATGGGCAATAAATGCTGGCCTTGCCAACGACGCTCAGATCCCATGAACGAATTTTTAAAAAACTACTTTTGAAGTGTAATCACTGTTGTAATGTAGGAAACACGGCAGCCAATTTGCGCACAGCAAGATCCCACAAACAGCAATGTGATAATGACCAGATAATCTGTTTTAATGATGTTGGTTGAGGGATAAATATTGGCCAGGACATCGGGGTAACTCCCCTGCTCTTCTTTGAAATAGTGACATGGGATCTTATACGTCCACCTGAGAGAGCAGGCGGGGCCTCGGTTTAATGTCTCATCCAAAAGATGGCACCTCAGTACTACACTGGAGTGTCAGCCTAGATATTTGTGCTTTAAATCTCTGGAGTGGGATTTGAACCTACAACCTTCTGACTCAGAGGTGAGGGTGCTGCCCACTTAGCCACGGCTGTCACTGTGGGGGTGGGGGTGGGGGAGTGGTGTGAAGGGTCACTGTCCCGATCGAGTTGTCTGTCTGGAAATGACCAATGTAAGCAGGACACTGCCGGTTTGAAGCTGATCACCCATTGTCCCACGGGTCTGTACCCTGTGCGGTGAGGCAGTAACAAGGTTTGAAGCTGATCACCCATTGTCCCACGGGTCTGTACCCTGTGCGGTGAGGCAGTAACAAGGTTTGAAGCTGATCACCCATTGTCCCACGGGTCTGTACCCTGTGCGGTGAGGCAGTAACAAGGTTTGAAGCTGATCACCCATTGTCCCACGGGTCTGTACCCTGTGCGGTGAGGCAGTAACAAGGTTTGAAGCTGATCACCCATTGTCCCACGGGTCTGTACCCTGTGCGGTGAGGCAGTAACAAGGTTTGAAGCTGATCACCCATTGTCCCACGTGTCTGTACCCTGTGCGGTGAGGCAGTAACAAGGTTTGAAGCTGATCACCCATTGTCCCACGGGTCTGTACCCTGTGCGGTGAGGCAGTAACAAGGTTTGAAGCTGATCACCCATTGTCCCACGGGTCTGTACCCTGTGCGGTGAGGCAGTAACAAGGTTTGAAGCTGATCACCCATTGTCCCACGGGTCTGTACCCTGTGCGGTGAGGCAGTAACAAGGTTTGAAGCTGATCACCCATTGTCCCACGGGTCTGTACCCTGTGCGGTGAGGCAGTAACAAGGTTTGAAGCTGATCACCCATTGTCCCACGGGTCTGTACCCTGTGCGGTGAGGCAGTAACAAGGTTTGAAGCTGATCACCCATTGTCCCACGGGTCTGTACCCTGTGCGGTGAGGCAGTAACAAGGTTTGAAGCTGATCACCCATTGTCCCACGGGTCTGTACCCTGTGCGGTGAGGCAGTAACAAGGTTTGAAGCTGATCACCCATTGTCCCACGGGTCTGTACCCTGTGCGGTGAGGCAGTAACAAGGTTTGAAGCTGATCACCCATTGTCCCACGGGTCTGTACCCTGTGCGGTGAGGCAGTAACAAGGTTTGAAGCTGATCACCCATTGTCCCACGGGTCTGTACCCTGTGCGGTGAGGCAGTAACAAGGTTTGAAGCTGATCACCCATTGTCCCACGGGTCTGTACCCTGTGCGGTGAGGCAGTAACAAGGTTTGAAGCTGATCACCCATTGTCCCACGGGTCTGTACCCTGTGCGGTGAGGCAGTAACAAGGTTTGAAGCTGATCACCCATTGTCCCACGAGTCTGTACCCTGTGCGGTGAGGCAGTAACAAGGTTTGCTCTGCGCTCGACGCACAGCTCGTGCTTGGCTGGAGGTCGGTGGGTGGCAGCCGCCCGGGCACTCTGCCCGATCTTTGATCGCTAATATATTCACCCGCCCTGTCCAGTACTGGACTTTTCTGAGTATGGCCCATATCTGTCGTGGTCTTCCTGCTCTCTTGTTGGGCGTGACTGTTCTCAGCTCTCAAACAGTTTGAGGGAGATTATTACCATCTCTCTCTCTCACTCCACTTCCCCTTCAGTTTAAGCAGCCTTTCATCCTGTTGTTACACTCTGGAGCACTAGATGGCAGCAATAGTACAGAACAAGATGAGGAAGGCCATTGGGCCTCTCTGAGCCCACCTATCTGGAAGCACCTCACAGCCTCCCCATTGCAGCGTTCAATTGTTTCCTAAACGATTCCAGAGTTGTCACCACCACTATTTCAGCTGGGAGACCGGTCCATGGACTGATGACTTGTGTGAAGAGGAACTTCCTGAAACTAGTCCTAAATGTACCTTTTACTGGATTGAACCTGTGTCCTCTTGTTCTTCTCTCGCTATTTAATTGAGGAACATAGGAACAGAAGGAGGTCATTTAGCCCCTGGAGCCTGTTCTGCCATTCAATGAGATCATGGCTGATCTGCGACCTAACTCCATAGACTCGCCTTTGCCCCATATCCCTTAATCCCTTAATACAAAATCAATCAATCTCAAATTTAAAATTAACAATTGATCTCGCATCAATTGCCATTTGCGGAAGAGAGTTCCAAACTTCTACCACCCTTTGTGTGTCGAAGTGTTTCCTAATTTCAGTCCTGAAAGGTTTGACTCTCATTTTTAGACTATGTCCCCGAGTCCTAGACTCCCCAACCAACGAAATAGTTTCTCTCTGACGACCCTATTTGTTACCCTTAAAATCTTGAAAATAGGATTAATATTCCAATGTATCTCTCCGAAACTATCGTCTCTACCTCAATAAGATTTTCCAATGCGAAGGTGGGTCTGACCAGAACTGGGCACAGTGCTCAAGGTGGGTCTGATCAGGACTGGACACAGTGCTCAAGGTGGGTCTGATCAGGACTGGACACAGTGCTCAAGGTGGGTCTGATCAGGACTGGACACAGTGCTCAAGGTGGGTCTGACCAGAACTGGACACAGTGCTCAAGGTGGGTCTGACCAGAACTGGACACAGTGCTCAAGGTGGGTCTGATCAGGACTGGGCACAGTGCTCAAGGTGGGTCTGACCGGACACACAGTGCTCAAGGTGGGTCTGACCAGAACTGGACACAGTGCTCAAGGTGGGTCTGACCAGAACTGGACACAGTGCTCAAGGTGGGTCTGACCAGAACTGGACACAGTGCTCAAGGTGGGTCTGACCAGAACTGGACACAGTGCTCAAGGTGGGTCTGACCGGAACTGGACACAGTGCTCAAGGTGGGTCTGACCAGGACTGGACACAGTGCTCAAGGTGGGTCTGACCAGAACTGGACACAGTGCTCAAGGTGGGACTGACCAGAACTGGACACAGTGCTCAAGGTGGGACTGACCAGAACTGGACACAGTGCTCAAGGTGGGTCTGACCAGAACTGGACACAGTGCTCAAGGTGGGACTGACCAGAACTGGACACAGTGCTCAAGGTGGGTCTGACCAGAACTGGACACAGTGCTCAAGGTGGGTCTGACCAGAACTGGACACAGTGCTCAAGGTGGGTCTGACCGGAACTGGACACAGTGCTCAAGGTGGGTCTGACCAGGACTGGACACAGTGCTCAAGGTGGGTCTGACCAGAACTGGACACAGTGCTCAAGGTGGGACTGACCAGAACTGGACACAGTGCTCAAGGTGGGACTGACCAGAACTGGACACAGTGCTCAAGGTGGGTCTGACCAGAACTGGACACAGTGCTCAAGGTGGGTCTGATCAGGACTGGACACAGTGCTCAAGGTGGGTCTGACCGGACACACAGTGCTCAAGGTGGGTCTGACCAGAACTGGACACAGTGCTCAAGGTGGGTCTGACCAGAACTGGACACTGTGCTCAAGGTGGGTCTGATCAGAACTGGACACAGTGCTCAAGGTGGGACTGACCAGAACTGGACACAGTGCTCAAGGTGGGTCTGACCAGAACTGGACACAGTGCTCAAGGTGGGTCTGACCAGAACTGGACACAGTGCTCAAGGTGGGTCTGACCAGAACTGGACACAGTGCTCAAGGTGGGTCTGACCAGAACTGGACACAGTGCTCAAGGTGGGTCTGACCAGAACTGGACACAGTGCTCAAGGTGGGTCTGACCAGAACTGTACACAGTGCTCAAGGTGGGTCTGACCAGGAGTGGACACAGTGCTCAAGGTGGGTCTGACCAGGACTGGACACAGTGCTCAAGGTGGGTCTGACCAGAACTGGACACAGTGCTCAAGGTGGGACTGACCAGAACTGGACACAGTGCTCAAGGTGGGACTGACCAGAAGTGGACACAGTGCTCAAGGTGGGACTGACCAGAACTGGACACAGTGCTCAAGGTGGGTCTGACCAGAACTGGACACGGTGCTCAAGGTGGGTCTGACCAGAACTGGACACTGTGCTCAAGGTGGGTCTGATCAGAACTGGACACAGTGCTCAAGGTGGGACTGACCAGAACTGGACACAGTGCTCAAGGTGGGTCTGACCAGAACTGGACACAGTGCTCAAGGTGGGTCTGACCAGAACTGGACACAGTGCTCAAGGTGGGTCTGACCAGAACTGGACACAGTGCTCAAGGTGGGTCTGACCAGAACTGGACACAGTGCTCAAGGTGGGTCTGACCAGAACTGTACACAGTGCTCAAGGTGGGTCTGACCAGGAGTGGACACAGTGCTCAAGGTGGGTCTGACCAGGACTGGACACAGTGCTCAAGGTGGGTCTGACCAGAACTGGACACAGTGCTCAAGGTGGGACTGACCAGAACTGGACACAGTGCTCAAGGTGGGACTGACCAGAAGTGGACACAGTGCTCAAGGTGGGACTGACCAGAACTGGACACAGTGCTCAAGGTGGGTCTGACCAGAACTGGACACGGTGCTCAAGGTGGGTCTGACCAGAACTGGACACAGTGCTCAAGGTGGGTCTGACCAGAACTGGACACAGTGCTCAAGGTGGGACTGACCAGAACTGGACACAGTGCTCAAGGTGGGTCTGACCAGAACTGGACACAGTGCTCAAGGTGGGACTGACCAGAACTGGACACAGTGCACAAGGTGGGTCTGACCAGGACTGGACACAGTGCTCAAGGTGGGACTGACCAGAACTGGACACAGTGCTCAAGGTGCAGTCTGACCAGAACTGGACACAGTTCTCTAGGTGGGACTGACCAGAACTGGACACAGTGCTCAAGGTGGGTCTGACCAGAACTGGACACAGGGCTCAAGGTGGGTCTGACCAGAACTGGAAACAGTGCTCAAGGTGGGTCTGACCGGAACTGGACACTGTGCTCAAGGTGGGTCTGACCAGAACTGGACACAGTGCTCAGGGTGGGTCTGACCAGAACTGGACACAGGGCTCATGGTGGGTCTGACCAGAACTGGACACAGTGCTCAGGGTGGGTCTGACCAGAACTGGACACAGTGCTCAAGGTGGGTCTGACCAGAACTGGACACAGTGCTCAAGGTGGGACTGACCAGAACTGGACACAGTGCTCAAGGTGGGACTGACCAGAACTGGACACAGTGCTCAAGGTGGGTCTGACCAGAACTGGACACAGTGCTCAAGGTGTGTCTGACCAGAACTGGACACAGTGCTCAAGGTGGGTCTGACCAGAACTGGACACAGTGCTCAAGGTGGGTCTGACCAGAACTTGCCACAGTGCTCAAGGTGGGTCTGACCAGAACTGGACACAGTGCTCAAGGTGGGTCTGACCAGAACTGGACCCAGTGCTCAAGGTGGGACTGACCAGAACTGGACACAGTGCTCAAGGTGGGACTGACCAGAACTGGACACGGTGCTCAAGGTGGGTCTGACCAGAACTGGACACAGTGCTCAAGGTGGGTCTGACCAGAACTGGACACAATGCTCAAGGTGGGTCTGACCAGAACTGGACACAGTGCTCAAGGTGGGTCTGACCAGAACTGGACACAGTGCTCAAGGTGGGTCTGACCAGAACTGGACACAGTGCTCAAGGTGAGTCTGACCGGAACTGGACACAGTGCTCAAGGTGAGTCTGACCGGAACTGGACACAGTGCTCAAAGTGGGTCTGACCAGAACTGGACACAGTGCTCAAGGTGGGTCTGATCAGGACTGGACACAGTGCTCAAGGTGGGACTGACCAGAACTGGACACAGTGCTCAAGGTGGGACTGACCAGAACTGGACACAGTGCTCAAGGTGGGTCTGACCAAAACTGGACACAGTGCTCAAGGTGGGTCTGACCAGAACTGGACACAGTGCGCAAGGTGAGTCTGACCAGTGCCCTGTACAACTTAATCGTGACTTCCTGTGACTCGAGTCTCAAGGGCTGTAAGGCCTACTCCTGTTCCTATGTTCTGGTTGGGAACTTCAACACTCAAGTCAATACACAGAGGAGAGCTTACTGATACCCCCTTATATTACAGGTCACACTGGGCTGGTGTCCCACGGGTTACACTGGGCTGGTGTCCCACGGGTTACACTGGGCTGGTTCCCCACGGGTTACATTGGGCTGGTGTCCCACGGGTTACACTGGGCTGGTGTCCCACGGGTTACACTGGGCTGGTGTCCCACGGGTTACACTGGGCTGGTGTCCCACGGGTTACACTGGGCTGGTTCCCCACGGGTTACACTGGGCTGGTTCCCCACGGGTTACACTGGGCTGGTGTCCCACGGGTTACACTGGGCTGGTGTCCCACGGGTTACACTGGGCTGGTGTCCCACGGGTTACACTGGGCTGGTGTCCCACGGGTTACACTGGGCTGGTGTCCCACGGGTTACACTGGGCTGGTGTCCCACGGGTTACACTGGGCTGGTGTCCCACGGGTTACACTGGGCTGGTGTCCCACGGGTTACACTGGGCTGCTTCCCCACGAGTTACACTGGGCTGGTGTCCCACAGGTTACACTGGGCTGGTGTCCCACGGGTTACACTGGGCTGGTTCCCCACAGGTTACACTGGGCTGGTGTCCCTCCGGTTACACTGGGCTGGTGTCCCACGGGTTACACTGGGCTGGTGTCCCACGGGTTACACTGGGCTGGTGCCCCACGGGTTACACTGGGCTGGTGTCCCACGGGTTACACTGGGCTGGTTCCCCACGGGTGACACTGGGCTGGTGTCCCACGGGTTACACTGGGCTGGTTCCCCACGGGTTACACTGGGCTGGTGTCCCACGGGTTACACTGGGCTGGTGTCCCACGGGTTACACTGGGCTGGTGTCCCACGGGTTACACTGGGCTGGTTCCCCACGGGTTACACTGGGCTGGTGTCCCACGGGTTACACTGGGCTGGTGTCCCACGGGTTACACTGGGCTGGTGTCCCACGGGTTACACTGGGCTGGTGTCCCAGGGGTTACACTGGGCTGGTTCCCCACGGGTTACACTGGGCTGGTGTCCCACGGGTTACACTGGGCTGGTGTCCCACGGGTTACACTGGGCTGGTGTCCCAGGGGTTACACTGGGCTGGTGTCCCACGGGTTACACTGGGCTGGTGTCCCACGGGTTACACTGGGCTGGTGTCCCACGGGTTACACTGGGCTGGTGTCCCACGGGTTACACTGGGCTGGTGTCCCACGGGTTACACTGGGCTGGTGTCCCACGGGTTACACTGGGCTGGTGTCCCACGGGTTACACTGGGCTGGTGTTCCACGGGTTACACTGGGCTGGTGTCCCACGGGTTGCACTGGGCTGGTGTCCCACGGGTTACACTGGGCTGGTTCCCCACGGGTTGCACTGGGCTGGTGTCCCACGGGTTACACTGGGCTGGTGTCCCACGGGTTGCACTGGGTTGGTTCCCCACGGGTTACACTGGGCTGGTTCCCCACGGGTTACACTGGGCTGGTGTCCCACGGGTTACACTGGGCTGGTGTCCCACGGGTTGCACTGGGTTGGTTCCCCACAGGCTACACTGGGCTGGTGTCCCATGGGTTACACTGGGCTGGTTCCCCACGGGTTACACTGGGCTGGTGTCCCACGGGTTACACTGGGCTGGTGTCCCACGGGTTACACTGGGCTGGTGTCCCACGGGTTACACTGGGTTGGTTCCCCACGGGTTACACTGGGCTGGTTCCCCACGGGTTACACTGGGCTGGTGTCCCAGGGGTTACACTGGGCTGGTGTCCCACGGGTTACACTGGGCTGGTGTCCCACGCGTTACACTGGGCTGGTGTCCCACGGGTTACACTGGGCTGGTGTCCCACGGGTTACACTGGGCTGGTGTCCCACGGGTTACACTGGGCTGGTGTCCCACGGGTTACACTGGGCTGGTGTCCCACGGGATACACTGGGCTGGTTCCCCACGGGTTACACTGGGCTGGTGTCCCACGGGTTACACTGGGCTGGTGTCCCACGGGTTGCACTGGGTTGGTTCCCCACAGGCTACACTGGGCTGGTGTCCCAGGGGTTACACTGGGCTGGTTCCCCACGGGTTACACTGGGCTGGTGTCCCACGGGTTACACTGGGCTGGTGTCCCACGGGTTACACTGGGTTGGTTCCCCACGGGTTACACTGGGCTGGTGTCCCAGGGGTTACACTGGGCTGGTGTCCCACGCGTTACACTGGGCTGGTGTCCCACGGGTTACACTGGGCTGGTGTCCCACGGGTTACACTGGGCTGGTGTCCCACGGGTTACACTGGGCTGGTGTCCCACGGGTTACACTGGGCTGGTGTCCAACGGGTTACACTGGGCTGGTTCCCCACGGGTTACACTGGGCTGGTGTCCCACGGGTTACACTGGGCTGGTGTTCCACGGGTTGCACTGGGTTGGTGTCCCACGGGTTACACTGGGCTGGTGTCCCACGGGTTACACTGGGCTGGTGTCCCACGGGTTACACTGGGCTGGTGTCCCACGGGTTACACTGGGCTGGTGTCCCACGGGTTACACTGGGCTGGTGTCCCACGGGTTACACTGGGCTGGTGTCCCACGGGTTACACTGGGCTGGTGTCCCACGGGTTACACTGGGCTGGTTCCCCACGGGTTACACTGGGCTGGTGTCCCACGGGTTACACTGGGCTGGTGTCCCACGGGTTACACTGGGCTGGTGTCCCACGGGTTACACTGGGCTGGTGTCCCTCCGGTTACACTGGGCTGGTGTCCCACGGGTTACACTGGGCTGGTGTCCCACAGGTTACACTGGGCTCGTGGCCCTCCGGTTACACTGGGCTGGTGTCCCACGGGTTACACTGGGCTGGTTCTCCTCCGGTTACACTGGGCTGGCGTCCCACGGGTTACACTGGGCTGGCGTCCCACGGGTTACACTGGGCTGGTTCCCCACGGGTTACACTGGGCTGGTGTCCCACAGGTTACACTGGGCTGGTTCCCCACGGGTTACACTGGGCTGGTGTCCCACGGGTTACACTGGGCTGGTGTCCCACGGGTTACACTGGGCTGGTTCCCCACGGGTTACACTGGGCTGGTGTCCCACGGGTTACACTGGGCTGGTTCCCCACGGGTGACACTGGGCTGGTGTCCCACGGGTTACACTGGGCTGGTGTCCCACGGGTTACACTGGGCTGGTGTTCCACGGGTTACACTGGGCTGGTGTCCCACGGGTTACACTGGGCTGGTGTCCCACGGGTTACACTGGGCTGGTGTCCAACGGGTTACACTGGGCTGGTTCCCCACGGGTTACACTGGGCTGGTGTCCCACGGGATACACTGGGCTGGTTCCCCACGGGTTACACTGGGCTGGTGTCCCACGGGTTACACTGGGCTGGTGTCCCACGGGTTGCACTGGGTTGGTTCCCCACGGGTTACACTGAGCTGGTGTCCCACGGGTTACACTGGGCTGGTGTTCCACGGGTTACACTGGGCTGGTGTCCCACGGGTTACACTGGGCTGGTGTCCCACAGGTTACACTGGGCTGGTGTCCCACGGGTTACACTGGGCTGGTGTCCCACGGGTTACACTGGGCTGGTGTCCCACGGGTTACACTGGGCTGGTGTCCCACGGGTTACACTGGGCTGGTTCCCCACGGGTTACACTGGGCTGGTTCCCCACGGGTTACACTGGGCTGGTTCCCCACGGGTTACACTGGGCTGGTGTCCCACGGGTTACACTGGGCTGGTGTCCCACGGGTTACACTGGGCTGGTGTCCCACGGGTTACACTGGGCTGGTGTCCCACGGGTTACACTGGGCTGGTGTCCCACGGGTTACACTGGGCTGGTGTCCCACGGGTTACACTGGGCTGGTGTCCCACGGGTTACACTGGGCTGGTGTCCCACGGGTTACACTGGGCTGGTGTCCCACGGGTTACACTGGGCTGGTGTCCCACGGGTTACACTGGGCTGGTGTCCCACGGGTTACACTGGGCTGGTGTCCCACGGGTTACACTGGGCTGGTGTCCCACGGGTTACACTGGGCTGGTGTCCCACGGGTTACACTGGGCTGGTGTCCCACGGGTTACACTGGGCTGGTGTCCCACGGGTTACACTGGGCTGGTGTCCCACGGGTTACACTGGGCTGGTGTCCCACGGGTTACACTGGGCTGGTGTCCCACGGGTTACACTGGGCTGGTTCCCCACGGGTTACACTGGGCTGGTGTCCCACGCGTTACACTGGGCTGGTGTCCCTCCGGTTACACTGGGCTGGTGTCCCACGGGTTACACTGGGCTGGTGTCCCACGGGTTACACTGGGCTGGTGTCCCACGGGTTACACTGGGCTGGTGTCCCACGGGTTACACTGGGCTGGTGTCCCACGGGTTACACTGGGCTGGTGTCCCACGGGTTACACTGGGCTGGTGTCCCACGGGTTACACTGGGCTGGTGTCCCACGGGTTACACTGGGCTGGTTCCGCACGGGTTACACTGGGCTGGTGTCCCACGGGTTACACTGGGCTGGTTCCCCACGGGTTACACTGAGCTGGTGTCCCACGGGTTACACTGAGCTGGTTCCCCATGGGTTACACTAGGCTGGTGTCCCTCCGGTTACACTGGGCTGGTGTCCCACGGGTTACATTGAGCTGGTTCCCCACGGGTTACACTGGGCTGGTGTCCCACGGGTTACACTGGGCTGGTGTCCCACGGGTTACACTGAGCTGGTTCCCCATGTGTTACACTAGGCTGGTGTCCCTCCGGTCACACTGGGCTGGTGTCCCTCCGGTTACACTGGGCTGGTGTCCCACGGGTTACACTGGTCTGGTGTCCCACGGGTTACACTGAGCTGGTTCCCCATGTGTTACACTAGGCTGGTGTCCCTCCGGTTACACTGGGCTGGTGTCCCTCCGGTTACACTGGGCTGGTGTCCCACGGGTTACACTGGGCTGGTGTCCCTTCGGTTACACTGGGCTGGTGTCCCACGGGTTACACTGGTCTGGTGTCCCTCCGGTTACACTGGGCTGGTGTCCCTCCGGTTACACTGAGCTGGTTCCCCATGGGTTACACTAGGCTGGTGTCCCTCCGGTTACACTGGGCTGGTGTCGCTCCGGTTACACTGGGCTGGTGTCCCTCCGGTTACACTGAGCTGGTTCCCCACGGGTTACACTGGGCTGGTGTCCCACGGGTTACACTGGGCTGGTGTCCCACGGGTTACACTGGGCTGGTTCCCCACGGGTTACACTGGGCTGGTGTCCCACGGGTTACACTGGGCTGGTTCCCCACGGGTTACACTGAGCTGGTGTCCCACGGGTTGCACTGGTCTGGTGTCCCACGGGTTACACTGGGCTGGTGTCCCTCCGGTTACACTGAGCTGGTTCCCCATGGGTTACACTAGGCTGGTGTCCCTCCGGTTACACTGGGCTGGTGTCCCTCCGGTTGCACTAGGCTGGTGTCCCTCCGGTTACACTGGGCTGGTGTCCCTCCTGTTACACTGGGCTGGTGTCCCACGGGTTACACTGGTCTGGTGTCCCACGGGTTACACTGGGCTGGTGTCCCTCCGGTTACACTAGGCTGGTGTCCCTCCGGTTACGCTGGGCTGGTGTCCCTCCGGTTACGCTGGGCTGGTGTCCCACGGGTTACACTGGGCTGGTGTCCCACGGGTTACACTGGGCTGGTGTCCCTCCGGTTACACTGGGCTGGTGTCCCTCCGGTTACACTGGGCTGGTGTCCCTCCGGTTACACTGGTCTGGTGTCCCACTGGTTACACTGGGCTGGTGTCCCTCCGGTTACATTGAGCTGGTTCCCCACGGGTTACACTGGGCTGGTGTCCCACAGGTTACACTGGGCTGGTGTCCCACAGGTTACACTGGGCTGGTGTCCCTCCGGTTGCACTGGGCTGGTGTCCCACGGGTTACACTGGGCTGGTGTCCCTCCGGTTACACTGGTCTGGTGTCCCTCCGGTTACACTGGGCTGGTGTCCCTCCGGTTACACTGGGCTGGTGTCCCTCCGGTTACACTGAGCTGGTGTCCCTCCGGTTACACTGAGCTGGTTCCCCATGGGTTACACTAGGCTGGTGTCCCTCCGGTTACACTGGGCTGGTGTCCCTCCGGTTACACTGAGCTGGTTCCCCACGGGTTACACTGGGCTGGTGTCCCACGGGTTACACTGGGCTGGTGTCCCACGGGTTACACTGGGCTGGTTCCCCACGGGTTACACTGGGCTGGTTCCCCACGGGTTACACTGGGCTGGTGTCCCACGGGTTACACTGGGCTGGTGTCCCACGGGTTACACTGAGCTGGTTCCCCATGGGTTACACTAGGCTGGTGTCCCTCCGGTTACACTGGGCTGGTGTCCCACAGGTTACACTGGTCTGGTGTCCCACGGGTTACACTGGGCTGGTGTCCCTCCGGTTACACTGGGCTGGTGTCCCTCCGGTTACACTGGGCTGGTGTCCCCCCGGTTACACTGAGCTGGTGTCCCTCCGGTTACATTGAGCTGGTGTCCCTCCGGTTACACTGGGCTGGTGTCCCTCCGGTTACACTGGGCTGGTTCCCCACGGGTTACACTGGGCTGGTGTCCCTCCGGTTACACTGGGCTGGTGTCCCTCCGGTTACACTGGGCTGGTGTCCCTCCGGTTACACTGAACTGGTTCCCCACGGGTTACACTGGGCTGGTGTCCCTCCGGTTACACTGGGCTGGTGTCCCTCCGGTTACACTGAGCTGGTTCCCCACCCCCCCGCGGATGCTGTGTTTCGTGGGGAGTGTAGGTTATAGTAGTGGATGGTATCTCACCTTTAAGCATAGTCTGCTGGTGTTTGGCTGTACAGATTAACCTGCTGATTCCCTCGATCACCTGGCTCTTAGAGTCCAGCTCTTTCTCCCTTGGCTTCTTACTTAAAAACATCACTGCAAGGAGAGAGAAAAACAATCAGAAACACTGCTCAGTAAGAAAGTTAATCCCCCGTCTCCCCGATAGATCAGATACACTCCCTCCCCGATGTGGGACTGGTCTGGCCTTTACGTGACTCCAGCCCTACACCAATGTGGTCGACTCTTAACTTCCCTCTGAAGTGGTGTAGCCAGACCCTCAGTTGTATCAAACACGTTACAGGAAACCTTGTGATATCCGGCACCGACGGGACCGAGCTGTCGCCGATCTATCAAAACTGCCGGACATACAAAGTTAATGTTGAAGCATACGGAGGTTTTCATCTCCGTATCTGACAACAAACACTGTTGCTTAGCAACAGCTTGTAAACAGTCGGCCCGTACCTTGGAAGCGTCTCCGTAGCTTAGCAACAGCTTCAGAGAGACTTTCCAGAGCCCGACTGTTGAAAACAAATCCATGAGAAGAAAAAAAACCTAACAAAACGGCTCCTGATTTCTGCCGGTAGATCGAGGTTTCCGGACATACAACCTCCGGATAAACCAAAGTTTCCTGTACAAAGAATACGGACTGCAGCAGTTCAGAAAAGTGGCAGGTTTTGTTCCCTAAAGGACATTAGCGAACCAGTTGTGTTTTTACGACAATCTGACATTTTCATGGTCACTTTTACTGATCCGAGCTGTCAGTATCGGCACTGCCATTATCGGCAATGTCATGGGCAAAATGGTAGGTTTTAAGGAGCATTTAATGGAGGTGTGAGAGGCGGAGAGGTTTAGGGAGGGAATTCCAGAGCTCGGGGCCGAGACGGCTGAAGGCACGGCCGCCAATGGTGGAGCGATGAAAATCGGGGGATGCTCAAAAGGCCAGAATTGTGTCTCTCCAGGCACAGCCCATGTTGGGAAGCACAGAAGCTAGAACTGTAGTGCTGGGTGATCTTCAGATTAAAGGCGTGGAGTACTAACATTTTACAGACCCCAGCAATATACTTTGCTGAAATGCTGGAGACAGCCTGTTGTATGTAGGACAATGAATCCGACACTTGCACATGCAACCGCCCCATCCCTGGGTGTGATCCACAGTCACCCAATGAATATACATTCTGTAATTACAGGTGAGAGTATGGTGAGGCAGCAGTTTAACATGTACATGCAGGTCCGAAAGAGGGTGTGGCGATCGTGCTATCCACTCGTTGGATCATTTCCCCACAAAGAGCTGGTTCACCAGCTTGGATTCAGCACTTAATGGAAACCAATGTCTCACTGGATATTAATTGGCACCTGAACCAAACAAACTCCCCACGAAGCCACAAGGAGCTGTTCTGCATCTCATCCATTATGCATCTCACCCCAGAGGAGACAGCACAGGGAAGATATTAAAGGAAGATAAGAACATAAGAAATACGGTCCCCTCGAGCCTGATCATGGCTGATCATCGACCTCAACTCCACTTTCCCGCCCGATCTCCATATCCCTTGATTCTGCTAGAGTCCAAAAATCTATCTACCTATGATACTATGGGGAATTTTTTTGAGGATGTAACTGGTAAAATAGATAAGGGAGAACCAGTGGATGTGGTGTATTTGGACTTTCAGAAGGCTTTTGATAAGGTCCCGCATAAGAGATTAGCGTGTAAAGTTAAGGCACATGGGATTGGGGGCAAGGTATTGACTTGGATAGAGAACTGGTTGGCAGACAGAAAGCAAAGAGTTGGAATAAACGGGTCTTTTTCCGAGTGGCAGGCAGTGACTAGTGGGGTACCGCAGGGATCGGTCCTTGGACCCCAGCTATTCACAATATATATTAATGATCTAGACAAGGGAACTAGATGTAATATCTCCAAGTTTGCATACGACACAAAGCTGGGGGTGGGCGTGTGTGCTGTGAGGAGGATGCCGAGAAACTCCAGGATGATTTGGACAGGTTGGGTGATTGGGCAAAAGCATGGCAGATGCAATATAACGTGGATAAATGTGAGTTTATCCACTTTGGTGGCAAAAACAGGAAGGCAGATTATTATCTGAATGGCAATAGATTGGGAGAAGGAGAAGTGCAACGAGACCAGGGTGTCCTTGTGCACCAGTCGCTGAAGGTAAGCATGCAGGTGCAGCAGGCGGTTAAGAAGGCAAATGGTATGTTGGCCTTCGTAGCGAGAGGGTTTGAGTACAGGAACAAGGATGTCTTGCTGCAGTTGTACAGGGCCTTGGTGAGACCGCACCTTGAGTATTATGTGCAGTTTTGGTCACCTTATCTGAGGAAGGATGTTCTTGCCATTGAGGGAGTGCAGCGAAGATTCACCAGGCTGATACCTGGGATGGCAGGAATGACGTATGAGAAGAGATTGGGTCGATTGGGCTTGTACTCGCTGGAGTTTAGAAGAATGAGAGGGGATCTCATTGAAACTTATAAAATTCTGACAGGACTGGACAGACTAGATGCAGGAAGGATGTTCCCGATGGTCGGGGAGTCCAGAACCAGGGGTCACAGTCTAAGGATAAGGGGTAGGCCATTTAGGACAGAAATGAGGAGGAATTTCTTCACCCAGAGAGTGGTGAACCTGTGGAATTCTCTACCACAGAAGGCAGTAGAAGCCAATTCAGTAAATATATTCAAGAAGGAGTTGGATATATTTCTTAAGGCTAAAGGGATCCAGGGGTATGGGGAGAAGGCAGGGAGCGGGTACTGAAATTGGATGATCAGCCATGATCGCATTGAATGGCGGAGCAGGCTCGAGGGGCCGAATGGCCTACTCCTGCTCCTATCTTCTATGTTTCTATGAAATCTTAGCGCAGTGTGTGAATTCAATTAAGGAACGATTAATTGACTGACTGCGCAGATGACACTGTAAGGGAAGTTGGAGACGGGACCTGAATGGGGCAGTGGGTCAGACTGACCTTACACCCTTTGGGACCTGGGGTCAAACCCCACCCCAGGCAGATGGAAGGTGAGTATCCTCGGTCTCCTGGCTTGATGCAGCTCAAATCTGGTTTCTAGTGGGTTCAAGGCCACAGCCCAAAAGTGGCCTAATTCAGCAGAGATGCCGTAGCCTGGCCTCTGTAGGGAGTGGAAACCTGTCACTCTTAACGTAGAAACATAGAAGATAGGAGCAGACCTTCAACGGCTGGTGCACAAGGACACCCAGGTCTCGTTGCACCTCCCCTTCTCCCAATCTATTGCCATTCAGATAATAATCTGCCTTCCTGTTTTTGACACCAAAGTGGATAAGCTCACATTTATCCACGTTATATTGCATTTGCCATGCTTTTGCCCAATCACCCAACCTGTCCAAAGCATCCTGGAGTTTCTCGGCATCCTCCTCACAGCACACGCGCCCACCCAGCTTTGTGTCGTCTGCAAATTTGGAGATATTACATCTAGTTCCCTCGTCTAGATCATTAATATATATTGTGAATAGCTGGGGCCCAAGGACTGATCCCTGCGGTACCCCACTAGTCACTGCCTGCCACTCGGAAAAAGAACCGTTTATTCCAACTCTTTGCTTTCTGTCTGCCAACCAGTTCTCTATCCAAGACAGTACCTTGCCCCCAATCCCATGTGCCTTAACTTTACACGCTAATCTCTTATGCGGGACCTTATCGAAAGCCTTCTGAAAGTCCAAATACACCACATCCACTGGTTCTCCCTTATCTATTTTACCAGTTACATCCTCAAAAAATTCCAGTAGCTTAGTCAAGCATGATTTACCTTTTGTAAATCCATGTTGACTTTGTCCGATCCTGTCACTGTTTTCCAAGTGCTCTGCTATTGCATCTTTTATAATGGACTCTTCTGAGGTTTGGGCTGAGATACACTGTTGAGATAGACGTAGAGGGAGCCTTTACTCTAAGTCTAACTTGTGGTGGACTTGACGCGGGCACCCTGAAACAGAAAGGATGCCAACTACCGTCCCCTCACCTTGATGAGCTTAATGTTTACAACACTGATGGACTCACACAATATCTGAGTGAGGTCTCCTCGCGCTATACCCCGTGAGGTACTGTCTCTGTCACAACCCGCCCACTGAAAATGGATTGCCACCAGCCCCACTCCACTCTCACCTTTCTTATTTTTCTCCTTGGTTACTACGGTCATCAGCATGGTGGCCGGTGGCACCATCTCCCCACCGTTAGGTAGCCGGGTCACTTGGAGCGAGCGGAAGTTGCTCTTCAAGGTGTTTTTGTTGCCGATGTCCCGCTTCTCACCATCTCTCTTCTTATCTGGCAGCTGCGTCGTCCAGTAATCCACCTGCAGTCCCATCACCTCCCCTCCGACCCCTGGGGAGCTGGCCAAGAGAACCACACCATGGAATGAAGGAAACAGATTCTGTCAGAGTCAGAGCACTGATTCCCACTGACTAAAACCACACATTTTCTGTCAGGTTGATTCCGTGACCCTGCAATCCTGGCAGGGCTCCACACTCCAACACAGCGGGTAAGAGAATCGGGGCTACGAAGTCCTAGCCCTAGCTCATCTGTACCTCAACTCCATTTCCCTGCCTTCGTCCCATATCCCTCGATACCGTTACCCAACTAAAATCTATCGAAATAACAACAGAAAATGCTGGAAAAACTCAGCAGGTCAGGCAACATCCGTGGAGAGAAATTTGAGTTGACGTTTCGGGTCGAACCCTTCTTCAAAACTGGAAAGAAAAGAAACTAGATTGAAGGCAGGGCTGCGATCGGACAAAAGAATAAAAGAAACAAAAGAAGTAAAAGAGATTCTAAGCTAGACGAGATGGTAATAGGCTGAGATTAGGTGTAAAGTGTACTGGCTGGGCAAGAGATAGCTGCCAGGTGTGAGAGTGAAACAAAAGGAAAGTGGCGGGGGGGGGGGGAAAGGAGTGGAAAAATTACAAGAAAAAATGAAATAGGGGCCGAGGTTATGATGTGAAATTGTTGAACTCAATATTGAGTCCGGAAGGCTGCAGACTGCCTAATCGGAAGATGAGTTGCTGTTCCTCGAGTTTACGCTGAGCTTCCGTGGAACAGTACAAGAGGCCGAGGACGGTGAGGTCTGAGTGGGAGTGGAGCGGTGAATTAAAGTGACAGGCGACCGGAAGCTCGGGGTCCCCCTTACAGCGGTCACCCAATCTGTGTTTGGTCTCCCCAATGTAGAGGAGACCACATCATGAGCAGCGAATACAGTATACTAGATTGCGAGAAGTACAAGTAAATCGCTGTTTCACCTGGAAGGGGTGTTTGAGGCCCTGGACAGTGGGAAGGGAGGAGGTATAGGGGCAGGTGTTACATCTCCTCCGCTTGCACGGGAAGGTGCCAGGCGAAGGGGAAGGGCTGTTTGGGGTGATAGAGGAGTGGACTAGGGTGTCTCGGAGGGAGCGGTCCCTGCGGAATGCTGAAAGGGGAGGGGAGGGGAAGATACGTTTGGTGGTGGGATCACTTTGGAGGTAGCGGAAATGCCGGAGGATGATCCGTTGAATGTGGAGGCTGGTGAGGTGAAAGGTGAGGACAAGGGGAGCCCTATCGTGGTTCCGGGAGGGAGTCTTGAAATTTTCAGTTGACCCCCGGCATCCACAGCCTTTTGAGGGAGCGAATTCCAGATTTCCACTACCCTTTGTGTGAAGAAGTGCTTCCTGACATCACCCCTGAACGGCCTGACTCTAATTTTAAGGCTATTTCCTCTTGTTCACTAGTGTGGTTGGGGAGAGTTTAAACTAAATTGGCAGGGGGGTGGGCACCATCATATAGAAGTAGAAAAGAGGAATAAGGTGTATAAAGGAGGGAGAGTGTTGGATAGTATTAGAGAAGGAAGTAGTACCCTATTAGATAGGAGCAGGCTAAGGAGGACTATGAGGAATACAAAGACAGGTTTGGAATGCATGTATGTAAATGCACAAAGTGTGGTGAATAAGGTTGGTGAGCTACTAGCGCATTAGCCGTGTGGGAATATGATGTAGTGGCAATAACGGAAACATGGCTTAAAAATGGTGAGGACTGGGTGCTTAATATTCATGGATAAAGGTGTTCAGGAAAGACAGGGAAAGAAAAAAGGGAGGTGGGGTGGCAGCACTGATTGGGGAAGACATTGTAGTGTTGGAAAGAGAGGATGTCCTGACAGAATCCATTTGGTTAGAGTTGAGAAGCAAAAAGGGTCTGATCACGCTATTGGGGGTATTCTATAGGCCTCCAAATAGTGAGAGGGAGGTAGAGGAGCAAATCCGCAGGGGTGTGCAAGAGCTATAGAGTGGCAAATTTGGGAGACTTTAATTACCCGATAAATATCGATTGGGGTAATGTTAGTGTAAAGGGAAGAAAGGGGAGAAATTTCTGAAATGTGTTCAGGAGAACTTCCTTGACCAGTATGTTCTCGGCCAAACTAGGAAGGAGGCATTGCTGGATCTGGTGCTGGGGAATGAGGTGGGCCAAGTGGACCAAGTGTCTGGGAGAACACTTGGGTACGAGTGATCATCGTATCATAAGGTTGAGATTAGTAATGGAGAAGAGCAAGGAACAATCTAAAGTAGAACTTCTAAATTGGAAGAGGGCTAACTTCAATGGGATGAGAGGGGATCTAGCCAGAGTAAAATGGACCCAAAGATTGACAGGAAAAACTGTAACAGAACAATGGGTGATCTTTAAGGAGGAGATGTTTCAGGTACAGGCTAGCTACATTCCAACAAGAGGGAAAGGTAAGGGAACCAAAGCAAGGGCTCCTTGGATGACGAGGGAGATAGAGAAGATGATGAAACAAAAAAAAGGGTGTATGATGCATGTCAGATGAATTCATCAAGTGAGAACCAGGCCAAATACAACATGTTGAGAGGGGAAGTGAAGAGGAAAATGAGATTGGCAAAGAGAGAATATGAGAGTAGAATGGCAGTTAACATAAAGGGGAACCCAAGAATCTTCTACCGACATGTAAACAGTAAGCGGGTAGTAAGAGGTGGGGTGGGGCCTATTAGCGACAAAAAAGGTGATATATGCTTAGAGGCGCAGGGCAAGGCTAGAATACTCAATGAGTACTTTGTATCGGTGTTTACTGAGGAAGAGGATGCTGCCAAAATATCAATAGAAGCGGAGATGGTAGAGGTAATGGATGGGGTGAAAATTGAAAGGCAGGATGTACTGGAAAGGCTGGATATGCTTAGAGTGGATAAGTCGCCTGGTCCAGATGGCTTGCATCCCAGGTTGCTAAGGGAAGTGGGGGTGGAGATAGCGAAAGGCTTGCCATAATCTTCCAATCTTCACTAGATATGGGAGAGGTGCCAGAGAATTGGAAAGTGGCAAATGTGACACCCTTATTCAAGAAAGGATGCAAGGACAATCCTAGTAACTACAGGTCGGTCAGTTTAACATCAGTGGTGGGTAAGGTTTGAGAAACAATAATCAGGGAAAAAATTAACAGGCACTTGGAGAGGTTTAAGTTAATTAAGGAGAGCCAGCACGGATTTGTAAAAGGCAGATCGTGTTTGACTAATTTAATTAGATTTTTTGATGAAGTAACAGAGAAGGTTGTCTATATGGATTTTAAGAAAGCGTTTGACAAAGTACCACATAAAAGGCTGGTTAACAAAATTGAGACTCATGGAATAGGTGGGTCAGTGGCAGCTTGGATAAGGAATTGGCTTAAGGACAGAAAACAGCAAGTTGTGGTAAATGGCTGTTTTTCGGACTGGAGGATGGTGGACAGTGGTGTTCCCCAAGGGTCAGTGCTGGGACCACTGCTTTCTTTGATATATATAACTGACCTGGATATTGGAATACAGAGTAGAATTTCAAAATTTGCCGATGATACCAAACTTGGGGGTGTGGCAAACAGTGATGATGATACCAATCGACTGCAACAGGACATAGAAAGGCTCGCAGAATGGGCAGACAAGTGGCAGATGGAATTTAATACAGAGAAGTGCGAGGTGATGCATTTTGACAGAAGGAACAGGGAGAGGCAATATACACTTAATGGCACAGTTTTAAAGAGTGTGCAGGGACAGAGGGACCTGGGAGTTAATGTGCATAGGTCCCTGAAGGTGGCGGGACATATTGAGAGAGTGGTTAGCAAAGCATATGGGATCTTGGGTTTCATAAATAGAGGTATTGAGTACAAAATTAGAGAAGTTATGCTGAACCTTTATAAAGCGCTGGTTAGGCCACAACTGGAGTATTGCGTCCAGTTCTGGTCACCACACTTTAGGAAGGATGTAAAGGCCCTTGAGAGGGTGCAGAGGAGATTTACCAGAATGGTTCTGGGGGTGGGAGATCTTAGCTACAAGGACAGGTTGGAGAAGCTGGATTTGTTTTCATTAGAGCAAAGGAGGTTGAGGGGTGATTTGATAGAGGTGTACAAGATTATGATTTAAGGTTTTGGGCAAGAGATACAGGGGGGATGTGAGGAAAAACTTTTTTACGCAGCGAGTGGTGAGGACCTGGAACTCGCTGCCGACGGAAGTGGTGGAAGCGGAGACACTCTGGCCTAGAAATTGGGTTGGGGCGCCAAAGTGGTGCAAAAGTCGCCTGAGTGCAGGATTTAGCGCAGCGTTCGAGGCTTCATCGATCATCAGATATTCAGTTTCATTGCCCCTCGAGGGACACGGGGCGAGGCTCGAGGCGCTCCGCGTCCCTCTTAGGGCGCTGAAACTGAATATCAGCGCGCTAAGGGCCGCAGCGCCACACGCTGCGGCACGGCACGCTGCGGTACTGCAGGCCTTCCTCCCACTGTTAAGGGGGAGGTGCCTGCAACAGCGCGATCCCCGCTCGCGAGTGCCGGCAAACGAGCCCGGCACCAAGGAGAAGTGCCGGGCTCTCGGGAAACAGCCGGCAATGCCGCGGGGAGGGGGTTAGGAGGCCGGGGACGGAGGTGCTGGCAGGCGGCCGCCCCGCACCTCCACCTTAACTTGCGCCGCTGCCGGCACAGTAAGGCCCCGTGAACCGGGCGCGGGTAGCGAACGGTGCAACTGCGGCATTCGCTACCAAATATCGCGAACGGGGCGCGAATGGGGCGCTGCGCACACCGATGACGTCATCAGTGGCGGCGCAGCGCAAAAGGCTAACGCCACCATTATCGCCCCAACTCAATATCGCGGGAGGCGCAGCCAGTGGCGCTACAGCCACTGCCTGCCTCTTTAGGCGCTAACAAGTGGCGCTACTCACCCAATTTCTCCCCCACAATGTTTTCAAGGGGAGACTGGATAGGCACTTGAGGGAAATAAACTTGCAGGGCTACGGGGATAGAGCGGGGGGAATGGGACTGACTGGATTGCTCTACAGAGAGCCGGCATGGACTCGATGGGCCATATGGCCTCCTTCTGTGCCGTAATGACTCTATGACTTGTTTTGGATATCCCCACCAGAGGAAATAGTTTATCTCTATCTACTCTATCAAATCCCTTTATTATTTTAAACACCTCAATCGGATCACTCATCAACCTTCTAAACTCAAGGGAATACAAGCCAAGCCTAAGCAACCTGTCCTCATTATTTAACCCTTTAAACATTAGACCGCACTCCCTTCCAGCGTGAATTCTGCACTGGGAGATGGGGTATTAGTTATACGTGAGGCCCGAATGTGACTGAGCAGGTTAATCCTCGATGGAAGGTGTCAAGGCCGAGCCTGTTTGGGCTCAGACTGATTCCTACTCCCAGGACTGTACCGTTCCGTTCTTACCCTGCCTGATCAGAGACTATGCTGACCATGTGTCAAGCCTGTGCCTGACCAGCCCTCCTGTTCTGCATGGGGTTACACCTCTCGGTGATTCGAGTGCGATCTCACCTCTTCCACGTGTCACTCGTCTGCCACTGTAGCTTGAGCAATTCCCTCTGAGTGATGGCTCATTCATTCACACTTCCCCACACAACTTGTTTGATCTGCCAGCGAAACTCCCCTGACTCTTGCCCAGGGTACAGTTCCAGGGGTACCGGCAACCATACGGTGCTGTACCCGAGTGCCGGGCAAACCCAAGACAGCGCTCACCTGCTGTCTGCCCCCCTTCATGTTCAGCCAGGGTCGATGGATTAAGAGCACACACCCTGGCTGAGGTTTCCTCTCCCTAACCCGGAGGTGAGGAGGTCAAAGATCGTGCCCCCATTGGCTGCTCACCTGAGATGAGCTAACCCAGTACAGCCTGATGAATGAGCCTGGGCATCTTTTGGTCTTTGGTGCCCAGTATCACAGCGGGCATTGTAGTTATGTACTGAGCCATCGGTGCAGCCATTAACAAGCACAACAGTCTGCCCATAACCTCCTCTGTACACAATCTTAATCTGAACAGCCTTACCAAGCTCCCGACAGGACGCCCGAGACGGATGGAGAAGGTGGTGGGGTGGCGTTGATATCTTTCGTGTAAGCCGTGACGCTGGAGGTCGGCGTCGGAGACAAGATACTGACGTTACACAAAGTGGCGTCATCGGAGTCGACTAAAGAAACAGATACACGCTGCCATTAATAGATTGTATTTATATAGGAAAGTACACAAGCACGGATCGAGGATGTGTCATTCACCAACAAACTGGCCCCGCCCACAGCCCATGTACATTCTCCCGTATCAATGACTCTACCCACCCATTAATTCCCCTCCCACAGCCCATGTACACTCTCCCCTATCACAGACTTTACCCACCCATTTAATCTCCTCCCACAGCCCGTGTACACTCTCCCCTATCACAGACTTTACCCACCCATTTAATCTCCTCCCACAGCCCATGTACACTCTCCCCTATCATGGACTCTACCCACCCATTTAATCTCCTCCCACAGCCCATGTACACTCTCCCCTATCACTGACTCTACCCACCCATTAATTCCCCTCCCACAGCCCATGTACACTCTCCCCTATCACAGACTTTACCCACCCATTTAATCTCCTCCCACAGCCCATGTACACTCTCCCCTATCACTGACTCTACCCGCCCATTTAATCTCCTCCCACAGCCCATGTACACTCTCCCCTATCAATGACTCTACCCACCCATTAATTCCCCTCCCACAGCCCATGTACACTCTCCCCTATCACAGATTTTACCCACCCATTAATTCCCCTCCCACAGCCCATGTACACTCTCCCCTATCACAGACTTTACCCACCCATTTAATCTCCTCCCACAGCCCATGTACACTCTCCCCTATCACTGACTCTACCCGCCCATTTAATCTCCTCCCACAGCCCATGTACACTCTCCCCTATCAATGACTCTACCCACCCATTAATTCCCCTCCCACAGCCCATGTACACTCTCCCCTATCACAGATTTTACCCACCCATTGAATCTCCTCCCACAGCCCATGTACACTCTCCCCTATCACTGACTCTACCCACCCATTGAATCTCCTCCCACAGCCCATGTACACTCTCCCCTATCACTGACTCTACCTACCCATTTAATCTCCTCCCACAGCCCATGTACACTCTCCCCGATCACGGACTCTACCCACCCATTAATTCTCCTCCCACAGCCCATGCACACTCTCCCCTATCACTGACTCTACCTACCCATTTAATCTCCTCCCACAGCCCATGTACACTCTCCCCTATCACTGACTCTACCCACCCATTGAATCTCCCTCCACAGCCCATGTACACTCTCCCCTATCACTGACTCTACCCACCCATTGAATCTCCTCCCACAGCCCATGTACACTCTCCCCTATCACTGACTCTACCCACCCATTGAATCTCCCTCCACAGCCCATGTACACTCTCCCCTATCACTGACTCTACCCACCCATTGAATCTCCTCCCACAGCCCATGTACACTCTCCCCTATCATGGACTCTACCCACCCATTAATTCCCCTCCCACAGCCCATGTACACTCTCCCCTATCACTGACTCTACCCACCCATTGAATCTCCTCCCACAGCCCATGTACACTCTCCCCTATCACGGACTCCACCCACCCATTAATTCTCCTCCCACAGCCCATGCCCACTCTCCCCTATCACTGACTCTACCCACCCATTGAATCTCCCTCCACAGCCCATGTACACTCTCCCCTATCACTGACTCTACCCACCCATTTAATCTCCTCCCACAGCCACTGTACACACTCCCCTATCATGGACTCTACCCACCCATTTAATCTCCTCCCACAGCCCATGTACACTCTCCCCTATCACGGACTCTACCCACCCATTGAATCTCCTCCCACAGCCCGTGTACACTCTCCCCATCACGGACTCTACCCACCCATTGAATCTCCTCCCACAGCCCATGTACACTCTCCCCTATCACTGACTCTACCCACCCATTGACTCTCCTCCCACAGCCCATGTACACTCTCCCCTATCAATGACTCTACCCACCCATTGAATCACCTCCCACAGCCCATGTACACGCTCCCCTATCAATGACTCTACCCACCCATTGAATCTCCTCCCACAGCCCGTGTACACTCTCCCCTATCACTGACTCTACCCACCCATTGACTCTCCTCCCACAGCCCATGTACACTCTCCCCTATCACGGACTCTACCCACCCATTAATTCTCCTCCCACAGCCCGTGTACACTCTCTCCTATCACAGAATCTACCCACCCATTTAATCTCCTTCCACAGCCCATGTACACTCTCCCCTATCACAGACTCTACCCACCCATTTAATCTCCTTCCACAGCCCATGTACACTCTCCCCGATCACGGACTCTACCCACCCATTGAATCTCCTCCCACACCCCATGTACACTCTCCCCTATCACAGACTCTACCCACCCATTTAATCTCCTCCCACAGCCCATGTACACTCTCCCCTATCACAGAGTCTACCCACCCATTTAATCTCCTCCCACAGCCCATGTACACTCTCCCCTATCACAGACTCTACCCACCCATTTAATCTCCTCCCACAGCCCATGTACACTCTCCCCTATCACAGACTCTACCTACCCATTTAATCTCCTTCCACAGCCCATGTACACTCTCCCCTATCACAGACTCTACCCACCCATTGAATCTCCTCCCACAGCCCATGTACACTCTCCCCTATCATGGACTCCACCCACCCATTTAATCTCCTCCCACAGCCCATGTACACTCTTCCCTATCACGGACTCTACCCACCAATTTAATCTCCCCCACAGCCCATGTACACTCTCCCCTATCATGTGCTCTACCCACCCATTTAATCTCCTCCCACAGCCCATGTACACTCTCCCCTATCACAGACTCTACCCACCCATTTAATCTCCTCCCACAGCCCATGTACACTCTCCCCTATCACTGACTCTACCCACCCATTTAATCTCCTCCCACAGCCCATGTACACTCTCCCCTATCACGGACTCTACCCACCCATTGAATCTCCTCCCACAGCCCGTGTACACTCTCCCCATCACGGACTCTACCCACCCATTGAATCTCCTCCCACAGCCCATGTACACTCTCCCCTATCACTGACTCTACCCACCCATTGACTCTCCTCCCACAGCCCATGTACACTCTCCCCTATCAATGACTCTACCCACCCATTGAATCACCTCCCACAGCCCATGTACACTCTCCCCTATCAATGACTCTACCCACCCATTGAATCTCCTCCCACAGCCCATGTACACTCTCCCCTATCACTGACTCTACCCACCCATTGAATCTCCTCCCACAGCCCGTGTACACTCTCCCCTATCACTGACTCTACCCACCCATTGACTCTCCTCCCACAGCCCATGTACACTCTCCCCTATCACGGACTCTACCCACCCATTAATTCTCCTCCCACAGCCCATGTACACTCTCTCCTATCACAGAATCTACCCACCCATTTAATCTCCTTCCACAGCCCATGTACACTCTCCCCTATCACAGACTCTACCCACCCATTTAATCTCCTTCCACAGCCCATGTACACTCTCCCCTATCACGGACTCTACCCACCCATTGAATCTCCTCCCACACCCTATGTACACTCTCCCCTATCACAGACTCTACCCACCCATTTAATCTCCTCCCACAGCCCATGTACACTCTCCCCTATCACAGACTCTACCTACCCATTTAATCTCCTCCCACAGCCCATGTACACTCTCCCCTATCACAGACTCTACCTACCCATTTAATCTCCTTCCACAGCCCATGTACACTCTCCCCTATCATGGACTCTACCCACCCATTAAATCTCTTCCCACAGCCGCTGTACACTCTCCCCTATCACAGACTCTACCCACCCATTGAATCTCCTCCCACAGCCCATGTACACTCTCCCCTATCATGGACTCCACCCACCCATTTAATCTCCTCCCACAGCCCATGTACACTCTTCCCTATCACGGACTCTACCCACCAATTTAATCTCCCCCACAGCCCATGTACACTCTCCCCTATCATGTGCTCTACCCACCCATTTAATCTCCTCCCACAGCCCGTGTACACTCTCCCCTATCATGGACTCGACCCACCCATTTAATCCCCTCCCACAGCCCGTGTACACTCTCCCCTATCATGGACTCTACCCACCCATTGAATCTCCTCCCACAGCCCGTGTACACTCTCCCCTATCATGGACTCTACCCACCCATTGAATCTCCCACACCCCATGTACACTCTCCCCTATCATGGTCTCGACCCACCCATTTAATCACCTCCCACAGCCCATGTACACTCTCCCCTATCATGGTCTCGACCCACCCATTTAATCACCTTCCCCAGCCCATGTACACTCTCCCCTATCACAGTCTCTACCCACCCATTTAATCTCCTCCCACAGCCCATGTACACTCTCCCCTATTACAGACTCTACCCACCCATTTAATCTCCTCCCACAGCCCATGTACACTCTCCCCTATCATGGACTCTACCCACCCATTAATTCTCCTCCCACAGCCCATGTACACTCTCCCCAATCACAGACTCTACCCACCCATTGAATCTCCTCCCACAGCCCATGTACACTCTCCCCTATCACGGACTCTACCCACCCATTGAATCTCCCTCCACAGCCCATGTACACTCTCCCCTATCACAGACTCTACCCACCCATTGAATCTCCTCCCACAGCCCATGTACACTCTCCCCTATCACGGACTCTACCCACCTATTGAATCTCCCTCCACAGCCCATGTACACTCTCCCCTATCACGGACTCTACCCACCCATTGAATCTCCCACACCCCATGTACACTCCCCCCTATCATGGACTCTACCCACCCATTTAATCTCCTCCCACAGCCCATGTACACTCTCCCCTATCATGGGCTCTACCCACCCATTAATTCTCCTCCCACAGCCCATGTACACTCTCCCCTATCACACACTCTACCCACCCACTGAATCTCCATGCACAGCCCATGTACACTCTCCCCTATCACGGACTCTACCCACCCATTGAATCTCCCTCCACAGCCCATGTACACTCTCCCCTATCATGGACTCTACCCACCCATTGAATCTCCTCCCACAGCCCATGTACACTCTCCCCTATCACGGACTCTACCCACCCATTGAATCTCCTCCCACAGCCCGTGTACACTCTCCCCTATCACGGACTCTACCCACCCATTGAATCTCCCACACCCCATGTACACTCCCCCCTATCATGGACTCTACCCACCCACTGAATCTCCTCCCACAGCCCGTGTACACTCTCCCCTATCATGGACTCTACCCACCCATTGAATCTCCCCCCACACCCCATGTACACTCTCCCCTATCATGGACTCTACCCACCCATTGAATCTCCGCCCACAGCCCATGTACGCTCTCCCGTATCAATGACTCTACCCACCCATTGAATCTCCTCCCACAGCCCATGTACACTCTCCCCTATCACGGACTCTACCCACCCATTTAATCTCCTCCCACAGCCCGTATACACACTCCCCTATCACGGACTCTACCCACCCATTGAATCTCCCACACCCCATGTACACTCTCCCCTATCACTGACTCTACCCACCCATTTAATCTCCTCCCACAGCCCATGTACACTCTCCCCTATCACGGACTCTACCCACCCATTGAATCTCCTCCCACAGCCCGTGTACACTCTCCCCATCACGGACTCTACCCACCCATTGAATCTCCTCCCACAGCCCATGTACACTCTCCCCTATCACTGACTCTACCCACCCATTGACTCTCCTCCCACAGCCCATGTACACTCTCCCCTATCAATGACTCTACCCACCCATTGAATCACCTCCCACAGCCCATGTACACTCTCCCCTATCAATGACTCTACCCACCCATTGAATCTCCTCCCACAGCCCATGTACACTCTCCCCTATCACTGACTCTACCCACCCATTGAATCTCCTCCCACAGCCCGTGTACACTCTCCCCTATCACTGACTCTACCCACCCATTGACTCTCCTCCCACAGCCCATGTACACTCTCCCCTATCACGGACTCTACCCACCCATTAATTCTCCTCCCACAGCCCATGTACACTCTCTCCTATCACAGAATCTACCCACCCATTTAATCTCCTTCCACAGCCCATGTACACTCTCCCCTATCACAGACTCTACCCACCCATTTAATCTCCTTCCACAGCCCATGTACACTCTCCCCTATCACGGACTCTACCCACCCATTGAATCTCCTCCCACACCCTATGTACACTCTCCCCTATCACAGACTCTACCCACCCATTTAATCTCCTCCCACAGCCCATGTACACTCTCCCCTATCACAGACTCTACCTACCCATTTAATCTCCTCCCACAGCCCATGTACACTCTCCCCTATCACAGACTCTACCTACCCATTTAATCTCCTTCCACAGCCCATGTACACTCTCCCCTATCATGGACTCTACCCACCCATTAAATCTCTTCCCACAGCCGCTGTACACTCTCCCCTATCACAGACTCTACCCACCCATTGAATCTCCTCCCACAGCCCATGTACACTCTCCCCTATCATGGACTCCACCCACCCATTTAATCTCCTCCCACAGCCCATGTACACTCTTCCCTATCACGGACTCTACCCACCAATTTAATCTCCCCCACAGCCCATGTACACTCTCCCCTATCATGTGCTCTACCCACCCATTTAATCTCCTCCCACAGCCCGTGTACACTCTCCCCTATCATGGACTCGACCCACCCATTTAATCCCCTCCCACAGCCCGTGTACACTCTCCCCTATCATGGACTCTACCCACCCATTGAATCTCCTCCCACAGCCCGTGTACACTCTCCCCTATCATGGACTCTACCCACCCATTGAATCTCCCACACCCCATGTACACTCTCCCCTATCATGGTCTCGACCCACCCATTTAATCACCTCCCACAGCCCATGTACACTCTCCCCTATCATGGTCTCGACCCACCCATTTAATCACCTTCCCCAGCCCATGTACACTCTCCCCTATCACAGTCTCTACCCACCCATTTAATCTCCTCCCACAGCCCATGTACACTCTCCCCTATTACAGACTCTACCCACCCATTTAATCTCCTCCCACAGCCCATGTACACTCTCCCCTATCATGGACTCTACCCACCCATTAATTCTCCTCCCACAGCCCATGTACACTCTCCCCAATCACAGACTCTACCCACCCATTGAATCTCCTCCCACAGCCCATGTACACTCTCCCCTATCACGGACTCTACCCACCCATTGAATCTCCCTCCACAGCCCATGTACACTCTCCCCTATCACAGACTCTACCCACCCATTGAATCTCCTCCCACAGCCCATGTACACTCTCCCCTATCACGGACTCTACCCACCTATTGAATCTCCCTCCACAGCCCATGTACACTCTCCCCTATCACGGACTCTACCCACCCATTGAATCTCCCACACCCCATGTACACTCCCCCCTATCATGGACTCTACCCACCCATTTAATCTCCTCCCACAGCCCATGTACACTCTCCCCTATCATGGGCTCTACCCACCCATTAATTCTCCTCCCACAGCCCATGTACACTCTCCCCTATCACACACTCTACCCACCCACTGAATCTCCATGCACAGCCCATGTACACTCTCCCCTATCACGGACTCTACCCACCCATTGAATCTCCCTCCACAGCCCATGTACACTCTCCCCTATCATGGACTCTACCCACCCATTGAATCTCCTCCCACAGCCCATGTACACTCTCCCCTATCACGGACTCTACCCACCCATTGAATCTCCTCCCACAGCCCGTGTACACTCTCCCCTATCACGGACTCTACCCACCCATTGAATCTCCCACACCCCATGTACACTCCCCCCTATCATGGACTCTACCCACCCACTGAATCTCCTCCCACAGCCCGTGTACACTCTCCCCTATCATGGACTCTACCCACCCATTGAATCTCCCCCCACACCCCATGTACACTCTCCCCTATCATGGACTCTACCCACCCATTGAATCTCCGCCCACAGCCCATGTACGCTCTCCCGTATCAATGACTCTACCCACCCATTGAATCTCCTCCCACAGCCCATGTACACTCTCCCCTATCACGGACTCTACCCACCCATTTAATCTCCTCCCACAGCCCGTATACACACTCCCCTATCACGGACTCTACCCACCCATTGAATCTCCCACACCCCATGTACACTCTCCCCTATCACTGACTCTACCCACCCATTTAATCTCCTCCCACAGCCCATGTACACTCTCCCCTATCATGGACTCTACCCACCCATTTAATCTCCTCCCACAGCCCATGTACACTCTCCCCTATCATGGACTCTACCCACCCATTGAATCTCCCCCCACACCCCATGTACACTCTCCCCTATCATGGTCTCTACCCACCCATTTAATCTCCTCCCACAGCCCACGTACACTCTCCCCTATCATGGACTCTACCCACCCATTGAAACTCCTCCCACAGCCCATGTACACTCTCCCCTATCATGGACTCTACCCACCCATTTAATCTCCTCCCACAGCCCATGTACACTCTCCCCTATCATGGACTCTACCCACCCATTTAATCTCCTCCCACAGCCCATGTACACTCTCCCCTATCACAGACTCTACCCACCCATTTAATCTCCTCCCACAGCCCATGTACACTCTCCCCTATCATGGACTCTACCCACCCATTTAATCTCCTCCCACAGCCCATGTACACTCTCCCCTATCATTGACTCTACCCACCCATTTAATATCCTCCCACAGCCCGTGTACACTCTCCCCTATCACGGACTCTACCCACCCATTTAATCTCCTCCCACAGCCCATGTACACTCTCCCCTATCATGGACTCTACCCACCCATTTAATCTCCTCCCACAGCCCATGTACACTCTCCCCTATCACAGACTCTACCCACCCATTTAATCTCCTCCCACAGCCCATGTACACTCTCCCCTATCATGGACTCTACCCACCCATTTAATCTCCTCCCACAGCCCATGTACACTCTCCCCTATCATTGACTCTACCCACCCATTTAATATCCTCCCACAGCCCGTGTACACTCTCCCCTATCACGGACTCTACCCACCCATTTAATCTCCTCCCACAGCCCATGTACACTCTCCCCTATCATGGACTCTACCCACCCATTTAATCTCCTCCCACAGCCCATGTACACTCTCCCCTGTCATGGATTCTACCCACCCATTTAATCTCCTCCCACAGCCCGTGTACACTCTCCCCTATCATGGACTCTACCCACCCATTTAATCTCCTCCCACAGCCCATGTACACTCTCCCCTATCATGGACTCTACCCACCCATTGAATCTCCCACACCCCATGTACACTCTCCCCTATCCACTAAGGGGTATGGTTGCATTGTGGTTATGTTACTGGACTAGTAATCCAGAGGTCTGGACTAATGATGTGGAGATGTGAGTTCAAATTCCACCATGGCAGCTGGGGAATTAAAATTGAGTTAATTAAATCAATTTGGAATAAAATGGTGACCATGAAACTGCTGGATTGTCACAAAATCCCATCTGGTTCACTAATGTCCTTTAGGGAAGAAAATCTGCCGTCCTTGCCTGGTCTGGTCAACATGTGACTCCAGACCCACAGCAATGTGGTTGACTCTTAACTTCCCTCTGAAATGGCCCAGCGGGTCACTCAGTTGTACCAAACCGCTGCGATGGACTGCAGCGGTTCAAGGCGGCGGCTCACCACCACCTTCTCAAGGGCAACTAGGAATGGGCAATAAATGCTGGCCTTGTGATGCCCATATCCTGTGAATGAATAAGAAGAAAAATCATGGACGCGACCCACCCATTAGTAAACACAACACTGAAGTGGGATTGCGAGGCTCAGTGCCACACCGGGAGCTAGATTCACCCACTGAGCCCAAGTGGCCTTACAATAAACTTTTGAGAAGCACCAGAAAAGTGGTGCTTCAGCTGAAACAGAAGAACTTGGTACTGGGACAGTGTCAGTTGGACCAGTAAGTGTGTCACCCACCTGACGTTGATAGAGATTGCTCCACGATGCCCACTTTGACCACCTGTTATAATCACATAAATAATTGCTTAGCATTTAATACAATCAATTAATGAGTTTAATACGATCAATGGGTTTAATATAATACTGTTCTGATGAAAGGTCATCAAGCTGAAATGTTAAACTCTGTTTCCCTCTGCACAGATGCTGCCTGACCTCCTGAGCGTTTCCAGTGGTTACTGAGTTTAACATGATCAATTAGCTCAGCCTAAAATACTTCATGGCATTTACTGCCCAGCGTTTAATAGAGCACACTGACCTTCGCAGGACAGGGTCACTGCCAACCAAGTACTGGAGTGTGCTGACAGCACCAGCACTGAGGCTGTGATAATCAGCCCTCAGCGCCATTGGGCTGGACATGTAGTTCAGATGGACAAGCAGCTGATTTATGGCACACTGGTGGATGGCAGAGGAATGCAGACCAGGGCAGGGCAGACAACAAAGCTGCTACAAGGGCACACTGATAAATCACTTGAAGCAGGGCAAGATTACACCTCGGCAGAACCGGGACCGACATCCTCGCAGGGGGGTTTGCTAGTGCTGTTGGGAAGGATTTAAACTAGTTTGTCAGGGGGCTGGGAACCCAAGTGTGGGCCCAGAACGGAGAGAAACAAAGCTGGAAGTGCAAGTTAGAAAAGTAGTCAGCAAAACTAGTGGGGAGCAGAAACAAAGGCCGACAGTAAAGAGGGTCAAAGTGCAGAAAAATATTGAACAGGCAAAGGTGAAGGCACTTTATCTAAATGCACATAGCATTTGCAACAAGGTGGATGAATTAATGGCACTAATAGAAGTAAATGGGTATGATGTAATTGCCATTACAGAGACATGGTTGCAGGGTAACCAAAGCTGGGAACTGAATGTTCCAGGGTACTCAACATTTAGGAAGGACAGACAAAAAGGAAAAGGAGGTGCCGTAGCGCTGTTAATAAGGGATGAGATCGGTATGGTAGAGATAAAAGATCTTGGCTCGGCAGATCGTGATGTAGAACTGGAATCAGTTTGGGTGGAGCTAAGAAACAGCAAAGGGCGGAAAACATTGGTGGGAGTTGTGTATAGGCCACCAAAACAGTAATGGTAATGTAGGGCACAGTATCAATCAAGAGATTAGAATTGCATGTAACAAGGGCAATACGGTAATCATGGGGGACTTTAATCTACATATTGACTGGGCAAATCAAATTACCACTAATGGTATGGAGGGCGAATTCTTGGAATGCATGCGAGATGGGTTCCTGGCTCAGTATGTGGAGGAACCAACCAGGGAACAGGCTATTCTGGATCTGGTACTGTGTAATGAGAAGGGGCTAATCAATAATCTTGTGGTAAAGGGGCCTTTAGGGACAAGTGACCATAATATGATTGAATTTTACGTTAGATTTGAGAGTGATGTAGTCCAATCTGAAACTAAGGTCTTCAATCTAAACAGAGGAAACTACAAGGGTATGAGGGACAAGTTGGCCATGGTAGATTGGGAGACTACACTAAAAGGTATGAAGGTGGACATACAATGGCTAACATTCAAGGAAATAATGCATAATTTGCAACAAACATATTCCTCTAGGGCATAAAAACCCAAAAGGAAAAGTGATCCAACCATGGCTAACAAAAGAAATTAAAGCTAGTACAGGTAGACTATCCTTTATCCGAAAACCTCGGGACCAGCCGAGTTTCGGATAAAGGAGAATTTCGGATTTCGGAAGGTGGGTCGGCGGGGGTCCGCGCGCACGACTTACGCTGACGCTCAGAGTAATCAGTCGGGGTCGGCGGGGGTCGGGGCCGGCGGGGTACGCGGGGGGGTCGGCGGTTGTCGGGGTAGGGTCGGCGGTTGTCGGGGCTGGCGGGGTCCGCGGGGGGGTCGGCGGTTGTCGGGGCTGGCGGCGTCGGCGGTTGTCGGGGCCGGCGGGGTCCGCGGGGGGGGGGGTCGGCGGCTGGCGGGGTCCGCGGGGGGGTCGGCGGTTGTCGGGGCTGGCGGGGTCGGCGGTTGTCGGGGTCGGCGGGGGTCGGCGGCTGGCGGGGTCGGCGGTTGTCGGGGCTGGCGGGGGGTCGTGCGCACGACTTACCCTTTATCCGAACTTCCGCAACCGGAGCCCTCTAAAAACCTTTGGTTTTTTCGTTCAGCGTAAGTCGTACGCACGACTTACGCTGAACGAAAAAACCGAAGGTTTTTAGAGGGTTTCGGTTTTCAGAAGTCCGGATAAAGGGTAGTCTACCTGTATTAAGTCAAAGGAGGAAGCTTATAAAGTTGCCAGAAAAAGCAGTCAGCCTGAGGATTGGGATCTTTTTAGAAATCAGCAAAGGGGGACCAAGAAATTGATAAAGAAAGGGAAAATGGAATATGAGCACAAACTAGCGAAAAATATAAAAACGGATTGTAAAAGCTTCTATAGGTATGTGAAAAGGAAAAGACTGGCGAAGGTAAATGTAGGTCCTTTACAGTCAGAGACGGGAGAATTTATAATGGGGAATGAGGAAATGGCAGAGAAATTAAATAAATACTTTGTTTCTGTCTTCACGGAGGAAGACACAAAAAACCTCCCAGAAATACGAGAAAACCAAGGGTGTGACAAGAATGAGGAACTTAAAAGAAATGATTATTAGTAAAAAAAACAGTACTAGCAAAATTAATGGGACTAAAAGTCGATAAATCCCAAGGGCCGGATCTGCATCCTAGGGTTTTGAAAGAGGTGGTCACTGGGATAGTGGTCGCCTTGGTTGTCATCTTCCAAAATTCTATAGATTCTGGAACGGTTCCTGCAGATTGGAGGATAGCAAATGTAACCCTGCTATTTAAGAAAGGAGGGAGAGAGAAAACAGGGAACTACAGACCTGTTAGCCTCACATCAGTAGTTGGGAAAATGCTGGAATCTATTATAAAGGATGCAATAACTGGGCACTTAGAAACTAATAGTAAGATTGGGCAGAGTCAACATGGATTTAGGAAAGGGAAATCCTGTTTGACAAACCTATTGGAGTTCTTTGAGGATGTAACTAGTGGAGTAGACAAAGGGGAACCGGTAGATGTGGTGTATCTGGATTTTCAGAAGGCCTTCGATAAGGTCCCACACAAGAGGTTGGTGAACAAAATTAGGGCACATGGAATTGGGGGTAATATACTAGCATGGATTGAGAATTGGTTAACAGACAGAAAACAAAGAGTAGGGATAAACGGGTCTTTTTCAGGATGGCAGGCTGTGACTAGTGGGGTACTGCAAGGATCGGTGCTTGGGCACTAGCTATTCACAATCTATATCAAGTGGCAAGTAACATTTGCACCACACAAGTGCCAGGCAATGACCATCTCCAACAAGCGAGATTCTAACCATCTCCCCTTGACATTCAATGGCATTACCATCGCTGAATCCCGCACTATCAACATCCTGGGGGTTACCATTGATCAGAAACTGAACTGGACCAGCCACATAAATACTGTGGCTACAAGAGCAGGCCAGAGGCTGGGAATTCTGCGGTGAGTGTCTCACCTCCTGGCTCCCCAAAGCCTTTCCACTATCTACAAGGCACAAGTCAGGAGTGTGATGGAATACTCTCCACTTGCCTGGATGAGTGCAGCTCCAACAACACTCAAGAAGCTCAACACCATCCAGGACAAAGCAGCCCGCTTGATTGGCACCCCATCCACCACCTTCAACATTCACTCCCTCCACCACCGGCGCACTGTGGCTGCAGTGTGTACCATCTACAAGATGCACTGCAGCAACTCACCAAAGCTCCTTCAACAGCACCTTCTAAACCCACGACCTCTACCACTTAGAAGGACAAGGGCAGCAGATGCATGGGAACATCACCACCTACAAGTTCCCCTCCAAGCCACACACCATCCTGACTTGGACCTGTATCGCCGTTCCTTCACTGTCACTGGGCCAAAATCCTGGAACTCCCTTCCTAACAGCATTGTGGGTGTACCTACACCATATGGACTGCAGCGGTTCAAGAAGGCGGCTCACCACCATCTTCTCAAGGGCAATTAGGGATGGGCACTAAATGCAGGCCTAGCCAGCCAGCGACGCCCACATCCCATCAATGAATAAAAAAAATAAAAAAATCTATATCAATGATTTGGATGAGGGGACTAAATGTAACATTTCCAAATTTACTGATGATACAAAGCGAGGTGGCAGTGTCAGTTGTGAAGAGGAAGTGAAGAGGCTTCAAGGGGATCTCGACAGGCTCAGTGAGTGAGCGAGAATATGGCAGATGGAATATAATGTAGATAAATGTGAAGTTATCTACTTCGGTAGAAAAAACAGAAAGGCAGAGTATTTCCTAAATGGTGAAAGATTGGGGAATGCAGATGCTCAAAGGGACCTGGGTGTCCTTGTACATGAGTCACTGAAAGTGAATGTGCAGGTGCAGCAAGCCATTAGGAAGGCAAATGGTATGCTGGCCTTCATTACAAGAGGATTTGAGTACAGGAGTAAAGAAGTCTTACTCCAATTATATAGGGCCTTGGTGAGACCACACCTGGAGTACTGTGTACAATTTTGGTCTCCTTACCTAAGGAAGGATATACTTGCCATAGAGGGAGTGCAACGAAGGTTCACGAGATTGATTCCTGGGATGGCGGCACTGTTGTATGAGAAGGGATTGAGTAAACTTGGCCTGTATTCTCTTGAATTCAGAAGAATGAGAGGGGATCTCATTGAAGCACACAAAATTATTACAGGGCTTGATAGGGAGAATGTATCCCTTGGCTGGGGAGTCTAGAACCAGGGGCCACAGCCTCAGGATAAAGGGTCGGCCATTCAGGACTGAGATGAGAAGAAATTTCTTCACACAGAGGGTGGTGAATCTTTGGAATTCTCTATCCCAGAGGGCTGTGGAGGCTCAGTCATTGGGCATATTCAAAACAGAAGTCGATAGATTTCTGACTAGTAAGATCATCAAGGGATATGGCGATAGGGCCGGTGAATGGAGTTGAGACAGAAGATCAGCTATGATCTCACTGAATGGCAGAGCAGGCTTGAAGGGCTTAATGGCCTACTCCTGCTCCTATTTCTTATGTTCTTATGTTAAGATGGTCAATGGGTCTTGGGAAAACCTGGCAATGGCGCACTGAACTGAGAGGAAAGATGGGCTTTGACCTACAATGCTGTGCCAGTGTGGTGGCAAGGCGCAAGAGACAGAAAGATCGGCAAGGTGCAAGGCATCAACAGGAGATTCTCCCCAGGAATGACGTTATGTGAGGCCCATCTCCGCTCCCTTACGATCAAGGGACGCTGACATGAACGCTGATGGCGGACAACTGGTTTAGCCAGTCATCGCCAGACCTGGAACACATTAAGCACTATTGGGTCCTGCTGTCCACTCTATCAAAACTGCTCACTATTCCAGGGTCATCCTGGAATGCAAAGATAGCCCCTGGCTTCTCTTCCCCAATACAAACCATCTTGTTAAACACCTCTTGCCTCCTTCACCCTCACCTCCAACAAGTGTGAGAAATTCATGGACTTCTTTGTCATTAAGATTGAGACCATCTGTTCAGCTGCCTCGACTGCTTCCTTCCTTTCACCCAGCCGTCTGGGCCAGGCTTCGCCTAAAGTTCATCCCTGCCTTAGCCCTAAACGCGCATCTTTCTCTGGTTTCTCTCCTATCTCTCCTCATACCCTCTCCGTGCTCATCTTTTCCATGAGACCGCCCTCCTATTACCTCGAACCTAATCCCACCAAACTGTTGAAAACCTAATGCCCCAGTGTTATAGAGTCACAGACCTGTACCCACTAGTACTGTACCCCAGTGTTATAGAGTCACAGACCTGTACCCACTAGTACTGTACCCCAGTGAGTCACAGACCTGTACCCACTAGTACTGTACCCCAGTGTTATAGAGTCACAGACCTGTACCCACTAGTACTGTACCCCAGTGAGTCACAGACCTGTACCCACTAGTACTGTACCCCAGTGTTATAGAGTCACAGACCTGTACCCACTAGTACTGTACCCCAGTGAGTCACAGACCTGTACCCACTAGTACTGTACCCCAGTGAGTCACAGACCTGTACCCACCAGTACTGTACCCCAGTGAGTCACAGACCTGTACCCACCAGTACTGTACCCCAGTGAGTCACAGACCTGTACCCACTAGTACTGTACCCCAGTGAGTCACAGACCTGTACCCACTAGTACTGTACCCCAGTGAGTCACAGACCTGTACCCACCAGTACTGTACCCCAGTGAGTCACAGACCTGTACCCACCAGTACTGTACCCCAGTGAGTCACAGACCTGTACCCACTAGTGCTGTACCGCAGTGAGTCACAGACCTGTACCCACTAGTACTGTACCCCAGTGAGTCACAGACCTGTACCCACTAGTACTGTACCCCAGTGTTATAGAGTCACAGACCTGTACCCACTAGTACTGTACCCCAGTGAGTCACAGACCTGTACCCACTAGTACTGTACCCCAGTGTTATAGAGTCACAGACCTGTACCCACTAGTGCTGTACCCCAGTGAGTCACAGACCTGTACCCACTAGTACTGTACCCCAGTGAGTCACAGACCTGTACCCACTAGTACTGTACCCCAGTGTTATAGAGTCACAGACCTGTACCCACTAGTACTGTACCCCAGTGAGTCACAGACCTGTACCCACTAGTACTGTACCCCAGTGTTATAGAGTCACAGACCTGTACCCACTAGTACTGTACCCCAGTGAGTCACAGACCTGTACCCACTAGTACTGTACCCCAGTGAGTCACAGACCTGTACCCACTAGTACTGTACCCCAGTGAGTCACAGACCTGTACCCACCAGTACTGTACCCCAGTGAGTCACAGACCTGTACCCACTAGTACTGTACCCCAGTGAGTCACAGACCTGTACCCACTAGTACTGTACCCCAGTGAGTCACAGACCTGTACCCACCAGTACTGTACCCCAGTGTTATAGAGTCACAGACCTGTACCCACTAGTGCTGTACCCCAGTGAGTCACAGACCTGTACCCACTAGTACTGTACCCCAGTGAGTCACAGACCTGTACCCACTAGTACTGTACCCCAGTGAGTCACAGACCTGTACCCACTAGTACTGTACCCCAGTGAGTCACAGACCTGTACCCACTAGTACTGTACCCCAGTGAGTCACAGACCTGTACCCACTAGTACTGTACCCCAGTGAGTCACAGACCTGTACCCACTAGTACTGTACCCCAGTGAGTCACAGACCTGTACCCACTAGTACTGTACCCCAGTGAGTCACAGACCTGTACCCACTAGTACTGTACCCCAGTGAGTCACAGACCTGTACCCACTAGTACTGTACCCCAGTGAGTCACAGACCTGTACCCACTAGTGCTGTACCCCAGTGAGTCACAGACCTGTACCCACTAGTACTGTACCCCAGTGAGTCACAGACCTGTACCCACTAGTACTGTACCCCAGTGAGTCACAGACCTGTACCCACTAGTACTGTACCCCAGTGAGTCACAGACCTGTACCCACTAGTACTGTACCCCAGTGAGTCACAGACCTGTACCCACTAGTACTGTACCCCAGTGAGTCACAGACCTGTACCCACTAGTACTGTACCCCAGTGAGTCACAGACCTGTACCCACTAGTACTGTACCCCAGTGAGTCACAGACCTGTACCCACTAGTACTGTACCCCAGTGAGTCACAGACCTGTACCCACTAGTACTGTACCCCAGTGAGTCACAGACCTGTACCCACTAGTACTGTACCCCAGTGAGTCACAGACCTGTACCCACTAGTACTGTACCCCAGTGAGTCACAGACCTGTACCCACTAGTACTGTACCCCAGTGAGTCACAGACCTGTACCCACTAGTACTGTACCCCAGTGTTATAGAGTCACAGACCTGTACCCACTAGTACTGTACCCCAGTGTTATAGAGTCACAGACCTGTACCCACTAGTACTGTACCCCAGTGAGTCACAGACCTGTACCCACTAGTACTGTACCCCAGTGAGTCACAGACCTGTACCCACTAGTACTGTACCCCAGTGAGTCACAGACCTGTACCCACTAGTACTGTACCCCAGTGTTATAGAGTCACAGACCTGTACCCACTAGTGCTGTACCCCAGTGAGTCACAGACCTGTACCCACTAGTACTGTACCCCAGTGAGTCACAGACCTGTACCCACTAGTACTGTACCCCAGTGAGTCACAGACCTGTACCCACTAGTACTGTACCCCAGTGAGTCACAGACCTGTACCCACTAGTACTGTACCCCAGTGAGTCACAGACCTGTACCCACTAGTACTGTACCCCAGTGAGTCACAGACCTGTACCCACTAGTGCTGTACCCCAGTGAGTCACAGACCTGTACCCACTAGTACTGTACCCCAGTGAGTCACAGACCTGTACCCACTAGTACTGTACCCCAGTGAGTCACAGACCTGTACCCACTAGTGCTGTACCCCAGTGAGTCACAGACCTGTACCCACTAGTACTGTACCCCAGTGTTATAGAGTCACAGACCTGTACCCACTAGTACTGTACCCCAGTGAGTCACAGACCTGTACCCACTAGTACTGTACCCCAGTGAGTCACAGACCTGTACCCACTAGTACTGTACCCCAGTGAGTCACAGACCTGTACCCACTAGTACTGTACCCCAGTGAGTCACAGACCTGTACCCACTAGTACTGTACCCCAGTGAGTCACAGACCTGTACCCACTAGTACTGTACCCCAGTGAGTCACAGACCTGTACCCACTAGTACTGTACCCCAGTGAGTCACAGACCTGTACCCACTAGTACTGTACCCCAGTGAGTCACAGACCTGTACCCACTAGTACTGTACCCCAGTGAGTCACAGACCTGTACCCACTAGTACTGTACCCCAGTGAGTCACAGACCTGTACCCACTAGTACTGTACCCCAGTGAGTCACAGACCTGTACCCACTAGTACTGTACCCCAGTGAGTCACAGACCTGTACCCACTAGTACTGTACCCCAGTGAGTCACAGACCTGTACCCACTAGTACTGTACCCCAGTGAGTCACAGACCTGTACCCACTAGTACTGTACCCCAGTGTTATAGAGTCACAGACCTGTACCCACTAGTACTGTACCCCAGTGAGTCACAGACCTGTACCCACTAGTACTGTACCCCAGTGAGTCACAGACCTGTACCCACTAGTACTGTACCCCAGTGAGTCACAGACCTGTACCCACTAGTACTGTACCCCAGTGAGTCACAGACCTGTACCCACTAGTGCTGTACCCCAGTGAGTCACAGACCTGTACCCACTAGTGCTGTACCCCAGTGAGTCACAGACCTGTACCCACTAGTACTGTACCCCAGTGTTATAGAGTCACAGACCTGTACCCACTAGTACTGTACCCCAGTGAGTCACAGACCTGTACCCACGAGTACTGTACCCCAGTGAGTCACAGACCTGTACCCACTAGTGCTGTACCCCAGTGAGTCACAGACCTGTACCCACTAGTACTGTACCCCAGTGAGTCACAGACCTGTACCCACTAGTGCTGTACCCCAGTGAGTCACAGACCTGTACCCACTAGTACTGTACCCCAGTGAGTCACAGACCTGTACCCACTAGTACTGTACCCCAGTGAGTCACAGACCTGTACCCACTAGTACTGTACCCCAGTGAGTCACAGACCTGTACCCACTAGTACTGTACCCCAGTGAGTCACAGACCTGTACCCACTAGTACTGTACCCCAGTGAGTCACAGACCTGTACCCACTAGTGCTGTACCCCAGTGAGTCACAGACCTGTACCCACTAGTACTGTACCCCAGTGAGTCACAGACCTGTACCCACTAGTACTGTACCCCAGTGAGTCACAGACCTGTACCCACTAGTGCTGTACCCCAGTGAGTCACAGACCTGTACCCACTAGTACTGTACCCCAGTGTTATAGAGTCACAGACCTGTACCCACTAGTACTGTACCCCAGTGAGTCACAGACCTGTACCCACTAGTACTGTACCCCAGTGAGTCACAGACCTGTACCCACTAGTACTGTACCCCAGTGAGTCACAGACCTGTACCCACTAGTACTGTACCCCAGTGAGTCACAGACCTGTACCCACTAGTACTGTACCCCAGTGAGTCACAGACCTGTACCCACTAGTACTGTACCCCAGTGAGTCACAGACCTGTACCCACTAGTACTGTACCCCAGTGAGTCACAGACCTGTACCCACTAGTACTGTACCCCAGTGAGTCACAGACCTGTACCCACTAGTACTGTACCCCAGTGAGTCACAGACCTGTACCCACTAGTACTGTACCCCAGTGAGTCACAGACCTGTACCCACTAGTACTGTACCCCAGTGAGTCACAGACCTGTACCCACTAGTACTGTACCCCAGTGAGTCACAGACCTGTACCCACTAGTACTGTACCCCAGTGAGTCACAGACCTGTACCCACTAGTACTGTACCCCAGTGAGTCACAGACCTGTACCCACTAGTACTGTACCCCAGTGTTATAGAGTCACAGACCTGTACCCACTAGTACTGTACCCCAGTGAGTCACAGACCTGTACCCACTAGTACTGTACCCCAGTGAGTCACAGACCTGTACCCACTAGTACTGTACCCCAGTGAGTCACAGACCTGTACCCACTAGTACTGTACCCCAGTGAGTCACAGACCTGTACCCACTAGTACTGTACCCCAGTGAGTCACAGACCTGTACCCACGAGTACTGTACCCCAGTGAGTCACAGACCTCAACCCACCAGTACTGTACCCCAGTGAGTCACAGACCTGTACCCACTAGTACTGTACCCCAGTGAGTCACAGACCTGTACCCACTAGTACTGTACCCCAGTGAGTCACAGACCTGTACCCACTAGTACTGTACCCCAGTGAGTCACAGACCTGTACCCACTAGTACTGTACCCCAGTGAGTCACAGACCTGTACCCACTAGTGCTGTACCCCAGTGAGTCACAGACCTGTACCCACTAGTACTGTACCCCAGTGAGTCACAGACCTGTACCCACTAGTACTGTACCCCAGTGAGTCACAGACCTGTACCCACTAGTACTGTACCCCAGTGAGTCACAGACCTGTACCCACTAGTACTGTACCCCAGTGAGTCACAGACCTGTACCCACTAGTACTGTACCCCAGTGAGTCACAGACCTGTACCCACCAGTACTGTACCCCAGTGAGTCACAGACCTGTACCCACTAGTACTGTACCCCAGTGAGTCACAGACCTGTACCCACTAGTACTGTACCCCAGTGAGTCACAGACCTGTACCCACTAGTACTGTACCCCAGTGAGTCACAGACCTGTACCCACTAGTACTGTACCCCAGTGAGTCACAGACCTGTACCCACTAGTACTGTACCCCAGTGAGTCACAGACCTGTACCCACGAGTACTGTACCCCAGTGAGTCACAGACCTCAACCCACCAGTACTGTACCCCAGTGAGTCACAGACCTGTACCCACTAGTACTGTACCCCAGTGAGTCACAGACCTGTACCCACTAGTACTGTACCCCAGTGAGTCACAGACCTGTACCCACTAGTACTGTACCCCAGTGAGTCACAGACCTGTACCCACTAGTACTGTACCCCAGTGAGTCACAGACCTGTACCCACTAGTGCTGTACCCCAGTGAGTCACAGACCTGTACCCACTAGTACTGTACCCCAGTGAGTCACAGACCTGTACCCACTAGTACTGTACCCCAGTGAGTCACAGACCTGTACCCACTAGTACTGTACCCCAGTGAGTCACAGACCTGTACCCACTAGTACTGTACCCCAGTGAGTCACAGACCTGTACCCACTAGTACTGTACCCCAGCGAGTCACAGACCTGTACCCACGAGTACTGTACCCCAGTGAGTCACAGACCTGTACCCACTAGTACTGTACCCCAGTGAGTCACAGACCTGTACCCACTAGTACTGTACCCCAGTGAGTCACAGACCTGTACCCACTAGTACTGTACCCCAGTGAGTCACAGACCTCAACCCACCAGTACTGTACCCCAGCGAGTCACAGACCTCAACCCACCAGTACTGTACCCCAGTGAGTCACAGACCTGTACCCACCAGTACTGTACCCCAGTGTTATAGAGTCACAGACCTCAACCCACCAGTACTGTACCGCAGTGGGTCACAGACCTGTACCCACCAGTACTGTACCCCAGTGAGTCACAGACATGTACCCACCAGTACTGTACCCCAGTGTTATAGAGTCACAGACCTCAACCCACCAGTACTGTACCCCAGTGAGTCACAGACCTGTACCCACCAGTACTGTACCCCAGTGAGTCACAGACCTGTACCCACCAGTACTGTACCCCAGTGTTATAGAGTCACAGACCTCAACCCACCAGTACTGTACCGCAGTGAGTCACAGACCTGTACCCACCAGTACTGTACCCCAGTGAGTCACAGACCTGTACCCACCAGTACTGTGATATGCCTATCAATTAGTCCAATAAAAGGCGACGAGTTAAGAACGTAACTGAAGGTTTTTATTGGCTAAATAACAGAGCCCACCCTCGTGGGTGATCCGATCCAACAGGGAGGAATACTAGCCAGTCAGCTACCTTTATACCTGGGCAGGTAATGGGCGGAGTCGGAGGTGGTCAGCCCAGGTATAACAGTGCGACAAGAGGCGACCTCGTGTAGTGATGTGACAGTGAGAACAGTGAGAACAATATACAGTGATAACTATAACAGTGGTTTACCACATTCACCCCTTGTTTAGATTAGAGTCCGGCGGGGTGAAGTGTATTACCAGCTCTGGTATGTCAGTCTGTCCGGAGGCTTCGTTAGCCTCTCCGATCGTCGCAGCGGCGGTGTTACATTATCCGGTGTTAAAGCTGGTGTCTGCGTAGTCGGCAAAGGCTCGTGGGGTTCCGGCATGCCGTCTACCTCGGCTGGACTCGGGGGGTTGGGAGGGGGGGGTGAGGGTGCGAGGTCTCGTAAGGAGACAGTGTCCTCCCGTCCGTCTGGGTAAGCCACATAGGCGTACTGGGGGTTGGCGTGCAGGAGGTTCACCTTCTCGACCAGGGGGTCCGTTTTATGGGCCCTCACGTGCTTTCGCAGCAAGACGGGTCCCGGAGAGGTCAGCCAGGTTGGTAGGGTGGTTCCCGTAGTCGACTTCCTGGGGAAGACAAACATTCGGGCATGGGGGGTGGTGTTAATGGCAGTGCAAAGTAGTGACCGGATGGAGTGCAGCGCAATCGGGAGGACCTCTTGCCAGCGGGAGGTTGGGAGGCCCTTAGACTTTAAGGCTAAGAGGGTGGCCTTCCATACCGTCGCGTTCTCTCTTTCCACCTGGCCGTTCCCTCGGGGGTTGTAGCTGGTGGTCCTGCTTGCTGCAATACCCCTCTCCAATAGGAACTGACGGAGTTCCTCGCTCATGAAGGAGGCGCCCCGGTCACTATGTATATAGTTCGGGAACCCGAACAAGGCGAAGAGTTTGTTCAGGCATTTAATGACCGTGTTACTGGTCATGTCTGGGCAGGGGAAGGCAAAGGGGAAACGGGAGTACTCATCAACGATGTTGAGGAAGTACACATTACGGTCGGATGACGGTAGGGGCCCCTTGAAGTCGATGCTCAGACGCTCGAAGGGGCGGGTGGCCTTGATCAGGCTTGCTCTGTCCGGCTTATAGAAGTGCGGTTTGCACTCAGCACAGATCTGGCAGTTCCTGGTCATGGTCCTGACCTCCTCGATGGAGTATGGCAGGTTGCGGGCCTTAATGAAATGGTAGAGTCTGGTGACTCCGGGGTGGCAGAGGTCATTGTGGAGGGTCTGAAGTCTATCACTTTGCGCGCTGGCGCATGTAATGCGTGAAAGAGCATCAGGGGGGTCGTTCAGTTTACCGGGCCGGTACAAGATCTCATAATCATAGGTGGAAAGCTCGATTCTCCACCTCAAGATTTTGTCGTTCTTGATCTTGCCCCTCAGCTTGTTATTAAACATGAAGGCAACCGAGCGTTGGTCGGTGAGGAGGGTAAATCGTTTGCCTGCCAAGTAGTGCCTCCAGCGCCGTACTGCCTCCACAATTGCCTGGGCTTCCTTCTCGACCGACGAGTGTCGGGTCTCGGGGCCCTGTAGGGTCCTTGAGAAGAAGGCTACCGGCCTACCCTCCTGGTTAAGGGTAGCGGCTAGGGCGAAGTCGGATGCATCGCTCTCCACTTGGAAGGGGATTGACTCATCCACTGCGTGCATTGTGGCCTTGGCTATGTCTCCCTTAATGAGGGAGAAGGCCGCGCACGCCTCTTCCGTGAGGGGGAAGGATGTGGTTTTCAGGAGGGGTCTGGCTTTGTCCGCATAATTGGGTACCCATTGGGCATAGTAGGCGAAAAGCCCCAGGGTTCTCCTAAGTGCTTTTGGACAGTGGGGGAGGGGTAGCTCCATGAGGGGGCGCATTCTTTCGGGGTCGGGGCCGATGACTCCGTTCTCTACTACACAGCCAAGGATGGCAAGGCGCGCTGTGTTAAACACGCATTTCTCCTTATTGTAGGTGAGGTTCAGCCGTTGGGCCGTACGGAGGAATTTCTCCAGATTCACGTCGTGGTCCTGCCGGTCGCGGCCGCAGATGGTGACGTTATCTAGGTAGGGGAATGTGGCCTGCAGTCCGTTCTGGTCAACCATCCGGTCCATCTCCCTTTGGAAGACCGAGACCCCGTTGGTGACACCGAAGGGGACCCTAAGGAAGTGGTATAGGCGCCCATTCGCCTCGAAGGCGGTGTACTGGCGGTCCTCGGGGTGGATAGGGAGTTGGTGGTAGGCCGACTTAAGGTCGATGGTCGAGAATACGCGGTATTGTGCAATCTGATTGACCATGTCAGATATGCGGGGAAGGGGGTATGCGTCCAGCTGGGTGTATCTGTTTATGGTCTGGCTGTAGTCGATGACCAGGCGATTTTTATCGCCGGTCTTAACGACCACGACCTGGGCACGCCAGGGGCTGTTGCTCCCCTCGATGATGCCCTCCTTCAGGAGACGCTGCACCTCAGAGCTAATGAAAGCTCTGTCCCCAGCGCTGTACCGCCTGCTCTTGGTAGCGACGGGTTTGCAGTCGGGGGTGAGGTTAGCGAACAGGGAAGGTGGCGGCACCTTGAGGGTGGATAGGCTGCAGGTGTTACGCGGTGGGCGGTTTAACCTTCGCTGGTTGTCGACTGTGAGTGGGGGGAGGGGTCCACCGTATGCTAGGGTTACACTTTGGAGGTGGGATTGGAAGTCCAGCCCTAGTAGGACGGCAGCGCAGAGCTGGGGGAGGACGAGGAGTTTAAAGTTTTTATACTCTGTACCCTTAACCGACAAGGTCACAGCACAGTAGCCGCTAATGTCCGTGGCGTGGGACCTCGATGCCATCGAGATTCGGTTGCGCGTTGGCAGGACAGGGAGGGAGTAGTGGCTCACCGTGTCTGGGTGGATGAAGCTCTCCGTGCTTCCGCTGTCGAACAGGCAGGTCGTGGCGTGGCCGTTTACTTTGATGTCCATCATCGACTTGGACAGGTGGTGTGGGCGGGCTTGATCCAGAGTGACGGAGGCTAGCGTGTAGGTAAGCGAGTCGTTGTCGTCTGCGGGCGAGGCGGTCGTCGGGTCCGGGGGCCCGGTGGCAGTCGGGCGTGGTGTGTAAAATGGCGTCTCCCACGAGGTAGGACAAAATGGCGGAGAAGATGGCTGCCCCCATAACTCACATGAGGCACTATTGGGGTCGGTTGCCTTGATCAAAGATGGCCGCCCCCATGACTCACGTGTGGGGATACTGGCCTCAGTTGCCGTGAAAGAAGATGGCCGCCCCCACAGTTCGCATGAGGCACTGCTGGCCTCTGAAGATCCGCTCCTGCAGGCCTTAGAGAAATGGCCTTTCTTCCTGCAGGTTGTGCAGGTAGAGTTCCTGGCTGGGCAGCGCGACCTCGGGTGCTTCTCCTGGCCGCAAAAGAAGCAGCCGGCGGCCCGATCGCGGGTGCCCGATGTCGGAGCCGGTACCGGGGGTGGCGGGCCCGGTCGGGTCCGGGACGCCGACGCTGAGGTAGGTCCCGGGGGCGGCGCTGCGAAGGGTATTGCGGTAGGGGTCGGGCCCGAGTCCCAGGGTCGCGAGCAGTACCTGGAAAACGCCTCCTGGTCCTGATGGGCCACCTCCAGGGAGAGAGCGAGGGCTTCAGCTTTGTCCAGGTCGAGGTCTTTAGCTTCAAGCAGTCTTTGCCGTGAGTAGTCGGACCGTAGGCCTTTCACAAAGGCATCGCGGATATTATCTTCCGTATTTTCAACAGCCGTCACCGCTTTAAAGTCACAGTTCCTGCCGAGTGCTCTTAGCGCCCGTAAAAATTCAGCTACAGACTCTCCTGGCTGTTGCGGGCGGGATCTTAGGAGGTGCCTGGTGTACATGTAATTTACCGGGCTGCGGTACTGCTGTTTCAGTAGGTTGATAGCGGCCTCGTACGTAGTCGTGTCCTGTATGAGTGCGTATACTCTCGGGCTCGCTTGGGCGTTCAGAAGTCTTAGTTTGGATCTCTGCGGGGCGCCGGATTCTTCCAGGTAGGATTCGAAGCAGTCCAGCCAGTGTTTGAAGTTGAGGGCTGCGTTTGGTGCCTGTGGGTTTAGATCCAGGTATGGTGGTTTCAAGGCTTGCAGCCAAGCCGGCTGGTGTGGCCCGTTGTCTGGAGGCTGCTGTTGCTGTGCTGCTGGGTGAGCTCCTTGCTGTTGCTGTTCATTATCAGACATCTTTAAAATTTAGCCAATAAAATTGATATGCCTATCAATTAGTCCAATAAAAGGCGACGAGTTAAGAACGTAACTGAAGGTTTTTATTGGCTAAATAACAGAGCCCACCCTCGTGGGTGATCCGATCCAACAGGGAGGAATACTAGCCAGTCAGCTACCTTTATACCTGGGCAGGTAATGGGCGGAGTCGGAGGTGGTCAGCCCAGGTATAACAGTGCGACAAGAGGCGACCTCGTGTAGTGATGTGACAGTGAGAACAGTGAGAACAATATACAGTGATAACTATAACAGTGGTTTACCACATACTGTACCCCAGTGTTATAGAGTCACAGACCTCAACCCACCAGTACTGTACCCCAGTGAGTCACAGACCTGTACCCACCAGTACTGTACCCGTGAGTCACAGACCTGTACCCACCAGTACTGTACCCCACTGTTATAGAGTCACAGACCTCAACCCACCAGTACTGTACCCCAGTGAGTCACAGACCTCAGCCTACCAGTACTGTACCCCAGTGAGTCACAGACCTGTACCCACCAGTACTGTACCCCAGTGTTATAATGTCGGACCTGTACCCACCAGTACTGTACCCCAGTGAGTCACAGACCCTGTGCCCACCAGTACTGTACCCCAGTGTTATAAAGTCACAGACCTCAACCCACCAGTACTGTACCCCAGTGAGTCACAGACCTGTACCCACCAGTACTGTACCCCAGTGAGTCACAGACCCTGTACCCACCAGTACTGTACCCCAGTGTTATAAAGTCACAGACCTCAACCCACCAGTACTGTACCCCAGTGTTATAGTGACAGACCTGTACCCACCAGTACTGTACCCCAGTGTTATACAGTGACAGACCTGTACCCACCAGTACTGTACCCCAGTGTTATACAGAGACAGACCTGTACCCACCAGTACTGTACCCCAGTGTTATACAGTGACAGACCTGTACCCACCAGTACTGTACCCCAGTGTTATACAGTGACAGACCTGTACCCACCAGTACTGTACCCCAGTGTCATACAGCGACAGACCTGTACCCACCAGTAATGTACCCCAGTGTTATACAGCGACAGACCTGTACCCACCAGTACTGTACCCCAGTGTCATAAAGCGACAGACCTGTACCCACCAGTAATGTACCCCAGTGTTATACAGTGACAGACATGTACCCACCAGTAATGTACCCCAGTGTTATAGTGTCGGACCTGTACCCACCAGTACTGTACTCCAGTGTTATAGTGTCGGACCTGTACCCACTAGTACTGTACTCCAGTGTTATACAGTGACAGACCTGTACCCACCAGTACTGTACCCCAGTGTTATAGTGTCGGACCTGTACCCACCAGTACTGTACTCCAGTGTTATACAGTGACAGACCTGTACCCGCCAGTACTGTACCCCAGTGGTATACAGTGACAGACATGTACCCACCAGTACTGTACCCCAGTGTCATACAGCGACAGACCTGTACCCACCAGTACTGTACCCCAGTGTCATACAGCGACAGACCTGTAGCCACCAGTAATGTACCCCAGTGTTATACAGTGACAGACCTGTACCCACCAGTACTGTACCCCAGTGTTATACAGTGACAGACCTGTACCCACCAGTACTGTACCCCAGTGTTATACAGCGACAGACCTGTACCCACCAGTAATGTACCCCAGTGTTATACAGTGACAGAGCTGTACCCACCAGTACTGTACCCCAGTGTTATACAGTGACAGACCTGTACCCACCAGTACTGTACCCCCAGTGTTATACAGTGACAGACCTGTACCCACCAGTACTGTACCCCAGTGTTATAGTGCCAGACCTGTACCCACCAGTACTTACTCCAGTGTTATAGTGACAGACCTGTACCCACTAGTACTGTACTCCAGTGTTATAGAGTGACAGACCTGTACCCACCAGTACTGTACCCCAGTGTTATACAGTGACAGACCTGTACCCACCAGTACTGTACCCCAGTGTTATAGTGTCGGACCTGTACCCACCAGTACTGCACTCCAGTGTTATCCAGTGACAGATCTGTACCCACCAGTACTGTACTCCAGTGAGTCACAGACCTGTACCCACCAGTACTGTACCCCAGTGAGTCACAGACCCTGTACCCACCAGTACTGTACCCCAGTGTTATAAAGTCACAGACTTCAACCCACCAGTACTGTACCCCAGTGAGTCACAGACCTGTACCCACCAGTACTGTACCCCAGTGTTATACAGTGACAGACCTGTACCCACCAGTACTGTACCCCAGTGTTATACAGTGACAGACCTGTACCCACCAGTACTGTACCCCAGTGTTATACAGCGACAGACCTGTACCCACCAGTACTGTGCTCCAGTGTTATACAGTGACAGACCTGTACCCACCAGTACTGTACCCCAGCGTTATACAGTGACAGACCTGTACCCACCAGTACTGTACCCCAGTGTTATACAGCGACAGACCTGTACCCACTACTGTACCCGTGTTATACAGTGACAGACCTGTACCCACCACTACTGTACCCGTGTTATACAGTGACAGACCTGTACCCACCAGTACTGTACCCGTGTTATACAGTGACAGACCTGTACCAACCAGTACTGTACACCAGTGTTATACAGTGACAGACCTGTACCCACCAGTACTGTACCCCAGTGTTATAGTGTCGGACCTGTACCCACCAGTACTGTACCCCAGAGTTATACAGTGACAGACCTGTACCCACCAGTACTGTACCCCAGTGTTATAGTGACAGACCTGTACCCACCAGTACAGTACCCCAGTGTTATACAGTGACAGACCTGTACCCGCCAGTACTGTACCCCAGTGTTATACAGTGACAGACCTGTACCCACCAGTACAGTACCCCAGTGTTATACAGTGACAGACCTGTACCCACTAGTACTGTACCCCAGTGTTATAGTGACAGACCGGTACCCGCCAGTACTGTACCCCAGTGTTATACAGTGACAGACCTGTACCCACCAGTACTGTAACACAGTGTTATACAGCGACAGACCTGTACCCACCAGTACTGTACCCCAGTGTCATACAGCGACAGACCTGTACCCACCAGTACTGTACCCCAGTGTTATACAGCGACAGACCTGTACCCACCAGTACTGTACCCCAGTGTTATAGTGACAGACCTGTACCCACCAGTACTGTACCCGTGTTATACAGCGACAGACCTGTACCAACCAGTGCTGTACCCCAGTGTTATACAGCGACAGACCTGTACCCACCAGTACTGTACCCCAGTGTCATACAGCGACAGACCTGTACCCACCAGTACTGTACCCCAGTGTTATACAGTGACAGACCTGTACCCACCAGTACTGTACCCCAGTGTTATACAGTGACAGACCTGTACCCACCAGTACTGTACCCCAGTGAGTCACAGACCTGTACCCACTAGTACTGTACCCCAGTGTTATACAGTGACAGACCTGTACCCACCAGTGCTGTACGCCAGTGTTATACAGTGACAGACCTGTACCCACCAGTACTGTACTCCAGTGTTATACAGTGACAGACCTGTACCCACTAGTACTGTACTCCAGTGTTATAGAGTGACAGACCTGTACACACCAGTACTGTACCCCAGTGTTATAGTGACAGACCTGTACCCACCAGTACTTACTCCAGTGTTATAGTGACAGACCTGTACCCATCAGTACTGTACCCCAGTGTTATAGTGACAGACCTGTACCCACCCGTACTTACTCAATTCACAATTTAAATCGCTTTATTGGCATGATAAGTTACATCTTATGTTGCCAAAGCATCAAAATACATTTATGGTTTAGCACATAAACGCAGTTCTATTCATAGTGTATAAACAGGTCTATCCCTGAGTGTATAAATATACATTCGCATTGTTTATATATATTATTTTCTTAGTTTACTGGTTGTCCCTCTGTTCATGGCAAGCTGTAACATAGTGTGCTGCCAGTGTTATACAGCTTCTCTCCTCTCCCAGTAGGAATGGGAGTTTTTGGTTGTCATTCAGATTTCTGAAATCAGGGCATATTTGTGAGAATTTTTGGTAGAAATTCTCCCTGATGCCCTGATATTTTCCGCAAGCTGTGAGGAAGTGCATCTCTGTCTCCACCACTCCCTGACTGCAGTGAGAGCATATCCTGTCCTCTCTTGGCAGCCTGGTCTGCCTGTGTCTGCCTTTTTCGATCGCGAGGCTATGTTCGCTAAGTCTGTACCTTGTCAAGGTTCTTCTCAGTTTGTTATCCTTTACCATGGTCAGGTAATCAGCTATGTTGTATTGTCTGTTTAGGGCCAAGTAGCAATTGAGTTTGCTTTGGGTTTTTGTTGTTTCTGCCCAATATGTCAGATATTTTTCCTTTTGCTTAGCGACGATTGTGTTGGGTCGAATTCTTTGTGTTACCCTGTCACTGTCCTGGGGCTGGTTATTGTTAGTATTGTTAGTAGTTACTTCACTGAGTCCAGTGTTATAGTGACAGACCTGTACCCACCAGTACTTTACCCCAGTGTTATAGTGACAGACCTGTACCCACCAGTACTGTACCCCAGTGTTAGAGTCACAGACCTGTACCCACTAGTACTGTACCCCAGTGTTATACAGTGACAGACCTGTACCCACCAGTACTGTACCCCAGTGTTATAGTGACAGACCTGTACCCACTAGTACTGTACCCCAGTGTTATAGAGTGACAGACCTGTACCCACCAGTACTGTACCCCAGTGTAATAGTGAGACCTGTACCCACCAGTACTGTACCCCAGTGTTATACAGTGACAGACCTGTACCCACCAGTACTGTACTCCAGTGTTATAGTGACAGACCTGTACCCACTAGTACTGTACCCCAGTGTTATACAGTGACAGACCTGTACCAACCAGTACTGTACCCCAATGTTATACAGCGACAGGCCTGTACCCACCAGTACAGTACCCCAGTGTTATAGTGACAGACCTGTACCCACTAGTACTGTACCCCAGTGTTATACAGTGACAGACCTGTACCAACCAGTACTGTACCCTAGTGTTATACAGCGACAGACCTGTACCCACCAGTACTGTACCGCAGTGTTATACAGCGACAGGCCTGTACCCACCAGTACAGTACCCCAGTGTTATACAGTGACAGACCTCTATCCACCAGTACTGTACCCCAGTGTTATACAGTGACAGACCTGTACCCACCAGAACTGTACCCCAGTGTTATACAGGGACAGGCCTGTACCCACTTGTACTGTACCCCAGTGTTATACAGCGACAGACCTGTACCCACCAGTACTGTACTCCAGTGTTATACAGTGACAGACCTGTACCCACCAGTACTGTACCCTAGTGTTATACAGCGACAGACCTGTACCCACCAGTACTGTACCCCAGTGTTATAGTGACATACCTGTACCCAGTGGTACTGTACCGCAGTGTTATAGTGACAGACCTGTAGCCACCAGTACCGTACCCCAGTGTTATACAGTGACAGACCTCTATCCATCAGTACTGTACCCCAGTGTTATACAGTGACAGACCTGTACCCACCAGTACTGTACCCCAATGTTATACAGCGACAGGCCTGTACCCACCAGTACAGTACCCCAGTGTTATACAGTGACAGACCTGTACCCACCAGTCCAAAGATGTGCGGGTTAGGTTGATTGGCCATGATAAAAAATTGGCCCTTAGTGTTAGGGGGGATTAAATATGTGGGGTTACGGGGATAGGGCTTGGGTGGGATGGCTGTCGGTGTAGGGACCGGGTGCTAGGGTTTGGATGATCAGCCATGATCTCGTTGAATGGCGGAGCAGGCTCGAAGGGCCGAATGGCCTACTCCTGCTCCTATCTTCTATGTTTCTATGTAGAACTGTACCCCAGTGTTATACAGGGACAGACCTGTACCCACCAGTACTGTACCCCAGTGTTATACAGTGACAGACCTGTACCCACCAGTACTGTACCCCAGTGTTATACAGTGACAGACCTGTACCCACCAGTACTGTACCCCAGTGTTGTAGTGACAGACCTGTACCCACCAGTACTGTACCCCAGTGTTATACACTGACAGACCAGTACCCACCAGTACTGTACCCCAGTGTTATACAGTGACAGACCTGTACCCACCAGTGCTGTACCCCAGTGTTATACAGTGACAGACCTGTACCCACCAGTACTGTACCCCAGTGTTATACAGTGACAGACCTGTACCCACCAGTACTGTACCCCAGTGTTATACAGTGACAGACCTGTACCCACCAGAACTGTACCCCAGTGTTATACAGGGACAGACCTGTAGCCACCAGTACTGTACTCCAGTGTTATACAGTGACAGACCTGTACCCACCAGTACTGTACCCCAGTGTTATACAGTGACAGACCTGTACCCACCAGTACTGTACCCCAGTGTTATACAGTGACAGGCCTGTACCCACCAGTACTGTACCCCAGAGTTATACAGTGACAGACCTGTACCCACCAGTACTGTACCCCAGTGTTATACAGTGACAGACCTGTACCCACCAGTACTGTACCCCAGTGTTATACACTGACAGAGCTGTACCCACCAGTACTGTACCCCAGTGTTATACAGTGACAGACCTGTACCCGCCAGTACTGTACCCCAGTGTTATACAGTGACAGACCTGTACCCACCAGTACTGTACCCCAGAGTTACAGTGACAGACCTGTACCCACCAGTACTGTACCCCAGTGTTATACAGTGGCAGACCTGTACCCACCAGTACTGTACCCCAGTGTTATACAGTGACAGACCTGTACCCACCAGTACTGTACCCCAGTGTTATACAGTGACAGACCTGTACCCACCAGTACTGTACCCGTTATACAGTGACAGACCTGTACCCACCAGTACTGTACCCCAGAGTTACAGTGACAGACCTGAACCCACCAGTACTGTACCCGTGTTATACAGTGACAGACCTGTACCCACCAGTACTGTACCCTAGTGTTATACAGAGACAGACCTGTACCCACCAGTACTGTACCCCAGTGTTATACAGTGACAGACCTGTACCCACCAATACTGTACCCCAGTGTTATACAGTGACAGACCTGTACCCACCAGTACTGTACCCCAGTGTTATATAGTGACAGACCTGTACCCACCAGTACTGTACCCCAGTGTTATACACTGACAGACCTGTATCCAACAATACTGTATCCCAGTGTTAAACTGCTGACAGTGATCCCTTCAGGCATAACTGAAGGTGGAAGGATAGAGCTGTGTGAGGCCTGAGCCTCGCTAGTATTTGGTGAATAACTGCTCAATGCCACTATGCTCAGTGGTCGCTCTGTCATTCCCACTCCTGTTCCTCTCAAGCTCCGAATACTCCAACCTACACTCTTCCCCCTCCCTGTGTCCTCACCGTCTCCACATTAAGACTGATGGCCCTGCCTCCTATTATAACTAATTCTTTGCCAGGTCTTTGAAACAGTGGAACCTCTGCATTTCCTCTTAAAACCCAAGCTTGACTTCACATAATACTCCGTCATACAGTGACAGACCTGTATTATTCCGTCATCTTGTGCCTGCTCGAGCGTTTAGGCGTCACTCCGGTCTCTGAGTCAGAAATCCGTGAGTTTTAGGCCTTGAGCACATAGTCTCGGCTGACTGAGAGAGTGCTGCACTGTCGGAGGTCCAGTTAATAAGGCAGGAAACTGAGGTGCAATCGCCTTGTTCAGGTGGGTACTGAAGGTACCATAATGCTATTTGAAGAGCAGGGAGCTCTCCCAGTGTCCTGGTCAACACTGCTTCCTCAGCCAACAGCTCATTTGCTGTCTATGGGGCCATGCTATGGGGATATTGGCTGCTGCATTTATCTATAAACTGCAACAACTGCGCTGCAAAACGAATTTGTTAGCTGTGAAGTGCTTTCGGATGTCCTGAGGATGCGATCAGATGTTACATGAATGGAATCTCATTCTTTAAAAATGAGAGATGATTCCACCAGCTGTCACTGGGTAATGCAACCCAGAACCTGCAGCACAAGCAACAATGCCAATGCTGAGTAAACAAACATAGAACAATCGGAGCAGGAGCAGGCCATTCGGCCCTTCGAGCCTGCTCCGCCATTCAATATGACCATGGCTGATCCTCTATCTCAATACCATATTCCCGCTCTCTCCCCATACCCCTGGATGCCTTTTGTGTTTAGAAATCTATCTATCTCCTTCTTAAATATATTCACTGACTTGGCCTCCACAGCCTTCTGCGGTAGAGAATTCCACAGGTTCACCACCCTCTGGGTGAAGAAATTTCTCCTCATCTCAGCCCTAAATGTCCTACCCCGTATCCTGAGACTGTGACTCCTCGTTCTAGACCCCCCAGCCAGGGAAACATCCTCCCTGCATCCAGTCTGTCTAGCCCTGTCAGAATTTTATACGTTTCAAGGAGATCCCCTCTCATTCTTCTAAACTCTCGTGAATACAGGCCTAGTCGACCCAATCTCTCCTCATACAACAATCCCCCCATCCCAGGAATCAGTCTGGTGAACCTTCGTTGCACTCCATGGAAAGTATATCCTTTCTTAGATAAGGAGACCAAAACTGCACACAGTACTCCAGGTGTGGTCTCACCAAGGCCCTGTACAACTGTAGTAAGACATTCTTGCTCCTGTACTCAGATCCTCTTGCAATGAAGGCCAACATACCATTTGCCTTCCTAACTGCTTGCTGCGCCTGCATGTTTGCTTTCAGTGACTGGTGTACAAGGACACCCAGGTCCCTTTGTACATCAACGTTTCCCAATCTATCACCATTTAAATAATACTCTACCTTTCTGTTTTTCCTACCGAAGTGGATAACTTCTCATTTATCCACGTTATACTGCATCTGCCATGTATTTGCCCACTCACTCAACTTGTCTAAATCGCCTTGAAGCCTCTTTGCATCCTCCTCACAACTCACAATCCCACCTAGTTTTGTGTCGTCAGCAAACTTGGAAACATTACATTTGGTTCCCTCATCCAAATCATTGATATATATTGTGAATAGCTGGGGCCCAAGCACTGATCCCTGCGGTACCCCACTAGTCACCGCCTGCCACCCTGAAAAAGACCCATTTATTCCTACTCCCTGTTTCCTGTCTGTTAAACAATTTTCAATCCATGCAATTTTGCACATAAAGGGGGAGAAATTCGGTATTGCCCCGTTTGGGGTGCGATTATCGGCCGGGCGCAAAGTTTAGCGCCTGGCACTAATTATTGCCTCCGACTGCAAACTTGGCTTTTATCGCCCCTGGAGGCGATTGGAGTGCTAAATCAGGTGCTGCACACCTGTCTTAAGGCGCAAAGGCCGAGGAGTGAGGCGCTACCTCAGAGCGCTGGCGAAGCTCATGTGATGTCAGTCAGCAATGGAACACAGACACACTGGCGCCGGCCAGTTCTTAAAGGGGAGAGTCGATCTTGCTCTCTATCCACACCCTGTTCATTGCAGCCTTGAATCTCAGCCTGGAGAGACCTGTACATCAAATCTGCTGGAAATAACAATGGAGAGGCCCAGGGAAAGAGCTCAGAGTGCAGCCCCCACAGTCTCTTCTAAATTGATGCAAGGAAGGTCAAATAAAAAAGAACCTGCAAAGTGCTGCTCAGTACCCAAAACTCCTCAACACTCCTGCAGTCTCTCTCTCTCTCACTCAGAATGCGTGGTGAAAAAATTTCGCCGACAAAAAAAGGCAGGAAGCGATCGCCTTTAAATAGCGCTCCCCCAGTCCCTTCCCGACTGCAAAACGCTCCCCTCAACCTGTCGTTGCTAGCGGCAGGCGGTAAGGCAGGGGACGCCACTCAATATCCGGTCTGGGGCGCTACCGGGGCGTTGCACGCTCGACTGACGTCACGATCTGCAGGTGTAGGAGATCGTGGTGGTAGTGTTTAGCGCCGCTGCAAAATGTCTAGTCAATTTCGTGAGCGGTGCAAACATCGCCGCGCACGGACGCTAGTTGCTTTGTGCCCCATTAGCGCCCTCTTAAGGGGCTAATGGGAGGCGCAAACCAACCGAATTTTTACCCCAAAACCTCTTATGTGGGACTTTATCAAAGGCCTTCTGAAAATCCAAATACACCACATCCACTGGTTCTCCCTTATCTATTCTACCAGTTACATCCTCAAAAAACTCCAGTAGGTTTGTCAAACACGATTTCCCTTTCATAAATCCATGTTGACTTTGTCTAATCCCGTTGATATTTTCTAACTGTCCTGTTATCACATCCTTTATAATAAACTCTAGCATTTTCCCTACTATTGATGTTAGGCTAACCGGCCTGTAGTTCCCTGTTTTCTCTCTCCCTCCTTTTTTAAATAGTGGGGTTACATTTGCCACCCTCCAATCTGCAGGAACTGTTCCATAATCTATAGAATTTTGGAAGATGACAACCAATGCATCCACTATTTCCATGGCTACCTCTTTTAGTACTCTGAGAGAGTACTAAAGAAAGACTTGCATTTCTATAGCGCCTTTCAAGAACTCAGGACATCCCAAATGTTTCAGTGATGTTGATTGAGGTACAAATATTGGCCAGGACATCGGGAAGAACTTCCCTGTTCTTCTTCGAAATAGTGCCGTGGGATCTTTTACACCCTCCTGCGAGGGCAGACGGGGCATTGGTGTAAAGTTTCACCCGAAAGATATCACCTCGAACAGTGCAGCACTCCCTCAGTACTGCCCCTCTGACAGTGCGGCACTCCCTCAGTACTGCCCCTCCGACAGTGCAGCGCTCCCTCAGTACTGCCCCTCCGACAGTGCAGCGCTCCCTCAGTACTGCCCCTCCGACAGTGCGGCGCTCCCTCAGTACTGCCCCTCCGAAGGTGCAGTGCTCCCTCAGTACTGCCCCTCCGACAGTGCGGCGCTCCCTCAGTACTGCTCCTCCGACAGTGCAGCGCTCCCTCAGTACTGCCCCTCCGACAGTGCAGTGCTCCCTCAGTACGGCTCCTCCGACAGTGCAGCTCTCCCTCAGTACTGCCCCTCCGACAGTGTGGCGCTCCCTCAGTACTGCCCCTCCGACAGTGCAGCTCTCCCTCAGTACTGCCCCTCCGACAGTGTGGCACTCCCTCAGTACTGCCCCTCCGACAGTGCAGCGCTCCCTCAGTACTGCCCCTCCGACAGTGCAGCGCTCCCTCAGTACTGTCCCTCCCACAGTGCAGCGCTCCCTCAGTACTGCTCCTCCAACAGTGCAGCTCTCCTGCAGTACTGCCCCTCTGACAGCGCAGCACTCCCTCACTACTGCCCCTCCGACAGTGCAGCACTTCCTCAGTACTTAACCCCGACAGTGCAGCCCTCCCTCAGTACTGCCCCTCCGACAGTGCAGCCCTCCCTCAGTACTGCCCCTCTGACAGTGCAGCGCTCCCTCAGTACTGCCCCCCCGACAGTGCAGCGCTCCCTCAGTACTGCCCCTCCGACAGTGCAGCATTCCTTCAGTAATGACCCTCCGACAGTGCAGCCCTCCCTCAGTACTGCCCCTCCGACAGTGCAGCGCTCCCTCAGTACTGCCCCTCCGACAGTGCAGCACTCCCTCAGTACTGTCCCTCCGACAGTGCTGCACTCCCTCAGTACTGTCCCTCCGACAGTGCTGCACTCCCTCAGTACTGCCCCTCCGACAGTGCAGCACTCCCTCAGTACTGTCCCTCCGACAGTGCCGCGCTCCCTCAGTACTGCCCCTCCGACAGTGCAGCACTCCCTCAGTACTGCCCCTCCGACAGTGCAGCGCTCCCTCAGTACTGACCCTCCGACAGTGCAGCGCTCCCTCAGTACTGACCCTCCGACAGTGCAGCGCTCCCTCAGTACTGACCCTCCGACAGTGCAGCGCTCCCTCAGTACTGACCCACCGACAGTGCAGCACTCCCTCAGTACTGCCCCTCCGACAGTGCGGCGCTCCCTCCGTACTGCCCCTCCGACAATGCAGCACTCCCTCAGTACTGACCCTCCGACAGTGCAGCGCTCCCTCAGTACTGACCCACCGACAGTGCAGCACTCCCTCAGTACTGCCCCTCCGACAGTGCGGCGCTCCCTCCGTACTGCCCCTCCGACAGTGCAGCGCTCCCTCAGTACTGACCCTCCGACAGTGCAGCGCTCCCTCAGTACTGACCCACCGACAGTGCAGCACTCCCTCAGTACTGCCCCTCCGACAGTGCGGCGCTCCCTCCGTACTGCCCCTCCGACAGTGCCGCACTCCCTCAGTACTGCCCCTCCGACAGTGCAGCGCTCCCTCAGTACTGACCCACCGACAGTGCAGCTCTCCCTCAGTACTGCCCCTCCGACAGTGCAGCGCTCCCTCAGTACTGACCCACCGACAGTGCAGCGCTCCCTCAGTACTGACCCACCGACAGTGCAGCACTCCCTCAGTACTGCCCCACCGGCAGTGCAGCACTCCCTCAGTACTGCCCCTCCGACAGTGCAGCGCTCCCTCAGTACTGACCCACCGACAGTGCAGCACTCCCTCAGTACTGCCCCACCGGCAGTGCAGCGCTCCCTCAGTACTGACCCACCGGCAGTGCAGTGTTGCCTCAGTACTGACCCTCCGACAGTGCAGTGCTGCCTCCGTGCTGTTTTCACTTGCAGAGCCACCTCAATGATTCATCCTGATCAATTCTTCACATGATGGGGTATTAACAGGAACAACAAACCACGGGCTAAACTCAGCTATCGAAAGACATTGGTGTCCCGTTAACGTGAGGTGCACAGAGCAATGAACGTTTATCTGGTGGGAAAAAATGAGCGGAGCTTCTACATAAAGTCTCAGGCCTTGTAGAGTACGTTACGGCAATAGAGCTAAACCGATGACATTTTAAAGGGAGGTCGCTCCTTCTGTGGCCGTCTTCAGGCTGCTTGTTCACTCCAGAGGCTGGTTGTGTGGAGAGTAACCTGACTGGGCTGGTGCAGGAAGCTTGCACTGAACCTAGTCTTGTCATCACTTGCCAAGCTTCCTCTGTGACACAACCTGACCGACCCTTAACAGAACACGGGGCACTGGTTAACTTGACTTCACTTAATATTCCCGCAATTATAAATCACTGGTTCGGCCCCGGCTGGAGTATTGTGTCTAATTCTGGGCACCACACTTTCGGAAGGATGTCAAGGCCTTAGAGAGGGTGCAGGGGAGATTTCCTAGAATGGTACCAGGGATGTGTGGAGAGGCGGGAGATGCTGGGGTTGTTCTCCTTAGAACAGAGAAGGTTAAGAGGAGATTTAATAGAGGGGCTCAAAATGATGAGGGATTTTGATTGAGTAAAAAGGAGAAGCTGTTTCCACTGGCAGTCTGGTCGGTAATCAGAGGACACAGATTTAAGGTAATTGGCAAAAGAACCAGAGGCGACATGAGGAAACGTTTTTTTACACAGTGCGTTGTTATGATCTGGAATAAGAACATAAGAACATAAAAAAATAGGAGGAGTAGGAGTAGGCCATTCGGCCCCTCGGCCCATTCAGTAAGATCACGGTTGATCTGATCTTGGCCTCAACTCCACTTTCCCGCCCGCTCCCCATAACCCTCGACTCCCCTTCAGTACAAAAATCTGTCTATCTCGGCCTTGAATATACTCAACGACTGAGCCTCCACAGCCCTCTGGGGTAGAGAATTCCACAGATTCACCGCCCTCTGAGAAGAAATTCCTCCTCATCTCCATCTTAAAAGGTGCCCCATTATTCTGAAACTATGCCCCCCAGTTCTAGATTCCCCCACGAGGGGAAACATCCTCTCAGCATCTACCCTGTCCAACCCCCTCAGAATCTTATATGTTTCAATAAGATCGCCTCTCATTCTTCTAAACTCCAATGAGTATCGGCCCAATCTGCTCAACCTTTCCTCATAAGACAACCCCTTCATCTCCGGAATCAACCTCGTGAACCTTCTCTGAACTGCCTCCAATGCAAGTTAAATAAGGAGACCAAAACTGTACGGCAGCACGGTGGCATAGTGGTTAGCACTGTTGCCTCACAGCGCCAGGGACCCGGGTTCAAATCCGGCCTCGGATGACTGTGTGGAGTTTGCACATTCTCCCCGTGTTTGCGTGGGTTTCCTCCGGGTGCTCCGGTTTCCTCCCACAGTCCAAAGATGTGCGGGTTAGGTTGATTGGCCATGATAAAAATTGACCCTTAGTGTTAGGGGGGATTAAATACGTGGGGTTACGGGGATAGGGCTTGGGTGGGATGGCTGTCGGTGTAGGGACCGGGTGCTAGGGTTTGGATGATCAGCCATGATCTCGTTGAATGGCGGAGCAGGCTCGAAGGGCCGAATGGCCTACTCCTGCCCCTATCTTCTATGTTTCTATGTACGCAGTACTCCAGGTGTGGTCTCACCAACGCCCTGTACAGTTGTAGCAGGACTTTCCTACTTTTATACTCCATTCCCTTTGCAATAAAGGCCAACATTCCATTTGCCTTCCTAATTACTTGCTGTACCTGGATGCTAACTTTTTGTGTTTCATGTACAAGGACCCCCAGATCACTCTGTACCGCAGCATTATGCAGTCTCTCTCTATTTAAATAATAATTTGCTTTTCTATTTTTCCTACCAAAGTGGATAACCTCACATTTTCCCACATTATACTCCATCTGCCAAACTTTACCTGTCTATATCCCTTTGCAGACTCTTTGGGCTGGATTTTACCAGCCCTGAGGAGGCGGTTCTGGAGATGGGACTGCTGGGAAAATCCCCAAAAATGGGAGTGGGTCCCAAACCCGCTCCCAACCCGCCTCCAACCATTCTTCCTGGGAGTCGGACCTGACGCCGAGCAGCGGGAAGAGGATTATAGCCACTTAACTGCCTGTTAACAGGGCTGATGAGTGGCAGGTAACATTCGCGATACAGAAGTGCCAGGCAATGACTATCTCCAACAAGCGAGAGTCTAACCACCTCCCCTTGAATCCCCCACCATCAACATCCTGGGGGGTAACCATTAACCAGAAACTTAGCTGGACCAGCCACATAAATACTGTGGCAACAAGAGCAGGCCAGAGGCTGGGTATTCTGCAGCGAGTGTCTCACCTCCTGATTCCCCAAAGCCTTTCCACCATCTACAAGGCACTAGTAAGGAGTGTGATGGAATACTCTCCACTCGCCTGGATGAGTGCAGCTCCAACAAGAAGCTCGACACCATCCAGGGCAAATCAGCCTGCTTGATTGGCACCCCATCCAGCACCTTAAACATTCAGGGGAAAAATGGAGTCGTGCCCCTTTAGAGGCGCTTACTTCGCCAGGGCGCTACTTTTAGCCCCGCGGCCGAAATTCATCGGTAGCGCCCCAAGAGGGAAGCAGGGTGCTACTGGAAGTGCCCCGCCTCCCTTTTGGAGCTCTGCGAGGGAATATCGCGGCGCTACGTGCCACAGCGCTGTGGTACTGCAGGCCTTCCTCCCCTTAGTAAAGGGGAGGGGCCTAGCGCAGCGCAATCCGGGGCCCAGCTGACCCCCCAGGGATCGGAGTGCTGGCAAAAAAGCCTGGCACTCAAGAGAAATGTCGGGCACTCTGCGGGGGGGGGGGGGGGGGGGGGGGGGGGCGGGGTAGGTGGTTGAAGACAAGGCCGGGGACGGCAACAGGGGCAGGTGCTGGCAGGCAGCCAGCATCAAAAATGGCTGCCCGGCACCTTTAATTAGTGCCGCCCTGGCCGCAGGTAGGCCCCCCTGACTCCGTCGGACATAGCGTCCGGCGGTAAGTCAGGGAGCGCTACCGAAGATCGCGGCTGAGGCGCGAGCGGGGCGCTGCGCTCGGCGATGACGTCATTGCCGGCGGCACAGCGCCGTGGGGTGCTAATGGTTACCGCCGCTGCTAACCTCACGCTAAACTTTGCAGGAGGCGTTGGCAGCACTGCGCCCGGCCGCTAGTTGCTTTGCGCCCCATTCTTAGGGCGCTAACGGGAGGCGGAAAGCACCCGAATTTTTCCCCCTCACTCCCTCCACCACCGGTGCACCGTGGCTGCAGTGTGTACCATCTACAAGATGCACTGCAGCAACTCGCCAAGGCTTCTTCGGCAGCACCGCCCAAACCCGCGACCTCTTCCACCTAGAAGGACCAGGGCAGCAGGCGCATGGGAACACCACCACCTCCAAGTTCCCCTCCAAGTCACACACCATCCTGACTTAGAAATATATCGGCCGTTCCTTCATCGTCGCTGGGTCAAAATCCTGGAACTCCCTCCCTAACAGCACTGTGGGAGCACCTTCACCACACGGACTGCAGCGGTTCAAGAAGGCAGCTCACCGCCACCTTCTCAAGGGCAACTAGGGATGGGCAATAAATGCTGGCCTTGCCAATGACGCCCACATCCCATAAACGAATAAAACAAAAGTTAACAGGCAGTTAAGAGGTCTTTTTCCCATTTTGCGACTTCTGCTGTGGGCTTCCCGACGTCAGGGAACCCTGCCAGGGTAAGTGAGGCGTGCTGTGGGTCTGTTGGTGTTTGGATGACAGCTGCAGAAGTGGTGTGAAGGAAGCAATTGGATGCTAGTTAGTATCAGAGGTAAGGAAATGTTGTGAAAGTAATTTTTAATGTGTTTAGATGTTTCTGCAGGTGACAAGCTGTGAAGTGTGTGTGCAGCCTCATCTCATCGGGAGAAGTGACAGATGGCTTCTGCAATCTCAGCTGCAGCTGCCATCTGTTTTATCCTAAGGAGAGAGTAATTGGAGAGCTTGGGTGCAAGGGCTCACCTTTGGACAGTGACTGTCAGTATTTAACAGCACCTCAAAGCTGTCAAACACTGTCAAATCATCTGTCAAACAAGTGTGGTGCATATGCCTTTAAGAAAACCGGCAGATGAAGCGTCATCAACTGACACCAGCTTTCCCTTAATTGGCCAGCAAGCCCGCAGGGCGGGCTTAACAAGGCCAATCAGGGCAAAATAGCGTCTGTTCGTCAGACATTGTTGGGGGTTGACTAGAACCCGGAAGGCACCAGTCCCGCCTCCAACGCATCTCGGTGAGTAAAATCCAGCCCGTGTGTCCTCCTTACAGCTTGCTTTCCCACCTATCTGTGTATCGTCAGCAAATTTTGCTGCATTACACTCGGTCCCTTCATCCAAGTCATTAATATAGATTGTAAATAGTTGAGGCCCCAGCACCGATCCCTGTGGCACCCCACTAGTTATAGTTTGCCAACCTGAAAATGACTCATTTATCCTGACTCTCTGTTTTCTGTTAGTTAGCCAATCCTCCATCCATGCTAATATATTACCCCCAACCCCATGAGCTCTTATCTTGTGCAGTAATCTTTTACGTGGCACCTTATCGAATGCCTTTTGGAAATCCAAATACACTACATCTACTGGTTCCCCTTTATCCACCCTGCTCGTTACATCTTCAAAGAACTCTAACAGATTTGTCAAACACAATTTCCCTTTCATAAAACCATGTGGACTCTGCTTGATTGTATTATGATTTTCTAAATGTCCTGCTACTACTTCCTTAATGATGGATTCTAGCATTTTCCCAATGATAGATGTTAGGCTAACTGACCTATAATTTCCTGCTTTCTGTCTCCCTCCTTTCTTGAATAGGGGCGTTACATTTGCGGTTTCCAATCCGCTGGGACCTTTCCAGAGTCTATAGAATTTTTGAAGATTACAACCAATGTATCCACTATCTCTGCAGCCACTTCTTTTAAGACCCCAGGATGCAGGCCATCAGGTCCAGGGGACTTGTCAGCCTTTAGGCCCATTAGTTTGCCTGGTACTTTTTCTCTAGGGATAGTGATTGTTTTAATTTCATCCCTCCCTTTTGCCCCTTGATTTTCCACTATTATTGGGATGCTTTTAGTGTCTTCTACCATGAAGACAGATACAAAATATTTGTTCAAAGTCTCTGCCATTTCTTTGTTTCCTATTATTAATTCCCCAGTCTCATCCTCTAAGGGACCAATGTTTACTTTAGCTACTCGCTTCCTTTTTATATACTTGTAGAAGCTCTTACTGTCTGTTTTTATATTTCTTGCTAGTTTACTCTCGTAATCTATTTTCTCCCTCTTTATTATTTTTTTAGTCATCCTTTGCAAGTCTCTAAAAATTTGCCAATCCTCTGGCCTTCCACTAATCTTCGCAACATTGTGTGCCTTTTCTTTCAATTTGATACCATCCTTAACTTCCATAGTTAGCCACAGATGGTTCATCCTTCTCGTAGAGTCTTTCCTTCTCACTGGAATATATCTTTGTTGAGAGTTATGAAATATCTCCTGAAAAGTCTGCTGCTGCTTATCTACCGTCTTACCTTGTAATATATTTTCCCAGTCCACCTTAGCCAATTCTGTCTTCACACCCTTGTAATTGCCTTTATTTAAGTTTAAGACACTAGTTTCAGACCCAAGTTTCTCACCCTCAAACTGAATGTGAAATTCTATCATGTTATGATCACTCTTCCCTAGAGGATCCTTTACTATGAGGTCATTAATTAATCCTGTTTCATTACACATTACCAGATCTAAAATAGCCTGCTCCCTGGTTGTTTCCACAACGTATTGTTCTAAGAAACTGTCCTGAATACACACTATGAACTCGTCCTCAAAGTTACCTTTGCCAATTTGATTTGTCCAATCTATATGAAGATTAAAATCACCCACGATTATTGCAGTACCTTTCTTACAAGCCCCCATTATTTCTTGATTTATACTCTGTCCCACAGTGTAGCTACTATTAGGGGGCGTATAGACTACTCCCACCAGTGACTTATTTCCCTTATTATTTCTTATCTCCACCCAAACTGATTCTACATCTTGATCTTCTGAGCCAAGATCATTCCTCACTACTGTACTGATCTTATCCTTTATTAACAGAGCTACCCCACCTCCTTTTCCTTTCTGTCTGTCCTTCCGAAATGTCAAATACCCCTGAATATTCAGTGCTGCCTGAAAGGGCGGAGAAAGCAGAGTCAATAGTAACTTTCAAAAGGGAATTGAATAAATACCTGAAGGGGAAAAAATTGCAGGACTATGGGGAAAGAGCCGGGGAGTAGGACTAATTGGGGAGCTCTACCAAAGAGCATGATGGGCCGAAAGACCTCCTCCTGTGCTGCATCATTCTATGATTCTATAATTATTTTGTCGTCTTGTGCCAGTCTGACTCTTTTGGTATAACTCCAACCCGAGTCAGAAATCTGTGAGTTTTAGCCCCACTTCAGGACGTGAACATTTAGTCTAGGCTGACACTTCAGGACGTGAGCATTTAGTCTAGGCTGACACTTCAGGACGTGAGCATTTAGTCTAGGCTGACACTTCAGGACGTGAGCATTTAGTCTAGGCTGACACTTCAGGACGTGAGCATTTAGTCTAGGCTGACACTTCAGGACGTGAACATTTAGTCTAGGCTGACACTTCAGGACGTGAGCATTTAGTCTAGGCTGACACTTCAGGACGTGAGCATTTAGTCTAGGCTGACACTTCAGGATGTGAGCATTTAGTCTAGGCTGACACTTCAGGACGTGAGCATTTAGTCTAGGCTGACACTTCAGGACGTGAGCATTTAGTCTAGGCTGACACTTCAGGACGTGAGCATTTAGTCTAGGCTGACACTTCAGGACGTGAGCATTTAGTCTAGGCTGACACTTCAGGACGTGAGCATTTAGTCTAGGCTGACACTTCAGCAACACTGAGGGATTTGGAAGAGACAAAACCTTTCACGTACCAAAAGCTAATCAGCACTGAGATAAAAACCCAAACAGAGCTAGAAATACTTACACCAACGAAGGGGATGAACTTCTGGCAGGAATCCTCATCAGGGCTGGAGTGAGAGAAGACAAGCAGTGTTATTCACAGCTCCAATGGCAGTCAGTCAAGGCTGCACACAGACACAGCTCTGACAATCCCATCTTCAACATCGCTTCTACACTGTCCAATCTCCACGGCAAAGCCAACTGTATACACTAACTAAATAACCATCCAGCCTGGAGATAGTCTCAAATCAAACCCCTCCACCTTCCTCCCGGAAAAATCTCAAATGCCCCCGAAATAATCTCAAATCAAACCCCAAAATAATCTCAAATCAAAACCCCAAATAATCTCAAATCAAAGCTAAAATAATCTCAAATCAAACCCCCCAAACAATCTCAAATCACACCCTGAAATAATCTCAAATCAAACCCCCAAATAATCTCAAATCAAACCCCAAAATAATCTCAAATCAAACCCCAAAATAATCTCAAAAAAATGCTGAAATAATCTCAAATCAAACTCCAAAATAATCTCAAATCAAACCCCAAAATAATCTCAAATCATTCCCTGAAATAATCTCAAATCAAACCCCAAAATAATCTCAAATCAAACCCAAAATAATCTCAAATCAAACTCCAAAATAACCTCAAATCAAACCCCGAAATAATCTCAAATCAAACCCCAAAATAATCACAAATCATTCCCTGAAATAATCTCAAATCAAACCCAAAATAATCTCAAATCAAACCCCCAAAATAATCTCAAATCAAACACCCAAAATAATCACAAATCAAACCCCAAAATAATCTCAAATCAAACGCCCAAAATAATCTCAAATCAAACTCCAAAATAATCTCAAATCAAACCCCCCAAAAAAATCACAAATCAAACCCCAAAATAATCTCAAATCAAACCCCAAAATAACCTCAAATCAAACCCCAAAATAATCTCAAATCAATCCCCCCAAAATAATCTCAAATCAAATCCAAAAATAATCACAAACCAAACCGCCCAAATAATTTCAAATCATTTGCTGAAATAATCTCAGATCACACTCCAAAATAATCTCAAATCAAACCCCAAAATAATCTCAAATCAAACCCCGAAACATCTCAAATCAAACCCCAAAATAATCTCAATTCAAACCTCAAAATAATCCCAAATCACACTCCAAAATAATCTCAAATTAAACCCCCAAAATAATCTCAAATCAAATCCCAAAATAATCTCAAACCAAACCCCAAAATAATCTCAAATCAAACCCCAAAATAACCTCAAATTAAACCCCAAAATAATCTCAAATCAATCCCACAAAATAATCTCAAATCAAATCCAAAAATAATCACAAACCAAACCGCCCAAATAATTACAAATCATTTGCTGAAATAATCTCAAATCACACTCCAAAATAATCTCAAATCAAACCCCCAAAATAATCTCAAATCAAACCCAAAATAATCTCAAATCACACTCCAAAATAATCTCAAATCAAACCCCCAAAATAATCTCAAATCAAACCCCCAAAATAATCTCAAATCAAACCCAAAATAATCTCAAATCAAACCCCAAAATTATCTCAAATCAAACCCCAAAATAATCTCAAATCACACTCCAAAATAATCTCAAATCAAACCCCCAAAATAATCTCAAATCAAACCCAAAATAATCTCAAATCAAACCCCAAAATTATCTCAAATCAAACCCTGAAATGATCTCAAATCAAACCTAAAATAATCTCAAATCAAAGCCCAAAAAATCTCAAATCAAACTCCAAAATAATCTCAAATCAAACCTAAAATAATCTCAAATCAAATGCCCAAAATAACCTCAAATCAAACCCCAAAATAATCTCTAATCAAACCCCAAAATAATCTCTAATCAAACCCCAAAATAATCTCAAATCAAATCCCAAATAATCTCAAATCAAACCCCGAAATAATCTCAAATCAAATCCCAAATAATCTCAAATCAAACCCCGAAATAATCTCAAATCAAACCCCAAAATAATCTCACATCTAACCGCCCAAATAATCTCAAATCATTCCCTGAAATAATCTCAAATCAAACCCCTGAAATAATCTCAAATCAAACCCCCAAAATAATCTCAAATCAAACCCCAAAATAATCTCAAATCAAACCTAAAATAATCTCAAATCAAACGCCCAAAATAACCTCAAATCAAACTCCAAAATAATCTCTAATCAAACCCCAAAATAATCTCAAATCAAATCCCAAATAATCTCAAATCAAACCCCGAAATAATCTCAAATCAAATCCCAAATAATCTCAAATCAAACCCTGAAATAATCTCAAATCAAATCCCAAATAATCTCAAATCAAACCCCGAAATAATCTCAAATCAAATCCCAAATAATCTCAAATCAAACCCTGAAATAATCTCAATTCAAACCCCAAAATAATCTCAAATCTAACCGCCCAAATAATCTCAAATCATTCCCTGAAATAATCTCAAATCAAACCCCTGAAATAATCTCAAATCAAACCCCCAAAATAATCTCAAATCAAACCCCAAAATAATCTCAAATCAAACCTAAAATAATCTCAAATCGAACGCCCAAAATAACCTCAAATCAAACCACAAAATAATCTCTAATCAAACCCCAAAATAATCTCAAGTCAAACCCCAAAATAATCTCAAATCAAATCCCAAATAATCTCAAATCAAACCCCGAAATAATCTCAAATCAAATCCCAAATAATCTCAAATCAAACCCCGAAATAATCTCAAATCAAACCCCAAAATAATCTCAAATCTAACTGCCCAAATAATCTCAAATCAAACCCCCAAAATAATCTCAAATCAAACCCTGAAATAATCTCAAATCAAACCTAAAATAATCTCAAATCAAACCCCAAAATAATCTCAAATCTAACTGCCCAAATAATCTCAAATCATTCCCTGAAATAATCTCAAATCAAACCCCCAAATAATCTCAAATCACACCCCAAAATAATCTCAAATCAAACCCTGAAATAATCTCAAATCAAACCCCCAAAATAATCTCAAATCAAACCCCAAAATAATCTCAAATCAAATCCTGAAATAATCTCAAATCAAACCCTGAAATAACCTCAAATCAAACCCCTGAAATAATCTCAAATCAAACCCCAAAATAATCTCAAATCAAACCCCAAAATAATCTCAAATCAAACCCTGAAATAATCTCAGGTCAAACCCCAAAATAATCTCTAATTAAACCCCAAAATAATCTCAAATCAAACCCCAAAATAATCTCAAATCAAACCCCCCAAATAATTTCAAATCAAACCCTGAAATAATCTCAAATCAAACCCCTGAAATAATCTGATCTGTAGCCCAGGTGTTATATGCGAAGAAGAATTTATCTTGCCTGATGTGATATAAGGGTGATGAAAGGGTTTGGGAGGGTAAATAGTGATTGATTATTTCCGCTGTCAGTCGATGGGTAAGAAGGGACGGGGTTTGTGAATGTAGATTAGTGCTAGAAGTATAAAGGAGGGAGGGCAGAAAGAATGTTTTCACACAAAAGGTTATTGGAATATAATCCATTTCTACAGGGTACGATGGAATCCGTGCCAGTAGGGAATGAGGTAAATATGTGATGAAAAATATTAAAGGATACAGGGAAAGGGGACTAGAGTAGACAACTCGTATGCAGCCAGCACTGGCGCTGGCACTATGGGCTAAAACATTTACGTGATATTTCCTACATTTTGATTAATCTGTCACCTGTATAACAGGGACAGTGAGTGGGACTGTACATGGAGCCACCATTTCCGAGAATCTTGCAGTGTGTTCTGTAATACTGTGTTTCACGGATTAAAGATGTACTAGGTGTTCTAGTCAAAAATCTTCTGCAACCAAAGTTAAGATAAACCCTGTGTAACGTCTCCTTACGTGGGCCATGATATCCCCCTTACTGCTGTCCTTATATTGGGCACGGCTACTGCGCACAAATTGCACGGTGCTGTGTGTTGGATTAGCTGACCTCAGCCGGCGGCAGCAGCGGAGTCTCTGCAAATGGCCTCAGGACCCCTGTGCCGGGAAAAAATCAATCAGCCAGGCTTCCTGCTCCTGATCACTATCTAGTGATCATTGCCCAGCGCGTGTGCGTGTGTGTTAGAGCGTATCAGAATGTGGGAGTGTGATAGTGTGCATTAGAGTGTGAATGCGTGTTCGAGTGTGTGTGTCTGTGTGAATGTAAGAGAGTGTGCGTGTGAGACTGTGTGAATGTAAGAGAGTGTGCGTGTGAGACTGTGTGAATGTAAGAGAGTGTGTGTGTGAGACTGTGTGAATGTAAGAGAGTGTGCGTGTGAGACTGTGTGAATGTAAGAGAGTGTGCGTGTGAGACTGTGTGAATGTAAGAGAGTGTGTGTGTGACTGTGTGAATGTAAGAGAGTGTGCGTGTGAGACTGTGTGAATGTAAGAGAGTGTGCGTGTGAGACTGTGTGAATGTAAGAGAGTGTGTGTGTGAGACTGTGTGAATGTAAGAGTGTGCGTGTGAGACTGTGTGAATGTAAGAGAGTGTGCGTGTGAGACTGTGTGAATGTAAGAGAGTGTTTGTGTGAGACTGTGTGAATGTAAGAGAGTGTGCGTGAGACTGTGTGAATGTAAGAGAGTGTGTGTGTGAGACTGTGTGAATGTAAGAGAGTGTGCGTGTGAGACTGTGTGAATGTAAGAGAGTGTGCATGTGAGACTGTGAATGTAAGAGAGTGTGTGTGAGACTGTGTGAATGTAAGAGAGTGTGTGTGAGACTGTGTGAATGTAAGAGAGTGTGTGTGTGAGACTGTGTGAATGTAAGAGAGTATGTGTGTGAGACTGTGTGAATGTAAGAGAGTGTGTGTGTGAGTGTATAAGTGAGTGAGTTGTGATAGTGTGCGTGAGAGTGCGTGCGAGACTGTATAAATGTAAGAGAGTGTGCATGTGAGTGTATAAGTGAGTGAGAGTGTGTGTGTGTGAGAGTGTGTGGGTGAGTGTGTGACAGTGTGAATGTGTGCGAGAGGGTGTGTGAGAGTGTGCGTGTGAGTGTGGGGCAGCTTTGTGTCATGCTGTGATGCCCCCAGCTAGCTGACACTCACAGTGTAGGCTCTCATGAAGAACGGGCGAGGTATTGGAGTGAGGTCAGTACCTGTAGAATGATGCCTAATCATCGGTCAGCAGCTTTGGAGACGGTTGGGGGGGGGGGGGCGGCGATAAGGGGGGGAAACTATAGTGGAGAAAAGAGAAGGATCTGTCCCTAACTGGGCCCAGCTGGGAGCTCCTCTCCTGAGCGAGCCTCCTCCAGTGGCTCACCCTGACCCCACCAGACCTCAGCACTCAGAAACAGTTTTGTGGATACACAATATCTTCAGCAGCAATATGTCTTAAAATACCCAATGAGAAAACAAAATGTACAACAGTTAGTTTCTTCATGACAGTCACTGTGCATGTTTCAGGACAGGAGACAGACACAACAGGGTATCGCCGTTGGACACAATCGGGGTACAGGTGACAATTCAGGGGAGGTCTGACTCATTAAATTTGGTCTAATCTACTACACTAGAGTTGGACACTCAGTAGGAGTTCTCCCACTATCCCGCTCTCCTCTCTCGAAGGCGTCTCCCAAGTGGGTATTTACCATGTGTGGGCCCAGACAGGGTACGACCATGGAGGGCATATCCTGACCTTACCCCACCCCACGTCTACATACCCCTTCATTAAAGAAGCTTAGTAAAGTGCAGGAAATTGAAAATAAAAGAAAGAAAAGATAAGCTAATATATTTATGGAAGGTCAGGGGAACTGATAGGGTAGATAGGGAGAAACTATTTTCAATGGTTGTGGAGTCTAGGACTAGGGGACATAGCCTAAAAATGAGAGCCGGGCCTTTCAGGAGTGAAATTAGGAAACACTTCGACACACAAAGGGTGGTAGAGGTTTGGAACTCTCTTCCGCAAACGGCAACTGATGCGAGATCAATTGTTTAAAATCTTGAGATTTCAGTTAACCTAAAGGTATTAAAGGATATGGGGCAAAGGCGGGTATCTGGAGTTAGGTCACAGATCAGCCATGATCTCATTGAATGGCGGAACGGGCTCAAGGGGCTAAATGACCTCCTCCTGTTCTTATGTTCCTGTCGCAGTCCCACCACTTCAATGTGACACCCTGGACCCTGCTACATCAGCTCTGTCTGATCCCCATCCTGACTACGCTAGGGATCCAAGCTTCTCAGAGAATTCGGTAACGAGCAATATTGCGCTGACTCTATACCTCCTGGGACCGATGAGTTGAGGACTGAAAAATACACGCCCACCCCCTACACACACACACACACACAAAGCCCCCGCAATCACAACGCAAATCACAGCACAAAGGCAGGGAAAGGTTAATCCTTCCAGGTCAGGTTATTAAAATGAGAAACACAAATGAGAGAACGAGAGAGTAACTCTGACAAGAAGACAAGACGGGTGTGCAGAACACACAGGCAGATACCTGATATAAAAATCAAAATATAGGCTCCTTTTCCTTGGTGCACAAAAAAAATTAAAAACAAAGTGTAAAAATTACCTGAAAATATAAATGATAAAAAGACTGAAAGTGGAAGCAAAAATGCAACATCATTTGCAGTGTGTTAGAAGTCCATTATTTGTGAGGATAACAAATATACTCTCGATTCAGGGCTGAAACATTCAGGGGCCCCACTAGTGGTGGGGTGAGGGACAGCGTGACGAGCTGGCTTATGAGTAATGTCAGAGTGTTTTTCACTCTACCTCCTGGAGACACGAGTTCAAAACCCACCACCGCAGCTGGGGAATTTAAATTCAGATCATTAAATAAATCTGGAATAATTACTAGTATCAGTAATGGTGACCATGAAACTATCGGATTGTGGTAAAATCCCACCTTGTTCACCAATCTCCTTTAGGGAAGGAAATCTGCTGTCCTTACCCGGTCTGGCCTATATGTGACTCCAGACCCACAGCAATGTGGTTGACTCTTAACTGCCCTCTGAAATGGCCCAGCGAGCCACTGTTATATTCAAGAAGGTGGCTCACCACCAGCTTCTCGAGGGCAATTAGGAATGGCCAATAAATGCTGGCCTTGCCAGCAAAGCCCACATCCTGTGAATGAATGAATAAAAAAAGTCCACCAGCTCTTTTCACCCTGCTGTTATGGTGCATCTGCTCCTCAGTGACCTGTTGCAGCTCCTCTCGCTCAGAGTCATTCCCTCTTGTTCATGGTTAAGTGGCTGTTTGTTAGGGGGAGTGAGAAGTTCACTTAAACTGGGCTGATCGACATTAGGTGGGCTGCAGGATTGGATCACGGGCAGTGTCTGCTTCGATGCGGATAGGAACTCATTGAAAACCTGCACACCAGATGGCATGATTACATAGAAACATAGAAGATAGGAGCAGGAGTAGGCCATTCGACCCTTCAAGCCTGCTCCGCCATTCAATGAGATCATGGCTGATCATCCAATTTCAGTACCCGGTCCCTGCTTTCTCCCCATACCCCTTGATCCCTTTAGCCTTAAGAAATATATCCAACTCCTTCTAGAATATATTTACTGAATTGGCTTCTACTGCCTTCTGTGGTAGAGAATTCCACAGGTTCACCACTCTCTGGGTGAAGAAATTCCTCATTTCTGTCCTAAACGGCTTACCCCTTATCCTTAGACTGCGTCCCCTGGTTCTGGACTCCCCGGCCATCAGAAACATCCTTCCTGCATCTAGTCTGTCCAGTCCTGTCAGAATTTTATAAGTTTCAATGAGATCCCCTCTCATTTTTCTAAACTCCAGCGAGTACAAGCCCAATCGACCCAATCTCTCCTCATAAGTCATTCCTGCCATCCCAGGTATCAGCCAGGTGAATCTTCGCTGAACTCCTTCCATGGCAAGAACATCCTTCCTCAGATAAGTCGACCAAAACTGCACACAATACTCAAGATGTGGTCTCACCAAGGCCCTGTTCAACTGCAGCAAGACATCCTTGTTCCTGTACTCAAACCATCTCGCTACGAAGGCCAACATACCAGTTGCCTTCTTAACCGCCTGCTGCACCTGCATGCTTACCTTCAGCGACTGGTGCACAAGGACACCCAGGTCTCGTTGCACTTCCCCTTCTCCCAATCTATTGCCATTCAGATAATAATCTGCCTTCCTGTTTTTGCCACCAAAGTGGATAACCTCACATTTATCCATGTTATATTGCATCCGCCATGCTTTTGCCCAATCACCCAACCTGTCCAAATCATCCTGGAGTTTCTCAGCATCCTCCTCACAGCACACACGCCCACCCAGCTTTGTGTCGTCTGCAAATTTGGGGATATTACATCTAGTTCCCTTGTCCAGATCATTAATATATATTGTGAATAGCTGGGGTCCAAGGACCGATCCCTGCGGTACCCCACTAGTCACTGCCTGCCACTCGGAAAAAGACCCGTTTATTCCAACTCTTTGCTTGCTGTCTGCCAACCAGTTCTCTATCCAAGTCAATACCTTGCCCCCAATCCCATGTGCCTTAACTTTACATGCTAATCTCTTATGCGGGTCCTTATCAAAAGCCTTCTGAAATTCCAAATACACCACATCCACTGGTTCTCCCTTATCTATTTTACCAGTTACATCCTCAAAAAATTCCAGTAGATTAGTCAAGCACCATTTACCTTTTGTAAATCCATGTTGACTTTGTCCGATCCCATCACTGTTTTCCAAGTGCTCTGCTATTACATCTTTTATAATGGACTCTAGCATTTTCCCCACTACCGATGTCAGGCTTACCGGTCTGTAATTCCCCGTTTTCTCTCTACCACCTTTTTTGAATAGTGGGGTAACATTAGCTACCCTCCAATCCATGGGTACTGTTCCAGAGTCCATAGAATTTTGGAAGATGACCAGCAATGCATCTACTTCCTTAAGTACCCTAGGATGTAGATTATCAGACCCTGGGGATTTATCGGCCTTCAATCCCATCAATTTCCCTAACACCATTTCCCTACAAATACTGATTTCTTTCAGTTCCTCCCTTTCATCAGACCCAATGTTCCCCGACATCTCTGGGAGGTTATTTGTGTCCTCCTTTGTGAAGACAGAACCAAAATACGTATTTAACTGGTCTGCCATTTCTTTGTTCCCCATTATAAATTCCCCTCATTCTGACTGCAAGGGACCCACGCTTGACTTCACCAATCTTTTTCTCTTCACATATCTATAAAAGCTTTTACAATCAGTTTTTATGTTCCCTGCAAGCTTACTCTCATATTCTATTTTCCCCTTCTTAATTAATCCCTTTGTCCTCCTTTGTTGAATCCTAAACTGCTCCCAATCTTCAGGTTTACTGCTTTTTCTGGCCAATTTATATGTCCTCTCCTTGGATCTTATGCTATCCCTAATTTCCCTTGTTAGCCACGGTTGAGACCTTTTTTGTTTTATTTTTATGCTAAACTCGGATGAACAAATTCTGTAGTTCATCCATGCAGTCTTTGAATGTTTGCCATTGCCTATCCACCGTTAACCCTTTGACTGACATTCCCCAATCAATCCTACCCAACTCGCGCCTCAGACCATCGTAGTTTCCTTTATTTAAATTCAGGACCCTAGTCTCTGAGTCAACTACTTCATTCTCCATCTCAATGAAGAATTCAATCATATTATGATCGCTCCGACCCAAGGGGCCTCGTACAACAAGATTGCTAATTAATCCTTTCTCGTTACATAATACCCAGTCTAAGATGGCCTGATCTCTGGTTGGTTCCTCGACATATTGGTCCAGGAAACCATACCGTAAACACTCCAGGAATTCCTCCTCCACAGTATTGTTACTAATTTGGTTAGCCCAATTTATACGTAGGTTAAAGTCACCCATGATGACTGCTGTGCCCTTATTGCACGCTTCTCTAATTTCCCTTTTAATGCCATCCCCAACCTCCGCATTAGTGTTTGGAGGTCTATATACCACTCCCACTAATGTTTTCTGCCCCATGGTATTTCTCAGTTCTACCCATAACAGATTCCACATCATCAGAGCTAATATCCTTCCTTACAAATGTGTTAATCCCTTCTTTAACCAGCAATGCTACCCCACCTCCCTTTCCTTTTTGCCTCTCTTTCCTGAATATTGAATACCCCTGGATGTTGAGTTCCCAGCCTTGGCCACCCTGGAGCCATGTTTCCATAATCCCAATCAAATCATATTCGTTTACCTCTATTTGCGCAACTAATTCATCCACCTTATTATGAATGCTCCTCGCATTAAGACACAAAGCCTTCAGGCTTGTTTTTTTAACGCTCTTAGACCTATTAGAATTATTATTTACCCCGAGGACCAGGTAGGCCCCAGAGCGGAGTCGGACCTGTGTGGGAAGCAGAGGCGGCGGCGGAGCGGCTATAAAAGCGACCCCGAGGACCAGGTAGGCCCCAGAGCGGAGTCGGACCTGTGTGGGAAGCAGAGGCGGCGGCGGAGTGGCTATAAAAGCGACCCCGAGGACCAGGTAGGCCCCAGAGTGGAGTCGGACCTGTATGGGAAGCAGAGGCGGCGGCGGAGCGGCTATAAAAGCGACCCCGAGGACCAGGTAGGCCCCAGAGCGGAGTTGGACCTGTGTGGGAAGCAGAGGCGGCGGCGGAGCGGCTATAAAAGCGACCCCGAGGACCAGGTAGGCTTACCAATCTCCAATCTCAGAGCTCTGAGAGCGGTAAAAAGTAGTTGAAGTGTGACGTCACCAGAAAGCAGGTAAGTGATTGGTTGGTGAGTATTTTCTCTCTTTCTCTTTTTTTTACAAGCTTAAATTCTGTGGTTTATATTTTCTAGGGTCTCTGTGGTGTAGTGGGGACAGTTGGTAAATAAGCGCCCTAGAGTATATCTTTAACTGGTGGTATTGAATTAATTTAAATTAATTGAAGGGCAAGTCATGCCAGGAGAGCCCAGCCCCGTGTTATGCTCCTCTTGCTCTATGTGGGAATTCAGGGACGCTGCCAGTGCCCCTGACGACCATGTGTGCCAGAAATGCATCCAGCTGCAGCTACTAGCGGACCGTATTGAGGTGCTGGAGCTGCGGATGGATGAGTTTTGGAGCATTCGCGATGCTGAGAGGGTCGTGGATTACACGTTTAGTGAGTTGGTCACACCGCAGGTTAGGGCTGCACAGGCAGAAGGGAAATGGGTGACCATCAGGCAGAGCAGTAGAGGCAGGCAGGTAGTGCAGGGGACCCTTGTGGCCATCCCCCTTTCAAACAGGTATACCGATTTGGATACTGTTGAGGGGGATGACTTACCAGGGGAAGGCAGCAGCAGCCAACTTCCTGGCACCAGGGGTGCATCTGCTGCTCAGGAAGGGAGGAAAAAGAGTGGGAGCGCAATAGTGGTAGGGGATTCTACTGTAAGGGGAACAGATAGGCGTTTCTGTGGCCGTAGACGTGACTCCAGGATGGTATGTTGCCTCCCTGGTGCCAGGGTCAAGAATGTCACTGAAACGGCTGCAGGGCATTCTGAAGGGGGACGTGGTTCACATTGGGGCCAACGACATGGGTAGGAAGAGGGATGAGGTCCTGCAGCAAGATTTTAGGGAGCTAGGTAGCAGATTAAAGAGCAGGACCTCAAAGGTTGTAATCTCTGGATTACTCCCAGTGCCACGTGCTAGTGAGTATAGGAATAGGAGGATAGAGCAGATGAATGCGTGGCTAAAGAGTTGGTGCAGGAGGGAGGGCTTTTGTTTCCTGGATCACTGGGTCTGCTTCTGGGGAAGGTGGGACTTGTACAAGTCGGACGGGTTGCACCTGAACCAGAACAGGACAAATATCCTTGCGGGGAGGTTTGCTAGCACTGTTGGGGGGGGGTTTAAACTAACTTGGCAGGGGGATGGGATACAGAGTGGAGCTATAATAGGGGGTGATGTACAGCCAAATATAGAGGAAAAAACAAGTCAGCTTGGAAGGCAGAGCAAATATGTAACGGCACAAGGGAGTAGGGCAAGGCTGGATGGCATTTATTTTAATGCAAGGAGTCTTGAGAGTAAGGCAGATGAATTGAAGGTGTTGATGAACACATGGGAGTATGATACTGTTGCTATCACGGAGACATGGTTGAGGGAGGGGCAAGACTGGCAGCTCAATATTCCGGGGTATAGAATCTTCAGGCGAGACAGAGGGGGCGGTAAAAGAGGAGGGGGTGTCGCAATGTTAATTAAGGAGTCAATTACTGCTATAAGGAGGGATGATATATTAGCAGGTTCCTCTAATGAGGCCATATGCGTAGAACTTAAAAACAAAAAGGGGGTAAGCACTTTGCTGGGAGTGTACTATAGGCCCCCAAACAGTCAGGGGGAGATAGAGGAACAGATCTGGAGGCAAATCTCAGAGAAATGTGCAAATAATAGGGTAATAATAGTGGGGGATTTCAACTTCCCCAATATTAACTGGATAGTCAGAGTGTGAAAGGCTTAGAGGGTGTAGAATTCTTAAAGTGCATCCAGGAGAGCTTTTTGAACCAGCATGTAGAAAGTCCTACAAGAGAGGGGGCGGTACTGGACCTAATTCTAGGGAATGTAGCCGGGCAAGTGGTAGACGTGTCAGTAGGAGAGCACTTTGGTGACAGTGACCATAATTCAGTGAGATTTAAGGTAGTCATGGAAAAGGACAAGGATGGACCGGAAATAAAGGTTCTAAATTGGGGGAAGGCCGATTTTAACATGATACGGCAGGATCTGGCCAAAGTGGACTGGGATCAGCTACTTGTAGGAAAATCCACATCGGAGCAATGGGAGTCCTTCAAAAGGGAAATTGAGAGAGTACAATGGCAACATGTTCCCGTAAAGGTCAAGGGTGGGACCAGCAAGCCCAGGGAACCTTGGATGTCAAGGGATATACGAGAATGGATTAGGAAAAAAAGGGGGGCTTTTGGCAGATACAAAGGACTAAAGACAGAGGAAGCCCGAGAGGAGTATAAAAAGTGCAGGGGGATACTTAAAAAAGAAATCAGGAGAGCGAGGATGGGCCACGAAATAACACTGGCGAGCAAAATAAAGGAAAATCCTAAGGTGTTTTTTAAGTATATTAAGGGTAAGAGGATAACTAGGGAAAGAGTAGGGCCCATTAGGGACCAAAGTGGCAATCTGTGTGTGGAGCCAGAAGATGTAGGTGGGGTTTTAAATAAATTTTTTGCATCTGTGTTCACTATGGAGAAGGACGATGCAGACATAGAAATCGGGCAGGGGGACTGTGATATACTTGAACATATTAGCATCGAGAGGGAGGAGGTACTGGCGGTTTTAGCAGGCTTAAAAGTGGATAAATCCCCAGGCCCGGACGAGATGTATCCCAGGCTGCTGTGTGAGGCAAAGGAGGAGATTGCAGGGGCTCTGACACAAATTTTCAGAACCTCTCTGGCCACAGGGGATGTGCCAGAGGACTGGAGAACAGCTAACGTAGTACCATTATTCAAGAAGGGTAGTAGGGATAAACTAGGGAATTACAGGCCAGTGAGCCTAACATCAGTGGTAGGGAAATTATTGGAAAAAATTCTGAGGGACAGAATTAGTCTCCACTTGGAAAGGCAAGGATTAATCAGGGATAGTCAGCATGGCTTTGTCAAGGGAAGATCATGTCTGACACCAGGGTTAAATTCCTCCTCTATGCAGACGACCTGGTTCTGCTGTCACCAACTAAGGAGGGTCTACAGCAGAACCTGGATCTGCTGGAGTCGTACTGCCAGACTTGGGCCCTGACAATAAATCCCCAAAAAACCAAAGTCCTTGTGTTCCAGCAAAGATCCAGACATCAGGGACCCAAAATAAATTTCACACTAGGAACAACCAAAATTGAACAAACCACTAACTACACATACTTGGGCTTAAAAATCAGTTCTACGGGAAATTTCAAACTGGCTGTGAATGAACTGAAAGAGAAAGCAAGAAGGGCTTTCTATGCCATAAAAAAATCAATCCAAATAGAAATCCCAATTAGCATTTGGCTCAAAATTTTCAAATCAGTAATTGAACCAATTGCACTCTATGGCAGTGAGGTGTGGGGACCGCTAACACAACAAGAATTTGCAAAATGGGACAAACACCCAATTGAGATCCTACATGCAGAATTCTGTAAAAGTATCCTCCGGACTCAAAGGAAAACCGTAAACAATGCATGCAGGGCAGAACTAGGCCAATATCCATTAATAATCACTATCCAAAAAAGAGCCACCAAATTTTGGAAACACCTAGAAATGAGCAACCCCCAATGCTATCATTACGAAGCCCTGAAATGCCAAGAGAGGACCATAAAGAAGAATACCCTCAGTCAACTAGTCCTGGGACTCAGTGAAGTAACTACTAACACTACTAACAATAACCAGCCCCAGGACAGTGACAGCGTAACACAAAGAATTCGACCCAACACAATCGTCGCTAAGCAAAAGGAAAAATATCTGTCATATTGGGCAGAAACAACAAAAACCCAAAGCAAACTCAGTTGCTACTTGGCCCTAAACAGACAATACAACATGGCTGATTACCTGACCATGGTAAAGGATAGCAAACTGAGAAAAACTTTGACAATGTACAGACTTAGTGAACATAACCTGGCGATCGAAAAAGGTAGACACAGACAGACCCGGCTACCAAGAGAGGACAGGATATGCTCTCACTGCAGTCAGGGAGTGGTGGAGACAGAGATGCACTTCCTCACAGCTTGTAGAAAATATCAGGGCATAAGGGAGAATTTCTACCCAAAATTCACAAAAATATGCCAGGAATTCAAAAATTTGAATGACGACCAAAAACTCCCATACCTACTAGGGGAAGAGAGAAATTGCGTAACCTTAGCGGCACACTATGTTACAGCTTGCCATAAACAGAGGGACAACCACTAAATATAAGAAAAGAGTATATACAAATTATATGAAAGTATATTTATACACTCAGGGATATATCTGTTTATACACTGTATGGATAGATCTGTATTTTTGTGAACAAACATGAATGTTTTCCGATGCTTTGGCAACATAAGATGTAACTTGTCATGCCAATAAAGCGATTTGAATTGAATTGACTTGGTGTGTGGATGAGGGTAGTGCAGTGGATGTGGTATACATGGATTTCAGTAAGGCTTTCGATAAAGTCCCGCATAGGAGGTCAAGAAGGTAAGAGCCCATGGGATCCAGGGTGCCTTGACACATTGGATCCAAAACTGGCTTAGTGGCAGAAGGCAGAGGGTGATGGTGGAAGGTTGTTTTTGTGACTGGAAGCCTGTGTCCAGTGGGGTACCACAGGGATCGGTGCTGGGTCCCTTGCTGTTTGTGGTCTACATTAATGATTTGGATGTGAATGTAAAAGGTATGATCAGTAAGTTCGCAGATGACACGAAAATTGGTGGGGTGGTAAATAGCGAGGAGGGTAGCCTCAGTCTGCAAGATGATATAGATGGGTTGGTCAGATGGGCGGAACAGTGGCAAATGGAATTTAACCCTGAAAAGTGTGAAGTGATGCATTTTGGAGGGACTAACAAGGCAAGGGAATACACAATGAATGGTAAGACCCTAGGTAAGACAGAAGATCAGAGAGACCTTGGTGTGCATGTACATAGATCCCTGAAGGCAGCAGAACAGGTGGATAAGGTGGTTAAAAAGGCATATGGGATACTTATATTCTATGCCTCGGCTAATGAAGGCAAGAGCAGGGAGGTTATGATGGAGCTGTACAAAACGTTGGTTAGGCCACAGCTGGAATACTGTGTGCAGTTCTGGTCGCCACACTATAGGAAGGATGTGATTGCTTTGGAGAGGGTGCAGAGGAGATTCATCAGGATGTTACCTGGGCTGGAGCGCTTCAGCTATGAAGAAAGACTGGACAGGCTGGGGTTGTTTTCCTTGGAGCAGAGAAGGCTGAGGGGGGGACCTGATTGAGGTGTACAAAATTATGAGGGGCATAGATAGGGTAGATAGAAAGGAACTTTTTCCCTTAGTAGAGGGGTCAATAACAAGGGGGCATAGATTGAAGGTAAGGGGCAGGAGGTTTAGAGGGGATTTGAGGAAGAACTTTTTCACCCAGAGGGTGGTTGGAATCTGGAACTCACTGCCTGAAAGGGTGGTAGAGGCAGGAACCCTCACAACATTCAAGAAGCATTTGGATGAGCACTTGAAATGCCATAGCATACAAGGCTACGGACCAAATGCTGGAAAATGGGATTAGATTAGACAGGGCTTGATGGCCGGCGCGGAGGCGATGGGCCAAAGGGCCTCTTTCCGTGCTGTATAACTCGATGGCCATGTTTGATTTAAACCCTTGATTTCTCTGACTGCCACTTTTGTTTTTCTCCTTCCTATCTTTTGCTTTTATCCTTGTTTCCCTTTCCTCTGTCTCCCTGCTCAGGTTCCCAACCCCCTGCCATTTTAGTTTAATGTAAGAAGTCACACAATACCAGGTTATAGTCCAACAGTTTTATTTGAAATCACAAGCTTTCGGAGCGCTGCTCCTTCGTCAGGTGACTTCACCTGACGAAGGAGCAGTGCTCCGAAAGCTTGTGATTTCAAATAAAACTGTTGGACTATAACCTGGTATTGTGTGACTTCTTACATTTGTCCACCCCAGTCCAACACCGGCATCTCCACACCATTTTAGTTTAAACCCTCCCCCAGAGCACTAGCAAACACTCCCCCTAGGACATCGGTCCCGGCCCTGCCCAGGTGCAAACCGTCCGGTTTGAACTGGTCCCACCTCCCCCAGAACCGGTTCCAATGTCCCAGGGATTTGAATCCCTCCCCCTCGCACCATTCCTCTAGCCACGTATTCATCTGAAATATCCTTCTATTTCTACTCTGACTAGCACATGGCACTGGTAGCAATCCTGAGATTACTACCTTTGAGGTCCTATTTTTTAATTTACCTCCTAACTCCCTATATTAAGCTTTTAGGACCTCATCCCGTTTTTTACCTATATCGTTGGTACCTATATGCACCACGACAACTGGCTGTTCACCCTCCCCTTCCAAAATGTTCTGCAACCGCTCTGAGACATCCTGGACCCTTGCACCAGGGAGGCAACACACCATCCTGGAGTCTCGTTTGTGGCCGCAGAAATGCCTATCTATTCCCCTGACAATAGAATCCCCTATTACTATAGCTCTACCCCTCTTTTTCCTCCCGTCCTGTGCAGTAGAACCACCACTGGTGTCAGGAAGGTGGCTGCTGCTGCCTTCCTCTGATAAGCCATCCCCCACAACTGTATCCAAAGCGGTATATCTGTTTGAGAGGGGGATGACCACAGGGGACCCCTGCACTACCTGCCTGTGCCTAGTACTCTGCCTGGCGGTCACCCATTCCCTTTCTGCCTTTGCAACCTTTACCTGCGGTGTGACCAACTGGTTAAACGTGCTATCCACGACGTCCTCAGCCTCGCGAATGGTCCAGTATGCATCTATAGAACATTAAGTCGTATAATAACACCACCTTGTTTAACATGGCAGAAAATGGAATAGGTGGGCTTCATTTAGATAAGTCAGGCCATCAGTGTTTGAGTTTCATTCCACATGATCCTAGATATGATGGGCTCTTCATTTAAACCATTACTTCTGTAATAGTTTCCAGCCCCGAGCCAAGTCCATGAACTAAACGTAAAGTTAACTTTTATCAAAGGAATTTTAAAACAGGACAAATCTTCACCACTTAAAACTCAGATTTAATTTCCTGGAGAAATGGACAGGAGCATTCCCCAATTCTCCGATACTGCCGAACTGTCCCGTAGGAGAAACAACCTTCCACACCCTCCCCGACTGACATTAATCTATTCACACTGACTCCTGTCAACACATTCATCTCACAGCTTAGTCCTGCAGCAGCGAGCATCGCTTCCCATTGATTTGACCTTCAATAGCTGTTGCAGCCAATGTAACAAAGGATGTAATGCAGACACAGTCTTGATCACAATCATCGAATGTTGTCAAGGTCAGGAATCATCAGAGTGCTTGTCAACAGCTTCAAACAAAAGCCAGATCTTCAAAAAAAAGTCAAGGATAAGAAAGGCCCACTCAGCCAATGAAAATCTATTCCTTTAGCACACTAACTCACCCATCGAAGTCCATGCCTCTAGTAGCCTAACTCTCCCATCGAAGTCCATCCCTCTAGTACACTAACTCACCCATCGAAGCCCATCCCTCTAGTACACTGACTCTCCCATCGAAGTCCATCCCTCTAGTACACTCATTCTCCCATCAAAGCCCATCCCTCTAGTACCCTAACTCACCCATCTAAGCCCATCCCTCTAGTACACTAACTCTTCCATCGAAGCCCATCCCTCTAGTACACTAACTCACCCATCGAGGCCCATCCCTCTAGTACACTAACTCTTCCATCGAAGCCTATCCCTCTAGTACCCTAACTCTCCCATCGAAGCCCATCCCTCCAGTACACTAACTCTCCCATCGAAGCCCGTCGCACTAGTACATTAACTCACCCATTGAAGCCCATCCCTCTAGTCCAGTAACTCACCCATCGAAGCCCATCTCTCTAGTGCACTAACTCACCCATCGAAGCCCATTGTGTGTGCTGTGAGGAGGATGCTGAGAAACTCCAGGATGATTTGGACAGGTTGGGTGATTGGGCAGAAGCGTGGCAGATGCAATATAACGTGGATAAATGCGAGGTTATCCACTTTGGTGTCAAAAACAGGAAGGCAGATTATTATCTGAATGGCAATAGATTGGGAGAAGGGGAAGTGCAACGAGACCTGGGTGTCCTTGTGCACCAGTCGCTGAAGGTAAGCATGCAGGTGCAGCAGGCGGTTAAGAAGGCAAAAGGTATGTTGGCCTTCGTAGCAAGAGGGTTTGAGTACAGGAATAAGAATGTCTTGCTGCAGTTGTATAGGGCCTTGGTGAGACCACACCTTGAGTATTGTGTGCAGTTTTGGTCACCTTATCTGAGGAAGGATGTTCTTGCCATGGAGGTAGTTCAGCGAAGATTCACCAGGCTGATACCTGGGATGGCAGGAATGACGTGGGACGATTGGGCTTATACTCGCTGGACTTTAGAAGAATGAGAGGGGATCTCATTGAAACTTATAAAATTCTAACAGGACTGGACAGACTAGATGCAGGAAGGATGTTCCCGATGGTCGGGGAGTCCAGAACCAGGGGTCACAGTCAAAGGATAAGGGGTAAGCCATTTAGGACAGAAATGAGGAGGAATTTCTTCACCCAGAGAGTGGTGAAGCTGTGGAATTCTCTACCACAGAAGGCAGTAGAGGCCAATTCATTAAATATATTCAAGAAGGAGTTGGATATATTTCTTAAGGCTAAAGGGATCCAGGGGTATGGGGAGAAAGCAGGGACCAGGTACTGAAATTGGATGATCAGCCATGATCGCATTGAATGGCAGAGCAGGCTCGAGGGGCTGAATGGCCTACTCCTGCTCCTATCTTCTATGTTTCTATCCCTCCAGTACACTAACTCTCCCATCGAAGCCCATCCCTCTAGTACACTAACTCTCCCATCGAAGCCCATCGCTCCAGTACACTAACTCACCCATCGAAGCCCATCCCTCTAGTACACTAACTCTCCCATCGAAGCCCATCCCTCTAGAAAACTAACTCTCCCATCGAAGCCCATCCCTCCAGTAAACTAACTCTCCCATCGAAGCCCATCCCTCTAGTACACTAACTCTCCCATCGAAGCCCATCTCTCCAGTACACTAACTCTCCCATTGAAGCTCATCCCTCTAGTACATGACCTCTCCCATCGAAGCCCATCCCTCTAGTACCCTTTCTCACTCATCGAAGCCACATCACGGAAGACCTCTCCTGGTCCCTCAACACCTCCTCTCTGGTGAAGAAGGCCCAGCAGCGCCTATATTTCTTGAGGAGGCTGAAAGGATGTAATCGGTCACCCCTGATCCTCTCTAACTTCTACCGCTGCACTATAGAGAGCATCCTGACAAACTGTATCACGGTATGGTACGGCAGCTGTAGCTCCCATGACCGGAAAGCCCTGCAGCGGGTAGTCAAAACTGCCCAACGCATTACCGGCACCCGGCTACCGACCATAGAACATATATATCAGAAACGCTGCCTACGGAGGGCACGGTCCATCATCAAAGACCCTACCCACCCCAGCCACAGTCTGTTCGCCCTCCTACCATCTGGAAGACGCTACAGATGCATTCGCACCCGTACGACCAGATTTAGGAACAGCTTCTTTCCCAGGGCTGTCATCCTACTGAACTCCACAAATAAACACTAAAGCCTGCACATCTGCCGATGCACTTTATTATGGTCATATTTATGCTAATATATATGTACAAATGTATGTTGAAATGTTTAAGTGTCCTAATCCAAATTGTACACTCTGGGGAGCCGCAAGCCTACATTTCGTTGTGCTGCACTTGTGCACTAACAATGACAATAAAAAGTTGATTTGATTTGATTTTGATCAATCTAGTACACTAACTCTCCCATCGAAGCCCAATCCCCTAGCACCCTAACTCACCCATCGAAGCCCCTCCCTCTAGTACACTAACTCTCAAATCGAAGCCCATCCCTCTAGTACATTAACTCTCCCATCGAAGCCCATCACTCTAGTACACTATCTCTCCCATCGAAGCCCATCCCTCTAGTACACTAACTCTCCCATTGAAGCCCATCCCTCTAGTACACTAACTCTCCCATCGAAGCACATCCTTCTAGTATACTAACTCTCCCATCAAAGCCCATCTCTCGACAACCCTAACTCTTCCATCAAAGCCCATTCCTCAAGTACCCTACCTCTCCCATCGAAGACCATCCCCCTAGTACAGTAGCTCACCCATCCCTCTAGTACACTAACTCACCCATCGAAGCCCATCCCTCTAGTACCCTATCTCTCCCATCGAAGCCCATGCCTCTAGTGCCCTAACTCTCCAATCGAAGCCCAACCCTCTAGTACACTAACTCTCCCATCGAAGCCCATCCCTCTAGTACACTAACTCTCCCATCGAAGCCCATCACTCTAGTACACTAACTCACCCATCGAAGTCCATCCCTCTAGTACACTAACTATCCCATCAAAGCATATCCCTCTAGTAAACTAACTCTCCCATCGAAACCCATTCCTCTAGTACACTAACTCACCCATCGAAGCCCATCCCTCTAGTAAACTAACTCTCCCATCGAAACCCATTCCTCTAGTACACTAACTCTCCCATCGAAGCCCATCCCTCTAGTACACCAACTCTCCCATCGAAGCCCATCCCTCTAGTACACTAACTCTCCCATCGAAGCCCATCCCTCTAGTACACTAACTCTCCCATTGAAGCCCATCCCTCTAGTACACTAACTCTCCCATCGAAGCACATCCTTCTAGTACACTAACTCTCCCATCGAAGCCCATCCCTCTAGTACACTAACTCTCCCATCGAAGCACATCCTTCTAGTATACTAACTCTCCCATCGAAGCCCCTCCCTCTACAACCCTGACACTTCCATCGAAGCCCATTCCTCCAGTACCCTAACTCTCCCATCGATATCCATCCCTCCAGTACACTAACTCTCCCATCGACGCCCATCCCTCTCGTGTACTAACTAACCCATTGAAGCCCATCCCTCTAGTACACTAATTCACCCATCGAAGCCCATCCCTCTAGTACACTAACTCTCCCATCGAGCCCATCCCTCCAGTACACTAACTCACCCATCGAAGCCCATCCCTCTAGTACACTAACTCTCCCATCGAAGCCCATCCCTCTAGTATACTAACTCTCCCATCGAAGCCCATCACTCTAGTACACAAACTCTCCCATCGAAGTCCATGCCTCAGTGTACTAACTCACCCATCGAAGCCCATCACTCTGGTACACTAACTCACCCATCGAAGCCCATCCCTCTAGTACACTAACTCACCCATCGAAGCCCATCCCTCTAGAACACTAACTCACCCATCGAAGTCCATCCCTCTAGTACACTAACTCACCCATCGAAGCCCATCCCTCCAGTACACTAACTCTCCCATCGAAGCCCATTTATCTAGTACACTAACTCACCCATTGAAGCCTATTCCTCTAGTACAATAACTCTCCCATCGAAGCCCATCGCTCTAGTACACTAACTCACCCATCGAAGCCCATCGCCCTAGTACACTAACTCTCCCATTGAAGCCCATCCCTCTAGTGCACTAACTCACCCATCGAAGCCCATCCCTCTAGTAGACTAACTCTCCCATCGAAGCCCATCCCTCTAGTACACTAACTCTTCCATCATAGAAACATAGAAGATAGGAGCAGGAGTAGGCCATTTGGCACTTCGAGCGTGCTCCGCCATTCAATGAGATCATGGCTGATCATCCAAATTGAGTACCCTGTCCCTGCCTTCTCCCCATATCCCTTGATCCCTTTAGCCTCAAGAAATATATCCAACTCTTTCTTGAATATATTTAATGAACTGGCCTCTACCGCCCTCTGTGGCAGAGAATTCCACAGGTTCACCACTCTCTGGGTGAAGAAATTCCTCCTCATTTCAGTCCTAAATGGCTTACCCCTTATCCTTAGACTACGACCCCTGGTTCTGGACTCCCCGGCCATCAGAAACATCCTTCCTGCATCTAGTCTGTCCAGACCTGACAGAATTTTATAGGTTTCGATGAGATCCCCTCTCAATCTTCTAAACTCCAGTGAGTATAAGCCCAATCGACACAATCTCTCCTCATACGTCATTCCTGCCATCCCAGGTATCAGCCTGGCGAATCTTCGCTGCACTCCCTCCATGGCAAGAATGTCCTTCCTCAGGTAAGGTGACCAAAACTGCACACAATACTCAAGGTGCGGTCTCACCAAGGCCCTGTACAACTGTAGCAAGACATCCTTGTTCCTGTACTCGAACCCTCTTGCTACGAAGGCCAACATACCATTTGCCTTCTTAACCGCCTGCTGCACCTGCATGCTTACCTTCAGCGACTGGTGCACAAGGACACCCAGGTCTCTTTGCACTTCCCCTTCTCCCAATCTATTGCCATTCAAATAATAATCTGCCTTCCTGTTTTTGCCACCAAAGTGGATAACCTCACACTTATCCACATTATAGTGCATTTGCCATGTTTCTGCCCAAACACCCAACCTGTCCAAATCGTACTGGAGTTTCACGATTTCCTCCTCACAGCTTACCCTCCCACCCAGCTTTAAGAACATAAGAACATAAGAAATAGGAGCAGGAGTAGGCCAATCGGCCCCTCGAGCCTGCTCCACCATTCAATAAGATCATGGCTGATCTGATCCTAACCTCAAATCTTCTATCACTCTCCATCCCACCCGAGCCCATGTGATCTCCCGGGAGAGGCGAAAAACCAGATAAAAAACCCAATGGCCAATTTGGGAGAAAAAATCTGGGAAATTCCTCTCCGACCCATCTAGGCGATCGAAACTCTTCCAGGAGATCACTCTGTCCCTATATTTTCTACAGTACTTACCTTCTGTAAAGGCGATCTCCACCCCAGCCAGGAACAGGAATAAAACCATCTCCTGAAATCTAACACAGAATTAGAACACAAGAAGTAGGAGCAGAACCAGGCTACACGGCCCCTGGGCCCGCTCCACTACCCACAGGGCCATGACCATTCCGAACCTAGACTCATGTCCAATTTCCTGCCCGCTCCCCGTAACCTTTAATTCCCTTTACTTCCAGGAAACTATCTATTTCTGTTTTAAATTTATTTAATGATGTAGCTTCCACAGCTTTCTGGGGCAGCAAATTCCACAAACCTACCACCCTCTGAGTGAAGAAGTTTCTCCTCATCTCAGTTTTGAAAGAGCAGCCCCTTATTTTAAGATTATGCCCCCTAGTTCTAGTTTCACCCATCATTGGGAACATCCTCACCGCATCCACCCGATCAAGCCCCTTCACAATCTTATATGTTTCAGTAAGATTGCCTCTCATTCTTCTGAACTCCAATGAGTAGAGTCCCAATCTACTCAACCTCTCCTCATATGACCACCCCCTCATCCCCGGGATTAGCCGAGTGAACCTTCTTTGTACTGACTCGAGGGCAAGTATGTCTTTTCTTAAGTATGGACACCAAAACTGTATGCAGTATTCCAGGTGCGGTCTCACCAATACCTTGTACAACTGCAGCAATACCTCCCTGTTTTTATATTCTATCCCCCTAGCAATAAAAGCCAACATTCCATTGGCCTTCTTGATCACTTGCTGCACCTGCATACTAACTTTTTGAGTTTCGTGCACCAGGACCCCCAGATCCCTTTGTACTACAGTACTTTCCAGTTTCTTGCCATTAAGATAATAACTTGCTCTCTGATTTTTCCTGCCAAAGTGCATAACCTCACGCTTTCCAGTATTGTATTCCATCTGCCAAATCTCTGCCCACTTACTTAGCCTATGTCACTTTGCAGGTTTTTTATGTCCTCCTCACTCACTACTTGTGTCGTCTGCAAATTTGGAGATATTACATCCAATTCCCTCGTCCAGATCATTAATATATATTGTGAACAGCTGGGGTCCTAGGACCGATCCTTGCGGTACCCCACTAGTCACTGCCTGCCACTCGGAAAACGACCCGTTTATTCCAACTCTTTGCTTTCTGTCCGCCAACCAGTTCTCTATCCAAGTCAATACCTTGCCCCCAATCCCATGTGCCTTAATTTTGCACGCTAATCTCTTATACGGGACCTTATCGAAAGCCTTCTGAAAGTCCAAATACACCACATCCACTGGTTCTCCCTTATCTATTTCACCAGTTACATCCTCAAAAAATTCCAGTAGATTAGTCAAGCATGAGTTACCTTTTGTAAATCCATGTTGACTTTGTCTGATCCTGTCACTGCTTTCCAAGTGCTCTGCTATTACATCTTTTATAATAGACTCTAGCATTTTCCCCACTACCGATGTCAGGCTTCCCAGTCTATAATTCCCCGCTTTTTCTCTACCACCCTTTTTGAATAGTAGGGTAACATTAGCTATCCTCCAATCCATGGGTACCGTTCCAGAGTCTATCGAGTTCTGGAAGATGACCAGCAATGCATCTACTATCTCTAGGGCCACTTCCTTAAGTACCCTGGGATGTAGACAGCGAAGCCCATCCCTCTAGCACACTAACTCACCCATCAAAGCCCCTCCCTCTAGTACACTAACTCTCCCATCGAAGCCCATCCCTCCAGTACCCTTACTCACCCATCGAAGCCCATCCATCTAGTACCCTTACTCACCCATCCCTCTATTACACTAACTCACCCATCAAAGCCCATCCCTCTAGTATGATAACTCTCCCATCGAAGCCCATCCCTCCAGTTCACTAACTCTCCCATCGAATCCCATCCCTCTATACACTAACTCTCCCATCGAAGCCCATCCCTCTAGTACAATAACTCACCCATCAAAGCCCATTCCTCAAGTACACTAACTCTCCCATCGAAGCCCATTCCTCGAGTACACTAACTCTCCCATCGAAGCCCATCGCTCTAGTACATTAACTCACCCATCGAAGCCCATCTCTCTAGTACACTATCTCTCCCATCGAAGCCCATCCCTCCAGTACACTAACTCACCCATCGAAGCCCATCCCTCCAGTACACTAACTCACCCATCGAAGCCCATTCCTCAAGTACACTAACTCTCCCATCGAAGCCCATTCCTCGAGTACACTAACTCTCCCATCGAAGCCCATCGCTCTAGTACACTAACTCTCCCATCGAAGCCCATCCCTCTAGTACACTAACTCACCCATCGAAGCCCATCTCTCTAGTACACTATCTCTCCCATCGAAGCCCATCCCTCTCGTACACTAACTCTCCATTGAACCCCTTCCCTCTGGTACACTAACCTTGAAGCAATTTTTTGGGTTTCCCTTATCTACCAGTTATTACTGTATATACCTCGTTGAGGTTCCCCGTTAACCTTTTCTGCTGATGGTGGAGCTGAAACCTCCCTAATCTTTCCTGATCGATAATCCGGTTATATTTGGCACCTGTCTTGCAGCCTCTCTAATAGATGGATTGTTTTTCTGTGGCGTGAAAGGTTTTGCATGAGGTTTGACCCATGCATTGTTACACCTCAGCTGAAAGCCCCTGTATTCATGTGTTCTGCTCTTCTTGCTATAGATCCACACATTTTATGACCTTTTTTAACAGCTTCATCATAGTTAGGCCGGATTTTGCGGTAGACATAATGGTGAGGCTAATAGTGTTCAGCGTTATTCACGTGTAAATCCAGCGAGTGCACATGCGCAGTTAAATGCGGGAATCAGGAAGTTGCTGTTCGAGTTGCCCTGCTTCTCCAGAATCTGTGTGATAGTAGTATCTTGCCGAGAGACTCGCCACATGGAACAGCGTGACTTTGCTGCACTTACCCGAGAAACACTGAACGTGCCACGGAAAGTTAGGGCTTCTCCATTACAGTGTAAGTACATTTTTAATGGCATGATAAGTTTTAATTACTGCCAACCAACCACTCTGCCACTGAAAATGAGCTTTTACAAGTGTGGAGTCTCATTCCTTCAGACTTTAATTATTGTTGGAGATTTATTTTAAAATTAGAAAATGTAAATAAAAATGTAGTTTTACTTTTTCTTTCTGTCTCTTATATCTCTCTTAATCCAATCTTTCTAGCCCTCTTTATTTTGCTTTCTGTACCTGATTTGATATTAAGTTCACTATTCTAATTAACACTTCCTGGTTAGCTCACTAACAATACTTCAATCTGATTGGTTGAGGAGACGCAGAGGTGCTTGTCCTGTTCGCACGGGTCCCAGATGCCTGTAGAGGGCGCTGTACTTTTTGGATGGTTGGCTGACAGCACATTGCAGTGCAAAACTCCAGATAAAGTCAATGGGGAAGTGCGATGAACGGCTGGCGCCATTGGTTTGCTGAGCACTAAATCCTGCCCATTGTCTAGACAGTGAATGTGTGGGTCTGCCATCACTCCCTTCATAAGCAACGTTCACACCCCCAGAATTAAAAAGAAATGGACTCATCCTAGATTCGTTAATCAGGGTGGTTGCATCAATTTTGAGAATTGCAGGAGTTGGTTACTAGGAACCCACACTCTGGAGGGGTGTGGCAGCCAGTTTAATTCGCAGGCCGACAGGTCAATCCCTGCATGGGGAAGTAGTCAAGGGGGCATCCCTCCCACTTCCTGTGTACATGGGGAGAAAAAGGAGAGAAGTGGGGACAGTGATTGAGTGGAGTTACGTGTGGGAAGGTAGCCCGGCGTAGTGAGGAATAGCTTACATAGATACATAGAAGATAGGAGCAGGAGTAGGCCATTCGGCCCCTCGAGCCTGCTCCGCCATTCAATGAGATCATGGCAGTTCATCCAAATTCAGTACCCTGTCCCTGCTTTCTCCCCATATCCCTTGATCCCTTTAGACGTAAGAAATATATCTAACTCCTTCTTGAATATATTTAATGAATTGGCCTCTACTGCCTTCTGTGGTAGAGAATTCCACAGGTTCACCACTCTCTGGGTGAAAAAATTCCTCATCTCTGTTCTAAATGGCTTACCCCTTATCCTTAGACAGCCCTGGTTCTGGACTCCCCGACCATCGGGAACATCCTTCCTGCATCTAGCCTCTCTAGTCCTGTTAGAATTTTATAAGTTTCAATGAGATCCCCTCTCATTCTTCTAAACTCCAGCGAGTATAAGCACAATCGACCCAATCTCTCCTCATACGTCATTCCTGCCATCCCAGGTATCAGCTGGTGAATCTTCGCTGCACTCCTTCCATGGCAAGAACATCCTTCCTCAGATAAGGCGACCAAAACTGCACACAATACTCAAGATGTGGTCTCACCAAGGCCCTGTTCAACTGCAGCAAGACATCCTTGTTCCTGTACTCAAACCCTCTCGCTACGAAGGCCAACATACCATTTGCCTTCCTAACCGCCTGCTGCACCTGCATGCTTACCTTCAGCGACTGGTGCACAAGGACGCCCAGGTCTCGTTGCACTTCCCCTTCTCCCAATCTATTGCCATTCAGATAATAATCTGCCTTCCTATTTTTGACACCAAAGTGGATAACCTCGCATTTATCCACGTTATATTGCCTCTGCCATGCTTCTGCCCAATCACCCAACCTGTCCAAATCATCCTGGAGTATCTCGGCATCCTCCTCACAGCACACACGCCCACCCAGCTTTGTGTCGTCTGCAAACTTGGAGATATTACATCTAGTTCCCTCGTCTAGATCATTAATATATATTGTGAATAGCTGGGGTCCAAGGACCGATCTCTGTGGTACCCCACTAGTCACTGCCTGCCACTCGGAAAAAGACCCGTTTATTCCAACTCTTTGCTTCCTGTCTGCCAACCAGTTCTCTATCCAATTCAATACCTTGCCCCCAGTCCCATGTGCCTTAACTTTACACGCTAATCTCTTATGCGGGACCTTATCAAAAGCCTTTTGAAAGTCCAAATACACCACATCCACTGGTTCTCCCTTATCTATTTTACCAGTTACATCCTCAAAAAATTCCAGTAGATTAGTCGAGCACGATTTACCTTTTGTAAATCCATGTTGACTTTGTCCAATCCGGTCACTGTTTTCCAAGTGCTCTGCTATTACATCTTTTATAATGGACTCTAGCATTTTCCCCACTACTGATGTCGGGCTTACCGGTCTGTAATTCCCTGTTTTCTCTCTACCACCTTTTTTGAATAGTGGGGTAACATTAGCTACCCTCCAATCCATGGGTACTGTTCCAGAGTCTATCGAATTTTGGAAGATGACCAGCAATGCATCTACTATTTCTAGGGCCACTTCCTTAAGTACCCTAGGATGTAGATTATCAGGCCCTGGGGATTTATCAGCCTTCAATCCTGTCAATTTCCCTAACACCATTTCCTGACAAATACTGACTTCTTTCAGTTCCTCCCTTTCATTAGGCCCTATGTTCCCCGGCATCTCTGGGAGGTTATTTGTGTCCTCCTTTGTGAAGACAGAACCAAAGTATGTATTTAGTTGGTCTGCCATTTCTTTGTTCCCCATTATAAATTCCCCTCATTCTGACTGCAAGGGACCCACGCTTGACTTTACCAATCCTTTTCTCTTCACATATCTATAAAAGCTTTTACGGTCAGTTTTTATGTTCCCTGCAAGCTTACTCTCATTTTCCCCTTCTTAATTAATCCCTTTGTCCTCCTTTGTTGAATCCTAAACTGCTCCCAATCCTCAGGTTTACTGCTTTTTCTGGGCAATTTATATGTCCTCTCCTTGGATCTTATGCTATCCCGAATTTCCCTTGTTAGCCACGGTTGAGCCACCTTTTTTGTTTTATTTTTATGCCAAACTGGGATGAACAAATTCTGCAGTTCATCCATGCGATCTTTGAATGTTTGCCATTGCCTATCCACTGTCAACCCTTTGAGTGACATTCCCCAATCAATCCTACCCAACTCGCGCCTCATACCATCGTAGTTTCCTTTATTTAAATTCAGGACCCTAGTCTCTGAGTCAACTACTTCACTCTCCATCTTAATGAAGAATTCTATCATATTATGATCGCTCCGACCCAAGGGGCCTCACACAAGATTGCTAATTAATCTTTACTCATTACATAATACCCAGTCTAAGATGGCCTGATCTCTAGTTGGTTCCTCGACATATTGGTCCAGGAAACCATCCCGTATACACTACAGGAATTCCTCCTCCACAGTATTGTTACTAATTTGGTTAGCCCAATCTATATGTAGATTAATGTCACCCATGATAACTGCTGTGCCCTTATTGCATGCTTCTCTAATTTCCCTTTTAATGCCATCCCCAACCTCCACATTACTGTTGGGAGGTCTATATACCACTCCCACTAATGTTTTCTGCCCCATGGTGTTTCTCAGTTCTACCCATACAGATTCCACATCATCAGAGCTAATATCCTTCCTTACAATTGTGTTAATCCCCTCTTTAACCAGCAATGCTACCCCACCTCCTTTTCCTTTTTGCCTATCTTTCCTGAATATTGAATACCCCTGGATGTTGAGTTCCCAGCCTTGGCCACCCTGGAGCCATGTTTCCGTAATCCCAATCATTTCATATTCGTTTACCTCTATATGCACCACGACAACTGGCTGTTCACCCTCCCCTTCCAAAATGTTCTGCAGCCGCTCTGAGACATCCTTGACCCTTGCACCAGGGAGGCAACACACCATCCTGGAGTCTCGTTTGCGGCCGCAGAAACGCCTATCTATTCCCCTTACAATAGAATCCCCTATTACTATAGCTCTACCCCTCTTTTGCCTCCCGTCCTGTGCAGCAGAACCACTCCTGGTGACAGGAAGTTGGCTGCTGCTGCTTTCCCCTGATAAGCCATCCCCCCCCAACAGTATCCAAAGTGGTATATCTGTTTGAGAGGGGGATGACCACAGGGGATTCCAGCACTAACTGCCTGCGCCTAAGAACATAAGAAAATAAGAAATAGGAGCAGGAGTAGGCCAATCGGCCCCTCGAGCCTGCTCCGCCATTCAATAAGATCATGGCTGATCTGATCCTAACCGCCAATCTACTATCACAGAACCATCTCCTGAATCTAACAGAATTAGACACATGAAATAGGAGCAGGATCAGGCTACACAGCCCCTGGGCCCGCTCCGCTACCCACAGGGCCATGTCCGATCTGAACCTAGACTCATGTCCAAATTCTTGCCCGCTCCCCGTAACCCTTAATTCCCTTTACTTCTAGGAAACTGTCTATTTCTGTTTTAAATTTATGTAATGATGTAGCTTCGACAGCTTTTTGTACAACTGAAACAATACCTGAAGCAATACCTCCCTATTTTTATATTCTATCCCCCTAGCAATGAAAGCCAACATTCCATTGGCCTTCTTAATCACTTGCTGCACCTGCATACTAACTTTTTGAGTTTCGTGCACCAGGACCCCCAGATCCCTTTGTACTTCAGTACTTTCCAGTTTCTTGCCATTAAGATAATAACTTGCTCTACGATCTTTCCTGCCAAAGTGCATAACCTCACACTTTCCAGTATTGTATTCCATCTGCCAAATCTCTGCCTACTTACTTAGCCTGTCTATGTCCCCTTGCAGGTTTTTTATGTCCTCCTCACTCACTACTTTCCCTCCCATCTTAGTATCATCTGCAAACTTTGATATGTTAGACTTGGTCCCCTCCTCCAAATCGTTAATATAGATTGTAAAGAGTTGGGGACCCAGCACTGACCCCTGCGGAACACCACTAGTTACTAATTGCCAGTCTGAGAATGAACCATTTATCCCAACTCTCTGCCTTCTGTTAGATAGCCAATCCTCTATCCATGCCAGAATATTACCCCCAATCCCGTGATTTTTTATCTTAAGCAATAATCTTTTGTGTCGCACCTTGTCAAATGCCTTTTGGAAGTCTAAATACACTACGTCCACTGGTTCCCCTTTATCCACCCTATATGTTACTTCCTCAAAGAACTCCAGCAAATTTGTCAAACATGACTTCCCCTTCATAAAACCATGCTGACTTTGTCCTATTAAATTATGATTATCCAAATGTCCTGTTACTGTCTCCTTAATAATGGACTCCAAAATTTTACCTACCACAGATGTTAGGCTAACCGGTCTATAGTTTCCAGCCTTCTGTCTACTGCCCTTTTTAAATAAGGGTGTTACATTAGCAGTTTTCCAGTCTGCCGGGACCTTTGCTGAGTCCAGGGAGTTTTGGAAAATTATCAATGCATCCACAATCCCTACCGCCACTTCCCTCAAGCCCCTAGGATGTAAGCCATCAGGTCCAGGTGATTTATCCGCCTTGAGTCCCATTATTTTACCGAGTACCACTTCCTTAGTGATTTTGATCGTGTTTAGCTCCTCCCCCCGTATAGCCCCCTGTTTGTCCAGTGTTGGGATATTCTTAGTGTCCTCTACTGTAAAGACTGATATAAAATATTCATTCAGTGTTTTTGCCATCTCCATAGTTCCCACCATTAATTTCCCGGTCTCATCCTCTAAGGGACCAACATTTACTTTAGCCACCCTTTTTCTTTTTATATAACTATAAAAACTCTTACCATCTGTTTTTATATTTTTTGCTAATTTACTTTCATAATCTATCTTCCCTTTCTTAATCAATCTTTTTGTTATTTTTTGCTGTCTTTTAAAGTTTTCCCAATCCTCTATCCTCCCACTAGATTTGGCTACCTTATATGCCCTTGTTTTTAGTCGAATACTATCCTTAATTTCTTTACTTAGCCACGGATGGCTGTCTTTTCTTTTACACCCTTTTCTTCTCAGTGGAATATATATTTTTTGGAAGTTGTAAAATAACTCCTTAAATGTACACCACTGATCATGTATCGTCTTACCCTTTAATCTATTTTCCCAATCCACTCTACTCAATTCCGCTCTCATACCTTCATAGTCTCCTTTATTCAAGCTTAGCACGCTTGTTTGAGATCCAACCTTCTCACCCTCTAATTGAATATGGAATTCAACCATGTTATGGTCACTCATTCCAAGGAGATCCTTTACTAGGACATTTTTAATTAACCCTGTCTCGTTACACAGGACCAGATCTAAGGTTGCTTGCCCCCTGGTCGGTTCAGTTACATACTGCTCAAGAAACCCATCCCTAATACACTCAATGAACTCATCCTCAAGGCAGCCCTGCCCAATTTGATTTGTCCAATTAATATGATAGTTAAAATCCCCCATAATTATAGATGTTCCCTTATTACAAGCCTCAACTATTTCCTGATTGATACTCCGTCCAACAGAGTTGCAACTGTTCGGAGGCCTATAGACTACGCCCACTAGTGGTTTTTTCCCCCTTATTATTCCTTACCTCCACCCAAACTGTTTCATTATCCTGATCTTTTGACCCAATATCATTTTTCTGTATTACAGTGATTACTTCCTTTATTAACATAGCCACCCCACCTCCCCTTCCTTCCTGCCTGTCCTTCCTGATCGTTAAATAACCTGGTATGTTTAATTCCCAGGCATTGTCACCCTGCAGCCATGTTTCTGTAATGGCCACAAGATCATACCCATATGTAGTTATTTGTGCCATTAACTCGTCTATTTTGTTACGAATGCTACGTGCATTCAGATAGAGAATTTTCAAATATGTTTTGTGACACTTAGTTCCTGCTTTTGCCCTTTTTATTACTTTACCTTTTACTCCATACCTTCTGCCCCTTCCTGACACGCTCTGGTTTTTAATTTCCCCACTGCTACCTAAGTCTATGACCTTCTCTGTTGTCATTTTTATAATTTGCTCTCTAGGATCCTCCCCCCCACTAGTTAGTTTAAAGCCCTCTCTACAGCCCTAGTTATATGATCCGCCAGGACTCTAGTCCCAGCACTGGCCAAGTGAAGCCCGTCCCAACGGAACAGCTCCCTCCTGCCCCAGTACTGGTGCCAGTGTCCCAGGAAGCAAAACCCATTTCTCCCACACCAGTCTTTGAGCCACACATTTAACTCTCTAATTTTATTTGTCCTACCCAAATTCGCTCGTGGCTCAGGTTATTACCCTTGAGGTTCTGTTTTTTAATTTGACCCCTAGCTGCTCATACCCCTTTAACAGAACTGGCTTCCTAGTCCTATCTACGTCGTTTGTACCAACATGGACCACGACAACTGGATCCACCCCCTCCCACTGCAAGTTTCTTTCCAGCCCAGAGGAGATGTCCTTAACCCTGGCACCGGGTAGGCAACACAGCCTTCGGGACTCTCGCTCTCGGCTGCAGAGAACTCTATCTATCCCCCTAATAATACTATCCCCTACCACTACAACATTTCTATTTACTCCCCCCTCTTGAATGGCCCCCCGTTCCACGGTGCTGTGGCCAGGTTGCTCATCCTCCCTGCAGTCCCTGCTCCTGTCCCCACAGGGAGTAAGAACCTCGAACCTGTTGGACCAGAGCAAGGGCTGCGGCTCCTCCAGCTCTACCTCCTGGATCCCCGTACCTGCCTCACTCGTAGTCACACCGTCCTGTCCCTGACCATGGGCTACATCTGAATTAATTAACTTCATAGGTGTGACCACCTCCTGATACACAGAGTCCAGGTACTTCTCCCCCTCCCTGATGTGTCGCAGTGTCTGAAGCTCAGACTCCAGCTCATCAACACGGAGCTGGAGTTCCTGTAGCAGCAGACACTTGTCACAGACGTAATCACCGTGAGCCTCAATGGGGTTCACCGGCTCCCACATCTTGCAACAATAACACATCACCTGCTCCATTCTATGTAATTAATTAAATTTTTTATTGTTAGTTATGGACACCCTCTGCCTGATTTTAGATGCTAGTATCCCCTTTAATTGATTGGATTTAAATTAAATCAATCCCTCTAGTTACACCAGTTAAATGGTTTACCAACAGTCACTCTGCACCAGAAAGGCCTTATTAACTACAACCCATAGAGTTAAAGTTTGAAAAGAGCACCTAACACCCCACTTACCCTAACTCACACTTACCCAAACTCACAGCACTCTTTGATGACTCGCACTCAGTGCTTGCTCACACTAGGACTGGTCTTTTTATACTGTTTGTTTATTTACAGCCAAATGAGTCATCCCTGCTGATTGGTTAGAAAACTGGTTTCCACTGCCTGCTGTGCCAATTTACTCCGACTGCAGTGTAACCTTGTTTTACTCTTCTTAAACCAACAGAATCCCAATTATTTAAATTTTCCCCTTTACTTAAACTGCTTAAGTAATCTTATCAAGAATGATTTAAAGAGAAATAACAATGAAAGAACTCTCACACTTACCCAAACTCACAGCACTCTTTGATGACTCGCACTTAGTGCTTGCTTGCCTACTACTCTGCCTGGTGGTCACCCATTCCGTTTCTGCCTGTGCAACTTTTACCTGCGGTGTGACCAACTCCCTAAACGTGCTTTCCACGACGGATAGTGTGGCGTGGGTTATTATTTCTTTGACGGACCAGTTTGAAGATAAATGAAGTTAGTTAATTTTGATTTTAAGTGTAATTCTGTACATTACTTGTTGTCTATAAAATAATTGGTATCTCCTTGTCGCACTAAAGTCCGCCTATTGAATGTCTGGAGAAGTGCATATGAGGCAAGTGTGGAAGACATACTATGCAGATCAGAACAGAAGACGATACTGTTGTTCCGCCCCCCTCCCAGCGGGGTCGATTTTCGATATTGGTTCGCATGGACACACTCCTGAACGAAAGACGCGGGGACCACTTATGGGAGTGACCAGCATTGCTGTCACCAGAATATATGATGCAATCCTGAAATTTGAACACTAGACATCCGGATTTGGAGAGAATGTCAGCCAGCAAATTTTTACAGCTGCTCCCTGTCATCGGGATACCTACCCCCTTCACACCACCACCCCCCCGTGACTGAGATAATCCCCCCGCATGACCGGGATACTCCCACCCCCCCCGTGACCGGGATTACCCCCTCCCCCCGTGACCGAGATACCCCCCCCGTGACCGAGATACCCACCCCATGACCGAGATATACCCCCCCGTGACCGAGATATACACCCCCCGTGACCGAGATATACCCCCCCGTGACCGAGATATACACCTCCCCGTGACTGAGATATACCCCCCCCGTGACCGAGATATAAACCCCCCGTGACCGAGATACCCCCCCGTGACCGAGATATACCCCCCGTGACCGAGATACCCCCCCCGTGACCGAGATACCCACCCCGTGACCGAGATATACCCCCCCGTGACCGAGATATACACCCCCCGTGACCGAGATATACCCTCCCGTGACCGAGATATGCACCTCCCCGTAACTGAGATATACCCCCCCGTGGCCGAGATATAAACTCCCCGTGACCGAGATACCCCCCCGTGACCGAGATATACCCCCCGTGACCGAGATATACCCCCCCTGTGACCGGGATACCCCCCTTGTGACCGAGATACCCCCCCTGTGACCGAGATATACCCCCCTCCGTGACCGGGATACCCCCCCGTGACCGAGATATACCCCCCTCTGTCACCGGGATACCCCCCCGTGACCGAGATATACCCCCCCGTGACCGAGATACCCCCCCGTGACCGGGATAACCCCCCCCCGTGACCGAGATACCCCCCCGTGACTGGGATAACCCCCCTGTGGCCGGGATGCCCTCCCTGTGGCCGGGATACCCCCCCCGTGACTGGGATACCCCCCCCTGTGGCCGGGATACCCCCCCTGTGACTGGGATACCCCCCGTCGCCGGGATGCCCTCCCTGTGGCCGGGGTACCATCCCCACACCCCCTGTCCTTGCCATATTACTAATTGTTTGGCAATGCGCTGATGCAGTGATCACAACATAGAATCCAAACAGCCCGTGGTCCTGGTCTCCTGAGGAGGGGCGAAGGGAGGACGAGGACCTGATCTCACATGGAGAGGCAGAACAGAGGCGGAGATATTCCTTACAGCGAGAGGGGGGTCGGGGTGAAAATAAAACTGTGAATTAACCTCAGGCCACTCTGTTACACGCCCTAGGTACCTCTCTCCCCGGTCAGCTGAGGTGTGTAGAGATGAGGAGAGAGGAGAAATATACGATCAAAAAAGGAGGAAGCCTCTTCTGCATTTTGTGTCTTACAGTGCATTAATGCAGGAAGGGCTTCCCGAGAAGTTTTACACTGGCAGAGTGAAGGTGCAATCCAGCCCACACCGCATCCCTATGTCTAGAGTCAGTGACAGAACCTGTAGATCCTTTAAACCTCTTGTGTGTTGCAGTCCCATCTGAGGCATGCAGCTAAATGCCAGCAGCCCACTGTGCACTAATGACACCTAGCATGCCCCATCCCGCTTTTAATTTAATACAGAAACACTTTACCATAGTGGTATGACAACACTCTATCCATTATTTTAGAGAATACCACTTTGATTTCCCGTGTTAAAATAGCGTCAGAGGGATGTGGCGCGGACTTGTTAAGTGTGTTTGCTGGCAGTAATTTCTGGGCCAATGGGCGAGAGGAACCAGTTTCCGTGAGGGATTGAGAGGAAAGCCGAAGTTTCGGTTCATGCTGTACCTTCACTATAACATTTCAGGAATTTGCTGGGAGCTGGTGGTGGGAGTGCGGCGGGGCGGGACAAGTTGCGGGGAGATTCCCGGCCCCACAGATTGCGCTAGTGGCGGCCAGCAAAGACGCGTTTGATTTTGCACTCTCACCTCTTCTGCTTGTAGGTCAGCATCGCCTCCGATATCGGGAGCTGATGGGACATGTTGGCTCCAGACACGTACTGCATGATCCGGCTGATGATGTCAAACGTTTCTGTGGTGAGGAGCAGGGTGTAAGAGAACCGCATCGTATCTGTGAACAGTATCTACGGGTGTTCTGCGCAGCCCCGGCACTCGAACTGTGATCTACGCAGTCCCTGCACTGTGTTTGTACAGTCCCATCACTCGGCACTGTGTTTGTACAGTCCCTGCACTGTGTTTGTACAGTCCCATCACTCGGCACTGTGTTTGTACAGTCCCTGCACTGTGTTTGTACAGTCCCAGCACTCGGCACTGTGTTTGTACAGTCCCTGCACTGTGTTTGTACAGTCCCAGCACTCGGCACTGTGTTTCTACAGTCTCTACACTGTGTTTGTGCAGTCCCTGCACTGTGTTTGTACAGTCCCAGCACTTGGCACTGTGTTTGTACAGTCCCTGCACTGTGTTTGTACAGTCCCTGCACTGTGTTTGTACAGTCCCTGCACTGTGTTTGTACAGTCCCTGCACTGTGTTTGTACAGTCCCAGCACTCGGCACTGTGTTTGTACAGTCCCAGCACTGTGTTTGTACAGTCCCAGCACTCGGCACTGTGTTTGTACAGTCCCAGCACTCGGCACTATGTTTGTGCAGTCCCAGCACTCGGCACTGTGTTTGTACAGTCCCTGCACTGTGTTTGTACAGTCCCAGCACTCGGCACTGTGTTTGTACAGTCCCAGCACTGTGTTTGTACAGTCCCGGCACTCAACACTGTGTTTGTACAGTCCCAGCACTCGGCACTGTGTTTGTACAGTCCCAGCACTCGGCACTGTGTTTGTACAGACCCTGCACTGTGTTTGTACAGTCCCAGCACTCGGCACTGTGTTTGTACAGTCCCTGCACTCGGCACTGTGTTTGTACAGTCCCTGCACTGTGTTTGTACAGTCCCTGCACTCGGCACTCTGTTTGTTCAGTCCCTGCACTGTGTTTGTATAGTCCCAGCACTCGGCACTGTGTTTGTATAGTCCCAGCACTCGGCACTGTGTTTGTACAGTCCCAGCACTCGGCACTGTGTTTGTACAGTCCCTGAACTGTGTTTGTACAGTCCCTGCACTCGGCACTGTGTTTGTACAGTCCCTGCACTGTGTTTGTACAGTCCCTGCACTCGGCACTGTGTTTGTTCAGTCCCTGAACTGTGTTTGTACAGTCCCTGCACTCGGCACTGTGTTTGTACAGTCCCTGCACTGTGTTTGTACAGTTCCTGCACTCGGCACTGTGTTTATACAGTCCCTGCACTCAGCACTGTGTTTGTACAGTCCCTGCACTGTGTTTGTACAGTCCCTGCACTCAGCACTGTGTTTGTACAGTCCCTGCACTGTGTTTGTACAGTCCCTGCACTCGGCACTGTTTTTGTACAGGCCCAGCACTCGGCACTGTGTTTGTACAGTCTCTGCACTGTGTTTGTACAGTCCCTGCACTCGGCACTGTGTTTGTACAGTCCTGCGCTCGGCATTGTGTTTGTACAGTCACTGCACTGTGTTTGTACAGTCCCTGCACTCGGCACTGTGTTTGTACAGTCCCTGCACTCGGCACTGTGTTTGTACAGTCCCTGCGCTCGGCACTGGGTTTGTACATTATTATAGCTCCTCTCTTAAAGTGCAACATGATATGGTGCAATGAGACTGAGACTCAAACTACCGCATCTGCTCAAAAACGCTCCTGCTATTTTCTACTTCCAGTTTCCTTATTAATCCCATCCCTAGAAAAACTAATTTCCTCTCCCTCTGTAAATTTCAGAGAGTGGGTGGAATTATTGTTTCTTGGGCCCGGTGCTGATCTGTTTGATCAGTTATGGCGGCAGCGATGATGGAGCTATAACATGGTAACTCCGAGTGCCTGGCCCGCACTCACTGCTGGTGAGGCAGTGTGCAGTGCACAAGATGAGTCCACCACCCCTCAGACACAAACTTGATGCCATGGTTCCGTTTTCCGAAGCGAGTCGGTACGCCTTCACAAGGTTATCCCATTATCTCTGCTGGTTTGTGTTCGCTTGATAAGAACAGGGTGTGATTAAACTTACAGCCCCTTTACACAGTACACCTACCCCTGGAGTCACCGCTGTGAACAGAAACAAGGAGGTGTGCACACTGGCGACTGCTTTCTTTCCCTGACACCAGTCAGTGAGAACCAGTCGCGTTCTTGGTGCCTGTTTATTTTGGACGAGCCCAAAGAGGCCAACAGTGAGACTTTGGCATCACTGCTGTTTCAGGGTCTTCCTATCGAAATGGTAAAGGACCAAAGGTCATTGTAGAGCCACGGGGCGTGTGGCACTGGACTCCAAATCTGCTCCAGGTTCAGAGCACAGGGAGCTGGATCATATCGGAGAATTGAAGTCAGCTGTAGTTAGCTTGTATCAGCTACTCGCACTCTGCCCTCTGAGTGAGAAGTTCGTGGGTTTACTCCCCACTCCAGAGATTTGAGCATATAATCCAAGCTGACAGTCCGGTGCAGTACTGAGGGAGTGCAGCCAACAGTGCAGCAGTCCCTCAGTACTGACCCTCCGACAGTGCGGCGCTCCCTCAGTACTGCCCCTCCGACAGTGCGGCGCTCCCTCAGTACTGCCCCTCAGACAGTGCAGCAGTCCCTCAGTACTGCCCCTCCGACAGTGCAGCGCTCCCTCAGTACTGACCCTCCGACAGTGCAGCGCTCCCTCAGTACTGCCCCTCCCACAGTGCAGCGCTCCCTCAGTACTGCCCCTCCGACAGTGCAGCGCTCCCTCAGTGCTGCCCCTCCGACAGTGCAGCAGTCCCTCAGTACTGACCCTCCGACAGTGCAGCGCTCCCTCAGTACTGACCCTCCGACAGTGCAGCGCTCCCTCAGTACTGCCCCTCCGACAGTGCAGCACTCCCTCAGTACTGCCCCTCCTACAGTGCAGCACTCCCTCAGTACTGCCCCTCCGACAGCGCAGCACTCCCTCAGTACTGCCTCTGACAGTGCAGCACTCCCTCAGTACTGCACTAAGTGTCAGACTGCAGATTATGTGCTCAGGTTGCTGCAGTGCGGCTTGAACACACAAATTGCTGACTCAGGGTGACAGTGGGCCCAGCTGCCCAGTGCATTTCCATGGTCAAAATGGGCAGTGGGTAAACTGGGCCTCCACTGCCGTCGGCTGCATGCAAACCGTCAGAGCCAATCACCGAGAGAATCAGACTTCGATAGCACCACATCGATGTACAAGAACCTGAGGAGTTCCCCTCCCCTGTGACTAATCTGCGGTCTGCTCTCTGCCAGTTACCTGCGGTGGGCGGCTCTGTCTTGCTGAAGAGGTCCCTCCACGCAGAGTCCATGAAGGAGCTGTTGTACTTGTTGTCGACTGATGCCAAGTACTTAGCCAGAGGATGGGAGCCTGAGGAGGACAGAAAAGAGAATCACTGGCAGTCTCAGCAGGAGGGCTGGCTAACACGGCTCTGTGGAAACGTGGTGAAACTCTCAGAATTCTTACTGATTTCACCGCAAAGGGGGATGTGTAGCCAGTAATTCTCTCCCTTTCCCCCATCAGGTACTTTCACTCTGTGTCTTTAATCTGTAGACAATTTACTCTGAATTCTACCAATCAGACAGCAGTAAACATCCAATATCAGTCGAGTAGCCAATCCTTCAGGACCGGCCTGGAGTCTCCAGGAATTAAAGATTAATCGTCTGGACACTGGTGCAAGCAACAACAACAACTTTCACTTATGTAGCGGCTTTACATGATACAAAGCTGGGTGGGAATGTAAGTTGTGAGGAGGATGCAAGGAGGCTTCAAGGGGATATAGACAGGCTAAGTGAGTGGGCAAGAACATGGCAAATGGAATATAATGTGGAGAAATGTGAAGTTATCCACTTTGGTAGGGAATATAGAAAAGCAGAGTATTTTTTAAATGGTGAGAGATTGGGAAATGTTGGTGTTCAGAGGGACCTGGGTGTCCTTGTACACCAATCACTGAAAGTTAACAGGCAGGTACAGCAAGCAATTAGGAAAGCAAATGGTATGTTGGCCTTTATTACAAGAGGATTTGAGTATAAGAGTAAAGACGTCTTCCTGCAATTATATAGGGCCCTGGTGAGACCACACCTGGAGTATTGTGGACAGTTTTGGTCTCCTTACCTAAGGAAGGATATACTTGCCATAGAGGGAGTGCAACGAAGGTTCACCAGACTGGTTCCTGGGATGGGGGGATTGTCCTATGAGGAGAGATTGAGTAGACTGGGCCTATATTCTCTAGGGTTTAGAAGACTGAGAGGCGATCTCATTGAAACATACAAAATTCTTACAGGGCTTGACAGGGTCGATGCTGGGAGGATGTTTCCCCTGACTGGGGCGTCTAGAACCAGGGGTCACAGTCTCAGAATAAGGGGTCGGCCATTTAGGACTGAGATGAGGAGAAATGTCTTCACTCAGAGGATGGTGAATCTTTGGAATTCTCTACCACAGAGGGCTGTGGAGGCTCAGTCGTTGAGTATATTCAAGGCCGAGATCGATAGATTTTTGAATATTAAGGGAATCAAGGGATATGGTGATAGTTCAGGAAAGTGGAGAAAACATATAAGAACATAAGAAATAGGAGCAGGAGTCGGCAAATTGGCCCTTCGAGCCTGCTCCGCCATTCAATAAGATCATGGCTGATCTTCTACCTCAACTCCACTTTTCTGCACTATCCCCATATCCCTTAGATCAGGTAGATTTTCACGTTCGTTAGTGGTGGAAACCAGGCGGCGGGGATGGGCTGCCCGTTATATACACTGCCCGTCATCCATCACCCTTATTCATATTGAGAAATGGCCTGGCCAGAGGGTGGACATCAGCAGCAGGACCACTGGAAGCATTGGCCACTGTCAGATGAGTGGCTTAGGAAAGGAGGGCACTGGGACACTAACACCGGGAAGTACAGGACCAGGAAAGACTCTGCAGTCTATCTGGCAAGTCCCAGAATTTAACACCCTTCAATAACTCCAGTCTCTCAAATATCTATCGAATTCCCCTTTAAATGTTTCCGCACTATCTGCCTCCATTCCCCCATTCCTGCTCCGCTGTTGAATAAGATCATGGCTGATCTTCTACCTCATCTCCACCTTCCTGCACTATCCCCATATCCCTTGATTCCTTTAATATCCAAAAATCTATCGATCTCAGTCTTGAATATACTCAACGACTGAGCCTCCACGGCCCTCTGGGGTAGAGAATTCCAAAGATTCACCACCCTCTGAGTGAAGAAATTTCTCCTCATCTCAGTCCTAAATGGCCGACCCCTTATTCCGAGACTGTGACCCCTGGTTCTAGGCTCCCCAGCCAGGGGAAACATCCTCCCTGCATCTACCCTGTCAAGCCCTGTAAGAATTTTGTATGTTTCAATGAGATCACCTCTCATTCTTCTAAATTCTACGGAATATGGGCCTAGTCTACTCAATCTCTCCTCATAGGACAATCCCCCCATCCCAGGAACCAGTCTGGTGAACCTTTGTTGCACTCCCCCTAAGGGAAGTATATTCTTCCTCAGGTAAAAAGATCAAGAATGTACACAGTACTCCGGGTGTGGTCTCACCAAGGCCCTAAGGAAGTCACGGCTCCCTTACAAATGGGGCAATGCTAGAATTGATTGTTATAATGGGGAGTTCAGGCCATTCTCTGGGTCCTCAGTGGAGCCCATGGCCACCTTTCAGGAACACCCAGCACAGGGAGTCACTGCCCCCTTCGTCCCCCCGTTCTGTGTCACTGGCCTTGTCGGGCGAGAATGTGGGCTCTGCCCCAGTGGGTAATCCCAGATAAGGTTAGGACGCGAGGTCTCTAAACTCATTTGGCAGGGGAATGGGCACCAGGATGTAGCATTAGAGAGGAGAAACAAGGTGCACAAAGGATTGGGAGAGACAGATAGCACTAGAGTAAGAAATAGTACGGTATTGGGTGGGGTCACACTAAGAGAGAATGTAAGAAGGTCTAAGTGCTGAAGTGCTCTTGCAGAGACACGGCATGGGCTCGGCGGGCCGAATGGCCTTCTTCCATGTAACCATTCTATAATTCTATGATAAGATAACTTTACAAAGCACGAAGCGTGGTAACTAAGGTTGGTGAGCTGTAGGCACAAATAGTCACATAGGAATATGATGTCGTGGCAATAACGGAGATCTGGCTCAAAAAAGGGCAGGATTGGGTACTAAATATTTCTGGATATAAGGTGTTCAGGAAAGATAGGGAAGGAAAGAAAGGAGGTGGGGTGGCAGTGTTGATTCAGGTGAATGTTACAGTGCTGGAGAGAGAGGATGTCCTGGAGGGGTCAAGGACAGAATCGATTTGGTTAGAGTTGAGAAACAATAGAGGTGCCATTACACTACTGGGTGTATTCTATAGACCACCAACTAGTGGGAAGGATATGGAGAAGCAAATTTACAGGGAAATTAGAGAGAGGTGCAAGAACTGGAGTAGTGATAATGGGGGGCAGAGAGGGGTTAGCATTTCTGAAGTGTGTTCAGGAGAGCTTTCTTGATCAGTATGTTTTCGGTCCAACGAGGAAGGAGGCATTGCTGGATCTGGTTCTGGAGGATGAGATGGGTCAAGTGGAGCAAGTGTCAATAGGTGAACATTTAGGGAACAGTGATCATAGTATCATAAGGCTTAGATTAGCTATGGAAAAGGACAGGGAGCAATCTAGAGTAAAAATATTTAATTGGAGGACAGCAAATTTCAGTGGGTTGAGAATGGATCTGACCCGGGTAAATTGGAACCAAAGATTGGCAGGCAAAACTGTACTAGAACAATGGACTGCCTTTAAAGAGGATATGGTTCGGGTACAGTCAAGGTACATTCCCACGAGGGGGAAAGGTCATAGTCAGAGTCATAACAGCACAGAAGGAGGCCATTCGGCCCATCGAGTCCGTGCCGGCTCTCTGTAGAGCAATCCAGTCAGTCCCATTCCCCCGCTCTATCCCCATAGCCCTGCAAGTTTATTTCCCTCAAGTGCCTATCCAGTCTCCCCTTGAAAACATTGAGTGTCTCCGCTTCCACCACTTCTGTCGGCAGCGAGTTCCAGGTCCTCACCACTCGCTGTGTAAAAAAGTTTTTCCTCACAACCCCCCGTATCTCTTGCCCAAAACCTTAAATCTGTGTCCCCTAGTCCTTGTACCATCAACTAGTGGGAACAGTCTTTCCCCATCTAGCCTATCCAAACCCATCATAATCTTGTACACCTATCAAATCACCCCTCAACCTCCTTTGCTCTCATGAAAACAAATCCAGCTTCTCCAACCTGTCCTTGTAGCTAAGATCCCCCATCCCCGGAACCATTCTGGTAAATCTCCTCTGCACCCTCTCAAGGGCCTTCACATCCTTCCTAAAGTGTGGTGACCAGAACTGGACACAATACTCCAGTTGTGGCCTAACCAGCACTTTATAAAGGTTCAGCATCACTTCTCTACTTTTGTACTCAATACCTCTATTTATGAAGCCCAAGATCCCATATGCTTTGCTAACCACTCTCTCAATATGTCCTGCCACCTTCAGGGACCTATGCACATTAACTCCCAGGTCCCTCTGTCCCTGCACACTCTTTAAAACTGTGCCATTAATATACACATCCTATCCCTATCCCTTCTGCCAAAATGCATCACCTCACACTTCTCTGTATTAAATTCCATCTGCCACTTGTCTGCCCATTCTGCTAGCCTTTCTATGTCCTGTTGCAGTCGATTAATATCATCCTCACTGTTTGCCACACCCCCAAGTTTGGTGTCATCGGCAAATTTAGAAATTCTACTCTGTATTCCAATATCCAGATCATTTATATATATCAAAAAAAGCAGTGGTCCCAGCACTGACCCTTGGGGAACACCACTGTCTACCATCCTCCAGTCTGAAAAACAGCCATTTACCACAACTCGCTGTTTTCTGTCCTTAAACCAATTCCTTATCCAAGCTGCCACTGACCCACCTATTCCACGAGCCTCAATTTTGTTAACCAGCCTTCTATGTGGTACTTTGTCAAACGCCTTCCGAAAATCCATGTCGACAACATCCATTGCATTCCCTTCATCAATCCTCCCTGTTACTTCATCAAAAAATTCAATTAGTCAAACACGATCTGCCTTTTACAAATCCGTGTTGGCTCTCCTTAATTAGCTTAAACCTCTCCAAGTGCCCGTTAATTTTTCCTTGATTATTGTTTCTAAAACTTTACCCACCACTGATGTTAAACTGACCGGCCTGTAGTTACTAGGATTGTCCTTACACCCTTTCTTGAACAATGGTGTCACATTTGCCATTTTCCAATCCTCAGGCACCTCCCCCGCATAGAGGGAAGATTGGAAAATTATGGCAAGCCCTTCCGCTATCTCCTCCCCCAATTCCCTTAGCAACCTGGGATGCAAGCCATCTGGACCAGGCGACTTATCCACTCTAAGCATACCCAGCCTTTCTAGTACATCCTGTCTATCAATTTTCACCCCTTCCATTGCTTCTACCTTTTCCACTTCTACCGATATTTTGTCAGCATCCACCTCCTTAGTAAACACCGATACAAAGTACTCATTGAGTATTCTAGCCTTGCCCTGCGCCTCTAAGCATATATTACCTTCTTGGTCTCTAATAGTCCCCACCCCGCCTCTTACTACCCGCTTAATGTTTATATGCCGGTGGAAGATTTTTCTTCCCTTTTATTCTACTCTCATATTCTCTCTTTGCCAAGGTAGGGTAACCAAAGCCAGAGCTCCCTGGATGACAAAAGAGATAAAGAGTAAGATGAAGCAAAAAAAAGGGGGCGTATGACAGATGTCAGGTTGAGAATACAAGTGAGAACCAGGCTGAATATAGAAAGTTCAGAGGGGCAGTGAAAAAGGAAATAAGGGCAAAGATAGAGTATGAGACTTGACTGGCAGCCAACATAACAGGAAATCCAAAAGTCTTCTATAGGCATATAAATAGTAAACAGGCAGTAAGAGGAGGGGTGGAGCTGATTAAGGACCAAATAGGAGACCTACGCATGGAGGTAGAGGGCATGGCTGAGGTACTAAATGAGTACTATTAGCTGTCTTTACCAAGGAAGAAGATACTGCCAAAATCATAGTGAAAGAGGAGGTAGTTGAGATACTGGATGGGATAAAAATTGATAAAGAGGAGGTACTAGAAAGGCTGGCTGTACTTAAAGTAGATAAGTCACCAGGACTGGATGGGATGCATCCTAGGATACTGAGGGAAGTAAGGGTGGACATTGCAGAGGTACTGGGCCTGGCCATAATCTTCCAATCCTCCTTAGATACAGGGGTGGTGCCAGAGGACTGGAGAATTGCAAATGTTACACCCTTGTTCAAAAAAGGTGGCAGGATAAAGCCAGCAACTACAGACCAGTCAGTTTAACCTTGGTAGTGGAGAAGCTTTTAGAAACAGTAATCAGGGACAAAATTAACAGTCACTTGGACAAGTGTGGATTAATTAAGGAAAGCCAGCACAGATCTGTCAAAGGCAAATCACGTTTAACTAACTTGATTGAGTTTTTTGATGAGGTAACAGAGAGGGTTGATGAGGGTAATGCGGTTGACGTGGTGTGCTGTCTCTCGGTAACAATTTATGTTAGTTTTCCAGTTAATTCAGGGGTTTGAGTAAGTTGGGTCGATTCCCATTGTGTGCTGCCACCTAGTGGCTATTTGGTACCTAGCAACTGCAGTAAAAGTGCAGTAAAGTGCTGTAAAGCACAGTAAGTGCAGTAAACTACAGACCTACAGCGGCACATGCTCTGGGAAGTTATATTGTTCCCATGCCTGAGCCTTGGATATTATTTGTCTGTAAGTACTTGAGAATGTTATAGATGATTAGTGTACACTGTACGTTACAGAAAATGTTTAGTTTGTAACTTTTCTCTGTAAGCAAACTTACACAGCTAGCCGTGAAGTGCTTGCTCTCTGTCTAGCTGGTTAACTAGTAGCTGTATTTTGATGCACTATGTACAGGGCTAATTTAAAGAGAATGCCTTCCAGTTTGCTAAATGTATATTCACAGTAAGCTGTGTTTCCACGTGTTTGGTAATTTACATGCCAAATGTACTGTGTTGCTCAGGCGTACCTAAATCTGTGTATGCATATCAGTTATGTGCTTGTATACTAATGTGTGCTTCCATTTCTGTGTTGTATTTCAGTTTTACAATAAGAATCTTTCAGTAAAGCTTTACAAGAAAAGTCAAGCCTTGTGATTTTTATGGGAAGATATCAAGTTGTTAGCTATCTGTCTAGCTCTGCATAGGAACGCGCTGCGAGGGCAGAAAACGTGGTGTACATGGATTTCCAAAAGGCGTTCGACAAAGTGCCACATAATAGGCTCACCAGCAAAGTTGAAGCCCATGGAATAAAAGGGACAGTGGCTGCATGGATAGGGAATTGGCTAAGTGACAGGAAACAGAGAGTAGTGGTGAACAGTTGTTTTTCGGACTGGAGGAAGGTATACAGTGGTGTTCCCCAGGGGTCGGTTCTAGGACCACTGCTTTTCTTGATATATATTAATGACTTGGACTTGGGTGTACAGGGCACAATTTCAAAATTTGCAGATGACACAAAACTTGGAAGTATCGTGAACAGTGAGGAGGATAGGGATAGACTTCAAGAGGACATAGACAGGCTGGTGGATTGGGCAGACACGTGGCAGATAAAGTTTAATGCAGAAAAGTGCGAAGTGATACATTTTGGTAGGAAGAACGAGGAGAGGCAATATAAACTAAAGGGTACATTCCTAAAGTGGGTGCAGGAACAGAGAGACCTGGGGGTATATGTGCACAAATCATTGAAGGTGGCAGGGCAAGTTGAGAAAGCGGTTAAAAAAGCTTACGGGATCCTGGGCTTCATAAATAGAGGCAGAGAGTCCAAAAACAAGGAAGTTATGATGAACCTTTATAAAACACTGGTTCGACCTCAACTGGAGTATTGTGTCCAGTTCTGGGCACCGCACTTTAGGAAGGATGTGAAGGCCTCAGAGAGGGTGCAGGAAAGATTTACAAGAATGATTTGAGGGATTTTTTTTATTCGTTCACGGGATGTGGGCGTCGCTGGCAAGGCCAGCATTTATTGGCCATCCCTAATTGCCCTTGAGAAGATGGTGAGACGCCTTCTTGAACCGCTGCAGTCTGTGTGGTGAAGGTACTCCCACTGTGCTGTTAGGTAGGGAGTTCCAGGATTTTGACCCAGCGACTATGAAGGAACGGCGATATACTTCTACGTCAGGATGGTGTGTGATTTGGAGGGGAACTTGGAGGTGGTGGTGTTCCCATGCGCCTGCTGCCCTTGTCCTTCTAGGTGGAAGAGGTCGCGGGTTTGGGATGTGCTGCCGAAGAAGCCTTGGCGAGTTGCTGCAGTGCATCTTGTAGATGGTACACACTGCAGCCACGGTGCGCCAGTGGTGGAGGGAGTGAATGTTTAAGGTGGTGGATGGGGTGCCAATCAAGCGGGCTGCTTTGTCCTTGATGGTGTCAAGCTTCTTGTGTGTTGTCGGAGCTGCACTCATCCAGGCAAGTGGAGAGTATTCCATCACACTCCTTACTTGTGCCTTGTAGATGGTGGAAAGATGAGGGACTTCAGTTATGTGGATAGACTGGAGAAGCTGGGGTTGTTCTCCTTGGAGCAGAGAAGGTTGAGAGGAGATTTGATGGAGGTGTTCAAAATCATGAGGGGTCTAGATAGAGTAGAGAGAGAGAAACTGTTCCCATTGGCGGAAGGGTTGAGAACCAGAGGACACAGATTTAAGGTGATTGGCAGAAGAACCAAAGGCGACAGGAGGAAAAACTTTTTTACGCAGCGAGTGGTTAGGATCTGGAATGCGCTGCCTGAAAGGGTGGTGGAGGCAAATTCAATCGCGGCTTTCAAAAGGGAATTGGATAAGTACCTGAAGGAAAAAAAATTGCAGGGGTACGGGGAAAGGGCGGGGGAGTGGGACTAGTTGAAGTGCTCTTGCAGAGAATGAGCACTAGCGCGATGGGCCGAATGGCCTCCTTCTGTGCTGTAACCATTCTATGATTCTATGCTCTTTGTCCATCCGACTCTGATCTACTGTCTGTCTGCCCCAACCTCCCCCCTCGTTCTACCCTCAGTGTCACGGTCTTCAACCCTCGTGCCCCTTCACTCCAAAATTCTCTCACCTCGCTACTCCACATTTGAAACCTCCCTCTTTTCCATGCCTTCTGTTACCTCCCCTAACTTCGCTTCTGCTTTCTGAGCCAGTCCACTGTAAGAAACACAGTGGGACATTTTATTACATGAAGCTCGCTGTACAACTGTAAGTTGTTATTGAATTCCTTAAAGCGCAAGGCATCTGTGGAGCTCTGCTGTTTCACAGGGCAACACGGTAATCACAATAAGTTGAAAAGAAAGAAAGTCTTGCATTTATATAGCATCCCAAAGCGCTTTACAACCAATGAAGTACTTTTTGAAGTGTAGTCACTGTTGTAATGTGGGAAACACGGCAGCAAGTTGCGCACAGCAAGCTCCCAGAAACAGCAATGTGATAATGACCAGGTAATGTTTTAGTGATGTTGATTGAGGGATAAATATTGGCCCCAGGACACCGGGGAGAACTCCCCTGCTCTTCGAAATAGTGCCGCGGGATCTTTTATGTTCACTGGGAGAGCAGACGGGACCTCGGTTTAACGTCTTATCCGAAAGATGGCAGCTCCGACAGTGCAGCACTCCCTCAGTAGAGGGTGCTACCCACTGAGCCATGGGTGACGCTGCCATTTTAATATTCATTGTCTTCAAAAATGCACCCACTTTCCCCTGGCTGGAGAGGGGGCGGGTGGAGGTCATCATACAGTGACCCCCGCTCGACTGATGTCAGGCGAGGCCTGTATTGGGCTTGGCGGTGTTGCCCTCCACGGGGGAATAGCCCCCTGACGCCCAAATGTCTTGGCTTACACGGGTGAGGCACTGAAGGGTGGCTGGTGCCAGTGCGATCATGCCCGAGTATGGTTCAGCACCTTCAGGAGGTGACGGGGAAAACCAGAGCTGCAAAATAAAAATACTCATTCAACTAAATAAACACAAACCAAACCGGTTGGTCTGGTGACTGAATAGGAAGGGTTTGGTCCCTTGTGAAGTAGTTTGTGGGCTGCTGCAAGTGCCTGCTTATCCAGAGCTGGCCTCCTTACCTAGAGGGACAATCAGGAAACGAATGTAGTTCAGCCAGTCGGGAGTCTTGTTCGCCAATTGCTCCACAAAGAACCTCAGGATGGTGCTGAGGAAGCTCTGGTCTCCAGCCACTGCCACCTTGACTGGAGGAGGCATCTGGGAGTTACAGTTACAGCTGGAAGGAGACAAGAAGATGGGAGGTGAAAATGAATCCTCAGCGAGCTCCACACTTCAACATCACACAGTGCTAACCCGTGCAGGCCAGAGAGAGGCCAGCTTCAATCGGCGGTCTGGTTCACATCAGTCAGAGTGGAAGTTGGAGGGTGGGGAGAGGGAGGGGGCAGGGGGAATAAAATAGCCAGTGTGCAAAACTGTCAGTGTTTGTGTTTTAAACTAAAGTGGCAGGGGGTTGGGAACCTGAGCAGGGAGACAGAGGAAAGGGAAACAAGGAAAAAAGCAAAAGACAGGAAGCAGAAAAACAAAACTAGAAGGCAAAGAACTCAACGGTTTAAATCAAACATGGTCACAGTAAATAATAATTCATATAGGTCTAAGAGCGTTAAAAAAAACAAGCCTGAAGGCTTTGGGCGAGAAATTCAGTAGGCTTTGCGCCCAGTTTTCGCCCAAAGAGGGCTTTTGCGCCACTTGCTGAGCTTTCCCCGATATTCAGCGCTGCGGTAATGGCGGCGTTAGCCAGTAGCGCTGCGCCGCCACCGATGACGTCATCGGTGTGCGCAGTGCCCCGCTACCGCCCCGCTACCGGCCCGACCGCCATATTGAGTTGCGGCCGCCTCTTCCGCGGCGGCCGCAAACAGCGACCAGAAAACGGGGCCGAACTGATGTGGTAGTGGGGCGAGTTAAGGCGGAGGTGCGGCCGGCCGCTTTTTCGGCGGCCGCCTGCCCGCACCTCCTTCCCCGGCCTCCTCCACGCCTCCCCCCAGCGGCATTGCCGGCTGTTTTCCGGGAGCCCGGCACTTCTCCGTGGTGCCGGGCTCATTTGCCGGCACTAGCGAGCGGCGATCTCGCTGTTGCAGGCACCTCCCCCTTAAGAGAGGGAGGAAGGCCTGCAGTACCGCAGCCTGCCGCTCCGCAGCGGGTGGTGCTGCGGCACTTAGCGCGCCGATATTCAGTTTCAGCGTCCCAAGCGGGGGCGCCGAAACCCTTGATTTGCGGCCGGCTTCGACTTGGGGCGCTGAAACTGAATTTCCGGCGGGCGCAAGTGGCTCCGCGCGCAGCGGTACTTTCTGGGCGCGAGCGAGCTGGCCGCCCCAAACTGAATTTCTAGGCCTTTGTGTCTTAATGCAAGGAGCATTCGGAACAAGGTGGATGAATTAGCTGCGCAAATAGAGGTAAACGAATATAATTTGATTGGGATTACAGAAACATGGCTCCAGGGTGGCCAAGGCTGGGAACTCAACATCCAGGGGTATTCAATATTTAGGAAGGATAGGCAAAAAAGAAAGGGAGGTGGGGTAGCATTGCTGGTTAAAGAGGGGATTAACACAATTGAAAGGAAGGATATTAACTCTGATGATGCGGAATCTGTATGGGTAGAACTGAGAAATATCAAGGGGCAGAAAACGTTAGTGGGAGTGATATATAGACCTCCAAACAGTAATACGGAGGTTGGGGATGCATTAAAAGGGAAATTAGAGAAGCATGCAGTAAGGGCACAGCAGTCATCATGGGTGACTAATTTACATATAGATTGGGCTAACCAAATTAGTAAAAATACTGTGGAGGAGGAATTCCTAGAATGTTTACGGGATGGTTTTCTGGAACAATATGTCGAGGAACCAACCAGAGATCAGGCCATCTTAGACTGGGTATTATGTAATGAGAGAGGATTAATTAGCAATCTTGTTGTACGAGGCCCCTTGGGTCAGAGCGATCATAATATGATAGAATTCTTCATTAGGATGGAGAGTGAAGTAGTTGACTCGGAGACTAGGGTCCTGAATTTAAATAAAGGAAACTACGATGGTTTGAGGCGCGAATTGGGTAGGATTTATTGGGGAATGTCAAAGGGTTGACGGTGGATAGGCAATGGCAAACATTCAAAGACCGCATGGATGAACTACAGAAGTTGTTCATCCCAGTTTGGGATAAGAATAAAACAAAAAGGGTGACTCAACCGTGGCTAACAAGGGAAATTAGGGATAGCATAAGGTCCAAGGAGAGGGCATATAAATTGGACAGAAAAAGCGGTAACCCTGAGGATTGGGAGTAGTTTAGGATTCAACAAAGGAGGACAAAGGGATTAATTAAGAAGGGGAAAATAGAATATGAAAGTAAGCTTGCAGGGAACATAAAAACTGACTGTTAAGAGCTTTTGTAGATATGTGAAGAGAAAAAGATTCGTGAAATCAAGTGTAGGTCCCTTGCAGTCAGAAGCAGGGGAAGTTATAATGGGGAACAAAGAAATGGCAGACCAATTAAATACATACTTTGGTTCTGTCTTCACAAAGGAGGACACAAATAACCTCCCAGAGATGTTGGAGAACATAGGGTCTGATGAGAGGGAGGAACTGAAAGAAATCAGTATTTGTAGGGAAATGGTGTAAGGGAAATTGACGGGATTGAAGGCCGATAAATCCCCAGAGCCTGATAATCTACATCCTAGGGTACTTAAGGAGGTGGCCCTAGAAATAGTAGATGCACTGCATTAATGATCTAGATAAGGGAACTAGATGTAATATCTCCAAGTTTGCAGACGACACAAAGCTGGGTGGGCGTGTGTGCTGCGAGGAGGATACCGAGAAACTCCAGGATGATTTGGACAGGTTGGGTGATTGGGCAGAAGCGTGGCAGGTGCAATATAACGTGGATAAATGCGAGGTTATCCACTTTGGTGTCAAAAACAGAAAGGCAGACTATTGGCCCAGTAATTCGGGTCCAAATGCGTGAGTACGGTCTGGGTACTCACGCATCTGGCCGGGTGAAATGCCGGCGTTCAGGAAACACCGCGCATGCGGAGAACGCCGGCATTTCCGGTCCTCTGAACGAAGGAGTTCAGAGGCACAGCGCGTGCGACTGCACAGGCAGCGCGTGCGCAGTGAACTTCGTCGATTTCATTCATGGATTCAGTGAGGGTAAGTACTTACAAGTTACACTTGAAAAAAGCATGTGTAAAGTTGTTCCAAGGCTGCGGAGGAAGATATATTTTATCGTGGAGCTTCTGAAAGGCAATATTTTTGTTTGGGAAAGTGAGGAAAGTTATTTTAAGAAATGCTGAGGTTAGTTTTAAAGTTTAAATTTTTTTTTTTAAACGGGTTTTCAGTACGGTAGGTAGAAGGAGCAATTGTGGCTGTGTGAATTGAATGTGAGAATGAGTGTTCTAAAATGAGTAATGTAACATTTCCAACACTTTTAAGAAAGAAACTTTTCATCAGTAATATGTAATTATGTATGTATGTCCGCATATATTCCTTTACGTATATGTATGTATGTTTTATATTCCTTTACTTATGTGTATGAATGTATGTTTTTAATTATGATTTTCCAATAAGTTACTTTCTCTGAAAGTCATAATTAAATACATACATTCATACACATAAGTAAAGGAATATATGCATACACGCAAAGGAATATATACAGACATACATACATAATTACTTAAAAGAATATATTACTGATGAAAAGTTTCTTTCTTAAAAATGTTGGAGTCATTTTCACATTTAATAAACACAGCAAATTCAATTCACATAGCCACAATTGATCCTTCTACCTACAGTACTGAAAACCCGTTTTAAAAAACAAAAATAAACTTTAAAACTTACCTCAGCATTTCTTAAAATACCTTTCCTCCCTTTCCCAAACAACCGCAGCCTCTGGAGCAACTGTACTCATGCTTTTTTCATGTGTAAGTTGCAAGGACTTGACCTCACTGAAAGCATGAATGAAAGCGGCGAATTTTACTGCGCACGCGCTGCCTGTACAGTCGCACGCGTTCTGCCTCTGAACCCCTTCGTTCAGAGGACAGGAAATGCCGGTTTTCCCCGCATGCGCTGTGCATGCTGAAAACCGGCATTTCCTCCAGACAGACGCGTAAGTACCCCGACCGTACTCGCGCGTTTGGAAGGGAATTACTGGGCCAACATTTTACATGTCAATAAAATGAAAAATTTAAGAATTGCACGATTTGCCCCCTCGCATCTGCGACTGAGGGTCCAAGGAGGTGCATTGCGCAACAGGTCATCGCCGTACGTATCCTCACACTGTTCCCTTTCGGGAACTGTATGAAGTGGTGGAAGGATTTCTGGCCACGTTAACACTCCTTCCGTGACCATAACCATCTTCATACCAGCCATTAGGGTGGTTAGTCCTATGGCGTGAGGGTTTTACGGGCTCCCACAACCCATCTGGGGGGGGGGCCACCCACACCCGCGGACGCAAGTATCCCGCTGGATGTCCACCCAGAATTTATAGTTGGAGCTCCGACTCCACTTGCCGGGACTGTCTGGAGCGGGGTTCGAAACCCTACTCCTTCTGGCCCAGCGGCGGGGATGCTTACCGCTACGCAAAAGGCCTACTCCGCGCAAAAGGTGACACCCATACGTTTCCTGCGCCTTTTCCCTCCCCGTGACTGGAGCCCTATGCTGCCACTTGAAAGACCAAGCTATCATCTGTCCTTTTTGCGGCGCCTTTGACTTCTCATTACCAATGATGAGCAGGCGCTGCGCCTCCACCTCGTTGAGGAGATTGCTGAGGTCATCATCAGTTCAACTGAGAGTTCTTTTAATGCCGTGAATTGTGCTCATTCCAGCCATTTCACGTTGCTAATCGGATTGGGCCTTTGGCGTAGCGGTAGGATCCCCACCGCTGGGCTAGACGGGGTAGGGTTTCGAACCCCGCTCCAGACAGTCCCGGCAAGTGGAGTCGGAGCTCCGGCTCTAAATTCTGGGTTGACATCCAGTGGGATATTTGCGTCCGTGGGTGTGGGTGGCCCCCCCTCCTTGTATAGCTTGTGGGAGCCCATAAAACCCTCCCGCCACAGGACTAACCACCCTAATGGCTGGTTCAAAGATGTTTACGGTCACGGAATGAGTGTTAATCACGGCCATAAATCCTTCCACCACTTCATACAGTTCCCCAAAGGGAACAGTGTGAAGACACGTATGACGACGACATTGGTAAATAAATAAATGGAATAAAAAAAATTATTTTAGGGCTTTTAAAAGTCTTTAAATTGCTTTAATTCTGTTTAAAACTACTTCAGATTCTTCAAAATAATGTAAACGTTTTTAAAAGTTTATAAAAGTTACCAAAAGCTTCATAAAAATACCAAAAACCTATTTAAAATGCTGCTTTGCATGTAAAAATGCTTAGCAGCTTGTGAGAAACATTGGGGGCGTGTCCTATTAAACTGAGACCTCAAGGGGCGTGTCTCACTTGCACAGCGCGCTCCAGGCTTCGCGCTGGCTGCACTCCTGGGCGGCGTGACGTCAGACGCTGCCCGGGATTCTTCTTTTTCAAACACGAATTCCAGGCGTCCCTGGAGGTGAAATGTCAGCGCGTCGGGTAAGTGCATATACGGGGCTTGCACGCGCGGCAAGCCACCGACCCGAATTACTGGGCCTTATCTGAATGGCAATAGATTGGGAGAAGGGGAAGTGCAACGAGACCTGGGTGTCCTTGTGCACCAGTCGCTGAAGGTAAGCATGCAGATGCAGCAGGCGGTGAAGAAGGCAAATGGTATGTTGGCCTTCATAGCGAAAGGGTTTGAGTACAGGAGCAAGGATGTCCTGCTGCAGTTGTACAGGGCCTTGGTGAGACCACACCTTGAGTACTGTGTGCAGTTTTGGTCGCCTTATCTGAGGAAGGATGTTCTTGCCATGGAAGGAGTTCAGCGAAGATTCACAAGGCTGATCCCTGGGATGGCAGGAATGACGTATGAGGAGAGATTGGGTCGATTGGGCTTATACTCGCTGGAGTTTAGAAGAATGAGAGGGGATCTCATCGAAACTTATAAAATTCTGACAGGTCTGGACAAACTAAATGCAGGTAGAATGTTCCCGATGGTCGGAGAGTCCAGAACCAGGGGTCATAGTCTAAGGGTAAGGGGTAAGCCATTTAGGACAGAGATGAGGAAGAATTTCTTCACCCAGAAGGCGGTTGAGGCCAAGTCTTTAAATATATTCAAGAAGGAGTTAGATATATTTCTTAGAGCTAAAGGTATCAAGGGATATGGGGAGAAGGCAGGGGCAGGGTACTGAGTTTGGATGATCAGCCATGATCTCATCGAATGGCGGAGCAGGCTCGAGGGTCCGAATGGCCTACTCCTGCTCCTATCTTCTATGTTTCTATTTAAGTTGGAATGTGTGTGTGTGTGTGTGTGTGTGTGTGTGTATGTTGGGGGTGGGGGGGCTGGTCAAGGCAGGGCAGGATTGAGCTGGGCTGTCGATTCGCCTGCTAACACTCACTGTCTAGGTTCACACATGCAGAATGGCTACCAGGAGGAGATGGTCTCGCAGGGCACTGGCACAAGTGGGAGCTGTACCTCAGTGTGAATCAATACCTTCAGCGGTAGATGGCAATAAAGCAGAGAATCGGAAAGTAATGTCATAGAGGACTGGAATGTGATTGAGGGTGGCAGCACTTGCGCATGACCCTACCACCACACTCCTGCCAGCATGACCCTACCACCACACTCCTGCCAGCATGTCACACCAACATTTATTCAGCAGCCACAGTGGGCAACCTGCAGTTCAGGAGAGCGGTCAAGAGGGGGGTAGCACTGGTGGGCACCTAGCGATCAAAGCTATGGGCATGGCCTCTCATCTCCAAATCAACCCATGCCTCAGGAACCCGGACTGAGCTGGGCTGAGACAAGTTTGAAGGCCTTTGAGTTTATCATCTGCATGTTTGTGATATTCCAGCTGGCATGCCTCAAGGGATGGTCAGTACATCCCTGGGCAGAGTGTGACCATGCCCACAGGCACCGATACTCACCGTACATCCCTGGGCAGAGTGAGACCATGCCCACAGGCACTGATACTCCCCGTACATCCCTGGGCAGAGTGTGACCATCCCCACAGGCACCGATACTCACCGTACATCCCTGGGCAGAGTGTGACCATGCCCACAAGGCTCCGATACTCACCGTACATCCCTGGGCAGAGTGAGACCATGCCCACAGGCACCGATACTCACAGTACATCCCTGGGCAGTGTGTGACCATGCCCACAGGCACCGATACTCACTGTACATCCCTGGGCAGAGTGTGACCATCCCCACAGGCACCGATACTCACTGTACATCCCTGGGCAGAGTGCGACCATGCCCACAGGCACTGATACTCACCGTACATCCCTGGCAGAGTGTGACCATGCCCACAGGCACCGATACTCACCGTACATCCCTGGGCAGCATGTGACCATGCCCACAGGCACCGATACTCACCGTACATCCCTGGGCAGAGTGTGACCATGCCCACAGGCACCGATACTCACCGTACATCCCTGGGCAGTGTGTGACCATGCCCACAGGCACCGATACTCACTGTACATCCCTGGGCAGTCTGTGACCATGCCCACAGGCACCGATACTCACTGTACATCCCTAGGCAGAGTGTGACCATGCCCACAGGCACTGATACTCACCGTACATCCCTGGCAGAGTGTGACCATGCCCACAGGCACCGATACTCATCGTACATCCCTGGGCAGCATGTGACCATGCCCACAGGCACCGATATTCACCGTACATCCCTGGGCAGAGTGTGACCATGCCCACAGGCACCGATACTCACCGTACATCCCTGGGCAGCGTGTGACCATGCCCACAGGCACTGATACTCACTGTACATCCCTGGGCAGCGTGTGACCATGCCCACAGGCACCGATACTCACCGTACATCCCTGGGCAGAGTGTGACCATGCCCACAGGCACTGATACTCACCGTACATCCCTGGGCAGAGTGTGGCCATGCCCACAGGCACCGATATTCACCGTACATCCCTGGGCAGAGTGTGGCCATGCCCACAGGCACCAATACTCACCGTACATCCCTGGGCAGAGTGTGGCCATGCCCACAGGCACCGATACTCACCGTACATCCCTGGGCATCGTGTGGCCATGCCCACAAGGCAAGGCCCGTGAACAAGATACTCACCATCTCACCGTACATCCTTGGGCAGTGGCGCAGTGAGTTGTTGTGATCTGGAACGCGCTGCCTGAAAGGGCGGTGGAAGCAGATTCAATAGTAACTTTCAAAAGGGGAAGTGGAGAAATACTTGATGGGAAAGTTTGCAGGGTTGTGGGGAAAGAGCGGGGGAGTGGGGCTTATTGGACAGCTCCGTCAAAGTGCCGGCACAGGCACCATGGGCCGAATGGCAAAATGGTGACAGAGGAAGTATTAAGGGGTTTAGCATCTTTGAAAGTGGATAAATCCCCAGGCCCAGATGAAATGTATCCCAGACTGTTAAGAGAAGTAAGAGAGGAAATAGTGGCGGCTCTGACCATCATTTTCCAATCCTCTCTGGCTACAGGTGTGGTGCCAGAGGACTGGAGGACTGCTAATGTGGTATCTTTGTTTAAAAGGGGAGATAGGGATAGACCGAGTAATTATCGGCCAGTCAGCCTAACCTCGGTGGTGGGAAAATTATTGGAAAAAATTCTGAGGGACAGGATAAATCTTCATTTAGAAAGACACGGATTAATCAGGGACAGGAAGCACGGATTTGTTAAGGGAAGGTCGTGTCTGACTAACTTGATTGAATTTTTTGAGGAGGTTACAAGGAGGGTCGATGAGGGTAGTGCGTTTGATGTAGTCTATATGGATTTTAGCAAGGCTTTTGATAAGGTCCTGCATGGCAGACTGGTCATGAAAGTAAAAGCCCATGGGACCCAAGGCAAAGTGGCAAGTTGGTTCAAAATTGGCTCAGAGGCAGGAAACAAAGGGTAATGGTCGAAGGGTGTTTCTGTGACTGGAAGGCTGTTTCCAGTGGGGTTCCGCAGGGCTCAGTACTGGGTCCTTTGCCTTTTGTGGTATATATCAATGATTTGGACTTGAATGTCGGAAGTATGATTAAGAAGTTTGCAGATGATGCAAAAATTGGCCGTGTGGTTGATAATGAAGAAGAAAGCTGCAGACTGCAGGAAGATATCAATGGACTGGTCAGGTGGGCAGAACAGTGGCAAATAGAATTCAGTCTGGAGAAGTGTGAGGTAATGCATTTGGGGAGGGCTAACAAGGCAAGGGAATACACAATAAATGGTAGGATACTGAGTAGTGCAGAAGATCAGAGGGACCTTGGACTGCATGTCCACAGATCCCTGAAGGTGGCAGGACAGGTAGATAAGGTGGTTAAGAAGGCATACGGGATACTTGCCTTTATTAGCCGAGGCATAGAATACAAGAGCAGGGAGGTTATGCTTCAACTGTATAAAATACTAGTTAGGCCACAGCTAGAATACTGCGTGCAGTTCTGGTCACCACATTACAGGAAGGATGTGATTGCACTAGACGGGGTACAGAGGAGATTTACGAGGATGTTGCCTGGGCTGGGGAATTTTAGCTATGAGGAAAGATTGGATAGGCTGGGGTTGTTTTCTTTGGAACAGGGGAGGCTGAGGGGAGACTTACTTGAGGTGTCTAAAATTATAAGGAGCCAAGATATAGTGGATAAGAAGGGCCTATTTCCCTTAGCAGAAGGGTCAATAACCAGGGGGCATAGATTTAAAGTTATTTGTTAGGAGGTTGAGAGGGGATTTGAGGAGAATTATTTTCACCCAGAGGGTGGTGGGGGTCTGGAACTCACTGCCTGAAAGGGTGGTAGAGGCAGAGACCCTCATCACATTTAAAAAGTACTTGGATATGCACCTGAAGTGCTGTAACCTACAGGGCTACGGACCAAGAGCTGCAAAGTGGGATTAGGCTGGAGAGCTCTTTGTCAGCTGGCACGGACACGATGGGCCGAATGGCCTCCTTCTGTGCTGTAAATTTCTATGATTCTATGCTGTACCATTCTATGAACTGAGCATCTCTGTCCAAATGGTGTTTTCCCAGTTTTCTCCCCTCTCCTCCTGCAGTTCCAAAGGTGCGAGCAGCCCTCTGCTAACTCGCCCATTCTCCAATCTGACTTGACTATTTTCTCCACAACACAGGGGGCACTGAGGCATAGCGACTGGAAGAAGATCATCACTGTTGACCGGTAAATCAATGCAGGAAAAGCTTTTTGACACATGTCCCGGCCAGAATGGAGATGTCTGGGTAATTTCCCATCAATCCAGCCTGGACTGTCAGTGACTGGGATTGATTTTATGCACATAATTTGTCTGTAACTATCCTCCACTCACTGCAACTTGCTGGAGAAATCACCCTGCTTTTATCAGGAGGCTTTGCTGTAGTTTCGGTCATGAGTTCGGCTTGTTGTAGTTCGTAGAGACTCTCTTTAAATAGACGCTGTTTGCTGAGTAAATAGATACTGTTTGCTGAATAAATACACTGTTTGCTGAGTAAATAGACTCTGCTGAGTAAATAGACTGTGTTTGCTGAGTAAATAGACTGTTTGCTGAGTAAATAGGCTCTGTTTGCTGAGTAAATAGACTCTGTTTGCTGAGTAAATAGATCCTGTTTGCTGAGTAAATAGATTCTGTTTGCTGAGTAAATAGACTCTGTTTGCTGAGTAAATAGACCTCTGTTTGCTGAGTAAATAGACTCTGTTTGCCCAGTAAATAGACTGCTGAGGAAATAGATTCTGTTTGCTGAGTAAATAGACTGTTTGCTGAGGAAATAGATTCTGTTTGCTGAGTAAATAGATTCTGTTTGCTGAGTAAATAGACTCTGCTGAGGAAATAGATTCTGTTTGCTGAGTAAATAGATTCTGTTTGCAGAGTAAATAGATTCTGTTTGCTGAGTAAATAGATTCTGTTTGCTGAGTAAATAGATTCTGTTTGCTGAGTAAATAGATTGTTTGCTGAGTAAATAGATTCTTTGCTGAGGAAATAGATTCTGTTTGCTGAGTAAATAGATTCTGTTTGCAGAGTAAATAGATTCTGTTTGCTGAGTAAATAGATTCTGTTTGCTGAGTAAATAGATTCTGTTTGCTGAGTAAATAGATTGTTTGCTGAGTAAATAGATTCTTTGCTGAGTAAATAGACACTGATTGCTGAGTAAATAGTCTGTTTGCTGAGTAAATAGACTGTTTGCTGAGTAAATAGATTCTGTTTGCTGAGTAAATAGATTCTGTTTGCTGAGTAAATAGACTGTTTGCTGAGTAAATAGACTCTGTTTGCTGAGTAAATAGACTCTGTTTGCCGAGTAAATAGACTCTGTTTGCCGAGTAAATAGACGCTGTTTGCTGAGTAAATAGATTCTGTTTGCTGAGTAAATAGACTCTGTTTGCTGAGTAAATAGACTGTTTGCCGAGTAAATAGACTCTGTTTGCTGAGTAAATAGACTCTGTTTGCTGAGTAAATAGACTCTGTTTGCTGAGTAAATAGACTCTGTTTGCTGAGTAAATAGACTCTGTTTGCTGAGTAAATAGACTCTGTTTGCCGAGTAAATAGACTCTGCTGAGTAAATAGACTCTGTTTGCTGAGTAAATAGATTCTGTTTGCTGAGTAAATAGACTCTGTTTGCTGAGTAAATAGATTCTGTTTGCTGAGTAAATAGACTGTTTACTGAGGAAATAGATTCAGTTTGCTGGGGAAATAGATTCTGTTTGCTGAGTAATAGATTCTGTTTGCTGAGTAAATAGACTCTGTTTGCTGAGTAAATAGACTGTTTGCTGAGTAAATAGATTCTGTTTGCTGAGTAAATAGACTGTTTGCTGAGTAATAGATTCTGTTTGCTGAGTAATAGATTCTGTTTGCTGAGTAATAGATTCTGTTTGCTGAGTAATAGATTCTGTTTGCTGAGTAATAGATTCTGTTTGCTGAGTAATAGATTCCATTTGCTGAGTAAATAGATTCTGTTTGCTGAGTAATAGATTCTGTTTGCTGAGTAGACTCTGCTGAGTAAATGGACTCTGTTTGCTGAGTAAATAGATTCTGTTTGCTGAGTTAATAGATTCTGTTGGCTGAGTAAATAGACTGCTGAGTAAATAGATTCTGTTTGCTGAGTAAATAGATGCTGTTTGCTGAGTAAATAGACTCTGTTTGCTGAGTAAATAGACTCTGTTTGCTGAGTAATAGATTCTGTTTGCTGAGTAATAGATTCTGTTTGCTGAGTAAATAGATTGTTTGCTGAGTAAATAGATTCTGTTTGCTGAGTAATAGATTCTGTTTGCTGAGTAAATAGACTCTGTTTGCTGAGTAAATAGACTTTGCTGAGTAAATAGATTCTGTTTGCTGAGTAAATAGACTCTGTTTGCTGAGTAAATAGACCTCTGTTTGCTGAGTAAATAGACTCTGTTTGCCCAGTAAATAGACTGCTGAGGAAATAGATTCTGTTTGCTGAGTAAATAGACTGTTTGCTGAGTAATAGATTCTGTTTGCTGAGTAAATAGATTGTTTGCTGAGTAAATAGATTCTGTTTGCTGAGTAATAGATTCTGTTTGCTGAGTAAATAGACTCTGTTTGCTGAGTAAATAGACTTTGCTGAGTAAATAGATTCTGTTTGCTGAGTAAATAGACTCTGTTTGCTGAGTAAATAGACCTCTGTTTGCTGAGTAAATAGACTCTGTTTGCCCAGTAAATAGACTGCTGAGGAAATAGATTCTGTTTGCTGAGTAAATAGACTGTTTGCTGAGGAAATAGATTCTGTTTGCTGAGTAAATAGATTCTGTTTGCTGAGTAAATAGACTCTGCTGAGGAAATAGATTCTGTTTGCTGAGTAAATAGATTCTGTTTGCAGAGTAAATAGATTCTGTTTGCTGAGTAAATAGATTCTTTGCTGAGGAAATAGATTCTGTTTGCTGAGTAAATAGATTCTGTTTGCAGAGTAAATAGATTCTGTTTGCTGAGTAAATAGATTCTGTTTGCTGAGTAAATAGATTCTGTTTGCTGAGTAAATAGATTGTTTGCTGAGTAAATAGATTCTTTGCTGAGTAAATAGACACTGATTGCTGAGTAAATAGTCTGTTTGCTGAGTAAATAGACTGTTTGCTGAGTAAATAGATTCTGTTTGCTGAGTAAATAGATTCTGTTTGCTGAGTAAATAGATTCTGTTTGCTGAGTAAATAGATTCTGTTTGCTGAGTAAATAGATTCTGTTTGCTGAGTAAATAGACTGTTTACTGAGGAAATAGATTCAGTTTGCTGGGGAAATAGATTCTGTTTGCTGAGTACATAGATTCTGTTTGCTGAGTAAATGGATTCTGTTTGCTGAGTAAATAGACTGTTTGCTGAGTAAATAGACTCTGTTTGCTGAGTAAATAGACTCTGTTTGCCGAGTAAATAGACTCTGTTTGCCGAGTAAATAGACGCTGTTTGCTGAGTAAATAGATTCTGTTTGCTGAGTAAATAGACTCTGTTTGCTGAGTAAATAGACTGTTTGCCGAGTAAATAGACTCTGTTTGCTGAGTAAATAGACTCTGTTTGCTGAGTAAATAGACTCTGTTTGCTGAGTAAATAGACTCTGTTTGCTGAGTAAATAGACTCTGTTTGCCGAGTAAATAGACTCTGTTTGCTGAGTAAATAGACTCTGTTTGCTGAGTAAATAGATTCTGTTTGCTGAGTAAATAGACTCTGTTTGCTGAGTAAATAGATTCTGTTTGCTGAGTAAATAGACTGTTTACTGAGGAAATAGATTCAGTTTGCTGGGGAAATAGATTCTGTTTGCTGAGTAATAGATTCTGTTTGCTGAGTAAATAGACTCTGTTTGCTGAGTAAATAGACTGTTTGCTGAGTAAATAGATTCTGTTTGCTGAGTAAATAGACTGTTTGCTGAGTAATAGATTCTGTTTGCTGAGTAATAGATTCTGTTTGCTGAGTAATAGATTCTGTTTGCTGAGTAATAGATTCTGTTTGCTGAGTAATAGATTCCATTTGCTGAGTAAATAGATTCTGTTTGCTGAGTAATAGATTCTGTTTGCTGAGTAGACTCTGCTGAGTAAATGGACTCTGTTTGCTGAGTAAATAGATTCTGTTTGCTGAGTTAATAGATTCTGTTGGCTGAGTAAATAGACTGCTGAGTAAATAGATTCTGTTTGCTGAGTAAATAGATGCTGTTTGCTGAGTAAATAGACTCTGTTTGCTGAGTAAATAGACTCTGTTTGCTGAGTAATAGATTCTGTTTGCTGAGTAATAGATTCTGTTTGCTGAGTAAATAGATTGTTTGCTGAGTAAATAGATTCTGTTTGCTGAGTAATAGATTCTGTTTGCTGAGTAAATAGACTCTGTTTGCTGAGTAAATAGACTTTGCTGAGTAAATAGATTCTGTTTGCTGAGTAAATAGACTCTGTTTGCTGAGTAAATAGACTGCTGAGTAAATAGATTCTGTTTGCTGAGTAAATAGATTCTGTTTGCTGAGTAGACTCTGCTGAGTAAATGGACTCTGTTTGCTGAGTTAATAGATTCTGTTTGCTGAGTAAATAGACTCTGTTTGCTGAGGAAATAGATTCTGTTTGCTGAGTAAATAGACAGTTTGCTGAGTAAATAGACTGTTTGCTGAGTAAATAGATTCTGTTTGCTGAGTAAATAGACTCTGTTTGCTGAGTAAATAGATTCTGTTTGCTGAGTAAATAGACTGTTTACTGAGGAAATAGATTCAGTTTGCTGGGGAAATAGATTCTGTTTGCTGAGTAATAGATTCTGTTTGCTGAGTAATAGATTCTGTTTGCTGAGTAATAGATTCTGTTTGCTGAGTAATAGATTCTGTTTGCTGAGTAATAGATTCTGTTTGCTGAGTAATAGATTCCATTTGCTGAGTAAATAGATTCTGTTTGCTGAGTAATAGATTCTGTTTGCTGAGTAGACTCTGCTGAGTAAATGGACTCTGTTTGCTGAGTAAATAGATTCTGTTTGCTGAGTTAATAGATTCTGTTGGCTGAGTAAATAGACTGCTGAGTAAATAGATTCTGTTTGCTGAGTAAATAGATGCTGTTTGCTGAGTAAATAGACTCTGTTTGCTGAGTAAATAGACTCTGTTTGCTGAGTAATAGATTCTGTTTGCTGAGTAATAGATTCTGTTTGCTGAGTAAATAGATTGTTTGCTGAGTAAATAGATTCTGTTTGCTGAGTAATAGATTCTGTTTGCTGAGTAAATAGACTCTGTTTGCTGAGTAAATAGACTTTGCTGAGTAAATAGATTCTGTTTGCTGAGTAAATAGACTCTGTTTGCTGAGTAAATAGACCTCTGTTTGCTGAGTAAATAGACTCTGTTTGCCCAGTAAATAGACTGCTGAGGAAATAGATTCTGTTTGCTGAGTAAATAGACTGTTTGCTGAGGAAATAGATTCTGTTTGCTGAGTAAATAGATTCTGTTTGCTGAGTAAATAGACTCTGCTGAGGAAATAGATTCTGTTTGCTGAGTAAATAGATTCTGTTTGCAGAGTAAATAGATTCTGTTTGCTGAGTAAATAGATTCTTTGCTGAGGAAATAGATTCTGTTTGCTGAGTAAATAGATTCTGTTTGCAGAGTAAATAGATTCTGTTTGCTGAGTAAATAGATTCTGTTTGCTGAGTAAATAGATTCTGTTTGCTGAGTAAATAGATTGTTTGCTGAGTAAATAGATTCTTTGCTGAGTAAATAGACACTGATTGCTGAGTAAATAGTCTGTTTGCTGAGTAAATAGACTGTTTGCTGAGTAAATAGATTCTGTTTGCTGAGTAAATAGATTCTGTTTGCTGAGTAAATAGATTCTGTTTGCTGAGTAAATAGATTCTGTTTGCTGAGTAAATAGATTCTGTTTGCTGAGTAAATAGACTGTTTACTGAGGAAATAGATTCAGTTTGCTGGGGAAATAGATTCTGTTTGCTGAGTACATAGATTCTGTTTGCTGAGTAAATGGATTCTGTTTGCTGAGTAAATAGACTGTTTGCTGAGTAAATAGACTCTGTTTGCTGAGTAAATAGACTCTGTTTGCCGAGTAAATAGACTCTGTTTGCCGAGTAAATAGACGCTGTTTGCTGAGTAAATAGATTCTGTTTGCTGAGTAAATAGACTCTGTTTGCTGAGTAAATAGACTGTTTGCCGAGTAAATAGACTCTGTTTGCTGAGTAAATAGACTCTGTTTGCTGAGTAAATAGACTCTGTTTGCTGAGTAAATAGACTCTGTTTGCTGAGTAAATAGACTCTGTTTGCTGAGTAAATAGACTCTGTTTGCCGAGTAAATAGACTCTGTTTGCTGAGTAAATAGACTCTGTTTGCTGAGTAAATAGATTCTGTTTGCTGAGTAAATAGACTCTGTTTGCTGAGTAAATAGATTCTGTTTGCTGAGTAAATAGACTGTTTACTGAGGAAATAGATTCAGTTTGCTGGGGAAATAGATTCTGTTTGCTGAGTAATAGATTCTGTTTGCTGAGTAAATAGACTCTGTTTGCTGAGTAAATAGACTGTTTGCTGAGTAAATAGATTCTGTTTGCTGAGTAAATAGACTGTTTGCTGAGTAATAGATTCTGTTTGCTGAGTAATAGATTCTGTTTGCTGAGTAATAGATTCTGTTTGCTGAGTAATAGATTCTGTTTGCTGAGTAATAGATTCCATTTGCTGAGTAAATAGATTCTGTTTGCTGAGTAATAGATTCTGTTTGCTGAGTAGACTCTGCTGAGTAAATGGACTCTGTTTGCTGAGTAAATAGATTCTGTTTGCTGAGTTAATAGATTCTGTTGGCTGAGTAAATAGACTGCTGAGTAAATAGATTCTGTTTGCTGAGTAAATAGATGCTGTTTGCTGAGTAAATAGACTCTGTTTGCTGAGTAAATAGACTCTGTTTGCTGAGTAATAGATTCTGTTTGCTGAGTAATAGATTCTGTTTGCTGAGTAAATAGATTGTTTGCTGAGTAAATAGATTCTGTTTGCTGAGTAATAGATTCTGTTTGCTGAGTAAATAGACTCTGTTTGCTGAGTAAATAGACTTTGCTGAGTAAATAGATTCTGTTTGCTGAGTAAATAGACTCTGTTTGCTGAGTAAATAGACTGCTGAGTAAATAGATTCTGTTTGCTGAGTAAATAGATTCTGTTTGCTGAGTAGACTCTGCTGAGTAAATGGACTCTGTTTGCTGAGTTAATAGATTCTGTTTGCTGAGTAAATAGACTCTGTTTGCTGAGGAAATAGATTCTGTTTGCTGAGTAAATAGACAGTTTGCTGAGTAAATAGACTGTTTGCTGAGTAAATAGATTCTGTTTGCTGAGTAAATAGACTGTTTGCTGAGTAAATAGACTCTGCTGAGTAAATAGATTTTGTTTGCTGAGTAAATAGTTTCTGTTTGCTGAGTAAATAGATTCTGTTTGCTGAGTAAATAGACAGTTTGCTGAGTAAATAGACTCTGCTGAGTAAATAGATTTTGTTTGCTGAGTAAATAGTTTCTGTTTGCTGAGTAAATGGATTCTGTTTGCTGAGTAAATAGATTGTTTGCTGAGTAAATAGATTCTGTTTGCTGAGTAAATAGATTCTGTTTGCTGAGTAAATAGGCTCTGTTTGCTGAGTAAATAGATTCTGTTTGCTGAGTAAATAGTTTCTGTTTGCTGAGTAAATGGATTCTGTTTGCTGAGTAAATAGACTCTGTTTGCTGAGTAAATAGATTCTGTTTGCTGAGTAGACTCTGCTGAGTAAATGGACTCTGTTTGCTGAGTTAATAGATTCTGTTTGCTGAGTAAATAGACTCTGTTTGCTGAGGAAATAGATTCTGTTTGCTGAGTAAATAGACAGTTTGCTGAGTAAATAGACTGTTTGCTGAGTAAATAGATTCTGTTTGCTGAGTATAGATTCTGTTTGCTGAGTAGACTCTGCTGAGTAAATGGACTCTGTTTGCTGAGTTAATAGATTCTGTTTGCTGAGTAAATAGACTCTGTTTGCTGAGGAAATAGATTCTGTTTGCTGAGTAAATAGACAGTTTGCTGAGTAAATAGACTGTTTGCTGAGTAAATAGATTCTGTTTGCTGAGTAAATAGACTCTGTTTGCTGAGTAAATAGACTCTGTTTGCTGAGTAAATAGACTCTGCTGAGTAAATAGATTTTGTTTGCTGAGTAAATAGTTTCTGTTTGCTGAGTAAATAGATTCTGTTTGCTGAGTAAATAGACAGTTTGCTGAGTAAATAGACTCTGCTGAGTAAATAGATTTTGTTTGCTGAGTAAATAGTTTCTGTTTGCTGAGTAAATGGATTCTGTTTGCTGAGTAAATAGATTCTGTTTGCTGAGTAAATAGATTCTGTTTGCTGAGTAAATAGATTCTGTTTGCTGAGTAAATAGGCTCTGTTTGCTGAGTAAATAGATTCTGTTTGCTGAGTAAATAGTTTCTGTTTGCTGAGTAAATGGATTCTGTTTGCTGAGTAAATAGACTCTGTTTGCTGAGTAAATGGATTCTGTTTGCTGAGTAAATAGACTGCTGAGTAAATAGATTCTGATTGCTGAGTAAATAGATTCTGTTTGCTGAGTAAATAGATTCTGTTTGCTGAGTAAATAGACTGTTTGCTGAGTAATAGATTCTGTTTGCTGAGTAATAGATTCTGTTTGCTGAGTAAATAGATTGTTTGCTGAGTAAATAGATTCTGTTTGCTGAGTAATAGATTCTGTTTGCTGAGTAAATAGACTGTTTGCTGAGTAAATAGATTCTGTTTGCTGAGTAAATAGACTGTTTGCTGAGTAAATAGATTCTGTTTGCTGAGTAAATAGACTGTTTGCTGAGTAAATAGACTGTTTGCTGAGTAAATAGATTCTGTTTGCTGAGTAAATAGATTCTGTTTGCTGAGTTAATAGATTCTGTTTGCTGAGTAAATAGACTGCTGAGTAAATAGATTCTGTTTGCTGAGTAAATAGACTCTGTTTGCTGAGTAAATAGACTGCTGAGTAAATAGATTCTGTTTGCTGAGTAAATGGACTCTGCTGAGTAAATAGATTCTGTTTGCTGAGGAAATAGATTCTGTTTGCTGAGTAAATAGACTCTGTTTGCCGAGTAAATAGACTCTGTTTGCCGAGTAAATAGACGCTGAGTAAATAGATTCTGTTTGCTGAGTAAATAGACTCTGTTTGCTGAGTAAATAGACTGTTTGCCGAGTAAATAGACTCTGTTTGCTGAGTAAATAGACTCTGTTTGCTGAGTAAATAGACTCTGTTTGCTGAGTAAATAGACTCTGTTTGCTGAGTAAATAGACTCTGTTTGCTGAGTAAATAGACTCTGTTTGCTGAGTAAATAGACTCTGTTTGCTGAGTAAATAGATTCTGTTTGCTGAGTAAATAGACTCTGTTTGCTGAGTAAATAGATTCTGTTTGCTGAGTAAATAGACTGTTTACTGAGGAAATAGATTCAGTTTGCTGGGGAAATAGATTCTGTTTGCTGAGTAATAGATTCTGTTTGCTGAGTAAATAGACTCTGTTTGCTGAGTAAATAGACTGTTTGCTGAGTAAATAGATTCTGTTTGCTGAGTAAATAGACTGTTTGCTGAGTAATAGATTCTGTTTGCTGAGTAATAGATTCTGTTTGCTGAGTAAATAGACTCTGTTTGCTGAGTAATAGATTCTGTTTGCTGAGTAATAGATTCCATTTGCTGAGTAAATAGATTCTGTTTGCTGAGTAATAGATTCTGTTTGCTGAGTAGACTCTGCTGAGTAAATGGACTCTGTTTGCTGAGTAAATAGATTCTGTTTGCTGAGTTAATAGATTCTGTTGGCTGAGTAAATAGACTGCTGAGTAAATAGATTCTGTTTGCTGAGTAAATAGATGCTGTTTGCTGAGTAAATAGACTCTGTTTGCTGAGTAAATAGACTCTGTTTGCTGAGTAATAGATTCTGTTTGCTGAGTAATAGATTCTGTTTGCTGAGTAAATAGATTGTTTGCTGAGTAAATAGATTCTGTTTGCTGAGTAATAGATTCTGTTTGCTGAGTAAATAGACTCTGTTTGCTGAGTAAATAGACTTTGCTGAGTAAATAGACTCTGTTTGCTGAGTAAATAGACTGCTGAGTAAATAGATTCTGTTTGCTGAGTAGACTCTGCTGAGTAAATGGACTCTGTTTGCTGAGTTAATAGATTCTGTTTGCTGAGTAAATAGACTCTGTTTGGAGTAAATAGATTCTGTTTGCTGAGGAAATAGATTCTGTTTGCTGAGGAAATAGACACTGTTTGCTGAGTAAATAGACTGTTTGCTGAGTAAATAGACTCTGTTTGCTGAGTAAATAGACTCTGTTTGCTGAGTAAATAGACTCTGTTTGCTGAGTAAATAGACTCTGTTTGCTGAGTATATAGACTCTGCTGAGTAAATAGATTTTGTTTGCTGAGTAAATAGTTTCTGTTTGCTGAGTAAATAGATTCTGTTTGCTGAGTAAATAGACAGTTTGCTGAGTAAATAGACTCTGCTGAGAAAATAGATTTTGTTTGCTGAGTAAATAGTTTCTGTTTGCTGAGTAAATGGATTCTGTTTGCTGAGTAAATAGATTCTGTTTGCTGAGTAAATAGATTCTGTTTGCTGAGTAAATAGGCTCTGTTTGCTGAGTAAATAGTTTCTGTTTGCTGAGTAAATGGATTCTGTTTGCTGAGTAAATAGACTGTTTGCTGAGTAAATGGATTCTGTTTGCTGAGTAAATAGACTGCTGAGTAAATAGATTCTGATTGCTGAGTAAATAGATTCTGTTTGCTGAGTAAATAGATTCTGTTTGCTGAGTAAATAGACTGTTTGCTGAGTAATAGATTCTGTTTGCTGAGTAATAGATTCTGTTTGCTGAGTAAATAGATTGTTTGCTGAGTAAATAGATTCTGTTTGCTGAGTAATAGATTCTGTTTGCTGAGTAAATAGACTGTTTGCTGAGTAAATAGATTCTGTTTGCTGAGTAAATAGACTGTTTGCTGAGTAAATAGATTCTGTTTGCTGAGTAAATAGACTGTTTGCTGAGTAAATAGACTGTTTGCTGAGTAAATAGATTCTGTTTGCTGAGTAAATAGATTCTGTTTGCTGAGTTAATAGATTCTGTTTGCTGAGTAAATAGACTGCTGAGTAAATAGATTCTGTTTGCTGAGTAAATAGACTCTGTTTGCTGAGTAAATAGACTGCTGAGTAAATAGATTCTGTTTGCTGAGTAAATGGACTCTGCTGAGTAAATAGATTCTGTTTGCTGAGGAAATAGATTCTGTTTGCTGAGTAAATAGACACTGTTTGCTGAGCAAATAGACTCTGTTTGCTGAGTAAATAGATTTTGTTTGCTGAGTAAATAGATTCTGTTTGCTGAGTAAATAGTTTCTGTTTGCTGAGTAAATGGATTCTGTTTGCTGAGTAAATAGATTGTTTGCTGAGTAAATAGATTCTGTTTGCTGAGTAAATAGATTCTGTTTGCTGAGTAAATAGTTTCTGTTTGCTGAGTAAATGGATTCTGCTTGCTGAGTAAATAGATTCTGAGTGCTGAGTAAATAGATTCTGTTTGCTGAGTAAATGGATTCTGTTTGCTGAGTAAATAGACTCTGTTTGCTGAGTAAATAGACTCTGTTTGCTGAGTAAATAGACTCTGCTGAGTAAATAGATTCCGTTTGCTGAGTAAATAGATTCTGTTTGCTGAGTAAATAGACTGTTTGCTGAGTAAATAGACTCTGTTTGCTGAGTAAATAGATTCTGTTTGCTGAGTAAATAGACTCTGTTTGCTGAGTAAATAGATTCTGTTTGCTGAGTAAATAGACTCTGTTTGCTGAGTAAATAGACTGTTTGCTGAGTAAATAGATTCTGTTTGCTGAGTAAATAGGCTCTGTTTGCTGAGTAAATAGATTCTGTTTGCTGAGTAAATAGACTGTTTGCTGAGTAAATAGATTCTGTTTGCTGAGTAAATAGACTGTTTGCTGAGTAATAGATTCTGTTTGCTGAGTAATAGATTCTGTTTGCTGAGTAATAGATTCTGTTTGCTGAGTAATAGATTCTGTTTGCTGAGTAATAGATTCTGTTTGCTGAGTAATAGATTCCATTTGCTGAGTAAATAGACTGTTTGCTGAGTAATAGATTCTGTTTGCTGAGTAATAGATTCTGTTTGCTGAGTAATAGATTCTGTTTGCTGAGTAAATGGATTCTGTTTGCTGAGTAAATAGACTGTTTGCTGAGTAAATAGATTCTGTTTGCTGAGTAAATAGACTGTTTGCTGAGTAATAGATTCTGTTTGCTGAGTAATAGATTCTGTTTGCTGAGTAAATAGATTGTTTGCTGAGTAAATAGATTCTGTTTGCTGAGTAATAGATTCTGTTTGCTGAGTAAATAGACTGTTTGCTGAGTAAATAGATTCTGTTTGCTGAGTAAATAGACTGTTTGCTGAGTAAATAGATTCTGTTTGCTGAGTAAATAGACTGTTTGCTGAGTAAATAGACTGTTTGCTGAGTAAATAGATTCTGTTTGCTGAGTAAATAGATTCTGTTTGCTGAGTTAATAGATTCTGTTTGCTGAGTAAATAGACTGCTGAGTAAATAGATTCTGTTTGCTGAGTAAATAGACTCTGTTTGCTGAGTAAATAGACTGCTGAGTAAATAGATTCTGTTTGCTGAGTAAATGGACTCTGCTGAGTAAATAGATTCTGTTTGCTGAGGAAATAGATTCTGTTTGCTGAGTAAATAGATTTTGTTTGCTGAGTAAATAGATTCTGTTTGCTGAGTAAATAGTTTCTGTTTGCTGAGTAAATGGATTCTGTTTGCTGAGTAAATAGATTGTTTGCTGAGTAAATAGATTCTGTTTGCTGAGTAAATAGATTCTGTTTGCTGAGTAAATAGTTTCTGTTTGCTGAGTAAATGGATTCTGCTTGCTGAGTAAATAGATTCTGAGTGCTGAGTAAATAGATTCTGTTTGCTGAGTAAATGGATTCTGTTTGCTGAGTAAATAGACTCTGTTTGCTGAGTAAATAGACTCTGTTTGCTGAGTAAATAGACTCTGCTGAGTAAATAGATTCCGTTTGCTGAGTAAATAGATTCTGTTTGCTGAGTAAATAGACTGTTTGCTGAGTAAATAGACTCTGTTTGCTGAGTAAATAGATTCTGTTTGCTGAGTAAATAGACTCTGTTTGCTGAGTAAATAGATTCTGTTTGCTGAGTAAATAGACTCTGTTTGCTGAGTAAATAGACTGTTTGCTGAGTAAATAGATTCTGTTTGCTGAGTAAATAGGCTCTGTTTGCTGAGTAAATAGATTCTGTTTGCTGAGTAAATAGACTGTTTGCTGAGTAAATAGATTCTGATTGCTGAGTAAATAGACTCTGTTTGCTGCAAGTCCTGCCGTAAGTCCCGCCCCGCCTCCAAAACACTGGCTGACACAGTGGTGTCAATACATATGACTCAATTTGCCCAAAGAACAGCCGCAGCAATTTTAAACAAAGATCATTCCCAGGATGTGGGCGTCGCTGGCAAGGCCGCCATTTATTGCCCATCCCTAGTTGCTCTTGAGAAGGTGGTGATAGGCCGCCTTCTTGGACCGCTGCAGTCCATGTCGTGAGTTTGCACTTGTATAGTGCCTGTACGTTATTGAAACGTCCCAAGGCATCTTAAAAAGGAGAAAGTGGGGAACTGCGCAGGAGCTGGGAGGAGGGTTACTAGGAGTGGCTGAAACCCAATCGAACAGGTGAGTTTTGAGGAAGGTTTTGAAAGTTGGGGGATGTTTAGGATGGGAATCTCAGAGCACAGGGGAATGCTAACTCAAGATGGTACTTAAGGATGAAATGAGATAGGGGACCATCAGCCTGATTGAAAGCACGCCCACACTGCCGGGGTTTTGGAAATCCTCTGCAGCTTTAACTCTCACAGTGCCCACTGGTTACTTACAATCTCTGTATTCTTGTAACGATCGTGTTAAAGGCTGCGTGGATATCTGCTGCGGAGCACGTGCAGACCATTGGCTGGCTCTTCTCGTGCAGTCGTTCATACAGATACTGGAACAAAGCAATAAATAAACTGAGGTAAATTTAACCAGTCAGCAACCTGTGTTTATACGGCACCTTTAATGGCGTCAAACCTCCCAAGGTGCTTCACAGGAGTGTTATCAGACAGAAAGTGACAACGAGCCACATAAGGAGATATTAGGACAGGTGACCAAAAGCTTGGTCAAAGGGGTAGGTTTTAAGGAGCATCTTAAAGATGGAGAGAGAGGTAGAGAGGTTTAGGGAGGGAATTCCAGAGCTTAGGGCACGCTCCAATGGCAGAGCGATTAAAATCGGGGATGGGCAAGAGGCCAGAATTGGAGGAGCGCAGAGATCTCAGGGGGTTGTAGGGCTGGAGGAGGTTACAGAGATAGGGAGGGGTGAGGACACGGAGGGATTTGAACATGAGAATTTTAAATTTGAGGCATTGCCGAACTGGGAGCCAAGTTGGTGAAGCTCTCTATATTTAGAATTGATGAAAGCTTTCTACAAAAAAAAGGATGTTAGTACTGAGACAGCCGGGACTCTGCTGCCAACATCACATTGCTGTCTGTGGGTTCTTGCTGGGAGTAAATTGGCTGCCGCGTTTAATACATTATAACAGTGACCACACTTTAAAAACTGCTCCATTCACTGCAAAGCCTCACCTAGAGCCTGTTACGCCCGTTTAGGCAGCTCGCCCTTCAGGAGGACTGAATTTCGGACCGCTTGTCTTGCTGGTAGCGGCCCTAGGTGAGTCCCAGGTGATGGGGAGAGGTCTGCAGGGGGTGGGCGGGGGAGGTGGTGATCGTGGCTGGAAGCAGCCAGCAGGAGGGCTGCTGGAATCCACACCAGTAAAACCTAAGCGTTCTGAGCAGCTCAATTTCCCTGCGGGGTCCTCAATCAGGCGTTAGGCCCATCATTAGCATAGGCAAGGGGCCGAATACCTGCTTTAAGAGGCCGACCCGGACACTGAAAATAGACCCAGGCCAAGACCTGCAAAATTAGTCATTACTGCTCGTTTTACCACCCAGAAAATGGGCACAAAATTCCTAACACAGAGAAACCAACTGCATAAAGCGGCCATTCAGCCCATCACCCTGGTACCCCCGCTATGAACGAGTTCTCCTCAGTCCCATTCCCCTGTGCCCTCTCTCTGAACGCTCTCCTCAGTCCCATTCCACTGTGCCCTCTCTCTTAACGACTTCCCCTCAGTCCCATTCCCCTGTGCCCTCTCTCTGAACGCTCTCCTCAGTCCCATTCCCCTGTGCCCTCTCTCTGAACGCTCTCCTCAGTCCCATTCCCCTGTGCCCTCTCTCTGAACGCTCTCCTCAGTCCCATTCCCGTGCCCTCTCTCTGAACACTCTCCTCAGTCCCATTCCCCTGTGCCCTCTCTCTGAACGCTCTCCTCAGTCCCATTCCCCTGTGCCCTCTCTCTGAACGCTCTCCTCAGTCCCATTCCCCTGTGCCCTCTCTCTGAACGCTCTCCTCAGTCCCATTCCCCTGTGCCCTCTCTCTGAACGCTCTCCTCAGTCCCATTCCCCTGTGCCCTCTCTCTGAACGCTCTCCTCAGTCCCATTCCCCTGTGCCCTCTCTCTGAATGCTCCCCTCAGTCCCATTCCCCTGTGCCCTCTCTCTGAACACTCCCCTCAGTCCCATTCCCCTGTGCCCTCTCTCTGAATGCTCTCCTCTGTCTCATTCCCCTGTGCCCGCTCTCTGAACGCTCTCCTCAGTCCCATTCCCCTGTGCCCTCTCTCTGAATGCTCTCCTCAGTCTCATTCCCCTGTGCCCGCTCTCTGAACGCTCCCCTCAGTCCCATTCCCCTGTGCCCTCTCTCTGAACGCTCTCCTCAGTCCCATTCCCCTGTGTCCGCGCTCTGAACGCTCTCCTCAGTCCCATTCCCCTGTGCCCGCTCTCTGAACGCTCTCCTCAGTCCCAGTCCCGTGTGCCCTCTCTCTGAACGCTCCCCTCAGTCCCATTCCCGTGCCCGCTCTCTGAACGAGTTCCCCTCAGTCCCATTCCCCTGTGCCCTCTCTCTGAACGCTCTCCTCAGTCCCATTCCCCTGTGCCCTCTCTCTGAACACTCTCCTCAGTCCCATTCCCCTGTGCCCTCTCTCTGAACGCTCTCCTCAGTCCCATTCCCCTGTGCCCTCTCTCTGAACGCTCTCCTCAGTCCCATTCCCGTGCCCTCTCTCTGAACGCTCTCCTCTGTCCCATTCCCGTGCCCTCTCTCTGAACGCTCCCCTCAGTCCCATTCCCGTGCCCTCTCTCTGAACGCTCTCCTCAGTCCCATTCCACAGTGCCCTCTCTCTGAACGCTCACCTCAGTCCCATTCCCGTGCCCTCTCTCTGAACACTCTCCTCAGTCCCATTCCCCTGTGCCCTCTCTCTGAACGCTCTCCTCAGCCCCATTCCCCTGTGCCCTCTCTCTGAACACTCTCCTCAGTCCCATTCCCCTGTGCCCTCTCTCTGAACGCTCTCCTCAGCCCCATTCCCCTGTGCCCTCTCTCTGAACGTTCTCCTCAGTCCCATTCCCCTGTGCCCTCTCTCTGAACGCTCTCCTCAGCCCCATTCCCCTGTGCCCTCTCTCTGAACGTTCTCCTCAGTCCCATTCCCCTGTGCCGTCTCTCTGAACGCTCTCCTCAGCCCCATTCCCCTGTGCCCTCTCTCTGAATGCTCCCCTCAGTCCCATTCCCCTGTGCCCCCTCTCTGAACGCTCTCCTCAGTCCCATTCCCCTGTGCCCTCTCTCTGAACGCTCTCCTCAGTCCCATTCCCCTGTGCCCTCTCTCTGAATGCTCTCCTCAGTCCCATTCCCGTGTCCTCTCTCTGAACGCTCTCCTCAGTCCCATTCCCGTGTCCTCTCTCTGAATGCTCTCCTCAGTCCCATTCCCGTGCCCTCTCTCTGAACGCCCTCCTCAGTCCCATTCCCGTGCCCTCTCTCTGAACGCTCTCCTCAATCCCATTCCCCTGTGCCCTCTCTCTGAAAGCTCCCCTCAGTCCCATTCCCCTGTGCCCTCTCTCTGAACGCTCTCCTCAGTCCCATTCCCCTGTGCCCTCTCTCTGAACGCTCTCCTCAGTCCCATTCCCCTGTGCCCTCTCTCTGAACGCTCTCCTCAGTCCCATTCCCGTGCCCTCTCTGAATGCTCTCCTCAGTCCCATTCCCCTGTGCCCTCTCTCTGAACGCTCTCCTCAGTCCCATTCCCCTGTGCCCTCTCTCTGAACGCTCTCCTCAGCCCCATTCCCCTGTGCCCTCTCTCTGAACGCTCTCCTCAGTCCCATTCCCCTGTGCCCTCTCTCTGAACGCTCTCCTCAGCCCCATTCCCCTGTGCCCTCTCTCTGAACGTTCTCCTCAGTCCCATTCCCCTGTGCCCTCTCTCTGAACGCTCTCCTCAGTCCCATTCCCCTGTGCCCTCTCTCTGAACGCTCTCCTCAGTCCCATTCCCCTGTGCCCCCTCTCTGAACGCTCTCCTCAGTCCCATTCCCCTGTGCCCTCTCTCTGAACGAGTTCCCCTCAGTCCCATTCCCCTGTGCCCTCTCTCTGAACGCTCTCCTCAGTCCCATTCCCCTGTGCCCTCTCTCTGAACAAGTTCCCTTCAGTCCCATTCCCCCGTGGCCTCTCTCTGAACGAGTTCCCCTCAATCCCATTCCCCTGTGCCCTCTCTCTGAACAAGCTCTCTACAGTGCAGGTGTCGGGGAATGGTGTCCCTGCTCCCCACACTGAAATAGTTGTTAGGGATGTGAGTTGTGCCACTGATGTCCTTACCTGTCCCTGCCAGTCTGTGGTGTTCACCAGGATGATGCTCTCTGGCAGCTGCTCGTCTGATATTAGGATCTGGTTCAGCTGGTCGTAAACAGACTTACGGGGGACCTAAGGAGAAAAGGGGGAGTAAGTCCCGACATCAGCGGCCGGCTACAGAAATACAGATTGACTTATTCCCTGGCACTCGGAATACATTGAAGGGAAGGACAATCTGTGGGTAGGGAAGCACGATATATTCCAAGTACTCCTATACATGTTGGAAAAAAATGGTCTGGGCTCGGGCAGGACAAGAGGAAATTCTGCCCTCTGATATTGTGAGGAAGTTCCCGTCAATGTCCTGAGGATCATACCTTCCTCCGGTATGAGCATGTTCAATACAACGTGCTCTCTTCTCACTCCCCCTGATCATGTGTGAGATACCAGCCTGGGTCACCCACGAGTGACCGAGGCCAGGTCATGTAGCTCGTACACACTGCAGTCTAACCACACATAATCGGCTTTTCCAAATTCTTTAATCCCACAGTTGCTATGCAGCTGAACTAAAAAAGGATGTAAAGTCTGATATCACATCTTTAAGCTATTTCCGAAATTTAATCTTACATTCATTTAATCTAATTTCTTCTGACCGTTAAAAAATGTGGAGCGATGTTTTGTAACACACACTGCCCATTCACGAGTCAATGTCTGAAGGGGAACAGATGGCAGTACTGAGGGAGCGCCGCACAGTCGGAGGGGCAGTACTGAGGGAGCGCTGCACTGTCGGAGGGGCAGTACTGAGGGAGCGCTGCACTGTCGGAGGGGCAGTACTGAGGGAGCGCTGCATTGTCGGAGGGGCAGTACTGAGGGAGCGCTGCACTGTCGGAGGGGCAGTACTGAGGGAGCGCCGAACTGTCGAAGGGGCAGTACTGAGGGAGCGCTGCACTGTCGGAGGGGCAGTACTGAGGGAGCGCTGCACTGTCGGAGGGGCAGTACTGAGGGAGCGCCGCACTGTCGGAGGGGCAGTACTGAGGGAGCGCCGCACTGTCGGAGGGGCAGTACTGAGGGAGCGCCGCACTGTCGGAGGGGCAGTACTGAGGGAGCGCCGCACTGTCGGAGGGGCAGTACTGAGGGAGCGCCGCACTGTCGGAGGGGCAGTACTGAGGGAGCGCTGCACTGTCGGAGGGGTAGTACTGAGGGAGCGCTGCACTGTCGGAGGGGCAGTACTGAGGGAGCGCTGCATTGTCGGTGGGGCAGTACTGAGGGAGCTCTGCACTGTCGGAAGGGCAGTACTGAGGGGGCGCTGCACTGTCGGAGGTGCCGTTTTTCAGATGAGACGTTAAACCGAGGCCCTGTCTGCTCTCTCAGGCGGATGTAAAAAATCCCATAGCACTATTTCCAAGAAGAGCAGGAGAAGTTCTCCCCGGTGTCCGGGGGCCAATATTTAGCCATCAACCAACTTCACTAAAACAGATGATCCGGTCATTCTCACATTGCTGTTTGTGGGAGCTTGCTGTGTGCAAATTGGCTGCCGCGTTTCCTACATTACAACAGTGACTACATTTCAAAAGATCAGCCATGATCTCAGTGAATGGCGGAGCAGGCTCAAGGGGCTGAATGGCCTACTCCTGTTTCTATGTTCCGATTGGACGTCTTGAGGTTGTGAAAGACGCTGTAATAATGCAAGTACTTGCGTTCTTTTGATTAAATATCACGCCAACACCCACTCTCTGGGCTCCCACATGAAGAGGAGCTTCCTGGACACGGCACTGGAGAGCGGATGGTGCCTGTGCAACTGTACCCCAGCAAGTCAGTGACTTCACAAGAGATGGGACAAACTGGAAGGGGTGGGGGAAAGAGAACGGATATTCCGATTAACCTGAGTGTTGAATCTGGAGTCTGGCAAGCACTCGCTGTCGAAACTGCTGGCTCTGTCACCTTGTGTCTTTGAGTTCTGCCGATCTTTCAGCGAGGTGCTCCTGGGTCGTCGCAGCTGTCTACTTTCTGACTTACTGAATGGGGGAAATAAGAAGAACGACTTTAGTAATCCCCGAGGGAATAAAAAGAGCCATCCTTAAATAATGAAACGCCCAGCATTAAACTCCTGGTGCCACCACTGTCGCAGGTACTGTCATACTGCAGGAGAACGGCTTGAGATGGTTAAACCCCTGGTGCCACCACTGTCGCAGGTACTGTCATACTGCAGGAGAACGGCTTGAGATGATTAAACCCCTGGTGCCACCACCACTGTCGCAGGTACTGTCATACTGCAGGAGAACGGCTTGAGATGGTTAAACCCCTGGTGCCACCACTGTCGCAGGTACTGTCACACTGCAGGAGAACGGCTTGAGATGATTAAACCCCTGGTGCCGCCACCACTGTCGCAGGTACTGTCATACTGCAGGAGAACGGCTTGAGATGATTAAACCCCTGGTGCCGCCACCACTGTCGCAGGTACTGTCACACTGCAGGAGAACGGCTTGAGATGATTAAACCCCTGGTGCCACCACCACTGTCGCAGGTACTGTCACACTGCAGGAGAACGGCTTGAGATGATTAAACCCCTGGTGCCACCACCACTGTCGCAGGTACTGTCATACTGCAGGAGAACGGCTTGAGATGGTTAAACCCCTGGTGCCACCACTGTCGCAGGTACTGCCATACTGCAGGAGAACGGCTTGAGATGATTAAACCCCTGGTGCCACCACTGTCGCAGGTACTGCCATACTGCAGGAGAACGGCTTGAGATGATAAAACCCCTGGTGCCACCACTGTCACAGGTACTGTCATACTGCAGGAGAACGGCTTGAGATGATTAAACCCCTGGTGCCACCACTGTCGCAGGTACTGTCATACTGCAGGAGAACGGCTTGAGATGATTAAACCCCTGGTGCCACCACCACTGTCGCAGGGACTGTCACACTGCAGGAGAACGGCTTGAGATGGTTAAACCCCTGGTGCCGCCACTGTCGCAGGTACTGTCATACTGCAGGAGAACGGCTTGAGATGGTTAAACCACTGGTGCCGCCACTGTCACAGGTACTGTCATACTGCAGGAGAACGGCTTGAGATGATTAAACCCCTGGTGCCGCCACTGTCGCAAGTACTGTCACACTGCAGGAGAACGGCTTGAGATGGTTAAACCCCTGGTGCCGCCACCACTGTCGCAGGTACTGTCACACTGCAGGAGAACGGCTTGAGATGGTTAAACCCCTGGTGCCACCACTGTCGCAGGTACTGTCATACTGCAGGAGAACGGCTTGAGATGATTAAACCCCTGGTGCCGCCACTGTCGCAGGTACTGTCATACTGCAGGAGAACGGCTTGAGATGATTAAACCCCTGGTGCCGCCACCACTGTCGCAGGTACTGTCATACTGCAGGAGAACGGCTTGAGATGGTTAAACCCCTGGTGCCACCACTGTCGCAGGTACTGTCATACTGCAGGAGAACGGCTTGAGATGATTAAACCCCTGGTGCCACCACCACTGTCGCAGGTACTGTCATACTGCAGGAGAACGGCTTGAGATGGTTAAACCCCTGGTGCCACCACCACTGTCGCAGGTACTGTCATACTGCAGGAGAACGGCTCGAGATGGTTAAACCCCTGGTGCCACCACTGTCGCAGGTACTGTCATACTGCAGGAGAACGGCTTGAGATGGTTAAACCCCTGGTGCCACCACCACTGTCGCAGGTACTGTCACATTGCAGGAGAACGGCTTGAGATGGTTAAACCCCTGGTGCCACCACCACTGTCGCAGGTACTGTCATACTGCAGGAGAACGGCTTGAGATGATTAAACCCCTGGTGCCGCCACCACTGTCGCAGGTACTGTCATACTGCAGGAGAACGGCTTGAGATGATTAAACCCCTGGTGCCACCACTGTCGCAGGTACTGTCATACTGCAGGAGAACGGCTTGAGATGGTTAAACCCCTGGTGCCACCACTGTCGCAGGTACTGTCACACTGCAGGAGAACGGCTTGAGATGATTAAACCCTTGGTGCCGCCACCACTGTCGCAGGTACTGTCATACTGCAGGAGAACGGCTTGAGATGGTTAAACCCCTGGTGTCGCCACCACTGTCGCAGGTACTGTCACACTGCAGGAGAACGGCTTGAGATGGTTAAACCCCTGGTGCCACCACTGTCGCAGGTACTGTCATACTGCAGGAGAACGGCTTGAGATGATTAAACCCCTGGTGCCACCACTGTCGCAGGTACTGTCACACTGCAGGAGAACGGCTTGAGATGGTTAAACCCCTGGTGCCACCACTGTCGCAGGTACTGTCATACTGCAGGAGAACGGCTTGAGATGGTTAAACCCCTGGTGCCACCACTGTCGCAGGTACTGTCACACTGCAGGAGAACGGCTTGAGATGATTAAACCCCTGGTGCCACCACCACTGTCGCAGGTACTGTCATACTGCAGGAGAACGGCTTGAGATGGTTAAACCCCTGGTGCCACCACTGTCACAGGTACTGTCATACTGCAGGAGAACGGCTTGAGATGGTTAAACCCCTGGTGCCACCACCACTGTCGCAGGTACTGTCATACTGCAGGAGAACGGCTTGAGATGATTGAACCCCTGGTGCCACCACCACTGTCGCAGGTACTGTCATACTGCAGGAGAACGGCTTGAGATGGTTAAACCCCTGGTGCCGCCACCACTGTCGCAGGTACTGTCATACTGCAGGAGAACGGCTTGAGATGGTTAAACCCCTGGTGCCACCACCACTGTCGCAGGTACTGTCATACTGCAGGAGAACGGCTTGAGATGGTTAAACCCCTGGTGCCGCCACCACTGTCGCAGGTACTGTCATACTGCAGGAGAACGGCTTGAGATGGTTAAACCCCTGGTGCCACCACTGTCGCAGGTACTGTCACACTGCAGGAGAACGGCTTGAGATGGTTAAACCCCTGGTGCCGCCACCACTGTCGCAGGTACTGTCATACTGCAGGAGAACGGCTTGAGATGGTTAAACCCCTGGTGCCACCACCACTGTCGCAGGTACTGTCATACTGCAGGAGAACGGCTTGAGATGATTAAACCCCTGGTGCCACCACCACTGTCGCAGGTACTGTCATACTGCAGGAGAACGGCTTGAGATGATTAAACCCCTGGTGCCACCACCACTGTCGCAGGTACTGTCATACTGCAGGAGAACGGCTTGAGATGATTAAACCCCTGGTGCCACTACCACTGTCGCAGGTAGTGTCATACTGCAGGAGAACGGCTTGAGATGATTAAACCCCTGGTGCCACCACTGTCGCAGGTACTGTCATACTGCAGGAGAACGGCTTGAGATGGTTAAACCCCTGGTGCCACCACCACTGTCGCAGGTAGTGTCATACTGCAGGAGAACGGCTTGAGATGATTAAACCCCTGGTGCCATCACTGTCGCAGGTACTGTCATACTGCAGGAGAACGGCTTGAGATGATTAAACCCCTGGTGCCGCCACTGTCGCAGGTACTGTCATACTGCAGGAGAACGGCTTGAGATGATTAAACCCCTGGTGCCGCCACCACTGTCGCAGGTACTGTCATACTGCAGGAGAACGGCTTGAGATGGTTAAACCCCTGGTGCCACCACCACTGTCGCAGGTACTGTCATACTGCAGGAGAACGGCTTGAGATGGTTAAACCCCTGGTGCGACCACCACTGTCGCAGGTACTGTCATACTGCAGGAGAACGGCTTGAGATGGTTAAACCCCTGGTGCCACCACTGTCGCAGGTACTGTCATACTGCAGGAGAACGGCTTGAGATGGTTAAACCCCTGGTGCCACCACCACTGTCGCAGGTACTGTCATACTGCAGGAGAACGGCTTGAGATGATTAAACCCCTGGTGCCACCATCACTGTCGCAGGTACTGTCATACTGCAGGAGAACGGCTTGAGATGGTTAAACCCCTGGTGCCACCACTGTCGCAGGTACTGCCATACTGCAGGAGAACAGCTTGAGATGGTTAAACCCCTGGTGCCACCACTGTCGCAGGTACTGTCATACTGCAGGAGAACGGCTTGAGATGATTAAACCCCTGGTGCCGCCAGCACTGTCGCAGGTACTGTCACACTGCAGGAGAACGGCTTGAGATGATTAAACCCCTGGTGCCACCACCACTGTCGCAGGTACTGTCACACTGCAGGAGAACGGCTTGAGATGATTAAACCCCTGGTGCCACCACCACTGTCGCAGGTACTGTCATACGGCAGGAGAACGGCTTGAGATGGTTAAACCCCTGGTGCCACCACTGTCGCAGGTACTGCCATACTGCAGGAGAACGGCTTGAGATGATTAAACCCCTGGTGCCACCACTGTCGCAGGTACTGCCATACTGCAGGAGAACGGCTTGAGATGATTAAACCCCTGGTGCCACCACTGTCACAGGTACTGTCATACTGCAGGAGAACGGCTTGAGATGATTAAACCCCTGGTGCCACCACTGTCGCAGGTACTGTCATACTGCAGGAGAACGGCTTGAGATGATTAAACCCCTGGTGCCACCACCACTGTCGCAGGTACTGTCATACTGCAGGAGAACGGCTTGAGATGGTTAAACCCCTGGTGCCACCACCACTGTCGCAGGTACTGTCATACTGCAGGAGAACGGCTTGAGATGGTTAAACCCCTGGTGCCACCACCACTGTCGCAGGTACTGCCATACTGCAGGAGAACGGCTTGAGATGGTTAAACCCCTGGTGCCACCACTGTCGCAGGTACTGTCATACTGCATGAGAACGGCTTGAGATGGTTAAACCCCTGGTGCCACCACCACTGTCGCAGGTACTGTCATACTGCAGGAGAACGGCTTGAGATGGTTAAACCCCTGGTGCCACCACCACTGTCGCAGGTACTGCCATACTGCAGGAGAACGGCTTGAGATGGTTAAACCCCTGGTGCCACCACTGTCGCAGGTACTGTCATACTGCAGGAGAACGGCTTGAGATGGTTAAACCCCTGGTGCCGCCACCACTGTCGCAGGTACTGTCATACTGCAGGAGAACGGCTTGAGATGGTTAAACCCCTGGTGCCACCACTGTCGCAGGTACTGTCACACTGCAGGAGAACGGCTTGAGATGGTTAAACCCCTGGTGCCGCCACCACTGTCACAGGTACTGTCATACTGCAGGAGAACGGCTTGAGATGATTAAACCCCTGGTGCCACCACCACTGTCGCAGGTACTGTCATACTGCAGGAGAACGGCTTGAGATGATTAAACCCCTGGTGCCACCACCACTGTCGCAGGTACTGTCACACTGCAGGAGAACGGCTTGAGATGGTTAAACCCCTGGTGCCACCACTGTCGCAGGTACTGTCTTACTGCAGGAGAACGGCTTGAGATGATTAAACCCCTGGTGCCACCACCACTGTCGCAGGTACTGTCATACTGCAGGAGAACGGCTTGAGATGATTAAACCCCTGGTGCCACCACTGTCGCAGGTACTGTCATACTGCAGGAGAACGGCTTGAGATGATTAAACCCCTGGTGCCACCACTGTCGCAGGTACTGTCACACTGCAGGAGAACGGCTTGAGATGGTTAAACCCCTGGTGCCACCACTGTCGCAGGTACTGTCATACTGCAGGAGAACGGCTTGAGATGATTAAACCCCTGGTGCCACCACCACTGTCGCAGGTACTGTCACACTGCAGGAGAACGGCTTGAGATGATTAAACCCCTGGTGCCACCACCACTGTCGCAGGTACTGTCATACTGCAGGAGAACGGCTTGAGATGATTAAACCCCTGGTGCCACCACTGTCGCAGGTACTGTCACACTGCAGGAGAACGGCTTGAGATGGTTAAACCCCTGGTGCCACCACTGTCGCAGGTACTGTCATACTGCAGGAGAACGGCTTGAGATGGTTAAACCCCTGGTGCCACCACCACTGTCGCAGGTACTGTCATACTGCAGGAGAACGGCTTGAGATGATTAAACCCCTGGTGCCGCCACCACTGTCGCAGGTACTGTCATACTGCAGGAGAACGGCTTGAGATGGTTAAACCCCTGGTGCCACCACCACTGTCGCAGATACTGTCATACTGCAGGAGAACGGCTTGAGATGATTAAACCCCTGGTGCCGCCACCACTGTCGCAGGTACTGTCATACTGCAGGAGAACGGCTTGAGATGATTAAACTCCTGGTGCCACCACTGTCGCAGGTACTGTCACACTGCAGGAGAACGGCTTGAGATGGTTAAACCCCTGGTGCCACCACCACTGTCGCAGGTACTGTCACACTGCAGGAGAACGGCTTGAGATGATTAAACCCCTGGTGCCGCCACCACTGTCGCAGGTACTGTCATACTGCAGGAGAACGGCTTGAGATGGTTAAACCCCTGGTGCCGCCACCACTGTCGCAGGTACTGTCATACTGCAGGAGAACGGCTTGAGATGGTTAAACCCCTGGTGCCGCCACCACTGTCGCAGGTACTGTCATACTGCAGGAGAACGGCTTGAGATGGTTAAACCCCTGGTGCCACCACCACTGTCGCAGGTACTGTCATACTGCAGGAGAACGGCTTGAGATGATTAAACCCCTGGTGCCGCCACCACTGTCGCAGGTACTGTCATACTGCAGGAGAACGGCTTGAGATGGTTTAACCCCTGGTGCCACCACCACTGTCGCAGGTACTGTCATCCTGCAGGAGAACGGCTTGAGATGATTAAACCCCTGGTGCCACCACTGTCGCAGGTACTGTCACACTGCAGGAGAACGGCTTGAGATGGTTAAACCCCTGGTGCCGCCACTGTCGCAGGTACTGTCACACTGCAGGAGAACGGCTTGAGATGGTTAAACCCCTGGTGCCACCACTGTCGCAGGTACTGTCATACTGCAGGAGAACGGCTTGAGATGATTAAACCCCTGGTGCCGCCACCACTGTCGCAGGTACTGTCATACTGCAGGAGAACGGCTTGAGATGGTTAAACCCCTGGTGCCGCCACCACTGTCGCAGGTACTGTCACACTGCAGGAGAACGGCTTGAGATGGTTAAACCCCTGGTGCCACCACTGTCGCAGGTACTGTCATACTGCAGGAGAACGGCTTGAGATGATTAAACCCCTGGTGCCACCACTGTCGCAGGTACTGTCATACTGCAGGAGAACGGCTTGAGATGGTTAAACCCCTGGTGCCACCACTGTCGCAGGTACTGTCACACTGCAGGAGAACGGCTTGAGATGGTTAAACCCCTGGTGCCACCACTGTCGCAGGTACTGTCATACTGCAGGAGAACGGCTTGAGATGATTAAACCCCTGGTGCCACCACCACTGTCGCAGGTACTGTCATACTGCAGGAGAACGGCTTGAGATGGTTAAACCCCTGGTGCCACCACTGTCGCAGGTACTGTCATAGATACATAGATACATAGAAGATAGGAGCAGGAGTAGGCCATTCGGCCCTTCGTGCCTCCTCCGCCATTCGATGAGATCATGGCTGATCCTTTAATTCAGTATCCCGTCCCCGCCTTCTCTCCGTAACCCTTAACCCCTTTTGCCCGTAGAAATATATCTAATTCCCTCTTAAATATATTTAATGAGCTGGCGTACACTGCCCTCTGTGGCAATGAGTTCCACAGGTTCACCACTCTCTGAGTGAAGAAATTCCCCCTCATCTCTGTCCTAAATGGTTTAGCCCTTATCCTTAAATTATGTCCTCTAGTTCTGTTCTCACCCGCCAAGGGAAACATTCCTTCTGCATCCAGTCTGTCTAGACCTGTCAGAATTTTATACACTTCTATGAGGTCCCCTCTCAATCTTCTAAACTCCAGTGTGTACATCCCTAAACTACATAGTCTCTCCTCATAGGTCATTCCCGCCATTCCTGGTATCAGCCTGGTGAATCGCCGCTGCACCCCCTCCATGGCAAGAACATCCTTCCTCAGATGAGGCGACCAAAACTGTACACAGTACTCGAGGTGTGGTCTCACCAGTGCCCTGTACAGCTGCAGCAAGGTATCCCTGTTCCTGTATTCTAACCCTTTTGCTATGAAGGCCAGCATACCGTTTGCCTTCTTGACCGCCTGTTGCACCTGCATGCTCGCCTTCAGTGACTGGTGTACAAGAACACCCAGGTCTCTCTGTACTTCCCCCTCTCCCAATCTATTGCCATTTAAATAATAATTTGCCCTCCCGTTCCTGCACCCAAGGTGGATAACTTCGCACTTGTCCACATTATAGTGCATCTGCCATTTATCCGCCCAATCGCCCAGTCTGTCCAAATCGCTCTGGAGCTTCCTGGTCTCTTCCTCTGAGCCCACCCCCCCTCCTAGTTTAGTGTCGTCTGCAAATTTGGAAATGCTGCATCCGACTCCCTGATCCAGGTCATTAATGTAAATTGTGAACAGCTGGGGGCCCAGGACAGATCCCTGTGGTACCCCACTTGTTACTGCCTGCCATTCAGAAAATGAGCCGTTTATTCCAACTCTCTGTTTTCTATCTGACAGCCAGTTCCCTATCCACGCCAAAACTTTCCCCTTTATCCCATGAGCCTCAATTTTCCATGCTAATCTTTTATGTGGGACCTTATCGAAGGCCTTTTGGAAGTCCAGGTACACCACATCTACTGGCTCTCCCCCATCTATTCTACCAGTTACTCCCTCAAAAAATTCCAATAGATTAGTCAAGCACGATTTACCCTTTGTAAATCCATGTTGACTCTGTCCTATCCTGTCCCCATTTGCTAAGTGCTCCGCTATTTCATCCTTAATGATGGACTCCAGCATTTTGCCCACAACTGATGTCGCAGGTACTGTCATACTGCAGGAGAACGGCTTGAGATGGTTAAACCCCTGGTGCCACCACTGTCGCAGGTACTGTCATACTGCAGGAGAACGGCTTGAGATGGTTAAACCCCTGGTGCCACCACTGTCGCAGGTACTGTCATACTGCAGGAGAACGGCTTGAGATGATTAAACCCCTGGTGCCACCACTGTCGCAGGTACTGTCATACTGCAGGAGAACGGCTTGAGATGGTTAAACCCCTGGTGCCACCACCACTGTCGCAGGTACTGTCACACTGCAGGAGAACGGCTTGAGATGGTTAAACCCCTGGTGCCACCACTGTCGCAGGTACTGTCATACTGCAGGAGAACGGCTTGAGATGGTTAAACCCCTGGTGTCACCACCACTGTCGCAGGTACTGTCACACTGCAGGAGAACGGCTTGAGATGGTTAAACCCCTGGTGCCGCCACCACTGTCGCAGGTACTGTCATACTGCAGGAGAACGGCTTGAGATGATTAAACCCCTGGTGCCACCACCACTGTCGCAGGTACTGTCACACTGCAGGAGAACGGCTTGAGATGGTTAAACCCCTGGTGCCACCACTGTCGCAGGTACTGTCATACTGCAGGAGAACGGCTTGAGATGATTAAACCCCTGGTGCCACCACCACTGTCGCAGGTACTGTCATACTGCAGGAGAACGGCTTGAGATGATTAAACTCCTGGTGCCACCACTGTCGCAGGTACTGTCATACTGCAGGAGAACGGCTTGAGATGATTAAACCCCTGGTGCCACCACCACTGTCGCAGGTACTGTCATACTGCAGGAGAACGGCTTGAGATGGTTAAACCCCTGGTGCCACCACCACTGTCGCAGGTACTGTCATACTGCAGGAGAACGGCTTGAGATGGTTAAACCCCTGGTGCCACCACCACTGTCGCAGGTACTGTCACACTGCAGGAGAACGGCTTGAGATGATTAAACCCCTGGTGCCACCACTGTCGCAGGTACTGTCACACTGCAGGAGAACGGCTTGAGATGATTAAACCCCTGGTGCCACCACCACTGTCGCAGGTACTGTCATACTGCAGGAGAACGGCTTGAGATGATTAAACCCCTGGTGCCACCACTGTCGCAGGTACTGTCATACTGCAGGAGAACGGCTTGAGATGATTAAACCCCTGGTGCCGCCACCACTGTCGCAGGTACTGTCATACTGCAGGAGAACGGCTTGAGATGGTTAAACCCCTGGTGCCGCCACTGTCGCAGGTACTGTCACACTGCAGGAGAACGGCTTGAGATGGTTAAACCCCTGGTGCCGCCACCACTGTCGCAGGTACTGTCACACTGCAGGAGAACGGCTTGAGATGATTAAACCCCTGGTGCCACCACCACTGTCGCAGGTACTGTCATACTGCAGGAGAACGGCTTGAGATGGTTAAACCCCTGGTGCCACCACCACTGTCGCAGGTACTGTCACACTGCAGGAGAACGGCTTGAGATGATTAAACCCCTGGTGCCACCACTGTCGCAGGTACTGTCATACTGCAGGAGAACGGCTTGAGATGATTAAACCCCTGGTGCCACCACTGTCGCAGGTACTGTCATACTGCAGGAGAACGGCTTGAGATGATTAAACCCCTGGTGCCACCACCACTGTCGCAGGTACTGTCACACTGCAGGAGAACGGCTTGAGATGATTAAACCCCTGGTGCCACCACTGTCGCAGGTACTGTCATACTGCAGGAGAACGGCTTGAGATGATTAAACCCCTGGTGCCACCACTGTCGCAGGTACTGTCATACTGCAGGAGAACGGCTTGAGATGGTTAAACCCCTGGTGCCGCCACCACTGTCGCAGGTACTGTCATACTGCAGGAGAACGGCTTGAGATGATTAAACCTCTGGTGCCACCACCACTGTCGCAGGTACTGTCATACTGCAGGAGAACGGCTTGAGATGGTTAAACCCCTGGTGCCACCACCACTGTCGCAGGTACTGTCATACTGCAGGAGAACGGCTTGAGATGATTAAACCCCTGGTGCCACCACTGTCGCAGGTACTGTCATACTGCAGGAGAACGGCTTGAGATGGTTAAACCCCTGGTGCCACCACCACTGTCGCAGGTACTGTCATACTGCAGGAGAACGGCTTGAGATGGTTAAACCCCTGGTGCCACCACTGTCACAGGTACTGTCATACTGCAGGAGAACGGCTTGAGATGGTTAAACCCCTGGTGCTGCCACTGTCGCAGGTACTGTCATACTGCAGGAGAACGGCTTGAGATGATTAAACCCCTGGTGCCACCACCACTGTCGCAGGTACTGTCACACTGCAGGAGAACGGCTTGAGATGGTTAAACCCCTGGTGCCACCACTGTCGCAGGTACTGTCATACTGCAGGAGAACGGCTTGAGATGATTAAACCCCTGGTGCCACCACCACTGTCGCAGGTACTGTCATACTGCAGGAGAACGGCTTGAGATGATTAAACTCCTGGTGCCACCACTGTCGCAGGTACTGTCATACTGCAGGAGAACGGCTTGAGATGATTAAACCCCTGGTGCCACCACCACTGTCGCAGGTACTGTCATACTGCAGGAGAACGGCTTGAGATGGTTAAACCCCTGGTGCCACCACCACTGTCGCAGGTACTGTCATACTGCAGGAGAACGGCTTGAGATGGTTAAACCCCTGGTGCCACCACCACTGTCGCAGGTACTGTCACACTGCAGGAGAACGGCTTGAGATGATTAAACCCCTGGTGCCACCACTGTCGCAGGTACTGTCACACTGCAGGAGAACGGCTTGAGATGATTAAACCCCTGGTGCCACCACCACTGTCGCAGGTACTGTCATACTGCAGGAGAACGGCTTGAGATGATTAAACCCCTGGTGCCACCACTGTCGCAGGTACTGTCATACTGCAGGAGAACGGCTTGAGATGATTAAACCCCTGGTGCCGCCACCACTGTCGCAGGTACTGTCATACTGCAGGAGAACGGCTTGAGATGGTTAAACCCCTGGTGCCGCCACTGTCGCAGGTACTGTCACACTGCAGGAGAACGGCTTGAGATGGTTAAACCCCTGGTGCCGCCACCACTGTCGCAGGTACTGTCACACTGCAGGAGAACGGCTTGAGATGATTAAACCCCTGGTGCCACCACCACTGTCGCAGGTACTGTCATACTGCAGGAGAACGGCTTGAGATGGTTAAACCCCTGGTGCCACCACCACTGTCGCAGGTACTGTAACACTGCAGGAGAACGGCTTGAGATGATTAAACCCCTGGTGCCACCACTGTCGCAGGTACTGTCATACTGCAGGAGAACGGCTTGAGATGATTAAACCCCTGGTGCCACCACTGTCGCAGGTACTGTCATACTGCAGGAGAACGGCTTGAGATGATTAAACCCCTGGTGCCACCACCACTGTCGCAGGTACTGTCACACTGCAGGAGAACGGCTTGAGATGATTAAACCCCTGGTGCCACCACTGTCGCAGGTACTGTCATACTGCAGGAGAACGGCTTGAGATGATTAAACCCCTGGTGCCACCACTGTCGCAGGTACTGTCATACTGCAGGAGAACGGCTTGAGATGGTTAAACCCCTGGTGCCGCCACCACTGTCGCAGGTACTGTCATACTGCAGGAGAACGGCTTGAGATGATTAAACCTCTGGTGCCACCACCACTGTCGCAGGTACTGTCATACTGCAGGAGAACGGCTTGAGATGGTTAAACCCCTGGTGCCACCACCACTGTCGCAGGTACTGTCATACTGCAGGAGAACGGCTTGAGATGATTAAACCCCTGGTGCCACCACTGTCGCAGGTACTGTCATACTGCAGGAGAACGGCTTGAGATGGTTAAACCCCTGGTGCCACCACCACTGTCGCAGGTACTGTCATACTGCAGGAGAACGGCTTGAGATGGTTAAACCCCTGGTGCCACCACTGTCACAGGTACTGTCATACTGCAGGAGAACGGCTTGAGATGGTTTAACCCCTGGTGCTGCCACTGTCGCAGGTACTGTCATACTGCAGGAGAACGGCTTGAGATGATTAAACCCCTGGTGCCACCACCACTGTCGCAGGTACTGTCACACTGCAGGAGAACGGCTTGAGATGGTTAAACCCCTGGTGCCACCACTGTCGCAGGTACTGTCACACTGCAGGAGAACGGCTTGAGATGATTAAACCCCTGGTGCCGCCACCACTGTCGCAGGTACTGTCATACTGCAGGAGAACGGCTTGAGATGGTTAAACCCCTGGTGCCACCACTGTCGCAGGTACTGTCATACTGCAGGAGAACGGCTTGAGATGATTAAACCCCTGGTGCCGCCACCACTGTCGCAGGTACTGTCATACTGCAGGAGAACGGCTTGAGATGGTTAAACCCCTGGTGCCGCCACCACTGTCGCAGGTACTGTCATACTGCAGGAGAACGGCTTGAGATGGTTAAACCCCTGGTGCCACCACCACTGTCGCAGGTACTGTCACACTGCAGGAGAACGGCTTGAGATGATTAAACCCCTGGTGCCGCCACCACTGTCGCAGGTACTGTCATACTGCAGGAGAACGGCTTGAGATGGTTAAACCCCTGGTGCCGCCACCACTGTCGCAGGTACTGTCACACTGCAGGAGAACGGCTTGAGATGATTAAACCCCTGGTGCCACCACCACTGTCGCAGGTACTGTCACACTGCAGGAGAACGGCTTGAGATGATTAAACCCCTGGTGCCACCACTGTCGCAGGTACTGTCATACTGCAGGAGAACGGCTTGAGATGGTTAAACCCCTGGTGCCACCACCACTGTCGCAGGTACTGTCATACTGCAGGAGAACGGCTTGAGATGGTTAAACCCCTGGTGCCACCACCACTGTCGCAGGTACTGTCATACTGCAGGAGAACGGCTTGAGATGATTAAACCCCTGGTGCCGCCACCACTGTCGCAGGTACTGTCACACTGCAGGAGAACGGCTTGAGATGGTTAAACCCCTGGTGCCGCCACTGTCGCAGGTACTGTCATACTGCAGGAGAACGGCTTGAGATGGTTAAACCCCTGGTGCCGCCACCACTGTCGCAGGTACTGTCACACTGCAGGAGAACGGCTTGAGATGATTAAACCCCTGGTGCCGCCACCACTGTCGCAGGTACTGTCATATTGCAGGAGAACGGCTTGAGATGGTTAAACCCCTGGTGCCACCACTGTCGCAGGTACTGTCATACTGCAGGAGAACGGCTTGAGATGGTTAAACCTCTGGCGCCACCACTGTCGCAGGTACTGTCATACTGCAGGAGAACGGCTTGAGATGGTTAAACCCCTGGTGCCACCACCACTGTCGCAGGTACTGTCACACTGCAGGAGAACGGCTTGAGATGGTTAAACCCCTGGTGCCGCCACCACTGTCGCAGGTACTGTCATACTGCAGGAGAACGGCTTGAGATGATTAAACCCCTGGTGCCGCCACCACTGTCGCAGGTACTGTCATACTGCAGGAGAACGGCTTGAGATGGTTAAACCCCTGGTGCCACCACCACTGTCGCAGGTACTGTCACACTGCAGGAGAACGGCTTGAGATGGTTAAACCCCTGGTGCCACCACTGTCGCAGGTACTGTCATACTGCAGGAGAACGGCTTGAGATGGTTAAACCCCTGGTGCCACCACCACTGTCGCAGGTACTGTCATACTGCAGGAGAACGGCTTGAGATGATTAAACCCCTGGTGCCACCACTGTCGCAGGTACTGTCATACTGCAGGAGAACGGCTTGAGATGGTTAAACCCCTGGTGCCACCACCACTGTCGCAGGTACTGTCATACTGCAGGAGAACGGCTTGAGATGGTTAAACCCCTGGTGCCACCACTGTCGCAGGTACTGTCACATTGCAGGAGAACGGCTTGAGATGATTAAACCCCTGGTGCCACCACCACTGTCGCAGGTACTGTCACACTGCAGGAGAACGGCTTGAGATGATTAAACCCCTGGTGCCACCACCACTGTCGCAGGTACTGTCACACTGCAGGAGAACGGCTTGAGATGGTTAAACCCCTGGTGCCACCACTGTCGCAGGTACTGTCATACTGCAGGAGAACGGCTTGAGATGATTAAACCCCTGGTGCCGCCACTGTCGCAGGTACTGTCATACTGCAGGAGAACGGCTTGAGATGATTAAACCCCTGGTGCCACCACTGTCGCAGGTACTGTCATACTGCAGGAGAACGGCTTGAGATGGTTAAACCCCTGGTGCCACCACCACTGTCGCAGGTACTGTCATACTGCAGGAGAACGGCTTGAGATGGTTAAACCCCTGGTGCCACCACTGTCGCAGGTACTGTCATACTGCAGGAGAACGGCTTGAGATGGTTAAACCCCTGGTGCCACCACCATTGTCGCAGGTACTGTCATACTGCAGGAGAACGGCTTGAGATGGTTAAACCCCTGGTGCCACCACTGTCGCAGGTACTGTCATACTGCAGGAGAACGGCTTGAGATGATTAAACCCCTGGTGCCACCACTGTCGCAGGTACTGTCATACTGCAGGAGAACGGCTTGAGATGGTTAAACCCCTGGTGCCGCCACCACTGTCGCAGGTACTGTCATACTGCAGGAGAACGGCTTGAGATGATTAAACCCCTGGTGCCGCCACCACTGTCGCAGGTACTGTCACACTGCAGGAGAACGGCTTGAGATGGTTAAACCCCTGGTGCCACCACCACTGTCGCAGGTACTGTCATACTGCAGGAGAACGGCTTGAGATGGTTAAACCCCTGGTGCCACCACCACTGTCGCAGGTACTGTCATACTGCAGGAGAACGGCTTGAGATGATTAAACCCCTGGTGCCACCACTGTCGCAGGTACTGTCATACTGCAGGAGAACGGCTTGAGATGGTTAAACCCCTGGTGCCACCACTGTCACAGGTACTGTCATACTGCAGGAGAACGGCTTGAGATGGTTAAACCCCTGGTGCTGACACTGTCGCAGGTACTGTCATACTGCAGGAGAACGGCTTGAGATGATTAAACCCCTGGTGCCACCACCACTGTCGCAGGTACTGTCACACTGCAGGAGAACGGCTTGAGATGGTTAAACCCCTGGTGCCACCACTGTCGCAGGTACTGTCACACTGCAGGAGAACGGCTTGAGATGATTAAACCCCTGGTGCCGCCACCACTGTCACAGGTACTGTCATACTGCAGGAGAACGGCTTGAGATGGTTAAACCCCTGGTGCCACCACTGTCGCAGGTACTGTCATACTGCAGGAGAACGGCTTGAGATGATTAAACCCCTGGTGCCGCCACCACTGTCGCAGGTACTGTCATACTGCAGGAGAACGGCTTGAGATGGTTAAACCCCTGGTGCCGCCAGCACTGTCGCAGGTACTGTCATACTGCAGGAGAACGGCTTGAGATGGTTAAACCCCTGGTGCCACCACCACTGTCGCAGGTACTGTCACACTGCAGGAGAACGGCTTGAGATGATTAAACCCCTGGTGCCGCCACCACTGTCGCAGGTACTGTCATACTGCAGGAGAACGGCTTGAGATGGTAAAACCCCTGGTGCCGCCACCACTGTCGCAGGTACTGTCACACTGCAGGAGAACGGCTTGAGATGATTAAACCCCTGGTGCCACCACCACTGTCGCAGGTACTGTCACACTGCAGGAGAACGGCTTGAGATGGTTAAACCCCTGGTGCCGCCACCACTGTCGCAGGTACTGTCACACGGCAGGAGAACGGCTTGAGATGGTTAAACCCCTGGTGCCACCACCGTCGCAGGTACTGTCACACTGCAGGAGAACGGCTTGAGATGGTTAAACCCCTGGTGCCACCACCACTGTCGCAGGTACTGTCATACTGCAGGAGAACGGCTTGAGATGGTTAAACCCCTGGTGCCACCACCACTGTCGCAGGTACTGTCATACTGCAGGAGAACGGCTTGAGATGGTTAAACCCCTGGTGCCACCACCACTGTCGCAGGTACTGTCATACTGCAGGAGAACGGCTTGAGATGGTTAAACCCCTGGTGCCGCCACCACTGTCGCAGGTACTGTCATACTGCAGGAGAACGGCTTGAGATGGTTAAACCCCTGGTGCCGCCACTGTCGCAGGTACTGTCATACTGCAGGAGAACGGCTTGAGATGGTTAAACCCCTGGTGCCGCCACCACTGTCGCAGGTACTGTCATACTGCAGGAGAACGGCTTGAGATGATTAAACCCCTGGTGCCGCCACCACTGTCGCAGGTACTGTCACACTGCAGGAGAACGGCTTGAGATGGTTAAACCCCTGGTGCCGCCACTGTCGCAGGTACTGTCATACTGCAGGAGAACGGCTTGAGATGGTTAAACCCCTGGTGCCGCCACCACTGTTGCAGGTACTGTCACACTGCAGGAGAACGGCTTGAGATGATTAAACCCCTGGTGCCGCCACCACTGTCGCAGGTACTGTCATACTGCAGGAGAACGGCTTGAGATGGTTAAACCCCTGGTGCCACCACTGTCGCAGGTACTGTCATACTGCAGGAGAACGGCTTGAGATGGTTAAACCCCTGGTGCCACCACTGTCGCAGGTACTGTCATACTGCAGGAGAACGGCTTGAGATGGTTAAACCCCTGGTGCCACCACCACTGTCGCAGGTACTGTCACACTGCAGGAGAACGGCTTGAGATGGTTAAACCCCTGGTGCCACCACTGTCGCAGGTACTGTCACACTGCAGGAGAACGGCTTGAGATGATTAAACCCCTGGTGCCGCCACCACTGTCGCAGGTACTGTCATACTGCAGGAGAACGGCTTGAGATGGTTAAACCCCTGGTGCCGCCACCACTGTCGCAGGTACTGTCACACTGCAGGAGAACGGCTTGAGATGGTTAAACCCCTGGTGCCACCACCACTGTCGCAGGTACTGTCATACTGCAGGAGAACGGCTTGAGATGGTTAAACCCCTGGTGCCACCACCACTGTCGCAGGTACTGTCATACTGCAGGAGAACGGCTTGAGATGATTAAACCCCTGGTGCCACCACTGTCGCAGGTACTGTCATACTGCAGGAGAACGGCTTGAGATGGTTAAACCCCTGGTGCCACCACTGTCACAGGTACTGTCATACTGCAGGAGAACGGCTTGAGATGGTTAAACCCCTGGTGCTGACACTGTCGCAGGTACTGTCATACTGCAGGAGAACGGCTTGAGATGATTAAACCCCTGGTGCCACCACCACTGTCGCAGGTACTGTCACACTGCAGGAGAACGGCTTGAGATGGTTAAACCCCTGGTGCCACCACTGTCGCAGGTACTGTCACACTGCAGGAGAACGGCTTGAGATGATTAAACCCCTGGTGCCGCCACCACTGTCACAGGTACTGTCATACTGCAGGAGAACGGCTTGAGATGGTAAAACCCCTGGTGCCACCACTGTCGCAGGTACTGTCATACTGCAGGAGAACGGCTTGAGATGATTAAACCCCTGGTGCCGCCACCACTGTCGCAGGTACTGTCATACTGCAGGAGAACGGCTTGAGATGGTTAAACCCCTGGTGCCGCCAGCACTGTCGCAGGTACTGTCATACTGCAGGAGAACGGCTTGAGATGGTTAAACCCCTGGTGCCACCACCACTGTCGCAGGTACTGTCACACTGCAGGAGAACGGCTTGAGATGATTAAACCCCTGGTGCCGCCACCACTGTCGCAGGTACTGTCATACTGCAGGAGAACGGCTTGAGATGGTAAAACCCCTGGTGCCGCCACCACTGTCGCAGGTACTGTCACACTGCAGGAGAACGGCTTGAGATGATTAAACCCCTGGTGCCACCACCACTGTCGCAGGTACTGTCACACTGCAGGAGAACGGCTTGAGATGGTTAAACCCCTGGTGCCGCCACCACTGTCGCAGGTACTGTCACACGGCAGGAGAACGGCTTGAGATGGTTAAACCCCTGGTGCCACCACCACTGTCGCAGGTACTGTCATACTGCAGGAGAACGGCTTGAGATGGTTAAACCCCTGGTGCCACCACCACTGTCGCAGGTACTGTCACACTGCAGGAGAACGGCTTGAGATGGTTAAACCCCTGGTGCCACCACCGTCGCAGGTACTGTCATACTGCAGGAGAACGGCTTGAGATGGTTAAACCCCTGGTGCCACCACCACTGTCGCAGGTACTGTCATACTGCAGGAGAACGGCTTGAGATGGTTAAACCCCTGGTGCCACCACCACTGTCGCAGGTACTGTCATACTGCAGGAGAACGGCTTGAGATGGTTAAACCCCTGGTGCCACCACCACTGTCGCAGGTACTGTCATACTGCAGGAGAACGGCTTGAGATGGTTAAACCCCTGGTGCCGCCACCACTGTCGCAGGTACTGTCATACTGCAGGAGAACGGCTTGAGATGGTTAAACCCCTGGTGCCGCCACTGTCGCAGGTACTGTCATACTGCAGGAGAACGGCTTGAGATGGTTAAACCCCTGGTGCCGCCACCACTGTCGCAGGTACTGTCATACTGCAGGAGAACGGCTTGAGATGATTAAACCCCTGGTGCCGCCACCACTGTCGCAGGTACTGTCACACTGCAGGAGAACGGCTTGAGATGGTTAAACCCCTGGTGCCGCCACTGTCGCAGGTACTGTCATACTGCAGGAGAACGGCTTGAGATGGTTAAACCCCTGGTGCCGCCACCACTGTTGCAGGTACTGTCACACTGCAGGAGAACGGCTTGAGATGATTAAACCCCTGGTGCCGCCACCACTGTCGCAGGTACTGTCATACTGCAGGAGAACGGCTTGAGATGGTTAAACCCCTGGTGCCACCACTGTCGCAGGTACTGTCATACTGCAGGAGAACGGCTTGAGATGGTTAAACCCCTGGTGCCACCACTGTCGCAGGTACTGTCATACTGCAGGAGAACGGCTTGAGATGGTTAAACCCCTGGTGCCACCACCACTGTCGCAGGTACTGTCACACTGCAGGAGAACGGCTTGAGATGGTTAAACCCCTGGTGCCACCACTGTCGCAGGTACTGTCACACTGCAGGAGAACGGCTTGAGATGATTAAACCCCTGGTGCCGCCACCACTGTCGCAGGTACTGTCATACTGCAGGAGAACGGCTTGAGATGGTTAAACCCCTGGTGCCGCCACCACTGTCGCAGGTACTGTCACACTGCAGGAGAACGGCTTGAGATGGTTAAACCCCTGGTGCCACCACCACTGTCGCAGGTACTGTCATACTGCAGGAGAACGGCTTGAGATGGTTAAACCCCTGGTGCCACCACCACTGTCGCAGGTACTGTCATACTGCAGGAGAACGGCTTGAGATGATTAAACCCCTGGTGCCACCACTGTCGCAGGTACTGTCATACTGCAGGAGAACGGCTTGAGATGGTTAAACCCCTGGTGCCACCACTGTCACAGGTACTGTCATACTGCAGGAGAACGGCTTGAGATGGTTAAACCCCTGGTGCTGACACTGTCGCAGGTACTGTCATACTGCAGGAGAACGGCTTGAGATGATTAAACCCCTGGTGCCACCACCACTGTCGCAGGTACTGTCACACTGCAGGAGAACGGCTTGAGATGGTTAAACCCCTGGTGCCACCACTGTCGCAGGTACTGTCACACTGCAGGAGAACGGCTTGAGATGATTAAACCCCTGGTGCCGCCACCACTGTCACAGGTACTGTCATACTGCAGGAGAACGGCTTGAGATGGTTAAACCCCTGGTGCCACCACTGTCGCAGGTACTGTCATACTGCAGGAGAACGGCTTGAGATGATTAAACCCCTGGTGCCGCCACCACTGTCGCAGGTACTGTCATACTGCAGGAGAACGGCTTGAGATGGTTAAACCCCTGGTGCCGCCAGCACTGTCGCAGGTACTGTCATACTGCAGGAGAACGGCTTGAGATGGTTAAACCCCTGGTGCCACCACCACTGTCGCAGGTACTGTCACACTGCAGGAGAACGGCTTGAGATGATTAAACCCCTGGTGCCGCCACCACTGTCGCAGGTACTGTCATACTGCAGGAGAACGGCTTGAGATGGTAAAACCCCTGGTGCCGCCACCACTGTCGCAGGTACTGTCACACTGCAGGAGAACGGCTTGAGATGATTAAACCCCTGGTGCCACCACCACTGTCGCAGGTACTGTCACACTGCAGGAGAACGGCTTGAGATGGTTAAACCCCTGGTGCCGCCACCACTGTCGCAGGTACTGTCACACGGCAGGAGAACGGCTTGAGATGGTTAAACCCCTGGTGCCACCACCACTGTCGCAGGTACTGTCATACTGCAGGAGAACGGCTTGAGATGGTTAAACCCCTGGTGCCACCACCACTGTCGCAGGTACTGTCACACTGCAGGAGAACGGCTTGAGATGGTTAAACCCCTGGTGCCACCACCGTCGCAGGTACTGTCATACTGCAGGAGAACGGCTTGAGATGGTTAAACCCCTGGTGCCACCACCACTGTCGCAGGTACTGTCATACTGCAGGAGAACGGCTTGAGATGGTTAAACCCCTGGTGCCACCACCACTGTCGCAGGTACTGTCATACTGCAGGAGAACGGCTTGAGATGGTTAAACCCCTGGTGCCACCACCACTGTCGCAGGTACTGTCATACTGCAGGAGAACGGCTTGAGATGGTTAAACCCCTGGTGCCGCCACCACTGTCGCAGGTACTGTCATACTGCAGGAGAACGGCTTGAGATGGTTAAACCCCTGGTGCCGCCACTGTCGCAGGTACTGTCATACTGCAGGAGAACGGCTTGAGATGGTTAAACCCCTGGTGCCGCCACCACTGTCGCAGGTACTGTCATACTGCAGGAGAACGGCTTGAGATGATTAAACCCCTGGTGCCGCCACCACTGTCGCAGGTACTGTCACACTGCAGGAGAACGGCTTGAGATGGTTAAACCCCTGGTGCCGCCACTGTCGCAGGTACTGTCATACTGCAGGAGAACGGCTTGAGATGGTTAAACCCCTGGTGCCGCCACCACTGTTGCAGGTACTGTCACACTGCAGGAGAACGGCTTGAGATGATTAAACCCCTGGTGCCGCCACCACTGTCGCAGGTACTGTCATACTGCAGGAGAACGGCTTGAGATGGTTAAACCCCTGGTGCCACCACTGTCGCAGGTACTGTCATACTGCAGGAGAACGGCTTGAGATGGTTAAACCCCTGGTGCCACCACTGTCGCAGGTACTGTCATACTGCAGGAGAACGGCTTGAGATGGTTAAACCCCTGGTGCCACCACCACTGTCGCAGGTACTGTCACACTGCAGGAGAACGGCTTGAGATGGTTAAACCCCTGGTGCCACCACTGTCGCAGGTACTGTCACACTGCAGGAGAACGGCTTGAGATGATTAAACCCCTGGTGCCGCCACCACTGTCGCAGGTACTGTCATACTGCAGGAGAACGGCTTGAGATGGTTAAACCCCTGGTGCCGCCACCACTGTCGCAGGTACTGTCATACTGCAGGAGAACGGCTTGAGATGATTAAACCCCTGGTGCCGCCACCACTGTCGCAGGTACTGTCATACTGTAGGAGAACGGCTTGAGATGCTTAAACCCCTGGTGCCACCACCACTGTCGCAGGTACTGTCACACTGCAGAAGAACGGCTTGAGATGGTTAAACCCCTGGTGCCACCACTGTCGCAGGTACTGTCATACTGCAGGAGAACGGCTTGAGATGGTTAAACCCCTGGTGCCACCACCACTGTCGCAGGTACTGTCATACTGCAGGAGAACGGCTTGAGATGATTAAACCCCTGGTGCCACCACTGTCGCAGGTACTGTCATACTGCAGGAGAACGGCTTGAGATGGTTAAACCCCTGGTGCCACCACTGTCGCAGGTACTGTCATACTGCAGGAGAACGGCATGAGATGGTTAAACCCCTGGTGCCACCACTGTCGCAGGTAGTGTCATACTACAGGAGAACGGCTTGAGATGATTAAACTCCTGGTGCCACCACCACTGTCGCAGGTAGTTTCATACTGCAGGAGAACGGCTTGAGATGGTTAAAGCCCTGGTGCCACCACTGTCGCAGGTACTGTCATATTGCAGGAGAACGGCTTGAGATGATTAAACCCCTGGTGCCACCACCACTGTCGCAGGTACTGTCACACTGCAGGAGAACGGCTTGAGATGATTAAACCCCTGGTGCCACCACCACTGTCGCAGGTACTGTCACACTGCAGGAGAACGGCTTGAGATGGTTAAACCCCTGGTGCCACCACTGTCGCAGGTACTGTCATACTGCAGGAGAACGGCTTGAGATGATTAAACCCCTGGTGCCGCCACTGTCGCAGGTACTGTCATACTGCAGGAGAACGGCTCGAGATGGTTAAACCCCTGGTGCCGCCACTGTCGCAGGTACTGTCATACTGCAGGAGAACGGCTTGAGATGGTTAAACCCCTGGTGCCACCACCACTGTCGCAGGTACTGTCATACTGCAGGAGAACGGCTTGAGATGGTTAAACCCCTGGTGCCACCACTGTCGCAGGTACTGTCATACTGCAGGAGAACGGCTTGAGATGGTTAAACCCCTGGTGCCACCACCATTGTCGCAGGTACTGTCATACTGCAGGAGAACGGCTTGAGATGGTTAAACCCCTGGTGCCACCACTGTCGCAGGTACTGTCATACTGCAGGAGAACGGCTTGAGATGATTAAACCCCTGGTGCCACCACTGTCGCAGGTACTGTCATACTGCAGGAGAACGGCTTGAGATGGTTAAACCCCTGGTGCCGCCACCACTGTCGCAGGTACTGTCATACTGCAGGAGAACGGCTTGAGATGATTAAACCCCTGGTGCCGCCACCACTGTCGCAGGTACTGTCACACTGCAGGAGAACGGCTTGAGATGGTTAAACCCCTGGTGCCACCACCACTGTCGCAGGTACTGTCATACTGCAGGAGAACGGCTTGAGATGATTAAACCCCTGGTGCCACCACCACTGTCGCAGGTACTGTCACACTGCAGGAGAACGGCTTGAGATGATTAAACCCCTGGTGCCACCACCACTGTCGCAGGTACTGTCATACTGCAGGAGAACGGCTTGAGATGGTTAAACCCCTGGTGCCACCACCACTGTCGCAGGTACTGTCATACTGCAGGAGAACGGCTTGAGATGGTTAAACCCCTGGTGCCACCACCACTGTCGCAGGTACTGTCATACTGCAGGAGAACGGCTTGAGATGGTTAAACCCCTGGTGCCGCCACCACTGTCGCAGGTACTGTCATACTGCAGGAGAACGGCTTGAGATGATTAAACCCCTGGTGCCACCACCACTGTCGCAGGTACTGTCACACTGCAGGAGAACGGCTTGAGATGGTTAAACCCCTGGTGCCGCCACCACTGTCGCAGGTACTGTCATACTGCAGGAGAACGGCTTGAGATGATTAAACCCCTGGTGCCACCACCACTGTCGCAGGTACTGTCATACTGCAGGAGAACGGCTTGAGATGGTTAAACCCCTGGTGCCACCACTGTCGCAGGTACTGTCATACTGCAGGAGAACGGCTTGAGATGGTTAAACCCCTGGTGCCACCACTGTCGCAGGTGCTGTCACACTGCAGGAGAACGGTTTGAGATGATTAAACCCCTGGTGCCACCACCACTGTCGCAGGTACTGTCACACTGCAGGAGAACGGCTTGAGATGATTAAACTCCTGGTGCCACCACTGTCGCAGGTACTGTCATACTGCAGGAGAACGGCTTGAGATGGTTAAACCCCTGGTGCCACCACCACTGTCGCAGGTACTGTCATACTGCAGGAGAACGGCTTGAGATGGTTAAACCCCTGGTGCCACCACTGTCGCAGGTACTGTCATACTGCAGGAGAACGGCTTGAGATGATTAAACCCCTGGTGCCACCACCACTGTCGCAGGTACTGTCACACTGCAGGAGAACGGCTTGAGATGGTTAAACCCCTGGTGCCGCCACCACTGTCGCAGGTACTGTCATACTGCAGGAGAACGGCTTGAGATGATTAAACCCCTGGTGCCACCACCACTGTCGCAGGTACTGTCATACTGCAGGAGAACGGCTTGAGATGGTTAAACCCCTGGTGCCACCACCACTGTCGCAGGTACTGTCATACTGCAGGAGAACGGCTTGAGATGATTAAACCCCTGGTGCCGCCACCACTGTCGCAGGTACTGTCATACTGCAGGAGAACGGCTTGAGATGGTTAAACCCCTGGTGCCACCACTGTCGCAGGTACTGTCACACTGCAGGAGAACGGCTTGAGATGATTAAACCCCTGGTGCCACCACCACTGTCGCAGGTACTGTCATACTGCAGGAGAACGGCTTGAGATGGTTAAACCCCTGGTGCCACCACCACTGTCGCAGGTACTGTCACACTGCAGGAGAACGGCTTGAGATGGTTAAACCCCTGGTGCCGCCACCACTGTCGCAGGTACTGTCACACTGCAGGAGAACGGCTTGAGATGATTAAACCCCTGGTGCCGCCACTGTCGCAGGTACTGTCATACTGCAGGAGAACGGCTTGAGATGATTAAACCCCTGGTGCCACCACTGTCGCAGGTACTGTCATACTGCAGGAGAACGGCTTGAGATGGTTAAACCCCTGGTGCCACCACCACTGTCGCAGGTACTGTCATACTGCAGGAGAACGGCTTGAGATGGTTAAACCCCTGGTGCCACCACCACTGTCGCAGGTACTGTCATACTGCAGGAGAACGGCTTGAGATGATTAAACCCCTGGTGCCGCCACCACTGTCGCAGGTACTGTCATACTGCAGGAGAACGGCTTGAGATGATTAAACCCCTGGTGCCGCCACTGTCGCAGGTACTGTCATACTGCAGGAGAACGGCTTGAGATGATTAAACCCCTGGCGCCACCACTGTCGCAGGTACTGTCACACTGCAGGAGAACGGCTTGAGATGGTTAAACCCCTGGTGCCACCACCACTGTCGCAGGTACTGTCATACTGCAGGAGAACGGCTTGAGATGATTAAACCCCTGGTGCCACCACTGTCGCAGGTACTGTCACACTGCAGGAGAACGGCTTGAGATGATTAAACCCCTGGTGCCACCACTGTCGCAGGTACTGTCATACTGCAGGAGAACGGCTTGAGATGGTTAAACCCCTGGTGCCACCACCACTGTCGCAGGTGCTGTCATACTGCAGGAGAACGGCTTGAGATGATTAAACCCCTGGTGCCGCCACTGTCGCAGGTACTGTCACACTGCAGGAGAACGGCTTGAGATGATTAAACCCCTTGTGCCACCACCACTGTCGCAGGTACTGTCATACTGCAGGAGAACGGCTTGAGATGGTTAAACCCCTGGTGCCACCACCACTGTCGCAGGTACTGTCATACTGCAGGAGAACGGCTTGAGATGATTAAACCCCTGGTGCCACCACCACTGTTGCAGGTACTGTCATACTGCAGGAGAACGGCTTGAGATGGTTAAACCCCTGGTGCCGCCACCACTGTCGCAGGTACTGTCACACTGCAGGAGAACAGCTTGAGATGGTTAAACCCCTGGTGCCGCCACCACTGTCGCAGGTACTGTCATACTGCAGGAGAACGGCTTGAGATGGTTAAACCCCTGGTGCCGCCACCACTGTCGCAGGTACTGTCATACTGCAGGAGAACGGCTTGAGATGATTAAACCCCTGGTGCCACCACCACTGTCGCAGGTACTGTCACACTGCAGGAGAACGGCTTGAGATGGTTAAACCCCTGGTGCCGCCACCACTGTCGCAGGTACTGTCATACTGCAGGAGAACGGCTTGAGATGATTAAACCCCTGGTGCCACCACCACTGTCGCAGGTACTGTCATACTGCAGGAGAACGGCTTGAGATGGTTAAACCCCTGGTGCCACCACTGTCGCAGGTACTGTCATACTGCAGGAGAACGGCTTGAGATGGTTAAACCCCTGGTGCCACCACTGTCGCAGGTACTGTCACACTGCAGGAGAACGGTTTGAGATGATTAAACCCCTGGTGCCACCACCACTGTCGCAGGTACTGTCACACTGCAGGAGAACGGCTTGAGATGATTAAACCCCTGGTGCCACCACTGTCGCAGGTACTGTCATACTGCAGGAGAACGGCTTGAGATGGTTAAACCCCTGGTGCCACCACCACTGTCGCAGGTACTGTCATACTGCAGGAGAACGGCTTGAGATGGTTAAACCCCTGGTACCACCACCACTGTCGCAGGTACTGTCATACTGCAGGAGAACGGCTTGAGATGGTTAAACCCCTGGTGCCACCACTGTCGCAGGTACTGTCACACTGCAGGAGAACGGTTTGAGATGATTAAACCCCTGGTGCCACCACCACTGTCGCAGGTACTGTCATACTGCAGGAGAACGGCTTGAGATGATTAAACCCCTGGTGCCACCACCACTGTCGCAGGTACTGTCATACTGCAGGAGAACGGCTTGAGATGGTTAAACCCCTGGTGCCACCACCAGTGTCGCAGGTACTGTCACACTGCAGGAGAACGGCTTGAGATGGTTAAACCCCTGGTGCCGCCACCACTGTCGCAGGTACTGTCACACTGCAGGAGAACGGCTTGAGATGATTAAACCCCTGGTGCCACCACCACTGTCGCAGGTACTGTCACACTGCAGGAGAACGGCTTGAGATGGTTAAACCCCTGGTGCCACCACTGTCGCAGGTACTGTCATACTGCAGGAGAACGGCTTGAGATGATTAAACCCCTGGTGCCACCACTGTCGCAGGTACTGTCACACTGCAGGAGAACGGCTTGAGATGATTAAACCCCTGGTGCCACCACTGTCGCAGGTACTGTCATACTGCAGGAGAACGGCTTGAGATGATTAAACCCCTGGTGCCACCACTGTCGCAGGTACTGTCATACTGCAGGAGAACGGCTTGAGATGATTAAACCCCTGGTGTCACCACTGTCGCAGGTACTGTCATACTGCAGGAGAACGGCTTGAGATGGTTAAACCCCTGGTGCCACCACCACTGTCGCAGGTACTGTCATACTGCAGGAGAACGGCTTGAGATGGTTAAACCCCTGGTGCCACCACCACTGTCGCAGGTACTGTCACACTGCAGGAGAACGGCTTGAGATGATTAAACCCCTGGTGCCACCACTGTCGCAGGTACTGTCATACTGCAGGAGAACGGCTTGAGATGATTAAACCCCTGGTGCCACCACCACTGTCGCAGGTACTGTCACACTGCAGGAGAACGGCTTGAGATGGTTAAACCCCTGGTGCCACCACCAGTGTCGCAGGTACTGTCATACTGCAGGAGAACGGCTTGAGATGGTTAAACCCCTGGTGCCACCACCACTGTCGCAGGTACTGTCATACTGCAGGAGAACGGCTTGAGATGGTTAAACCCCTGGTGCCACCACCACTGTCGCAGGTACTGTCATACTGCAGGAGAACGGCTTGAGATGATTAAACCCCTGGTGCCACCACTGTCGCAGGTACTGTCATACTGCAGGAGAACGGCTTGAGATGATTAAACCCCTGGTGCCGCCACTGTCGCAGGTACTGTCATACTGCAGGAGAACGGCTTGAGATGATTAAACCCCTGGTGCCGCCACTGTCGCAGGTACTGTCACACTGCAGGAGAACGGCTTGAGATGATTAAACCCCTGGTGCCACCACTGTCGCAGGTACTGTCACACTGCAGGAGAACGGCTTGAGATGGTTAAACCCCTGGTGCCACCACCACTGTCGCAGGTACTGTCATACTGCAGGAGAACGGCTTGAGATGATTAAACCCCTGGTGCCACCACTGTCGCAGGTACTGTCACACTGCAGGAGAACGGCTTGAGATGATTAAACCCCTGGTGCCACCACTGTCGCAGGTACTGTCATACTGCAGGAGAACGGCTTGAGATGGTTAAACCCCTGGTGCCACCACCACTGTCGCAGGTACTGTCATACTGCAGGAGAACGGCTTGAGATGATTAAACCCCTGGTGCCGCCACTGTCGCAGGTACTGTCACACTGCAGGAGAACGGCTTGAGATGATTAAACCCCTGGTGCCACCACCACTGTCGCAGGTACTGTCACACTGCAGGAGAACGGCTTGAGATGGTTAAACCCCTGGTGCCACCACCACTGTCGCAGGTACTGTCACACTGCAGGAGAACGGCTTGAGATGGTTAAACCCCTGGTGCCGCCACCACTGTCGCAGGTACTGTCATACTGCAGGAGAACGGCTTGAGATGGTTAAACCCCTGGTGCCGCCACCACTGTCGCAGGTACTGTCACACTGCAGGAGAACGGCTTGAGATGGTTAAACCCCTGGTGCCGCCACCACTGTCGCAGGTACTGTCACACTGCAGGAGAACGGCTTGAGATGGTTTAACCCCTGGTGCCGCCACTGTCGCAGGTACTGTCATACTGCAGGAGAACGGCTTGAGATGGTTAAACCCCTGGTGCCACCACCACTGTCGCAGGTACTGCCATACTGCAGGAGAACGGCTTGAGATGATTAAACCCCTGGTGCCGCCACTGTCGCAGGTACTGTCATACTGCAGGAGAACGGCTTGAGATGATTCCAGAACATCAGGTGGCAGAAGTTGGAATTGCACAACTTGTTAAAACAGGTCCAAACTGTGGCCAGTGGCCACATCTGGCCCTCAAGCCCTGACAATCCATAAATGACCACTGTACTCAGTATTGACTCCCTCCACCACCGGCGTACCGTGGCTGCAGTGTGTCCCATCTACAAGATGCACTGCAGCAACTCGCCAAGGCTTCTTCGGCAGCACCTCCCAAACCCACAACCTCTACCACCTGGAAGGACAAGGGCAGCAGGCACATGGGAACACCACCACCTCCAAGTTCCCCTCCAAATTACACACCGTCCTGAATTGGAAATATATCGGCCGTTCCTTCATCGTCGCTGGGTCAAAATCCTGGATCTCCCTCCCTATCAGCACTGTGGGAGTACCTTCACCTGCAGTGGTTCAAGGCGGCGGCTCACCACTATCTTTTCAAGGGCAACTAGGGATGGGCAATAAAAGCTGGCCTTGCCAGCAACGCCCACATCCCGAGAATTATTTTTTTCAATGAATGAATCGCTGAAACTTACCTTATTGGACTTCAACTCGCAGTCTTTGGGCTGTTAGTCCAGTAACATACCCACTTCACCACCTCACCCTTGTATCCACTACTGAGGGAACAGCGCTAAGAACAGCCCTTTCCAAACTCCCAGGCCCATGAGATTCAAACAGGAGAATGATACAGTGAAGTTGGCTTGGCTTTGCATGCTTAGGATTGCCAGGAATTGGGCGGCTGCATGTGGTCCACTGGTCGTAGTTGGGACACTCCTCTTTCAACAAGGTGTGCTTTCCCAGTTTCACAGTCAGGCCTACACGTGACTCCAATCCTACACTACGCGACCGTGATGTCCTCTGAAGTGGTCTGATAAGCTGCTCGGTTCAGGGCAACCAGGGATAGGCAATATATGTGGTCTCGCCCCTCCCAAGGGAAAAATGGTAATAAAAATACAATCAGAACAAGATCATTTTAGCCCTGAGGAAAGATCGGATAGGCTGGGGTTGTTTTCTTTGGAACAGAGGAGGCTGAGGGGAGACTTAAATGAGATATATAAAGTTATGAGGGGCTGAGATAGAGTGGATAGGAACGGCCTATTTCCATTAGCAGAGAGGTCAATAACCAGGGGGCATAGATTTAAAGTACCTGTAATTGGTGGAAGGATTAGAGGGGAGTTCAGCAGAACCTTTTTCACCCAGAGGGTGGTGGGGGTCTGCAACTCTCTGCCTGAAAGGGTGGTAGAAGCAGAAACCCTCGTCACATTTAAAAAGTCCTTGGATATGCACTTGAAGTGTCGTAACCTACAAGGCTGAACTAATATCCTGCTGGATTTTCACCTTTATGGACAGGGGAATTGCAGTGGACATCACTGGCAAAACAAAGAGGGGCCAAGCACTTTGCTGGGAGTGTCCTATAGGCCCCCAAACAGTCAGGGGGAGATAGAAGAACAGATATGTAGGCAAATCTCAGAGAAGTGTAGAAATAATAGGGTAATAATAGTAGGGGATTTCAACTTCCCCAATATTAACTGAGATAGTCAGAGTGTGAAAGGCTTAGAAGGTGCGGAATTCTTAAAGTGCATCCAGGAGAGCTTTTTGAGCCAGCATATAGAAAGTCCTACAAGAGAGTGGGCGGTACTGGACCTAATTCTAGGGAATGTAGCCGGGCAAGTGGTAGACGTGTCAGTAGGAGAGCATTTTGGTGACAGTGACCATAATTCGGTGAGATTTAAGGTAGTCATGGAAAAGGACGAAGATGGACCGGAAATAAAGGGGTCGATTTTCGTGGAGCCGTCAGGCGTGTTGCGGGGGGGGGGGGTTGGAAATCCCGAATTCGGGGGTCCCGACACCATCCCGCCCAAAACCCCGCTCCACGCAACTTTCAGAGGCGGCGGGTACCCGCCCCACAATGGGACCCGCCGAAACCAGGCGGGAAGGGATTAGTGCCAATTAACTGCCTGTTAACAGGTAGTTAAGAACATAAGAAGTAGGAGCAGGAGTAGGCCATACGGTCCCTCGGGCCTGCTCCGCCATTCAATAGGATCATGGCTGATCCGAATCTAGACTCACGTCCACTTCCCTGCCCTCTCCCTGTAACCCCTAATTCCCTTATCTGCTAGGAAACTGTCTATCTCCATTTTAAATTTATTTAATGTTGCAACTTCCACAGCTCTCTGAGGTAGCAAATTCCATAGATTTACTGCCTTCTGAGTGAAGAAGTTTCTCCTCATCTCAGTTTTGAAAGGGCAGCCCCTTATTCTAAGATTATGCCCCCTAGTTCTAGTCTCACCCATCAGTGGAAACATCCTCCCCGCATCCACCCGATCAAGCCCCCTCACAATCTTATATGTTTCAATAAGATCGCCTCTCATTCTTCTGAACTCCAATGAGTAGAGTCCCAACCTACTCAACCTTTCCTCGTACGTCAACCCCCTCATCTCCGGAATCAACCGAGTGAACCTTCTCCGAACCACCTCGAGAGCAAGTATATCTTTTCTTAAATATGGAAACCAAAACTGCACGCAGTATTCCAGGTGTGGCCTCACCAATACCCTGTATAACTGCAGCAAGACTTCCCTGTTTTTATACTCCATCCCCCTTGCAATAAAAGCCAAGATTCCATTGGCCTTCCTGATCACCTGCTGTACCTGCATACTAACATTCTGTGTTTCATGCACCAGGACCCCCAGATCCCTTTGTACTGTAGCACTTTGCAGTTTCTCTCCATTTAGATAATAACTTGCTCTTGGATTTTTTTCTGCCAAAGTGCATAACCTCACACTTTCCAACATTATATTCCATCTGCCAAATCTCTGCCCACTCACTTAGCCTGTCTATGTCCTTTTGCAGGTTTTTTATGTCATCCTCACTCATTGCTTTCCCTCCCATCTTTGTATCGTCGGCAAACTTGGATATGTTGCACTCAGTCCCTTCCTCCAAATCGTTCATATAGATTGTAAAGAGTTGGGGTCCCAGCACTGACCCCTGCGGAACACCACTAGTTACTGATTGCCAGCCCGAGAATGAACCATTTATCCCGACTCTTTGTTTTCTGTTAGATAGCCAATCTTCCACCCATGCCAGTATATTACCCCCAATCCTGTGATTTCTTATCTTGATCAGTAATCTTTTGTGTGGAACCTTGTCAAATGCCTTTTGGAAGTCCAAATACACTACATCCACTGGTTCCCCTTTATCCACCCTGTATGTTACATCCTCAAAGAATTCGAGCAAATTTGTCAAACATGACTTCCCCTTCATAAAACCATGCTGACTCTGTCCGATTAAATTATGTTTATCCAAATGCTCTGTTACTGTTTCCTTAATAATGGACTCCAACATTTTGCCAACCACAGATGTTAGGCTAACTGGTCTATAGTTTCCAGCTTTTTGTCTACTTCCCTTCTTAAATAAGGGTGTTACATTAGCAGTTTTCCAATCTGCCGGGACCTTTCCTGAGTCCAGGGAGTTCTGGAAAATAATCACCAATGCATCCACAATCCCTACCGCCACTTCTCTCAAGACCCTAGGATGTAGGCCATCAGGTCCGGGGGATTTATCTGCCTAAGTCCCATTATTTTACTGAGTACCATTTCCTTAGTGATTTTAATCGTCTTTAGCTCCTCCTCCCCCATTGCCCCCTGTTTATCCAGTGTTGGGATATTTTTAGTGTCCTCTACTGTAAAGACTGATACAAAATATTTGTTCAGCGTCTTTGCCATCTCCATGTTCCCCACCACTAGTTTCCCGGTCCCATCCTCTAAGGGACCAACGTTCACTTTAGCCACCCTTTTTCTTTTTATATAGCTGTAGAAACTCTTGCTATCTGTTTTTATATTTTTTGCTAGTTTACTTTCATAATCTATCTTCCCTTTCTTAATTAATCTTTTAGTTATTGTTTGCTGGCTTTTAAATGCTTCCCAATCTTCTATCCTCCCACTAGATTTGGCTACTTTATATGCCCTTGTTTTCAGTCGTATACTATCCTTTATTACTTTACTAAGCCACGGATGGCTGTCTTTTCTTTTACTCCCCTTTTTCCTCAGTGGAATATATTTATCTTGAAAGATGTGAAATATCTCCTTGAATGTAGACCACTGCTCTTGTACCGTCTTACACTTTAATCTGTTTTCCCAGTCCACTTTAGTCAATTCTACTCTCATACCTTCATAGGCAATTTTTAGCCTGATCCCTATTTTGAGGGGTTTCATGTGGGATTCCTGACGGCTCCAAACCACGCCAGGTTAGAGCAGGCGGGCCGTCGGGTTGAAGGAGTTGGAGGGGTCGCGATGTCGGTGTTCAGGTGAGTGATGGGTGCATGAGTGCAAAGGTAAGTGTGTTTGGTGTGTCTAAAGTGTGTAAAGAACTTTTACTTACCTGTACTTACCTTCACAGCCTTTCTTCCTGTAGCCGTCGGGAGCCCATCACTCAGCCGGCACTTAAAGCTGAACGGCTGCGATCTGTGAAAAGTGACAGCCTTCAGTTTTCAGTGCTGCTGAGAGTTTTAACTGAGTCTGTGCCGAATGACTCATGTCAGAACTCAGACTGTCAGTGTTTGACAGCTTCAAATAGCTGTGAAACACTGATATTTCATCTGTCAAGAACTCTTGACAGATGAAATTTCAGTCTGTGGCGTCACCTGTTGCCGGGTGGCCCTTAATTGGCCTGCTGAGCCCACTGGGCGGGTTCAACAAGGTCAATCAAGGGAAAATCGCGCGGATTGGCTGGACGTCGAAGTAGGCGGGTCTAAAACCCGAAAGTTGTAGTCCCGCCTTCTTCCTGACAGCTTCAGGAAAATCGACCCCAAAGGTTCTAAATTGGGGGAAGGCCGATTTTAATATGATAAGGCAGGATCTAGCCAAAGTGGACTGGGATCAGATACTTGTAGGAAAATCCACATCAGAGCAGTGGGAGTCTTTCAGAAAGGAAATAGAGAGAGTACAACGCCAACATGTTCCCGTAAAGGTCAAGGGTGGGACCAACAAGCCCAGGGAACCCTGGATGTCAAGGGATATACAAGAATGGATTAGGAAAAAAAGGGTGGCTTTTGGCAGATACAAAGGACTAAAAACAGTGGAAGCCCGAGGAGTATAGAAAGTGCAGGGGGGTACTTAAAAAAGAAATTAGGAGAGCGAAGAGGGGGCATGAAAAAACACTGGCAAGCAAAATAAAGGAAAATCCCAAAGGTGTTTTATAAGTATATTAAGGGCAAGAGGATAACCAGGGAAAGAGTAGGGCCCATTAGGGCCCAAAGTGGCAATCTGTGTGTAGAGCCGGAAGATGTAGGTGGGGTTTTAAATGAATATTTTGCATCTGTGTTCACTATGGAGAAGGATGATGTAGGCATAGAAATCGGGCAAGGGGACTGTGACATACTTGAACAAATTAGCATTGAGAGGGAGGAGGTACTAGCGGTTTTAGCGGGCTTAAAAGTGGATAAATCCCCAGGCCCTGATGGGATGTATCCCAGGCTGCTGTGTGAGGCAAGGGAGGAGATTGCAGGGGCTCTGACACAAATTTTCAGAACACCTCTGGCCACGGGGGAGGTGCCAGAGGACTGGAGAACAGCTAATGTAGTACCATTATTCAAGAAGGGTAGTAGGGATAAATCAGGGAATTACAGGCCAGAGAGCCTAACATCAATAGTAGGGAAATTATTGGAAAAAATTCTGAGGGGCAGAATTAGTCTCCACTTGGAGAGGCAAGGATTAATCAAGGATAGTCAGCATGGCTTTGTCAGGGGGAGATCATGTCTAACCAATTTGATTGAATTTTTCAAGGGGGTGACTAGGTGTGTGGATGAGGGTAGTGCAGTTGATGTAGTCTACATGGACTTCAGTAAGCCTTTTCACAAAGTCCACATGGGAGACTGGTCAAGAAGGTAAGAGCCCATGGGATCCAGGGCAATTTGGCACATTGGATCCAAAATTGGCTTAGTAGCAGGAGGCAGAGGGTGATGGTCGAAGGTTGTTTTTGTGACTGGAAGCCTGTGTCCAGTGGTGTACCGCAGGGATCAGTGCTGGGTCCCTTGCTGTTTGTGGTCTACATTAATGATTTAGATATGAATGTAGGAGGTATGATCAGTAAGTTCGCAGATGACACAAAAATTGCTGGGGTGGTAAATAGCGAGGAGGGAAGCCTCAGGCTACAGGACGATATAGATGGGTTGGTTAGATGGGCAGAACAATGGCAAATGGAATTTAACCCTGAAAAGTGTGAGGTGATGCATTTTGGGAGGACTAACAAGGCAAGGGAATACACAATGAATGGTAGGACCCTAGGATGGACAGAGGATCAGAGGGACCTTGGTGTGCATGTACATAGATCCCTGAAGGCAGCAGGACAGGTAGATAAGGTGGTTAAAAAGGCATATGGGATACTTGCCTCCATTAGCCGAGGCATAGAATATAAGAGCAGGGAGGTTATGATGGAGCTGTACAAAACGCTAGTTAGGCCACAGCTGGAGTACTGTGTGCAGTTCTGGTCGCCACACTATAGGAAGGATGTGATTGCATTGGAGAGGGTGCAGAGGAGATTCACCAGGATGTTACCTGGGCTGGAGCGCTTCAGCTATGAAGAGAGACTGGACAGGCTGGGGTTGTTTTCTTTAGAGCAGAGAAGGCTGAGGGGGGGACCTGATTGAGGTGTACAAAATTATGAGGGGCATAGATAGGTTAGATAGAAAGGAACTTTTCTACTTAGTAGAGGGGTCAATAACCAGGGAGCATAGTTTCAAGGTAAGGGGCAGGAGGTTTAGAGGGGATTTGAGGAAAAACTTTTTCACCCAGAGGGTGGTTGGAATCTGGAACTCACTGCCTGAAAGGGTGGTAGAGGCAGGAACCCTCACAACATTCAAGAAGCATTTAGATGAGCACTTGAAACGCCGTAGCATACAAGGGTACGGACCAAGTGCTGGGAAATGGGATTAGAATAGACAGGGCTTGATGGCTGGCGCGGACACGATGGGCCGAAGGGCCTCTTTCTGTGCTGTATAACTCTATGACTATCATATACTAAAATCTGTGGGAAGACTTTTGACACGGCTCCACATCTGTAGTTAAGAGTTAGGATAAGGGGCTCGCGGAATAGGAGCTAAAGGGTAACACTGGATGGAATTCTCTGAGGCTGGAGAGAAGCCACAAGCAGGGTACCTCAAGGATCACTTGGGATTGGTACGGTAGAAAAATTACTAGGATAAGACGGGGTTCAGCGATATGGTGAGAAGGTGGGTAGGTGGGGTTTGGGGATATGGGGAGAAGGTGGGTAGGTGGTGTTGGGGATATGGGGAGAAGGTGGGTAGGTGAGGTTGGGGGATATGGGGTGAAGGTGGGTAGGTGGTGTTGGGGATATGGGGTGAAGGTGGGTAGGTGGTGTTGGGGATATGGGGAGAAGGTGGGTAGGTGGTGTTGGGGATATGGGGAGAAGGTGGGTAGGTGGTGTTGGGGATATGGGGAGAAGGTGGGTAGGTGGGGTTGGGGATATGGGGAGAAGGTAGGTAGGTGGGGTTGGGGGATATGGGGAGAAGGTGGGTAGGTGGGGTTGGGGGATATGGGGAGAAGGTGGGTAGGTGGGGTTGGGGATACGGGGAGAAGGTGGGTAGGTGGGGTTGGGGATACGGGGAGAAGGTGGGTAGGTGGGGTTGGGGAGATGGGGAGAAGGTGGGTAGGTGGGGTTGGGGATATGGGGAGAAGGTGGGTAGGTGGGGTTGGGGATATGGGGAGAAGGTGGGTGGGTGGGGTTGGGGGATATTAGGAGAAGGTGGGTAGATGGGGTTGAGGATATGGGGAGAAGGTGGGTAGGTGGGGGTTGGGGATATGGGGAGAAGGTGGGTAGGTGGGGTTGGGGGATATGGGGAGAAGGTGGGGTTGAATGGTCTTTTCCATTTGCGAGCTGGTATTTTCTTACCTGGGGGACACGATAACCTGAGATTCTGTCTTAGTGATTTTCCCTAATGGTGGCAGTTTCTCGATCGATGCTTCCCAGGTATTTGCATCTGCGGGTTTCACTTCTTCTTCCTCCAGATCCTATCAAAAAAATCACAGAAACAAATTGCCAACCATGCTGTTTATCGCAGGTACATCTGGTTTGTGGCGGCCAAGCGTCAAAGAGACGTCGCTTTTTGATCCTTCGATGTCGGCCCCGTCACCATCGGTCTGTGTAACACAGGCCCCGTCGCCATCAGTCTGTGTAACAGAGGCCCCGCCCCATCGGTCTGTGTAACACAGGCCCCGTCACCATCAGTCTGCGTAACACAGGCCCCGTCACCATCAGTCTGCGTAACACAAGCCCCGTCACCATCAGTCTGTGTAACACAGGTCCCGTCACCATCGCTCTGCGTAACACAGGCCCCATCACCATCAGTCTGTGTAACACAGGCCCCGTCACCATCAGTCTGTGTAACACAGGCCCCGTCACTATCAGTCTGTGTAACACAGGCCCTGTCACCATCAGTCTGTGTAACACAGGCCCTGTCACCATCAGTCTGTGTAACACAGGTCCCGTCACCATCGCTCTGCGTAACACAGGCCCCATCACCATCAGTCTGTGTAACACAGGCCCCGTCACCATCAGTCTGTGTAACACAGGCCCCGTCACCATCGCTCTGCGTAACACAGGCCCCGTCACCATCAGTCTGCGTAACACAGGCCCCATCACCATCAGTCTGTGTAACACAGGCCCCGTCACCATCAGTCTGTGTAACACAGGCCCTGTCACCATCAGTCTGTGTAACACAGGCCCCGCCCCATCAGTCTGTGTAACACAGGCCCCGTCACCATCAGTCTGTGTAACACAGGTCCCGTCACCATCGCTCTGCGTAACACAGGCCCCGTCACCATCAGTCTGCGTAACACAGGCCCCGTCACCATCAGTCTGTGTAACACAGGCCCTGTCACCATCAGTCTGTGTAACACAGGCCCGTCACCATCAGTCTGCGTAACACAGGCCCTGTCACCATCAGTCTGCGTAACACAGGCCCTGTCACCATCAGTCTGTGTAACACAGGCCTTGTCACCATCAGTCTGCGTAACACAGGCCCCGCCACCATCAGTCTGTGTAACACAGGCCCCGTCACCATCAGTCTGTGTAACACAGGCCCGTCACCATCAGTCTGCGTAACACAGGCCCCGTCACCATCGGTCTGCGTAACACAAGCCCCGTCACCATCAGTCTGCGTAACACAGGCCCGTCACCATCAGTCTGCGTAACACAGGCCCCGTCACCATCGGTCTGCGTAACACAGGCCCTGTCACCATCAGTGTGTGTAACACAGGCCCCGTCACCATCAGTGTGTGTAACACAGGCCCCGTCACCATCGGTCTGCGTAACACAGGCCCCGTCACCATCGGTCTGCGTAACACAGGCCCCGTCACCATCAGTGTGTGTAACACAGGCCCCGTCACCATCAGTCTGTGTAACATAGGGTCACAGCACCGCGCCCCGGTAACAGGGTCACAGCACCGCGCCCCGGTAACAGGGTCACAGCACTGCACCCCGGTAACAGGGTCACAGCACCGCGCCCCGGTAACAGGGTCACAGTACTGAGCCCCGGTAACAGGGTCACAGCACCACGCCCCGGTAACAGGGTCACAGCACCGCGCCCCGGTAACAGGGTCACAGCACCGCACCCTGGTAACAGGGTCACAGCACCACGCCCCGGTAACAGGGTCACAGCACCGCACCCTGGTAACAGGGTCACAGTACTGAGCCCCGGTAACAGGGTCACAGCACCACGCCCCGGTAACAGGGTCACAGCACCGCGCCCCGGTAACAGGGTCACAGCACCGCGCCCCGGTAACAGGGTCACAGTACTGAGCCCCGGTAACAGGGTCACAGCACCGCGCCCCGGTAACAGGGTCACAGCACCGCGCCCCGGTAACAGGGTCACAGCACCGCGCCCCGGTAACAGGGTCACAGCACCGCGCCCCGGTAACAGGGTCACAGCACCGCGCCCCGGTAACAGGGTCACAGTACTGAGCCCCGGTAACAGGGTCACAGCACCACGCCCCGGTAACAGGGTCACAGCACCGCGCCCCGGTAACAGGGTCACTACGCCCCGGTAACAGGGTCACAGCACCACGCCCCGGTAACAGGGTCACAGTACTGAGCCCCGGTAACAGGGTCACAGCACCGCGCCCCGGTAACAGGGTCACAGCACCGCGCCCCGGTAACAGGGTCACAGCACCGCGCCCCGGTAACAGGGTCACAGCACCGCGCCCCGGTAACAGGGTCACAGCACCGCGCCCCGGTAACAGGGTCACAGCACCGCGCCCCGGTAACAGGGTCACAGCACCGCGCCCCGGTAACAGGGTCACAGCACCGCGCCCCGGTAACAGGGTCACAGCACCGCGCCCCGGTAACAGGGTCACAGCACCGCACCCTGGTAACAGGGTCACAGCACCGCGCCCCGGTAACAGGGTCACAGCACCGCGCCCCGGTAACAGGGTCACAGCACCGCACCCCGGTAACAGGGTCACTACGCCCCGGTAACAGGGTCACAGCACCCCGACTGTGCTGAAAGATCCGAGCTGCAGTCACTTAAAGTGGTGAGGATGCAGGGTTGCTTCTGCGAGCCTGCCACCTGCTCTGGGACATTGCACTTACCAGAGACACGGCCTCGACAGCAGCCTCTTCCTGCTGGCTGGAACTGCTCACATTCTTATTCTCTGATTGGGACAATTCAGCCTATGGAGGGAGGAGGGGAGGAGAGACAACAGGTGGTCACATTACAGCCATGACTACACAGGTTAAACCACTGCTGGTCCATCCTACACTCCAGCACTTCTTAAATCGCAAGGTCTTCAAGGAGTGGGGAAGATGTGCGTGTCGGATTCCCGGAGGCCAGAGTCTGTGGGCTGGCTCGCTGGATTTACGCTGCTTAATACGGCACACAGACTCGGCTAAACATATTCCAGTTACAGCCAGGATTGCACATTGGTCTTCCTGCTGGGGGATTCTCTCACAGGGCGAGGCTGCAGGGGACAAGGGGGCAAGAAGCTGTGTGACCACTGGCAACTGGACAGCCTGGTTTTGAGTGGGCATTTGAGGCCAGTTTTCAATGGCCGACCTTTAAGGAGCGCTTTGCTCATTTCTGAGCGAGCTGGTTTCTTGCTTTGCCTGTGCACTGATACTGCAGTGTCCAGTCCAGTGTGTGTGTGGATCCATTAATACTGTAAACCCCTTGTGTCCCTTACGGCAGTCCACTACAGGGGAAGACTCACTGTGCTGGGAGTGAGGGCCCATCAGTTACAGGGACAGACTCACTGGGCCGGGAGTGAAGGCCCATCAGTTACAGGGGAAGACTCACTGGGCTGGGAGTGAAGGCCCATCAGTTACAGGGACAGACTCACTGGGCTGGGAGTGAGGGCCCATCAGTTACAGGGACAGACTCACTGGGCCTGGAGTGAAGGCCCATCAGTTACAGGGACAGACTCACTGGGCCTGGAGTGAAGGCCCATCAGTTACAGGGACAGACTCACTGGGCTGGGAGTGAGGGCCCATCAGTTACAGGGACAGACTCACTGGGCCTGGAGTGAAGGCCCATCAGTTACAGGGACAGACTCACTGGGCTGGGAGTGAAGGCCCATCAGTTACAGGGACAGACTCACTGGGCTGGGAGTGAAGGCCCATCAGTTACAGGGACAGACTCACTGGGCTGGGAGTGAGGGCCCATCAGTTACAGGGACAGACTCACTGGGCTGGGAGTGAAGGCCCATCAGTTACAGGGACAGACTCACTGGGCTGGGAGTGAGGGCCCATCAGTTACAGGGACAGACTCACTGGGCTGGGAGTGAAGGCCCATCAGTTACAGGGACAGACTCACTGGGCTGGGAGTGAGGGCCCATCAGTTACAGGGACAGACTCACTGGGCTGGGAGTGAAGGCCCATCAGTTACAGGGACAGACTCACTGGGCTGGGAGTGAAGGCCCATCAGTTACAGGGACAGACTCACTGGGCTGGGAGTGAGGGCCCATCAGTTACAGGGACAGACTCACTGGGCCGGGAGTGAAGGCCCATCAGTTACAGGGGGAGACTCACTGGGCTGGGAGTGAGGGCCCATCAGTTACAGGGACAGACTCACTGGGCTGGGAGTGAGGGCCCATCAGTTACAGGGACAGATTCACTGGGCCTGGAGTGAAGGCCCATCAGTTACAGGGACAGACTCACTGGGCTGGGAGTGAGGGCCCATCAGTTACAGGGACAGACTCACTGGGCTGGGAGTGAGGGCCCATCAGTTACAGGGACAGACTCACTGGGCCGGGAGTGAAGGCCCATCAGTTACAGGGGGAGACTCACTGGGCTGGGAGTGAGGGCCCATCAGTTACAGGGACAGACTCACTGGGCCAGGAGTGAGGGCCCATCAGTTACAGGGACAGACTCACTGGGCTGGGAGTGAGGGCCCATCAGTTACAGGGACAGACTCACTGGGCCGGGAGTGAAGGCCCATCAGTTACAGGGGGAGACTCACTGGGCTGGGAGTGAGGGCCCATCAGTTACAGGGACAGACTCACTGGGCCGGGAGTGAAGGCCCATCAGTTACAGGGGGAGACTCACTGGGCTGGGAGTGAGGGCCCATCAGTTACAGGGAAAGACTCACTGGGCTGGGAGTGAAGGCCCATCAGTTACAGGGACAGACTCACTGGGCCTGGAGTGAGGGCCCATCAGTTACAGGGGGAGACTCACTGGGCTGGGAGTGAGGGCCCATCAGTTACAGGGAAAGACTCACTGGGCTGGGAGTGAAGGCCCATCAGTTACAGGGACAGACTCACTGGGCTGGGAGTGAGGGCCCATCAGTTACAGGGACAGACTCACTGGGCTGGGAGTGAGGGCCCATCAGTTACAGGGACAGACTCACTGGGCCAGGAGTGAAGGCCCATCAGTTACAGGGACAGACTCACTGGGCTTGGAGTGAGGGCCCATCAGTTACAGGGACAGACTCACTGGGCTGGGAGTGAGGGCCCATCAGTTACAGGGACAGACTCACTGGGCCGGGAGTGAAGGCCCATCAGTTACAGGGACAGACTCACTGGGCTGGGAGTGAGGGCCCATCAGTTACAGGGACAGACTCACTGGGCCGGGAGTGAGGGCCCATCAGTTACAGGGGGAGACTCACTGGGCTGGGAGTGAAGGCCCATCAGTTACAGGGACAGACTCACTGGGCCTGGAGTGAAGGCCCATCAGTTACAGGGACAGACTCACTGGGCCGGGAGTGAAGGCCCATCAGTTACAGGGACAGACTCACTGGGCTGGGAGTGAGGGCCCATCAGTTACAGGGACAGACTCACTGGGCTGGGAGTGAAGGCCCATCAGTTACAGGGACAGACTCACTGGGCCAGGAGTGAAGGCCCATCAGTTACAGGGACAGACTCACTGGGCTGGGAGTGAGGGCCCATCAGTTACAGGGACAGACTCACTGGGCTGGGAGTGAAGGCCCATCAGTTACAGGGGGAGACTCACTGGGCTGGGAGTGAGGGCCCATCAGTTACAGGGACAGACTCACTGGGCCGGGAGTGAAGGCCCATCAGTTACAGGGACAGACTCACTGGGCTGGGAGTGAGGGCCCATCAGTTACAGGGACAGACTCACTGGGCTGGGAGTGAAGGCCCATCAGTTACAGGGGGAGACTCACTGGGCTGGGAGTGAAGGCCCATCAGTTACAGGGACAGACTCACTGGGCTGGGAGTGAAGGCCCATCAGTTACAGGGACAGACTCACTGGGCCGGGAGTGAAGGCCCATCAGTTACAGGGACAGACTCACTGGGCCGGGAGTGAAGACCCATCAGTTACAGGGACAGACTCACTGGGCTGGGAGTGAAGGCCCATCAGTTACAGGGACAGACTCACTGGGCCGGGAGTGAAGGCCCATCAGTTACAGGGACAGATTCACTGGGCTGGGAGTGAAGACCCATCAGTTACAGGGACAGACTCACTGGGCTGGGAGTGAAGGCCCATCGGTTACAGGGACAGACTCACTGGGCTGGGAGTGAGGGCCCATCAGTTACAGGGACAGACTCACTGGGCTGGGAGTGAAGGCCCATCGGTTCCAGGGACAGACTCACTGGGCTGGGAGTGAAGGCCCATCAGTTACAGGGACAGACTCACTGGGCTGGGAGTGAAGGCCCATCAGTTACAGGGACAGACTCACTGGGCTGGGAGTGAGGGCCCATCAGTTACATGGACAGACTCACTGGGCTGGGAGTGAAGGCCCATCAGTTACAGGGACAGACTCACTGGGCTGGGAGGGAAGGCCCATCAGTTACAGGGACAGACTCACTGGGCTGGGAGTGAAGGCCCATCGGTTACAGGGACAGACTCACTGGGCCAGGAGTGAGGGCCCATCAGTTACAGGGACAGACTCACTGGGCTGGGAGTGAAGGCCCATCAGTTACAGGGACAGACTCACTGGGCCAGGAGTGAAGGCCCATCAGTTACAGGGACAGACTCACTGGGCTGGGAGTGAGGGCCCATCAGTTACAGGGACAGACTCACTGGGCTGGGAGTGAAGGCCCATCAGTTACAGGGGAGACTCACTGGGCTGGGAGTGAGGGCCCATCAGTTACAGGGACAGACTCACTGGGCCGGGAGTGAAGGCCCATCAGTTACAGGGACAGACTCACTGGGCTGGGAGTGAGGGCCCATCAGTTACAGGGACAGACTCACTGGGCTGGGAGTGAAGGCCCATCAGTTACAGGGACAGACTCACTGGGCCGGGAGTGAAGGCCCATCAGTTACATGGACAGACTCACTGGGCTGGGAGTGAAGGCCCATCAGTTACAGGGACAGACTCACTGGGCTGGGAGTGAAGGCCCATCAGTTACAGGGACAGACTCACTGGGCTGGGAGTGAGGGCCCATCAGTTACAGGGACAGACTCACTGGGCTGGGAGTGAGGGCCCATCAGTTACAGGGACAGACTCACTGGGCTGGGAGTGAGGGCCCATCAGTTACAGGGACAGACTCACTGGGCTGGGAGTGAGGGCCCATCAGTTACAGGGACAGACTCACTGGGCTGGGAGTGAAGGCCCATCAGTTACAGGGGAGACTCACTGGGCTGGGAGTGAGGGCCCATCAGTTACAGGGACAGACTCACTGGGCCGGGAGTGAAGGCCCATCAGTTACAGGGACAGACTCACTGGGCTGGGAGTGAGGGCCCATCAGTTACAGGGACAGACTCACTGGGCTGGGAGTGAAGGCCCATCAGTTACAGGGACAGACTCACTGGGCCGGGAGTGAAGGCCCATCAGTTACAGGGACAGACTCACTGGGCCGGGACTGAAGGCCCATCAGTTACAGGGACAGACTCACTGGGCCGGGAGTGAAGGCCCATCAGTTACAGGGTTAGATCGAAAAAAAAATCGAAAAAGGCAGACACAGGCAGACCAGGCTGCCAAGAGAAGACAGGATATGCTCTCACTGCAGTCAGGGAGTAGTTGAGACAGAGATGCACTTCCTCACAGCCTGTGGAAAATATCAGGGCATCAGAGAGAATTTCTATCAAAAATTCTCACAAATATGCCCTGAATTCAGAAATCTGACTGACAACCAAAAACTCCCATTCCTACTGGGGGAGGAGAGAAGCTGTGTAACACTGGCGGCACACTATGTTACAGCTTGCCATGAACAGAGGGACAACCAGTAAACTAAGACAAGAGTATATATAAACAAGGCGAAAATATATTTATAAACTCAGGGATATACCTGTTTATACACTGTATGAATGGAACCGCGTTTATGTGTTCAACCATAAATGTATTTTGATGCTTTGGCAACATAAGATGTACCTTATCATGCCAATAAAGCGATTTGTATTGTATTGTACAGGGACAGACTCACTGGGCTGGGAGTGAGGGCCCATCAGTTTCAGGGACAAACTCACTGGGCTGGGAGTGAAGGCCCATCAGTTACAGGGACAGACTCACTGGGCTGGGAGTGAGGGCCCATCAGTTACAGGGACAGACTCACTGGGCTGGGAGTGAAGGCCCATCAGTTACAGGGACAGACTCACTGGGCTGGGAGTGAAGGCCCATCAGTTACAGGGACAGACTCACTGGGCCTGGAGTGAGGGCCCATCAGTTACAGGGACAGACTCACTGGGCTGGGAGTGAGGGCCCATCAGTTACAGGGACAGACTCACTGGGCTGGGAGTGAAGGCCCATCAGTTACAGGGACAGACTCACTGGGCCGGGAGTGAAGGCCCATCAGTTACAGGGACAGACTCACTGGGCTGGGAGTGAAGGCCCATCAGTTACAGGGACAGACTCACTGGGCTGGGAGTGAAGGCCCATCAGTTACAGGGACAGACTCACTGGGCTGGGAGTGAAGGCCCATCAGTTACAGGGACAGACTCACTGGGCTGGGAGTGAAGGCCCATCAGTTACAGGGACAGACTCACTGGGCTGGGAGTGAAGGCCCATCAGTTACAGGGACAGACTCACTGGGCTGGGAGTGAAGGCCCATCAGTTACAGGGACAGACTCACTGGGCTGGGAGTGAAGGCCCATCAGTTACAAGGACAGACTCACTGGGCCGGGAGTGAAGGCCCATCAGTTACAGGGACAGACTCACTGGGCTGGGAGTGAAGGCCCATCAGTTACAGGGACAGACTCACTGGGCTGGGAGTGAAGGCCCATCAGTTACAGGGACAGACTCACTGGGCTGGGAGTGAGGGCCCATCAGTTACAGGGACAGACTCACTGGGCTGGGAGTGAGGGCCCATCAGTTACAGGGACAGACTCACTGGGCTGGGAGTGAGGGCCCATCAGTTACAGGGACAGACTCACTGGGCCAGGAGTGAAGGCCCATCAGTTACAGGGACAGACTCACTGGGCTGTGAGTGAAGGCCCATCAGTTACAGGGACAGACTCACTGGGCTGGGAGTGAAGGCCCATCAGTTACAGGGACAGACTCACTGGGCTGGGAGTGAGGGCCCATCAGTTACAGGGACAGACTCACTGGGCTGGGAGTGAGGGCCCATCAGTTACAGGGACAGACTCACTGGGCTGGGAGTGAAGGCCCATCAGTTACAGGGACAGACTCACTGGGCCGGGAGTGAAGACCCATCAGTTACAGGGACAGACTCACTGGGCTGGGAGTGAAGGCCCATCAGTTACAGGGACAGACTCACTGGGCCAGGAGTGAAGGCCCATCAGTTACAGGGACAGACTCACTGGGCTGGGAGTGAAGACCCATCAGTTACAGGGACAGACTCACTGGGCTGGGAGTGAAGGCCCATCAGTTACAGGGACAGACTCACTGGGCTGGGAGTGAAGGCCCATCAGTTACAGGGACAGACTCACTGGGCTGGGAGTGAGGGCCCATCAGTTACATGGACAGACTCACTGGGCTGGGAGTGAGGGCCCATCAGTTACAGGGGGAGACTCACTGGGCTGGGAGTGAGGGCCCATCAGTTACAGGGACCGACTCACTGGGCTGGGAGTGAAGGCCCATCAGTTACAGGGACAGACTCACTGGGCCGGGAGTGAGGGCCCATCAGTTACAGGGACAGACTCACTGGGCTGGGAGTGAGGGCCCATCGGTTACAGGGACAGACTCACTGGGCCAGGAGTGAGGGCCCATCAGTTACAGGGACAGACTCACTGGGCTGGGAGTGAGGGCCCATCAGTTACAGGGACAGACTCACTGGGCTGAGAGTGAAGGCCCATCGGTTACAGGGACAGACTCACTGGGCTGGGAGTGAAGGCCCATCAGTAACAGGGACAGACTCACTGGGCTGGGAGTGAAGGCCCATCGGTTACAGGGACAGACTCACTGGGCTGGGAGTGAAGGCCCATCGGTTACAGGGACAGACTCACTGGGCCGGGAGTGAAGGCCCATCAGTTACAGGGACAGACTCACTGGGCCGGGAGTGAAGGCCCATCAGTTACATGGACAGACTCACTGGGCTGGGAGTGAGGGCCCATCAGTTACAGGGACAGACTCACTGGGCTGGGAGTGAAGGCCCATCAGTTACAGGGACAGACTCACTGGGCTGGGAGTGAGGGCCCATCAGTTACATGGACAGACTCACTGGGCTGGGAGTGAAGGCCCATCAGTTACAGGGACAGACTCACTGGGCTGGGAGTGAAGTCCCATCAGTTACAGGGACAGACTCACTGGGCTGGGAGTGAAGGCCCATCGGTTACACGGACAGACTCACTGGGCTGGGAGTGAGGGCCCATCAGTTACAGGGGGAGACTCACTGGGCTGGGAGTGAAGGCCCATCGGTTACAGGGACAGGCTCACTGGGCTGGGAGTGAGGGCCCATCAGTTACAGGGACAGACTCACTGGGCTGGGAGTGAAGGCCCATCGGTTACAGGGACAGACTCACTGGGCTGGGAGTGAGGGCCCATCAGTTACAGGGACAGACTCACTGGGCCAGGAGTGAAGGCCCATCAGTTACAGGGACAGACTCACTGGGCTGGGAGTGAGGCCCATCAGTTACAGGGGGAGACTCACTGGGCTGGGAGTGAAGGCCCATCAGTTACAGGGACAGACTCACTGGGCCGGGAGTGAAGGCCCATCGGTTACAGGGACAGACTCACTGGGCTGGGAGTGAAGGCCCATCGGTTACAGGGACAGACTCACTGGGCCGGGAGTGAAGGCCCATCGGTTACAGGGACAGACTCACTGGGCTGGGAGTGAGGGCCCATCAGTTACAGGGACAGACTCACTGGGCTGGGAGTGAAGGCCCATCGGTTCCAGGGACAGACTCACTGGGCTGGGAGTGAAGGCCCATCAGTTACAGGGACAGACTCACTGGGCTGGGAGTGAAGGCCCATCGGTTACAGGGGGAGACTCACTGGGCCGGGAGTGAAGGCCCATCAGTTACAGGGACAGACTCACTGGGCCAGGAGTGAAGGCCCATCAGTTACAGGGACAGACTCACTGGGCTGGGAGTGAGGGCCCATCAGTTACAGGGACAGACTCACTGGGCCGGGAGTGAGGGCCCATCAGTTACAGGGACAGACTCACTGGGCTGGGAGTGAGGGCCCATCAGTTACAGGGACAGACTCACTGGGCTGGGAGTGAAGGCCCATCAGTTACAGGGACAGACTCACTGGGCTGGGAGTGAGGGCCCATCTGTTACATGGACAGACTCACTGGGCTGGGAGTGAAGGCCCATCAGTTACAGGGACAGACTCACTGGGCTGGGAGTGAAGGCCCATCAGTTACAGGGACAGACTCACTGGGCTGGGAGTGAAGGCCCATCAGTTACAGGGACAGACTCACTGGGCTGGGAGTGAGGGCCCATCAGTTACATGGACAGACTCACTGGGCTGGGAGTGAGGGCCCATCAGTTACAGGGGGAGACTCACTGGGCTGGGAGTGAGGGCCCATCAGTTACAGGGACCGACTCACTGGGCTGGGAGTGAAGGCCCATCAGTTACAGGGACAGACTCACTGGGCCGGGAGTGAGGGCCCATCAGTTACAGGGACAGACTCACTGGGCTGGGAGTGAGGGCCCATCGGTTACAGGGACAGACTCACTGGGCCAGGAGTGAGGGCCCATCAGTTACAGGGACAGACTCACTGGGCTGGGAGTGAGGGCCCATCAGTTACAGGGACAGACTCACTGGGCTGAGAGTGAAGGCCCATCGGTTACAGGGACAGACTCACTGGGCTGGGAGTGAAGGCCCATCAGTAACAGGGACAGACTCACTGGGCTGGGAGTGAAGGCCCATCGGTTACAGGGACAGACTCACTGGGCTGGGAGTGAAGGCCCATCGGTTACAGGGACAGACTCACTGGGCCGGGAGTGAAGGCCCATCAGTTACAGGGACAGACTCACTGGGCCAGGAGTGAAGGCCCATCAGTTACATGGACAGACTCACTGGGCTGGGAGTGAGGGCCCATCAGTTACAGGGACAGACTCACTGGGCTGGGAGTGAAGGCCCATCAGTTACAGGGACAGACTCACTGGGCTGGGAGTGAGGGCCCATCAGTTACATGGACAGACTCACTGGGCTGGGAGTGAAGGCCCATCAGTTACAGGGACAGACTCACTGGGCTGGGAGTGAAGTCCCATCAGTTACAGGGACAGACTCACTGGGCTGGGAGTGAAGGCCCATCGGTTACACGGACAGACTCACTGGGCTGGGAGTGAGGGCCCATCAGTTACAGGGGGAGACTCACTGGGCTGGGAGTGAAGGCCCATCGGTTACAGGGACAGGCTCACTGGGCTGGGAGTGAGGGCCCATCAGTTACAGGGACAGACTCACTGGGCTGGGAGTGAAGGCCCATCGGTTACAGGGACAGACTCACTGGGCTGGGAGTGAGGGCCCATCAGTTACAGGGACAGACTCACTGGGCCAGGAGTGAAGGCCCATCAGTTACAGGGACAGACTCACTGGGCTGGGAGTGAGGCCCATCAGTTACAGGGGGAGACTCACTGGGCTGGGAGTGAAGGCCCATCAGTTACAGGGACAGACTCACTGGGCCGGGGGTGAAGGCCCATCGGTTACAGGGACAGACTCACTGGGCTGGGAGTGAAGGCCCATCGGTTACAGGGACAGACTCACTGGGCTGGGAGTGAAGGCCCATCAGTTACAGGGACAGACTCACTGGGCCGGGAGTGAGGGCCCATCAGTTACAGGGACAGACTCACTGGGCTTGGAGTGAAGGCCCATCAGTTACAGGGACAGACTCACTGGGCCGGGAGTGAGGGCCCATCAGTTACAGGGACAGACTCACTGGGCTGGGAGTGAAGGCCCATCAGTTACAGGGACAGACTCACTGGGCTGGGAGTGAAGGCCCATCAGTTACAGGGACAGACTCACTGGGCTGGGAGTGAAGGCCCATCAGTTACAGGGACAGACTCACTGGGCTGGGAGTGAGGGCCCATCAGTTACAGGGACAGACTCACTGGGCTGGGAGTGAAGGCCCATCAGTTACAGGGACAGACTCACTGGGCTGGGAGTGAAGGCCCATCAGTTACAGGGACAGACTCACTGGGCTGGGAGTGAAGGCCCATCAGTTACAGGGACAGACTCACTGGGCCGGGAGCGAAGGCCCATCGGTTACAGGGACAGACTCACTGGGCCAGGAGTGAAGGCCCATCAGTTACAGGGACAGACTCACTGGGCCGGGAGTGAGGGCCCATCAGTTACAGGGACAGACTCACTGGGCCGGGAGTGAGGGCCCATCAGTTACAGGGACAGACTCACTGGGCTGGGAGTGAGGGCCCATCAGTTACAAGGACAGACTCACTGGGCCAGGAGTGAAGGCCCATCAGTTACAGGGACAGACTCACTGGGCTGGGAGTGAAGGCCCATCAGTTACAGGGACAGACTCACTGGGCTGGGAGTGAAGGCCCATCAGTTACAGGGACAGACTCACTGGGCTGGGAGTGAAGGCCCATCAGTTACAGGGACAGACTCACTGGGCTGGGAGTGAGGGCCCATCAGTTACAGGGACAGACTCACTGGGCCAGGAGTGAAGGCCCATCAGTTACAGGGACAGACTCACTGGGCTGGGAGTGAAGGCCCATCAGTTACAGGGACAGACTCACTGGGCTGGGAGTGAAGGCCCATCAGTTACAGGGACAGACTCACTGGGCTGGGAGTGAAGGCCCATCAGTTACAGGGACAGACTCACTGGGCTGGGAGTGAAGGCCCATCAGTTACAGGGACAGACTCACTGGGCTGGGAGTGAAGGCCCATCAGTTACAGGGACAGACTCACTGGGCTGGGAGTGAAGGCCCATCAGTTACAGGGACAGACTCACTGGGCTGGGAGTGAGGGCCCATCAGTTACAGGGACAGACTCACTGGGGTGGGAGTGAGGGCCCATCAGTTACAGGGACAGACTCACTGGGCCGGGAGTGAAGGCCCATCAGTTACAGGGACAGACTCACTGGGCTGGGAGTGAAGGCCCATCAGTTACAGGGACAGACTCACTGGGCTGGGAGTGAGGCCCATCAGTTACAGGGACAGACTCACTGGGCTGGGAGTGAGGGCCCATCAGTTACAGGGACAGACTCACTGGGCTGGGAGTGAAGACCCATCAGTTACAGGGACAGACTCACTGGGCTGGGAGTGAAGGCCCATCAGTTACAGGGACAGACTCACTGGGCTGGGAGTGAAGGCCCATCAGTTACAGGGACAGACTCACTGGGCTGGGAGTGAGGGCCCATCAGTTACAGGGACAGACTCACTGGGCTGGGAGTGAAGACCCATCGGTTACAGGGACAGACTCACTGGGCTGGGAGTGAAGGCCCATCAGTTACAGGGACAGACTCACTGGGCTGGGAGTGAAGGCCCATCAGTTACAGGGACAGACTCACTGGGCTGGGAGTGAAGGCCCATCGGTTACAGGGACAGACTCACTGGGCTGGGAGTGAAGGCCCATCGGTTACAGGGACAGACTCACTGGGCTGGGAGTGAAGGCCCATCGGTTACAGGGACAGACTCACTGGGCTGGGAGTGAAGAACCATCAGTTACAGGGGGAGACTCACTGGGCTGGGAGTGAGGGCCCATCGGTTACAGGGACAGACTCACTGGGCTGGGAGTGAAGGCCCATCAGTTACAGGGACAGACTCACTGGGCTGGGAGTGAAGACCCATCAGTTACAGGGACAGACTCACTGGGCTGGGAGTGAAGGCCCATCAGTTACAGGGACAGACTCACTGGGCTGGGAGTGAGGGCCCATCAGTTACAGGGACAGACTCACTGGGCAGGAGTGAAGGCCCATCAGTTACAGGGACAGACTCACTGGGCTGGGAGTGAAGGCCCATCAGTTACAGGGACAGACTCACTGGGCTGGGAGTGAGGGCCCATCAGTTACAGGGGGAGACTCACTGGGCCAGGAGTGAAGGCCCATCAGTTACAGGGACAGACTCACTGGGCTGGGAGTGAAGGCCCATCAGTTACAGGGACAGACTCACTGGGCCGGGAGTGAAGGCCCATCAGTTACAGGGACAGACTCACTGGGCTGGGAGTGAAGGCCCATCAGTTACAGGGACAGACTCACTGGGCTGGGAGTGAAGGCCCATCAGTTACAGGGACAGACTCACTGGGCTGGGAGTGAAGGCCCATCAGTTACAGGGACAGACTCACTGGGCTGGGAGTGAAGGCCCATCAGTTACAGGGACAGACTCACTGGGCCGGGAGTGAAGGCCCATCAGTTACAGGGACAGACTCACTGGGCCGGGAGTGAGGGCCCATCAGTTACAGGGACAGACTCACTGGGCTGGGAGTGAAGGCCCATCAGTTACAGGGACAGACTCACTGGGCTGGGAGTGAGGGCCCATCGGTTACAGGGACAGACTCACTGGGCTGGGAGTGAAGGCCCATCAGTTACAGGGACAGACTCACTGGGCTGGGAGTGAAGGCCCATCAGTTACAGGGACAGACTCACTGGGCCGGGAGTGAGGGCCCATCAGTTTCAGGGACAGACTCACTGGGCTGGGAGTGAGGGCCCATCAGTTACAGGGACAGACTCACTGGGCCGGGAGTGAAGGCCCATCAGTTACAGGGACAGACTCACTGGGCTGGGAGTGAAGGCCCATCAGTTACAGGGACAGACTCACTGGGCTGGGAGTGAAGGCCCATCAGTTACAGGGACAGACTCACTGGGCTGGGAGTGAAGGCCCATCAGTTACAGGGACAGACTCACTGGGCTGGGAGTGAAGGCCCATCAGTTACAGGGACAGACTCACTGGGCCGGGAGTGAGGGCCCATCAGTTACAGGGACAGACTCACTGGGCTGGGAGTGAGGGCCCATCAGTTACAGGGACAGACTCACTGGGCTGGGAGTGAAGGCCCATCAGTTACAGGGACAGACTCACTGGGCTGGGACTGAAGGCCCATCAGTTACAGGGACAGACTCACTGGGCCGGGAGTGAGGGCCCATCAGTTACAGGGACAGACTCACTGGGCTGGGAGTGAGGGCCCATCAGTTACAGGGACAGACTCACTGGGCTGGGAGTGAAGGCCCATCAGTTACAGGGACAGACTCACTGGGCCGGGAGTGAGGGCCCATCAGTTACAGGGACAGACTCACTGGGCCAGGAGTGAAGGCCCATCAGTTACAGGGACAGACTCACTGGGCTGGGAGTGAGGCCCATCAGTTACAGGGGGAGACTCACTGGGCTGGGAGTGAAGGCCCATCAGTTACAGGGACAGACTCACTGGGCCGGGAGTGAAGGCCCATCGGTTACAGGGACAGACTCACTGGGCTGGGAGTGAAGGCCCATCGGTTACAGGGACAGACTCACTGGGCTGGGAGTGAAGGCCCATCAGTTACAGGGACAGACTCACTGGGCCGGGAGTGAAGGCCCATCAGTTACAGGGACAGACTCACTGGGCTGGGAGTGAAGGCCCATCAGTTACAGGGACAGACTCACTGGGCTGGGAGTGAGGGCCCATCAGTTACAGGGACAGACTCACTGGGCTGGGAGTGAAGGCCCATCAGTTACAGGGACAGACTCACTGGGCTGGGAGTGAAGGCCCATCAGTTACAGGGACAGACTCACTGGGCTGGGAGTGAAGGCCCATCAGTTACAGGGACAGACTCACTGGGCTGGGAGTGAAGACCCATCAGTTACAGGGACAGACTCACTGGGCCGGGAGTGAAGGCCCATCAGTTACAGGGACAGACTCACTGGGCTGGGAGTGAGGGCCCATCAGTTACAGGGACAGACTCACTGGGCTGGGAGTGAGGGCCCATCAGTTTCAGGGACAGACTCACTGGGCTGGGAGTGAGGGCCCATCAGTTACAGGGACAGACTCACTGGGCTGGGAGTGAGGGCCCATCAGTTACAGGGACAGACTCACTGGGCCTGGAGTGAGGGCCCATCAGTTACAGGGACAGACTCACTGGGCTGGGAGTGAAGGCCCATCAGTTACAGGGACAGACTCACTGGGCTGGGAGTGAAGGCCCATCAGTTACAGGGACAGACTCACTGGGCTGGGAGTGAGGGCCCATCAGTTTCAGGGACAGACTCACTGGGCTGGGAGTGAGGGCCCATCAGTTACAGGGACAGACTCACTGGGCTGGGAGTGAGGGCCCATCAGTTACAGGGACAGACTCACTGGGCCTGGAGTGAGGGCCCATCAGTTACAGGGACAGACTCACTGGGCTGGGTTGTTCCCGTGTCTGGCTCTTCTGGCTCTGTAGGCTGACGATCTCGGTTTGTGAGCTGGAATGGGACATCCCTTCAAAGAATGGCCTGTAACAGTCAGAAGAAATTTGACGTTACATTATGAAGCACACACAGAATCAAACACAGACGTTAAACACTGAACTGTGTCCTGTCTGGGATTTTAGTGAAGATCTGATGGATAAAGAAAAGCCGCCAAATTTCGTGACACCTGTGCAGACAGCTCCCAGCTCAGCACAGCTAGGGACATGTTATGGGTCTCAGGGCATCCTGTCTGAGGGGCTGTGTACCAGTTTCCAATGTCAGGGACCACCCACCACAGTGAACTCTCCAAAACGAACAAAGCAAAACAAAAAGTATTATGTGTCAGCCATGTGTGAGTTGGTAGCACACTGGCCTCTGAGTTAGGTGGTCGTGGGCTCAAGCTGCACTCCAGACACACGAGCACAATATCCAGGTTGACTCTTTACCCGCTGAAGTGGCCCAGCAAGACACTCGCTTGTCCAAAGCTCCTACAAACATGAAGTGCAGTGCTTCAAGAAGGCGACCCGACACCAACTCCCAGCAACAATCAGGGTGAACTTTGAACGAAATGTCAGAACATGATGAATAATGAGTGGGAGAATTTCGACACGTGCTCTTCTGGCAGCTCTACAGTCATAGAATGGTTACAGCACAGAAAGAGGCCTTTCGGCCCGTCCAGCCCCTGTCCCATCTCTGCAAGAGCACTTATTTAACCGCTTTCTCAACCTGCCCTGCCACCTTCAACAATTTGTGCACATATACCCCCAGGTCTCTCTGTTCATGCACCCCCTTTAGGATCGTACCCTTCAGTTTATATTGCCTCTCCTCGTTCTTCCTACCGAAATGTATCACTTTGCACTTTTCTGCGTTAAATTTCATCTGCCACATGTCCGCCCATTCCACCAGCCTGTCTATATCCTCTTGAAGTCTATCACTATCCTTCTCACTGTTCACGATACTTCCAAGTTTTGTGTCAGCTGCAAATTTTGAAATTGTGCCCTGTACACCCAAGTCTAAGTCATTAATATATATTTGGGTCTGGACAGAGTAGATAGAGAGAAACTGTTCCCATTGGCGGAAGGGTCGAGAATTAGAGGACACAGATTTAAGGTGATTGGCAGAAGAACCAAAGGCGACAGGAGGGGAAACTTATTTACGCAGCGAGTGGTTCGGATCTGGAATTCACTGCCTGAGAGGGTGGAGGAGGCAGATTCAATCACGGCTTTCAAAAGGGAATTGGATAAGTGCCTGAAGGAAAACAATTAGCAGGGCTACAGGGAAAGGGCGGGGGAGTGGGACTAGCTGAAGTGCTCTTGCAGAGAGCCAGCACGGGCTCGATGGGCCGAATGGCCTTCTTCTGTGCTGTAACCATTCTATGATATATCAAGAAAAGCAGTGGTCCTAGAACCGACCCCTGGGGAACACCACTGTGTACCTTCATCCAGTCCGAAAAACAACCGTTCACCACTACTCTCTGTTTCCTGTCACTTAGCCAATTCCCTATCCATGCTGCCACTGTCCCTTTTATTCCATGGGCTTCAACTTTGCTGGCAAGCCTATTATGTGGCACTTTGTTGAACGCCTTTTGGAAGTCCATGTAATCCACATCAACCGCATTGCCCTCATCAACCCTCTCTATTACCTCATCTAAAAACTCGATCAAGTTAGTTAAACAGGATTTGCCTTTAACAAATCCGTGCTGGCTTTCCTTTATTAATCCACACTTGTCCAAGTGACTGTTAATTTTGTCCCTGATTACCGTTTCTAAAAGCTTCTCCACTACCGAGGTTAAACTGACAGGCCTGTAGTTGCTGGGTTTATCCTTACACCCTTTCTTGGTGCTAGGCCTGCATTTAGTGCCCATCCCTAATTGCCCTTGAGAAGATGGGCATTCGTAATAAGGTGAATGATTTAGCTGCGCAAATAGAGGTAAACAAATATGATTTGATTGGGATTACGGAAACATGGCTCCAGGTTGGCCAAGGCTAGGAACTCAACATCCAGGGGTATTCAATATTCAGGAAAGATAGGCAAAAAGGAAAGGGAGGTGGGGTAGCGTTGCTGGTTAAAGAAGGGATTAACACAATTGTAAGGAAGGATATTAGCTCTGATGATGTGGAATCTGTATGGGTAGAACTGAGCAATACCAAGGGGCAGAAAACATTAGTGGGAGTGGTATATAGACCTCCAAACAGTAATGCGGAGGTTGGGGATGGCATTAAAAGGGAAATTAGAGAAGTGTGCAATAAGGGCACAGCAGTCATCATGGGTGACTTTAATCTACATATAGATTGGGCTAACCAAATTAGTAACAATAATGTGGAGGAGGAATTCCTGGAGTGTTTACGGGATGGTTTCCTGGACCAATATGTCGAGGAACCAACCAGAGATCAGGCCATCTTAGACTGGGTATTATGTAACGAGAAAGGATTAATTAGCAATCTTGTTGTACGAGGCCCCTTGGGTCGGAGCGATCATAATATGATCGAATTCTTCATTAAGATGGAGAACTAAGTAGTTGACTCAGAGACTAGGGTCCTGAATTTAAATAAAGGAAACTACGATGGCCTGAGGCGCGAGTTGGGTAGGATTGATTGGGGAATGTCACTCAAAGGGTTGACGGTGGATAGGCAATGGCAAACATTCAAAGACCGCATGGATGAACTACAGAATTTGTTCATCCCAGTTTGGCATAAAAATAAAACAAAAAAGATGACTCAACCGTGGCTAACAAGGGAAATCAGGGATAGCATAAGATCCAAGGAGAGGACATATAAATTGGCCAGAAAAAGCAGTAAACCTGAGGATTGGGAGCAGTTTAGGATTCAACAAAGGAGGACAAAGGGATTAATTAAGAAGGGGAAAATTGAATATGAGAGTAAGTTTTCAGGGAACATAAAAACTGACTGTAAAAGCTTTTATAGATATGTGAAGAGAAAAAGATTGGTGAAGTCAAGCGTAGGTCCCTTGCAGTCAGAATCAGGGGAATTTATAATGGGGAACAAAGAAATGGCAGACCAATTAAATACATATTTTGGTTCTGTCTTCACAAAGGAGGAAACAAATAACCTCCCAGAGATGTCGAGGAACATAGGGTCTGATGAAAGTGAGGAACTGAAAGAAATCAGTATTTGTAGGGAAATGGTGTTAGGGAAATTGATGGGATTGAAGGTGGATAAATCCCCAGGGCCTGATAATCGACATCCTAGGGTACTTAAGAAATAGAAGATGCATTGCTGATCATCTTCCAACATTCGATGGAATCTGGAACAGTACCCATGAACTGGAGGGTAGCTAATGTTACCCCGCTATTCAAAAAAGGTGGTAGAGAGAAAACGGGGAATTACAGACCGGTAAGCCTGACATCGGTAGTGGGGAAAATGCTGGAGTCCATTATAAAAGATGTAATAGCAGAGCGCTTGGAAAACAGTGACAGGATCGGACAAAGTCAACATGGATTTACAAAAGGTAAATCATGCTTGACTAATCTACTGGAATTTTTTGAGGATGTAACTGGTAAAATAGATAAGGGAGAACCAGTGGATGTGGTGTATTTGGACTTTCAGAAGGCTTTTGATAAGGTCCCGCATAAGAGATTAGCGTGTAAAGTTAAGGCACATGGGATTGGGGGCAAGGTATTGACTTGGATAGAGAACTGGTTGGCGGACAGAAAGCAAAGAGTTGGAATAAACTGATCTTTTTCCGAGTGGCAGGCAGTGACTAGTGGGGTACCGCAGGGATCGGTCCTTGGACCCCAGCTATTCACAATATATATTAACTAGCTGGGGAGCCCCACGTTGCGAGGGCAATTTTGGGGCGCTTGGTCTCCCTGCCCCTGTGTGTCCCCCCTCTCCCTGTCATGTCCTCTCCCTGTCCTATCCCTCCCTCCCCTCCCCTCTCTCCCCTCACACTCCCCACTCGTGTAATCACTGTCTCCCCCCGTGTAATCACTGTCTCCCCCCGTGTAATCACTGTCTCCCCCGTGTAATCACTGTCTCCCCCCGTGTAATCACTGTCTCCCCCCGTGTAATCACTGTCTCCCCCCCCCCCCCCCGTGAAATCACTGTCTCCGCCCCCCCCCCCCCCGGTGTAATCACTGTCTCCCCCCACCCCCCCACGACCCCGTCTCCATCAAGGACACCGATCTTGCTCCCCCACCAGCTGGGAACAGCTAACTCAGCACAGACGAGGAATGCTGAGCGGCGGCCGGCGCCGGGAGCGGGCTCTCGCGGGCGGCGCATGCGCGGTCAGTGCGGGCGGCGCGAGGCGGCCCGCGGGGAGCAGGCAAGACCGCCGGCGTGCCCCGTTGCCGGGGGCCGTGCGAATGCGTGCCGTCGTCAAGGCGGCCGCGCAACTGGCGGCCTCTTGTTTTTTTTAAACTCATCAGCTCTCCCCCCCCCCCGCGATTTCCCGAGGCTCTCCCCCCCGCGATTTCCCGAGGCTCTCCCCCCCCCGCGATTTCCCGAGGCTCTCCCCCCCCCCCGCGATTTCCCGAGGCTCTCCCCCCCGTTAAATTGTTATTGAATTCCCTAACACATCATTAAAATATTTACCTTACTTCCCTAACACACTGAAAGTGTGGGGAAAAAATTGTGAAAAATCAAGATGGCGGCCACTCACCTCGGTTCAGAAGGATAAGGACCGCCCACGCACGCACCGATTGGTCGACCGGTCAGGTCACCGAAGCGTAGAATTGGTCAATCGTCGAGTCACTCGACACTCAACTGTAGGAAGGAACCCGCCGTCCGATTGGTCGACCTCGACGTCACACGGTCGCTAATGAGGTGCTAATGAGCGGAAGGCTGAACGTTTTTCGGATACCGCGGGTGCGGTTTTTGTCCGGCCGAAACGTAAATATGCCTATGACCGGTCCGGAATCGCAAGCTTTCTTTTGAGGCGACGCGCGCGTCGGTACGCTCTGTAACTTTCAAACGTATAGAGAACGGACAGACATCGGGACAGACAGACAGACATCGGGACAGACAGAAGAGCCGCTTTATATATATAGATGATCTAGACGAGGGAACCAGATGTAATATCTCCAAGTTTGCAGATGACACAAAGCTGGGTGGGCGTGTGTGCTGTGAGGAGGATACTGAGAAACTCCAGGATGATTTGGACAGGTTGGGTGATTGGGCAAAAGCATGGCAGATGCAATTTCATGTGGATAAATGTGAGGTTATCCACTTTGGTGGCAAAAACAGGAAGGCAGATTATTATCTGAATGGCAATAGATTGGGAGATGGAGAAGCGCAACGAGACCTGGGTGTCCTTGTGCACCAGTCGCTGAAGGTAAGCATGCAGGTGCAGCAGGCGGTTAAGAAGGCAAATGGTATGTTGGCCTTTGTAGCGATGAAAGGGTGGAACTGAAAGAAATCAGTATTTGTAGGGAAATGGTGTTAGGAAAATTGATGGGACTGAAGGCCGATAAATCCCCTGGGCCTGATAATCTACATCCCAGGGTACTTAAGGAAGGGGCCCTAGAAATAGTAGATGCATTGCTGGTCATCTTCCAGAACTCGATAGACTCTGGAACAGTACCCATGGATTGGATCTGGACGAGGGAATTGGATGTAATATCTCCAAATTTGCAGATGACACAAAGCTGGGTGGGAGGGTAAGCTGTGAGGAGGATGTCGTGAAACTCCAGTATGATTTGGACAGGTTGGGTGATTGGGCAGAAACATGGCAAATGCACTATAATGTGGATAAATGTGAGGTTATCCACTTTGGTGGCAAAAACAGGAAGGCAGATTATTATTTGAATGGCAATAGGTTGGGAGAAGGGGAAGTGCAAAGAGACCTGGGTGTTCTTGTGCACCAGTCGCTGAAGGTAAGCATGCAGGTGCAGCAGGCGGTTAAGAAGACAAATGGTATGTTGGCCTTCGTAGCGAGAGGGTTCGAGTACAGGAACAAGGATGTCTTGCTACAGTTGTACAGGGCCTTGGTGAGACCGCACCTTGAGTATTGTGTGCAGTTTTGGTCGCCTTACCTGAGGAAGGACGTTCTTGCCATGGAGGGAGTGCAGCGAACATTCACCAGGCTGATACCTGGGATGGCAGGAATGACGTATGAGGAGAGATTGTGTCGATTGGGATTATACTCACTGGAGTTTAGAAGATTGAGAGGGGATCTCATCGAAACCTATAAAATTCTGTCAGGCCTGGACAGACTAGATGCAGGAAGGATGTTTATGATGGCCGGGGAGTCCAGAACCAGGGGTCAAAGTCTAAGGATAAGGGGTAAGCCATTTAGGACTGAAATGAGGAGGAATTTCTTCACCCAGAGAGTGGTGAACCTGTGGAATTCTCTGCCACAGAGGGCGGTGGAGGCCAGTTCATTAAATATATTCAAAAAAGAGTTGGATATATTTCTTAAGGCTAAAGGGATCAAGGGATATGGGGAGAAGGCAGGGACAGGGTACTGAATTTGGATGATCAGCCATGATCGCATTGAATGGCGGAGCAGGCGCGAAGGGCCGAATGGCCTGCTCCTGCTCCTATCTTCTATGTTTCTATGAGAGGGTTTGAGCACAGGAACAAGGATGCCTTGCTGCAGTTGTACAGGGCCTTGGTGAGACCGCACCTTGAGTATTGTGTGCAGTTTTGGTCGCCTTATCTGAGGAAGGATGTTCTTGCCATGGAGGGAGTGCAGCGAACATTCACCAGGCTGATACCTGGGATGGCAGGAACGACGTACGAGGAGAGATTGGGTCGATTGGGCTTGTACTCGCTGGAGTTTAGAAGAATGAGAGGGGATCTCATTGAAACTTATAATTTTCTGACAGGACTGGACAGGCTAGATGCAGGAAGGATGTTCCTGATGGTCGGGGAGTCCAGAACCAGGGGTCACAGTCTAAGGATAAGGGGTAGGCCATTTAGAACAGAAATGTGGAGGAATTTCTTCACCCAGAGAGTGGTGAACTTGTGGAATTCTCTACCACAGAAGGCAGTAGAGGCCAATTCATTAAATATATTCAAGAAGGAGTTGGATATATTTCTTAAGGCTAAAGGGATCCAGGGGTATGGGGAGAAAGCAGGGACCGGATACTGAAATTGGATGATCAGCCATGATCGCATTGAATGGCGGAGCGGGCTCGAGGGGCCGAATGGCCTACTGCTGCTCCTAATTTCTATGTTTCTAATACTCCCTCTTTGCCCCTCTTATTTCCTTTTTCACTTCCCCTCTTAACTTTCTATATTCAGCCTGATTCTCACTTGTATTCTCAACCTGTCATCTGTTATGCGCCCCCTTTTTCAGCTTCATCTTATTCTCTATCTCTTTCGTCATCCAGGGAGCTCTGACTTTGGTTGCCCTACCTTTCTCCCTAGTGGGAATGTACCTCGACTGTACCCGAACCATCTCCTCTTTAAAGGCAGCTCATTGTTCGATTACAGTTTTGGCTGCCAATCTTTGATTCCAATTTACCCGGGCCAGATCTGTTCTCAACCCACTGAAATTGGCCTACCTCCAATTAAGTATTTTTCTCTAGATTGCTCAGTATTACTTACTTTAGTTTAGGCTTTGGTGTGCTCAGGACGCTCTCGTTGTCCTCCATTTCTGGGCCGCTGTCGCTGGGATTGTAAACTTCCAGGCTGTCGTAGAGTAGGTCAAGATCCTCCTCTGCTTCCTGGGTCTGGTCGACAGGATCGGAGTCCAGCACCTTCCAGACAAAGGTTTATACATCAGCGGTATTTAACTATCAGAAAGACCCCACTCACACTGCTATCAGAAAGACCCCAATAACACTGCTATGGGACAGTACTGAGGGAGTGCTGCACTGTCGGAGGGTCAGTACCGAGGGGGTGCTGCACTGTTGGAGGGGCAGTACTGAGGGAATGCTGCACTGTCGGAGGGGCAGTACTGAGGGAGTGCTACACTGTTGGAGGGGCAGTACTGAGGGAATGCTGCACTGTCGGAGGGGCAGTACTGAGGGAATGCTGCACTGTCGGAGGGGCAGTACTGAGGGAGCGCTGCAATGTCGGAGGGGCAGTACTGAGGGAGCGCTGCACTGTTGAAGGGGCAGTACTGAGGGAGTGCTGCACTGTCGGAGGGGCAGTGCTGAGGGAGCACTGCAATGTCGGAGGGGCAGTACTGAGGGAGTGCTGCACTGTCGGAGGGGCAGTACTGAGGGGGTGCTGCACTGTCGGAGGGGCAGTACTGAGGGGGTGCTGCACTGTCGGAGGGGCAGTACTGAGGGAGTGCTGCACTGTCGGAGGGGCAGTACTGAGGGAGTGCTGCACTGTCAAAGGGATAAGGCATTAAACCCGTCTACCCTCTCAGGTGGACGTAAAAGATCCCATGGCTCTATTTCGCAGACAAGCAGGGGAGATCTGCCCGGTGTCCCGGCCAACATTTATCTCTTAACGAACATCACTAAAACAGATTAGCTGGTCATTATCACATTGATGTTCATGGGAGCTTGCTGTGCGCAAATTGGCTGCCGCGTTTTACATTAGAACAGTGACTCCACTTCAAAAGTACTTCATTGGCTGTAAAGTGTTTTGGGACTTCCTGAGGTTCTGGAAGGTGGATTAGAAATGCAAGTCCATGTGACAGCTTGGTGTAGAGGTAATGTGCATCTCCAGTGCCTTAGGGTGTGGAGCTGTTAGTTATTCAGGTTTTAAGAACATAACATAAGAATATAAGAACATAAGAAACAGGAGCAGGAGTCGGCCATTTGACCCCTCGAGCCTGCTCCGCCATTCAATAAGATCATGGCAGATCTGATCTTGGCCTCAACTCCACTTTCCCGCCCGCTCCCCACAACTCTTGACTCCCCTGTAGCTCAAATATCTGCCTCTCTCCGCCTTGAATATATTCACTGACTCACCCTGCACAGCTCTCTGGGGTAGAGAATTCCAAAGATTCACGACCCTCTGAGAGAAGAAATTCCTCATCTCCGTTTTAAATGAGCGACCCCTTATTCTGAAACTATGCCCCCGAGTTCTAGATTCCCCCACGAGGGGAAACATCCTCTCTGCATCTACCCTGTCGAGCCCCCTCAGTATCTTATATGTTTCAATAAGATCACCTCTCATTCTTCTAAACTCCAATGAGTATCGGCCCAACCTGCTCAACCTTTCCTCATAAGACAACCCCTTCATCTCCGGAATCAACCTCGTGAACCTTCTCTGAACTGCCTCCAATGCAAGTATATCCTTCCTTAAATAAGGAGACCAAAACTGTATGCAGTGCTCCAGGTCTGGTCTCACCAATACCCTGTACAGTTGTAACAGGACTTCCCTACTTTTATACTCCATTCCCTTTGCAATAAAGGCCAACATTCCATTTGCCTTCCTAATTACTTGCTGTACCTGCCTGCTAACTTTTTGTGTTTCATGTACAAGGACCCCCAGATCCCTCTGTACCGCAGCATTTTGTAGTCTCTCTCCATTTAAATAATAATTTGCTTCTCTATTCTTCCTACCAAAGTGAATAACCTCACATTTCCCCACATTATACTCCATCTGCCACCTTACTGCCCACTCACTCAGTCTATCTATATCCCTTTGCAGACTCTTTGGGCTCGATTTTCCTGAAGCTGTCGGGAAGAAGGCGGAACTACAGCTTTCGGGTTTTAGTCCCGCCTACATCGACGTCTGGCCAATCCGTGTGATTTTCCCTTGATTGACCTTGTTGAGCCTGCCCAGCGGGCTCAGCGGGCCAATTAAGGGCCACCCAGCAACAGGTGACGTCACAGACTGCAATTTCATCTGTCAAGAGTTCTTGACAGATGAAATATCAGTGTTTCACAGCTGTTTGAAGCTGTCAAACACTGACAGTCTGAGTTCTAACATGAGTCATTCTGCACAGACTCAGTTAGAACCCTCAGCAGCACTCAAAGCTGAAGGCCATCACTTTTCACAGATCGCAGCCGTTCAGCTTTAAGTGCCGGCTGAGTGATGGGCTCCCAACAGCTACAGGAAGAAAGGCTGTGAAGGTAAGTACAGGTAAGTAAAAGTTCTTTACACACTTTACACACACCAAACACACTTACCTTTGCACTCATGCACCCATCACTCACCTGAGCGTCGACATCGCGACCCCTCCAACTCCTTCAACCCAAAGGCCCGCCTGCTCTAACCTGGCGTGGTTTGGAGCCGTCGGGAAACCCACACGAAACCCCTCAAAATAGGGATTAGGCTAAAAACTGCCTGTTAACTACCTGTTAACAGGCAGTTAATTGGCACTAATCCCTTCCCGCCTGGGGTCGGCGGGTCCCAGTGCGGGGCGGGTACCCGCTGCCTCTGAAAGTTGCGTGGAGCGGGGTTTTGGGCGGGATGGCGTCGGGACCCCCGAAATCGGGATCTCCCCCCCCCCCCCCCCACACGCCTGAAACCCTGCCTGACGGCTCCATGAAAATCGACCCCTTTGTGTTCTCCACACAACTTGCTTTCCCACCTATCTTTGTATCATCAGCAAATTTGGCTACATTACACTCGGCCCCTTCATCCAAGTCATTAATATAGATTGTAAATAGTTGATAGTTGAGGCGAATGTTCCTCAGCAGCAAAGCAGAACTGGAACCCAGCTCTTGGTCCCGCCTTCTTTGCTCCAGTTTGTACCCTTCCTCAATCACTTCTTTATCCCATTGGTGCTTGACCTCATTTCACTGTCTGCTTCAATATTGTTCCCTGGGAATTTATTCCACAACTTCATTCTCCTTGGATTCAAAAAGTTCTCCCCGACTCTCCTTCTTACTCCTCATCCATGCCTTTGTTACCTCTAGCCTTGACTATTGCAACGCTCTCCTGCCGGCCTCCCACATTCCACCCTCCATAAACTTCAGCTCATCCAAAACCCTGCTGATCGTGTTCTAACTCGCACCAACTCCCGTTCACCCATCAACTCTGTGCTCGTTGACCTACATCGGCCCCCGGTTAAACAACGCCTCGATTTTAACATTCTCATCCTTGTTTTCAAATCCATTCATGGCCTCGCCCCTCCCTGTCTCTGTAACTTCCTCCAGCCTTACAATCCTCTGAGGTCTCTGTGCTCTTGAATTCTGCTACTTGCGCATTCACTACTTTAATCGCTCCACCAGTGGCGGCTGTGCCTTCAGCTGCCTGGGCCCTAAGCTCTGGAATTCCCTCCCTAAACCTCTCCGCCTCTCTACCTCCTTTAAGACGCCCCTTAAAACCTACCTCTTTGATCAAGCTTTTGGTCATCTGCCCTAATATCTCCTTATGTGGCTCGTTGTCAAATTATGTTTGATAACGTTCCTGTGAAGCGCCTTGGGATGTTTGACTTTTTGTTGCTGTTGGAACTTCTTTGATTATAACTTGTGTCCCTTGGGATTTGAATCCTACACAACACCACAGGGAACAATTTGCCTGGATCAACTTTGTCAATTCCCTAGACCAATTGTCAATTCTCAGATAAACAGGACAAAAACGGGGTGCCGATGAGAGGGAAGGATGGATTATGTTCTGCTCCAAACGTCTGATTATTATCTGCAAGGAAATAAGTGATTGGGACGACTTCGGCCATGAGTGATTAATGTATAACTTTAATGACTCGTGTAATCAACATAGGCAGAGGGATCAATTAACCATGGTATAGAGTGGATATTTAGTTCAATAAACTGTCAATAAAACTGTTATTTAAAGAATCTGAGAACAGATAAATCATGAGGTCTTATCTGTGAAATGAACCTTTGAAGTAGGCAAACTGAGGTGTAAAAAGGTTGCTTTTCCAGAGTTAGTTGGAGAGCTGGAGAGAGGGAGAAACCCGAAGCTACTCTCTTGTACGGTAAAGATTGATCACCTCTGCTCTGTTCTGTACACTCCGCCATCAAATGTCTCAGGCTTACTCGAAGCGTGTCCTTGTGAACCGAAGAAGGAAGGAGGTTGAACGACAGTTGATCCAACAATACCTACCTCATCTGTCACTTTGAATCTCTTCAGCAAGGCAACGAATTTCTGTTTAAAGTTCGGTTGCTAAGTGGGGAGAAGAGAAAAGGGAAGGGTGTGAAATGATTGCAAGTAGGATACATCTGGCCTACAGATGCTGTGGGTTCAAGCACCAAGATGTGGCACCGCAGAGTGACAGGACGCAGGGACAATTGCCCACTTCCAATTTGAAATTTAGTCAAAGTTATTAAAAGATTCATAATCGAAAATTTTACCTGGCAATCAAAAAATATCAGTTTTCTGTGCTGCCGATGTTGGGTCTTCCACTCCACTCCACTCCCCTCCAACCCCTCCCCTCCACTGTCCTGCACGCCCGCCTCTCCCCTCCCCCGTGGCCACTGACGTAAGAAAACTACGAGGCTTTAATCAACTGTTTTTCAACATGGAGGTCTAGTTGTGTCCTTCACTAGTTCCTGTTAAAGAATGTCCTGCACAAGCTGGGCCCGTGCCCGAGTATTTATACTCTCCCTGGACAGCGCCACCAGCAGGCTGCCCGAACGACCAGATTTAGGAACAGCTTCTTTCCCAGGGCCGTCATCCTACTGAACTCCACAAATAAACTCTAAAGCCTGCACATCTGCCAATGCACTTTATTATGGTTATGTTTATGTTAATGTATTACAAGACAAATGAATGTTGAATGTTTAAATGTCTTAATCTAAATGTACACTCTCGGGAGCCGCAAGCCTACATTTCGTTGTACTGCACTTGTGCAGTAACAATGACAATAAAGTTGATTATTATTATTATTATAAGCCATTTTCACATGAATGACAAGATTCATGTCAGCCACTATGCGAGGTCAGTTGCTGGGGGAGTTTCTGCGCGTACTACAGCAACTCCATGGGTAACAGACATAGCCTGGGTTTCTGGGGTCAGACCGCTCTGGTTTGATTGTCAGGTTGGTCTGAGAATCCACTCCCCCCATGATGGTTCGAATGGTGCTGCTCCGGGGCACAAGAGGGCGCTCCGCTCCGCTCCGCAATGCACCAGTAACATTGCTTGTGGAGAAGGTCCGTTCCTGTCCACCCTCCTGACAACTGAGCAGTGTTTTTATCTGTGTGTCTTTAGTTCAGTGTAAATGGGGGTGACGCTCCCCGCTCGCGCTACCTTCCTCTTCATCAACGTATGGGCACTTCAGGATGAATGGTATGCGCTAGCATTTCTGATCAATGAGCTGTCCCAGCCCAAATAAATAACTAGATACAGAGGGAGGTGAACACAGCCAAACCCAGAGCTGCCCATTGCCACTGACACAATGGCACCCTAACTTGGCACACTTTGCTTGAACTGGTTTACAATGAGCAGGAGGAGAAGCCAGGCTTGAACCACCATACCCGCGTCATTGAGGTGGTCCGCATCATTTTCCGCCGGGTCTTCTTCGGTTTTCTCAGTTCATCATCTTCATCGTATAAATCCTAGACACAGCCACAGACACAAATCAGAGCCATTCTTACAGAGAATTACATCGAGTCTACAGCACAGACACAGGCCATTCGGCCCAACTGGTCCATGCCGGCATTTATGCTTCATTCGAGCCTCCTCATCTAACCCCATCAACATAACCCTCTATTCCTTTCTCCCTCATGTGTTTATCTAGCTTCCCGTTAAATGCCTCTGTGCTATTCGTCTCAACCACTCCCTGTGGTAGCGAGTTCCACATTCTCACCACTCTCTGGTGAGGAAGATTCTCCTGACTTTCTTTACAAAATAATCACCCATTTCCAAAAGCAACATGGGCTTTTATTCACATATGTAATCATCCAGGTCAAATTCATGTCCATTCCCAGGTATCGAGGACATGTCCATTCCCAGGTATTAAAAGCAAAGAATCTTACAGTACAGAGGGAGGCCATTCGGCCCATCCTGCCTGTGCTGGCTCTTTGGTAGAGCCAATCAGTCCCACTCCCCGCTCTTTCCCCACAGTCCTGCATATTTTCCCCTTTCATTTTCTCCAATTCCCTTTTGAAAGTTACTATTGAATCTGCTCCCTCTGCCCTTTCAGGCAGCGCGTTCCAGATCACAACAACTCGCTGCGTAAAAACATTCTCCTCATCCCCCCTCTGGTTCTTTTGCCAATCACCTTCAATCTGTGTCCTCTGGTTACCAACCCTCCTGCCACTGGAACAGTTTCTCCTTATTTACTCTATCAAAACCCTTCCTGATTTTGAACACCTATATTAAATCTTCCCGTAACCTTCTCTGCTCGAAGGAGAACAATCCCAGCTTCTCCAGTCTTTCCACATAACTGAAGTCTCTCATCCCTGGAACCATTCTAGGAAATCTCCTCTGCACCCTCTCTAAGGCCTTGGCACCCTTCCTAAAGTGCGATGCCCAGAATTGGACACAATACTCCAGCTGAGGCCTAACCAGTGTTTTATACAGGTTTAGCATAACTTCCTTGCTTTTGTACTTTATGCCTCTGTTTATAAAGCCAAGGGTCCTGAGTGCTTTTAACAGCCTTCTCAACCTGCCCTGCCACCTTCAACGATTTGTGTACACATACCCCCAGGTCTCTCTGTTCATGCAGCCCCTTTAGGATTGTACCCTTTAGTTTATATTGCCTCTCCCCATTCTTCCGACCGAAATGTATCACTTCGCACTTCTCTGTGTTAAATTTCATCTGCCACGTGTCCACCCATTCCACCAGCCTGTCTGTGTCCTCCTGAAGTCTATCACTATCCTCCTCATTGTTTACTACATTTCCAAGTTTTGTGTCATCTGCAAACTTTGAAATTATGCCCTTTATACCCAAGTCCAGGTCATTAATATAGATCAAAAAGAGTGGTCCTAATACCGACCCCTGGGGAACACCACTGTATACTTCCCTCCAGTCTGAGAAACAACCATTCACCACTGCTCTCTGCTCTCTGTCCCTCAGCCAATGTTGTATCCACGCTGTCACTGTCCCTTTAATCACATGGGCTTTAATTTTGCTGACAAGTCCATTATGTGGCACTTTATCAAACACCTTTTGAAAGTCCATAAACACAACAGCAACCGCACGACCCTCACCGTTACTTCATCAAAGAACTCAGTCAAGTTAGTCAAACACGATTTACCGTTAACAAATGCATGCTGGCTTTCATTTATTAACAAATATTTTTCCAAATGCCAATTAATTTTGTCCTGGATGATTGTTTCCCCACCACTGACATTAGGCTGACTGGCCTGTAGTTGCCGGGTTTATCCCTCTCCCCTTTTTTGAACAGGAGTGTGACATATTCAATCCTCCAGTCCTCTGGCACCACCCCCATATCCAAGGAGGGCTGGAAGATTGTGGCCAGAGCCTCTGCAATTTCTACCTTTACTTTTCTCAGTAACCGAGGATGTATGCCAAGCAACCTAAGATTGAGGACATGGTAGTCCCAGGTACTGGGGAATCTGAGCTCCCAGGTACCAAGCGATACTCCATTATTCTCAGGTGGGGTCGAGTGTAAATAGCAGGGCTATTTACATCCACTGAATATTTACAAAGTTAATTAATACTGTGAACCCCATTGTAGGCATTGCCCCTTCAGAAATATAGACTTTGGGGCTAAGAATCCTCGGCTCCTCTCCGCGTTAGGTGTGACGGAGCGGCCACCAGAAGCCTCAGCTCCTGAGAACATCTGTGTCCAGGGTGGGGTCAGCTGATGCAAATAGCTTCCGCGGGGGGGGGGGGCGGGGCGGGGCGGGAACGCTGCCCGATGCCCAGACAGCTAAGACAGTTTGTAAAATTCTGCCCAACTCGGGGTGATATGAATCTTGCTGCTGGAATCCTTATGGAGCTCCAGGCCAGGAGCGCTGGTTCAATTTTTTATTCATTCACAGAATGTGGGCGTCGCTGGCAAGGCCAGCATTTACTGCCCATCCCTAATGGCATTTAGAAGTTGGTGGTGAGCCACCTTCTTGAATATAACTGAGTGGCTTGCTCAGCTATTACAGAAGGTAGTTAACAGTCACCCACATTGCTGTGGGTCTGGAGTCACATATCGGCCAGACCGGGTAAGGCCGGCAGATTTCCTTCCCTAAAGGGGATTCGTGAACCAGATGCTTTTATTTGATAATCCGGTAGTTTCATGCTAGCTTTTTGTTTTAAATTCCAGATTTATTTAAATTGCCCAGCTGCCGTGGTGGGATTTGAACTCACGTCTCCGGGATCATTAAGCCAAGCCTCTGGATTACTAGTATCATAAGCAGTATGCTACCGTACCCTTCTTGATTCTGGTGTCCAGGGGCAAGGGAATTCTCCGTGCAGGAATTCCCTCCCCTTGGTCCTGCCCCAACAGACGTCGTCAGGGGTCACGTTTGAGGAGGACAGAAGTTCCATCGACTCCCCGGAACCTGGAGCAAATTGGCAGGCTGCAGTCTTCTGGGTGGAAAGTTAATGTTTCCCGCATCTCCCACCTCCGGCTTGGGCCCCAGACCTGGTTTGGAAGCCGAGAATGTTTGACTCGTAAGTGTTTGCGGAGCTGTCGAATCTCTCTACCTGGCTAGGCACCGCATCATCGCTGCCCTCCTGCTCAGAGGAAAAGCTGTCGTCCTCTTCCTCGGAGTAATTATCGATATCTGGGGATCGATCTGCAAGATGTGGAACAAGATATTTTTTAGAACACAGCAATAAATGAGTTGATTATCTCCTCTTGCATCTTTGCAGACTCTCCCTGCAGTACAGACTCCCCTGGCTAAGATAACAGGCTGGAGTAATGCTTCTACACCACTACTGACAGAGCTGGACCTCAGCCACTAGGAGGTGCCCAAGTGCAGAGCCGGCTGACTCTCCCTTCAGGATGATACCCGCACTCAAAGGGTTAAGTTACGAGGAGAGATTACACAAATTAGGGTTGCAATCTCCAGAATTTTGAAGGGTGATCTGATCGAAGTTTTCAAGATATCAAGGGGAACAGGTAGGGTCGATAGAGAGAAACTATTTCGCTGGTTGGGGAGTCTAGGACTAGGGGGCATAGTCTAAAAATTAGAGCCAGACCTTTCAGGAGTGAAATTAGGAAACATTTGTACACACAAAGGGTGGTAGAGGTTTGGAACTCTCTTCTGCAAACGGCAATTAATGCTGGGTCAATTGTTAATTTTAAATCGGAGATTGATCGCTTTCTGTTAACTAAAGGTATTAAGGAATCTGGGCCAAAGGCAGGTATCTGGAGTTAGGTCGCAGATCAGCCAATATCTCATTGAATGGCGGAACAGGCTCGAGGGGCTGAATGGCCTCCTCCTGTTCCTCTGTTCCCTCTGTGAGTCAGTAATCTCCTCCTGTAGGGAATGCCTGGCCTTTCCTGGATAACTGTCCTGAGATCAGGAATTGGCTGCATGGAAAGTCATAATCTAGACATTATCACTCCACTACAGTACTGAGGGAGTGCTGCACTGTTGGAAGGTCAGTACTGAGGGAGCGCTGCACTGTCGGAGGGGGAGAACTGAGGGAGCGCTGCACTGTCGGAGGGGCAGTACTGAGGGAGTGCTGCACTGTCGGAGGGGCAGTACTGAGGGAGTGCTGCACTGTCGGAGGGGCAGTACTGAGGGAGCGCTGCACTGTCGGAGGGGCAGTACTGAGGGAGCGCTGCACTGTCGGAGGGGCAGTACTGAGGGAGTGCTGCACTGTCGGAGGGGCAGTACTGAGGGAGCGCTGCACTGTCAGAGGGGCAGTACTGAGGGAGTATTTTTGATAATTTGGGTGATTTACTCATTGTGTAAATGCAGAGTAAAGATGAATTGTTCTGTTACTTTATAAAGTTGCTGTTTATTCATCAGGTTCTCAAGGGCCATTAGGGATGGGCGATAAATGCTGGCCTTGCCAGCAAAGCCCACATCCCATGAACGAAAAAAAATATTAAGCGCCGTGTTCCTGTTCATTCAGCAGGTCTCGGCTTACTCGCTGTATATGTATAAATAATAGGGGCATTTGGAGCTCTTTGATGGAAATCAGAGTGTTATACTGTCCAACACAACAGATTATGTGCCTGAAGCATGTGTTTCCCAAAGACTGCAGTTTGACCAAGGAGATTCAGTTCATTCCCAAACCCGAACATCTCACGCAATCAATCACCAACCTGAGGCTTTTGTCTTGGGCCCTGCTTGTACAATGCCATCCTCGTGATCGATTGGCTGGCTGGAGAGAGAGTAGATGCTGATCTCAGCGACCCGCACTGACACATCCTTCATGTTGGAGTGAAGGCCGAGAACCTGTCCTCCATCAGTGGGATGTTGCATCACCTGGCAATGAAAGGAAGAATGCAGTCTGCATGAAATACTCGCTCATTGTAGCTTTTCAGTAATGCACAACCACACTGTACCACTTAAATATTCTCTGGAAACAGGTTAGAAAATAATAAAGAGGGAGAAAATAGATTATGAGAGTAAACTAGCGAGAAATATAAAAACAGACAGTAAGAGCTTCTACAGGTATATAAAAAGGAAGAGAGTAGCTAAAGTAAACATTGCTCCCTTAGAGGATGAGACTGGGGAATTAATAATGGGAAACAAGGAATGGCAGAGACTTTGAACAAATATTTTGTATCTGTCTTCACAGTAGAAGACACTAAAAGCATCCCAATAATAGTAGATAATCAAGGGGCAAAAGGGAGGCAGAAGCTTAAAACAATGACTATCACTAGAGGAAAAAGTACTAGGCAAACTAATGGGACTAAAGGTGGACAAGTCCCCTGGACCTGATGGCCTGCATCCTAAAGTCTTAAAAGATGTGGCTGCAGAGATAGTAGATACATTGGTTATAATCTTCCAAAATTCCCTAGATTCTAGAAAGGTCCCAACGGAAAACCACAAATGTAACTCCCCTATTCAAGAAAGGAGGGAGACAGAAAGCAGGGAACTATAGGCCAGTTAGTCTAACATCTGTCATTGGGAAAATGCTGTAATCCATTATTAAGGAAGTAATAGCAGGACGTTTAGAAAATCATAATACAATCAAGCAGAGTCAACATGGTTTTATGAAAGGGAAATCGTGTTTGTCAAATTTATTAGAGTTCTTTGAGGATGTAACGAGCAGGGTGGATAAAGGGGAACCAGTAGATGTAGTGTATTTGGATTTCCAAAAGGCATTCGATAAGGTGCCACATAAAAGGTTACTGCACAAGATAAGAGCTCACGGGGTTGGGGGTAATATATTAGATTCGATAGAGGATTGGCTAACAGAAAACAGAGAGTCGGGATAAAGGGGTCATTTTCAGGTTGGCAAACTATAACTAGTGGGGTGCCGCAGGGATCGGTGCTGGGGCCTCAACTATTTACAATCTATATTAATGACTTGGATGAAGCGACCGAGTGTAATGTAGCCAAATTTGCTGACGATACAAAGATAGGTGGGAAAGCAAGCTGCGAGGACGACACAAAGGGCTGGATTTTAACTCAGGTGCGGGCTGTTGTCGTGTTATCCGAATTTTGTGTTTCCCACACGAATCTAAATGGATGTGGGAGATTGATGCAATTTTAACTCAATTGGCCAATTGATTTCCAACGTGTGGGAAGCCTTTGCAAAGGGGTTTTTCATGACTGAAAGTCCCCTCCGATGACGTCATCATTGCTGCGCATTTAAGGTCCACAGCAAGCCTTGCTTCTTCTGCAGGCTTCCAAGTTTTCTCCATTTGGTGTCAGAGGGACCTGCAGGAAAGATGACAAAAGGGAGGGCAAGATCAGCTCCTCGCTTTGACGAGGTGGCACTGCAGGCATTGGTGGATGGTGCTAGGGCCAACAGGGAGGTCCTGTTCCCTTCATCAGGGACGAAGAGGCCTCCCACTCAGACCAAGGCTGTGTGGATGCAGGTGTCTGAGGAGGTCAACTCCTTGGGAGTCACCCGCAGAACCTGGATACAGTGCAGGAAAAGATTTCATGACCTTCAGTGCACTGGAAAAGTGAGTATGAATTTCCCATCACCCTCAATCTGATCCCCATTGCCTTTCCTTACCAGCACTCAGCTTCAGCAATCTCTTCCTCCACATCCCACTTGACACAGACATCCATGCACCCTTACCCATTCCCTCTCTCTCTATGCTCACATTCACATAACTATTCCAACATGCAGCCCTCACACTCCCTCTCACTCTGATGCTTTGAACACAACTGACAACACACAGGGAGGGCCCTCGGTCTTGCAACCTCACTCCATCTCTGTCTCCTTCTAAGTATCTATGCTATGCAATCTCTACACTCACTCCTTCATTCTCACTCAACCTCCACTTGTCTCCCTCATTGCAGGAAAGGAGAGCTCACAACAAAAGAGAGCGAGCCAGGACAGGAGGAGGCCCACCCTCATTAGCCCAGCTCACCCCCTGGGAGGAGGCCGTCCTGGAAATTATGGGCATTGAGGATGATTTGCGCTTGGGGGACGGACAGACGGGTGCAACACAGCAAGCTGGTGACAGAAAATTTCCCCATCTCTCTCTTTGACATTGCATGAGTCGCTGATAATGATTGTGAAGCTCTAACAGATGGACTTATGAGCATCTGCAAAAAGCTACGTGCATGTAGCCTTTGCATCACAATAATAATAATAATATTAATAATTCAACTTTATTGTCATTGTACAATGCACAAGTACATGAACAACAAAATGTGATCTTGCAAGCTCCCATGAGTCCAGTACAAATAACATTAACATTAAATGTAAATAGCACCGTCCCCCACAGGACCATCACAAGCATCCGTCTCCACTAGCCAGGAAGAAGAGGCTGAGCAGCCAGACTCCTCAGAGGAAGCTGCAACCTCTGAGGGCGCAGCGTCAGCAGAATTCAGTGCACCCAGCACCAGCGCAGACAGTCACACCTCGGTAGGATCTTTGGGACATAGAGTAGTGTTGTCACCTGGTGTATCACAGCTCACAAGTGAGCATCAGCAGATTGTGGAGACAGGGACAGCAGTGGAGAGTCCTAGTCGGAAGGCGCAGGACTCTGCCAGCTCGGCTCAGCAGCATGTCGACCCTCTGCCTCTGGGTCCATCCATAAGATCAGAGGTAATGGAACTCCAGGCACAGATGCAGGAGTCTCTGGCAGGTTTTGTCTCTAGGGTCGCTGCGAGTGTGGAGTGAATGGAGGAGTCCATAGCGAACATGAGCAGAGCCTTTGTGGAGTCATTGGTGCATGAACGCATCACCACGGAAAGGATGGCTACCTCCGTGGAAACACTTGCTACCTCCATGGTAAGGCTGGCTACTGTAGAGGAGAGGATGGCTACGGTAGGGGAAAGGAGGGCTACGGCCATGGAGGAGCTTAGTCGCCAGGGTATGGAAAACATGGTCATTGTTCAGAATAGAATGACATCTCTTGAGGAGCGATGGGCATCTATTGAACAGAGAAACCAGACCTTCATGGAAGTCCTTCTGAGTAGGACTGCCATTGCAGATACTGGTCCCCATGGCCCCCCTGATGTGCAGCAAGGTGCTCTCCAGCCACTTGTAGGCATTGGAGAGGGAGGTTGGTGGCAGACCTCAAGGAAGTGGGGGTTCCTCTCCAAGCGCTCACACTTCCATGTCACTGCAGAGCCCTCGGTCAGAGCCCCACCGGAGTCCACACCCAAGTGAGATAGACGTCTCAACCCCTGCACAGCCGCAGGAGCAGCAGACTGTTGACGAGCCCTCACAGGCTCGCCACCCTAGAGGACGCCCGCCAAAGATGTCGAGACAGGAGCAGCAGGAAAGTGAGCAAGGGGCCTCCGCATCTGCTGAAGCCACAGGGGAAGCACTACGTAGGAGCACGCGTAAGAGGAAGATAAAGCACAAGTAGTCACAAGGGTAGTCACTTGGGTGGAATTTCGTATTTAGTGTAAAAATGCCATCACGTCGTAACTGTACATAAAAATTCGGATGGCAAAAGTTGCAGTTGTGGCGTCTGTCATTTCGCGAATGGGACTTCCACATTGAGGCCTTAGGAATACTTGCAACTGTCAGTATGGTGGTTGGAGTGCTAGGAATCCTCTGGTTCTTGGCCATTGTCAATGCTTTGGTAAGAAGCTGCAAGGCAAAAGTGTTTGATTGACTAGGCTAAGCAAATCTGGCCAGGATGAGTGCGTTCCTTGCATCCCGGGCAGCAATGTTCTCGCGTAATGCTGCCGCTGGTTGATGGGCCTCTGCAGGGTGTTGGTTTTCGCACTCCTCCTCCTCCTCATCTGAGGAGGATATGTGAGGAGCCACTTGGTCCTCAGGAATCTGCAAGCTACGACACTGTGCCATGTTGTGAAGTGCACAGCAAACCACGACGATTCTGGAGACCCTGGCTGCTGAGTACTGCAGGGCTCCACCTGATCTATCCAGGCATCTGAAGCGCATCTTCAGCAAACCGATGGTTTGCTCGATAATGGATCTGGTGGAAATGTGACTGGAGTTGTAGCGCTCCTCAGCTTCGTTGGCTGGCCTCCTCAACGGCGTCATTAGCCACGTCCTCAGGGGATAGCCCTTGTCTCCAAGTAGCCATCCGTTAAGTTGGTCTGGCGGACTGAATAGCAGAGGCACACTAGACTGGCGCAGTATGAAGGAGTCATGGCAACTGCCAGGGTACTGTCAGGGCGAGGCTGGTTCGGGACCCAAGTGCAGACAGACGAAGCGAGAAACAGGTATGCAGTCTTAAATAAAAGTACTTTACTAGAATCACACAGGTAAACAGTTACAAACATAGGAGCTCAAGACAAGCTACCACTAGGCAAACGGCTTGTCAAGACTGAGCACAGAGGGAAGAAACCACAGAACTTAAATACAAGCAAAAACAGGTGAAACCAATAAACCTGATAAAAGGCAGTTAAGTAATAAACACAGGAGAAACTAGTAACAATTAGCAAAGGGAAAAAAACAAGTGAAGGTGCCATCTAGGGGTTACTGAGGGAACTAACCGGCACCCTCACAGGGTACATGGCACAAACATGCAAAATTTCCTTCTTGTGGTCACACACCAGCTGAACGTTGAGGGGGTGGAAGCTCTTGCGGTTGACAAAAATACCTGGATTGCGATGGGGTGCCCTAGGGGCCACATGTGTGCAGTCAACAACGCCCTGCACCCTTGGAAAGCCTGCCAGATGAGCTAATCCAACCGCTCGCAACGTGACACTTGCCCGATCCTTGGTGAAATGGATGTGATTGTGCGCGAGGGCAAAGCGGGCATCGGTTACCTGCGTGATGCAAGTGTGTGCGGCCGCCTGGGAGATGCCGCTGATGTCTGCTGCTGATCCCTGGAAAGAGCCTGAGGCAAAAAAGTTGAGTGCGGTGGTGACTTTGACGGCCACTGGTAATGCTTGTCCACCTGGTCCTCTGGGCAGCAGGTCTTGCTGTAGCATTGCGCAGATGTCAGTCACTACCTCTCACGAAAGTCGGAGCCGCCTTTGGCACTGCTGCTCAGACATGTTGAGATAGCTGACCCTGCGTCTGTAGACCTTGTTTGGGGGTATCTCCCGCGTCGACGGGCTTCCAGGCGCTGGTCCCTCCTGGCCTGTGCAGCTTCAGGTGGGTGAGCAGCAGCCTGGCGCTCCTGCTGCTGCTGTTGTTCCTGGTTCTGCTGCTGCCGCGGCTGGTGCTCGAGCTCCTCTAATGCCCAGATGGGAAGGAAATAAATGGCTCCCATGCTTCTGGTATATGCCTCTGTTGAGAAAGCGCTGAGTGAAGGTGGTGAGAGGAGTTTCCCAGGAGGTCACACTGGAGATGGGTGTGAGGCTCCAACCTTCCACAGGTGTTGTTATGCCTTCTAAAAGTTGCCCCAGACCTGAGACCACTAAGTCCTACCACCTGCAAATCATGGCTGTGTGGCAGAGCCACCAAGGGGACTCTGATCTTATGTACATAATTATCTTTAACTAATTGTTAGCTACAGAATGAATCTGTAGCTCTGTACATAGCGCGGTCCCTTTAAGACCGAGGCCCAACGCGATGACGTCATCACGTTGATCATGTGATCCTCCAGTGGCGGGAAAACGTGATGACGTCATGACGTCCAACCAGGGAGGGGCTCTAGTCAGTCCTCGTGGAGCTAGCAACCAGTACAGACCTGTTATCCAGCTTTCCATTGTTTTGGTGTTAAACTCTGTCTATTAGCATTAAACATCGTTTGTTTAATAGACTGACTTGATCTCAGTCCTTTAGTTAGGAGTCTCGCCGTTCCTACAGCTGATCAAATCTCCTCTTTAATGGTTGACCTGCAGTTGATAGTCAGCAATCCAATAGTGCTCCCGCCAGGTTTCACCGTCGTGTTTCCCACCAGGCGTGTTTTACGTGGGAAAAGGGTTAAATTCGCAAGGGCCTGTTAAAATAGGATTATAGAGGCCATTTAGTGTTAATTAAGGGCCTTAAAGACCAGTCCCGCCTGTTGGATGCGGGACGGAGTCGGGACCATCAGACACGCCTGAGATAAAATTGCTCGGAGTCGGGAACCAGGTGGGGTGGGGTGGGGGTGAGGTGGGGGTGGGGTCCCGCCCGCCAGTTTCTGCGATTTTAAGTGGGGGTGGGGTCCCGCCCGCCAGTTTCTGCGATTTTAACCCCCCGCCCGCCTCCAAGGCTCAATGAAAATCGAGCCCAAAGAGTCTGCAAAGGGATATAGAGAGACTGAGTGAGTGGGCAGTAAGGTGGCAGATGGAGTATAATGTGGGGAAATGTGAGGTTATTCACTTTGGTAGGAAGAATAGAAAAGCAAATTATTATTTAAATGGAGAGAGACTACAAAATGCTGCGGTACAGAGGGACCTGGGGGTCCTCGTACATGAAACACAAAAAGTTAGCATGCAGGTACAGCAAGTAATTAGGAAGGCAAATGGAACGTTGGCCTTTATTGTTGTGTATGTACCTTTAAGGGAATAACTGGTCTCAGACTGCAGTACCGGCAGTGACCACCCCTGTATAAAAGGCCCTAGCAGGCTTCTGTAGTTTCAGTTTCCAGGTTGTCTCCATTCAGTAAAGACTTGTTATAATCAACTCCTGCAGTCCGTGTCTCAATTATACACGGACATAATATTTATTGCAAGGGGGTTGGAGTATAAAAGTAGGGAAGTCCTGCTACAACTGTACAGGGCGTTGGTGAGGCTTCATCTGGAGTACTGCGTACAGTTTTGGTCTCCTTATTTAAGGAAGGATATACTTGCATTGGAGGCAGTTCAGAGAAGGTTCTCGAGGTTGATTCCTGAGATGAAGGGGTTGTCTTATGAGGAAAGGTTGAGCAGGTTGGGCCTATACTCATTGGAGTTTAGAAGAATGAGAGGTGATCTTATTGAAACATATAAGATTCTGAGGGGGCTTGACAGGGTAGATGCAGTGAGGATGTTTCCCCTCGTGGGGGAATCTAGAACTAGGGGGCATAGTTTCAGGATACGGGGACACCCACTTACGACGGAGATGAGGAGGAATTTCTTCTCTCAGAGGGTCGTGAATCTCTGGAATTCTCTGCCCCAGAGAGCTGTGGAGGGTGAGTCAGTGAATATATTCAAGGCGGAGATAGGCAGATATTTGAGCTACAGGGGAGTCAAGGGTTATGGGGAGCGGGCGGGAAAGTGGTGTTGAGGCTAAGATCAGATCTTATTGAAAGGCGAAGCAGGCTCGAAGGCCAAATGGCCTACTCCTGCACCTATTTCTATTGTTCTTATCTTCTAATACATGTTGTTAGATTGTGCCGCTCCCATAATCACCAAACAATGGGCTCCAGAGATTACAGCCCCTCAATAATCCCCACACAGTGAGTGGGCTCCAGAGATTACAGACCCTCAATAATCCTCACACAGTGAGTGGGCTCCAGAGATTACAGACCCTCAATAATCCCCACACAGTGAGTGGGCTCCAGAGATTACAGACCCTCAATAATCCCCACACAGTGAGTGGGCTCCAGAGATTACAGCCCCTCAATAATCCTCACACAGTGAGTGGGCTCCGGAGATTACAGACCCTCAATAATCCCCACACACAGTGAGTGGGCTCCAGAGATTACAGACCCTCAATAATCTCACACACAGTGAGTGGGCTCCAGAGATTACAGACCCTCAATAATCCTCACACAGTGAGTGGGCTCCAGAGATTACAGACCCTCAATAATCCTCACACACAGTGAGTGGGCTCCAGAGATTACAGACCCTCAATAATCCTCACACACAGTGAGTGGGCTCCGGAGATTACAGACCCTCAATAATCCCCACACACAGTGAGTGGGCTCCAGAGATTACAGACCCTCAATAATCCCCACACAGTGAGTGGGCTCCAGAGATTACAGACCCTCAATAATCCTCACACAGTGAGTGGGCTCCGGAGATTACAGACCCTCAATAATCCTCACACAGTGAGTGGGCTCCAGAGATTACAGACCCTCAATAATCCCCACATACAGTGAGTGGGCTCCAGAGATTACAGACCCTCAATAATCCTCACACACAGTGAGTGGGCTCCGGAGATTACAGACCCTCAATAATCCTCACATACAGTGAGTGGGCTCCAGAGATTACAGACCCTCAATAATCCCCACACACAGTGAGTGGGCTCCAGAGATTACAGACCCTCAATAATCCCCACATACAGTGAGTGGGCTCTGGAGATTACAGACCCTCAATAATCCTCACACAGTGAGTGGGCTCCAGAGATTACAGACCCTCAATAATCCTCACACACAGTGAGTGGGCTCCAGAGATTACAGCCCCTCAATAATCCTCACACACAGTGAGTGGGCTCCAGAGATTACAGACCCTCAATAATCCCCACACACAGTGAGTGGACTCCAGAGATTACAGACCCTCAATAATCCCCACACACAGTGAGTGGGCTCCAGAGATTACAGACCCTCAATAATCCCCACACACAGTGAGTGGGCTCCAGAGATTACAGACCCTCAATAATCCCCACACAGTGAGTGGGCTCCAGAGATTACAGACCCTCAATAATCCCCACACAGTGAGTGGGCTCCAGAGATTACAGACCCTCAATAATCCTCACACAGTGAGTGGGCTCCAGAGATTACAGACCCTCAATAATCCTCACACACAGTGAGTGGGCTCCAGAGATTACAGACCCTCAATAATCCCCACACACAGTGAGTGGGCTCCAGAGATTACAGACCCTCAATAATCCCCACACACAGTGATGCGCCATCAATTACTCAAAAGACTGAAGTTGAGCGAGTAACAATCAGGCTTTTATTAACTAAAGAATGAAGGTCTTGTCTCGAGTGGTCGACCCGTCCAGAATACTAAGGGACTGGGAGGTAGTCACTTATATACCTGGAATAGTGGGAGGAGTCAGCCGAGGCATGTCCAGACCTGTACCTAGTGGAATACACATACAGACACAGACAGGTATGACAGTGGTTTACCACATTCACCCCTTGTTTAAAAATGAGTCCGGCGGGGTGAAGTGTATTTAAAAGTTCGTGTATTGGAGTCTCTCTGGAGGTCTTGTCTGCCGCTGTGATCGACGTGGCGACGGCAGGGGTGGTGGAGCTTCCGGCGTCGCGTCCCGTGTAGGCTGGGGCCCTGGAGTGTAGTCCTCATGGGTGACGGTCCAAGGCGAGCCGGCTGCTGGGGTTGGATATCGGGTCGTGGGGGGGGGTGGTAATGGGTAGTGGGTTACAGCGGTCCCCGAGGGTGCGAGGTCTCGTATGGAGACTGTGTCCTCCCGCCCGTCCGGGTACGCAATGTAAGCGTACTGGGGGTTGGCGTGGAGGAGGTCGACCCTCTCGACCAGGGGGTCCGTTTTATTGGCCCTCACGTGTCTTCTCAGTAGTACCGGCCCTGGGGACGTCAGCCATGGCGGTAACGATGTCCCCGATGTGGACTTCCTTGGGAAGACAAACATTTTCTCGTGAGGGGTGGCATTGGTGGCAGTGCAGAGAAGTGACCGAATCGAGTGGAGCGCATCGGGGAGCACCTCCTGCCAGCGGGAGGTCGGAAGGCCCCTAGACTTTAAGGCTAGTAGGGCAGCCTTCCAAACAGTTGCATTCTCTCTTTCCACCTGTCCGTTCCCCCGGGGGTTGTAACTGGTGGTCCTGCTTGTGGCAATACCCCTAGCGAGCAGGTACTGGCGGAGTTCGTCGCTCATAAACGATGAGCCCCGGTCGCTATGGATATAGCTGGGGAAACCGAACAGGGTGAAGAGGCTGTTCAGACATTTAATGACCGTGGCACTGGTCATGTCCGGGCAGGGGAAAGCGAACGGGAACCGGGAGTACTCGTCAATGATGTTGAGGAAGTACACATTGCGGTCGGAGGAGGGGAGAGGCCCTTTAAAATCGACGCTCAGGCGTTCGAAAGGGCGAGTGGCTTTTATCAGGTGGGCTCTGTCTGGTCTATAAAAGTGCGGTTTGCACTCAGCGCAGACTTGGCAGTTCTTGGTCATGGTCCTGACCTCCTCAATGGAGTAAGGCAGGTTGCGGGCCTTGATGAAGTGGAAGAACCTGGTGACCCCCGGGTGGCAGAGGTCATTGTGGAGGGCCCTCAGCCTATCGATCTGCGCGCTGGCGCAGGTGCCACGCGATAGGGCATCTGGGGGTTCATTGAGCTTCCCAGGCCGGTACAAGATCTCGTAATTGTAGGTGGAAAGTTCGATTCTCCACCTCAAGATCTTGTCATTTTTGATTTTGCCCCTCTGCTTGTTGTTGAACATAAAAGCAACTGAACGCTGGTCAGTGAGCAGGGTAAATCGTTTTCCGGCCAGGTAGTGCCTCCAATGACGCACAGCCTCCACGATAGCCTGGGCCTCCTTCTCGACCGCGGAGTGTCTGGTCTCCGGGCCCTGGAGGGTTCGTGAGAAGAATGCCACAGGTCTCCCCGCCTGATTAAGGGTGGCGGCCAGAGCGAAGTCGGACGCATCGCTTTCCACCTGGAAGGGGATGGATTCGTCCACTGCGTGCATGGTGGCTTTGGCAATGTCTTCCTTGATACGGTGGAAGGCTAAGCGGGCCTCTGCCGTCACGGGAAAAGAGGTGGACTTGATCAGCGGACGGGCTTTGTCTGCATAGTAGGGGACCCACTGAGCGTAGTAGGAAAAAAACCCTAGGCACCTCTTCAGAGCTTTTAGGCAGTGGGGCAGTGGGAGTTCCATAAGGGGACGCATCCGGTCCGGGTCGGGACCGATGACCCCGTGTTCTACAACACAGCCAAGGATGGCGAGGCGGTCTGTGCGGAATATGCACTTCTCCTTGTTATATGTCAGGTTCAGGAGTTGGGCGGTGCGGAGGAATTTCTCGAGGTTTGCGTCATGGTCCTGCAAGTCATGGCCGCAGATGGTCACATTATCTAGGTAAGGGAAAGTGGCCTGCAGCTCGTTTTGATCGACCATCCGGTCCATCTCCCTTTGGAAGACGGAGACCCCGTTGGTAACGCCGAAGGGAACCCTAAGGAAGTGATAGAGGCGGCCGTTTGCCTCAAAAGCAGTATACTGGCGGTCTTCAGGGCTGATGGGGAGCTGGTGGTACGCTGATTTCAGGTCAATGGTCGAAAAGACGCGGTACTGCGCGATCTGGTTGACCATGTCAGCTATGCGGGGGAGTGGGTAGGCGTCCAGCAGGGTGTAGCGGTTTATTGTTTGGCTGTAGTCGATGACCAGGCGTTGTTTCTCGCCGGTCTTAACGACCACAACCTGGGCTCGCCAGGGGCTGGAGCTGCCCTCAATAATCCCCTCCTTCAGGAGCCGTTCCACTTCGGTTTTGATGAAAACCCTGTCCCCGGCACTGTATCGCCTGCTCTTTGTGGCGATGGGCTTACAGTCAGGGGTGAGGTTAGCAAACAGTGGGGGGGGTGGGACTCTGAGTGTGGAGAGGTTGCATCTAGTGCGCGGCGGGCAATTTGGAGGCTGCTGGCTGCGGACTGTGAGTGGGGGGAGGGGGCCACCGTACGCCATCGTAACGCTTTTGAGGTGGCACTGGAAATCCAACCCCAGTAGAACGGCAGCGCAGAGGTCGGGCAGGACCAGGAGTTTAAAATTATTGAACACAGTCCCGTCTACTACTAGTGTCACCACGCAGTAGCCGCCAATGTCCGCTGACTGGGACTCGGAGGCCATAGAAATCCGCTGGTGCGCAGGCAGGACTGGGAGAGAGCAACGCCGCACCGTGTCGGGGTGGATGAAGCTCTCTGTGCTCCCGGAGTCAAAAAGGCAGTTTATTGCATGGCCGTTTACCTTAACGTCCATTTTGGACCGAGCTAACTGGTGCGGTCTCGTTTGGTCCAGCGTCACAGAGGCCAGCGTAGGGGTCGGTGTGTCGCTGCGAGTATCAGATGGGTGGGGGTTGGCGGTCTGCTGCGTCCCGGCTGGTGTCCAAGATGGCGGCGCCCATGATTCCCATGTGGCTGGAGTCGTCCAAGATGGCTGCTGCTGCGGTGGTTCGCACATGGCTGGGGAGGCCCAAGATGGCGGCTCGCACGGCCCACACGCGGCGCTGCTGGCGTTCGGGGTGGCTTTGGCCTTGCAGACGCTGGCGTAGTGTCCCTTTTTCCCGCAGCCCGAGCAGGTTGCATTCTTCGCCGGGCAGCGCGCTCTGGGGTGTTTGGCCTGGCCACAGAAGTAGCATTTCTGGCCTTGGGATACTGCTGTCTGGCTTTGGGACACTGCTGCGGTAGTTGGGCCGTTGTTGGGCTGTGGCTGGGGTGGCACGGTGCTATGGGGCTGTCCTACCGTGTCCCAGGTTGTCGTTCCCCGCGGCGTCCACGGTGCAGAGGAGTAGGCATCCATGCCCCGGAAGGCTGCGTCCAGCGTTAGTGCGATGTCGGAGGCTTTGTCGAGGGTGAGGTCACTCTGCTCCAGCAGTCGCTGTCGGGTGTAGTTGGACCTGTGGCCCGCTACGAAGGCATCCCGGATCAGTTCCTCCGTGTACTTAGTGGGCGTTACCGCCTTACACCCACAGGCCCGGCCAAGCACGGACAGTGCTTGGAGGTATTCCTCAGTCGATTCCCCAGGTTGTTGCTTGCGACTCCCCAGAAGGTGCCTAGCGTATACTTCGTTCACAGGGCGCGTGTACTGGGTCTTGAGGAGCTGGAGGGCGGCTGTGTACGAGGTCGCATCCCGGATGACTGAGTACACTCGGTGGTTCACCTTGGAGATCAGGACAGACAGTTTGTCCGCATCCGTTTCGACCGCAGTGGAGGCAGTCAGGAATGTCTCGAAGCACGTAAGCCAGTGAGCAAACTTGGTGGAAGCGTCCGCTTCCCGACTGTCCAGGTCCAGGCATGCTGGTGTGAGGATCTTCTCCATTATAAAAAATTTAGTTAATAAAATTGATGCGCCATCAATTACTCAAAAGACTGAAGTTGAGCGAGTAACAATCAGGCTTTTATTAACTAAAGAATGAAGGTCTTGTCTCGAGTGGTCGACCCGTCCAGAATACTAAGGGACTGGGAGGTAGTCACTTATATACCTGGAATAGTGGGAGGAGTCAGCCGAGGCATGTCCAGACCTGTACCTAGTGGAATACACATACAGACACAGACAGGTATGACAGTGGTTTACCACACACAGTGAGTGGGCTCCAGAGATTACAGACCCTCAATAATCCCCACACACAGTGAGTGGGCTCCAGAGATTACAGACCCTCAATAATCCTCACACAGTGAGTGGGCTCCAGAGATTACAGACCCTCAATAATCCTCACACAGTGAGTGGGCTCCGGAGATTACACACCCTCAATAATCCCCACACACAGTGAGTGGGCTCCAGAGATTACAGACCCTCAATAATCCCCACACAGTGAGTGGGCTCCGGAGATTACAGACCCTCAATAATCCCCACACACAGTGAGTGGGCTCCAGAGATTACAGACCCTCAATAATCCCCACACAGTGAGTGGGCTCCAGAGATTACAGACCCTCAATAATCCTCACAAACAGTGAGTGGGCTCCAGAGATTACAGACCCTCAATAATCCCCACACAGTGAGTGGGCTCCAGAGATTACAGACCCTCAATAATCTCCACACACAGTGAGTGGGCTCCAGAGATTACAGACCCTCAATAATCCCCACACACAGTGAGTGGGCTCCAGAGATTACAGACCCTCAATAATCCTCACACAGTGAGTGGGCTCCAGAGATTACAGACCCTCAATAATCCCCACATACAGTGAGTGGGCTCCAGAGATTACAGACCCTCAATAATCCCCACACAGTGAGTGGGCTCCAGAGATTACAGCCCCTCAATAATCCCCACACAGTGAGTGGGCTCCAGAGATTACAGACCCTCAATAATCCCCACACACAGTGAGTGGGCTCCAGAGATTACAGACCCTCAATAATCCCCACACACAGTGAGTGGGCTCCAGAGATTACAGACCCTCAATAATCCCCACACAGTGAGTGGGCTCCAGAAATTACAGACCCTCAATAATCCTCACATACAGTGAGTGGGCTCCAGAGATTACAGACCCTCAATAATCCCCACATACAGTGAGTGGGCTCCAGAGATTACAGACCCTCAATAATCCCCACACACAGTGAGTGGGCTCCAGAGATTACAGACCCTCAATAATCCTCACACAGTGAGTGGGCTCCAGAAATTACAGACCCTCAATAATCCCCACACAAAGTGAGTCGGCTCCAGAGATTACAGACCCTCAATAATCCTCACACAGTGAGTGGGCTCCAGAGATTACAGACCCTCAATAATCCCCACACACAGTGAGTGGGCTCCAGAGATTACAGACCCTCAATAATCCCCACACACAGTGAGTGGGCTCCAGAGATTACAGACCCTCAATAATCCCCACACACAGTGAGTGGGCTCCAGAGATTACAGACCCTCAATAATCCTCACACAGTGAGTGGGCTCCAGAGATTACAGACCCTCAATAATCCTCACATACAGTGAGTGGGCTCCAGAGATTACAGACCCTCAATAATCCTCACATACAGTGAGTGGGCTCCAGAGATTACAGACCCTCAATAATCCTCACATACAGTGAGTGGGCTCCAGAGATTACAGACCCTCAATAATCCCCACACAGTGAGTGGGCTCCAGAGATTACAGACCCTCAATAATCCCCACACACAGTGAGTGGGCTCCAGAGATTACAGACCCTCAATAATCCCCACACAGTGAGTGGGCTCCAGAGATTACAGACCCTCAATAATCCTCACACACAGTGAGTGGGCTCCAGAGATTACAGACCCTCAATAATCCCCACATACAGTGAGTGGGCTCCAGAGATTACAGACCCTCAATAATCCTCACACACAGTGAGTGGGCTCCAGAGATTACAGACCCTCAATAATCCCCACACAGTGAGTGGGCTCCAGAGATTACAGACCCTCAATAATCCTCACACACAGTGAGTGAGCTCCAGAGATTACAGACCCTCAATAATCCCCACACAGTGAGTGGGCTCCAGAGATTACAGACCCTCAATAATCCCCACACAGTGAGTGGGCTCCAGAGATTACAGACCCTCAATAATCCCCACACAGTGAGTGGGCTCCAGAGATTACAGACCCTCAATAATCCTCACACACAGTGAGTGGGCTCCAGAGATTACAGACCCTCAATAATCCTCACACAGTGAGTGAGCTCCAGAGATTACAGACCCTCAATAATCCTCACACAGTGAGTGGGCTCCAGAGATTACAGACCCTCAATAATCCTCACACAGTGAGTGGGCTCCAGAGATTACAGACCCTCAATAATCCTCACACAGTGAGTGGGCTCCAGAGATTACAGACCCTCAATAATCCCCACATACAGTGAGTGGGCTCCAGAGATTACAGACCCTCAATAATCCCCACACACAGTGAGTGGGCTCCAGAGATTACAGACCCTCAATAATCCTCACACACAGTGAGTGGGCTCCAGAGATTACAGACCCTCAATAATCCTCACACACAGTGAGTGGGCTCCAGAAATTACAGACCCTCAATAATCCCCACACAAAGTGAGTCGGCTCCAGAGATTACAGACCCTCAATAATCCTCACATACAGTGAGTGGGCTCCAGAGATTACAGACCCTCAATAATCCCCACACAGTGAGTGGGCTCCAGAGATTACAGACCCTCAATAATCCCCACACACAGTGAGTGGGCTCCAGAGATTACAGACCCTCAATAATCCTCACACACAGTGAGTGGGCTCCAGAGATTACAGACCCTCAATAATCCCCACATACAGTGAGTGGGCTCCAGAGATTACAGACCCTCAATAATCCTCACACACAGTGAGTGGGCTCCAGAGATTACAGACCCTCAATAATCCCCACACAGTGAGTGGGCTCCAGAGATTACAGACCCTCAATAATCCTCACACAGTGAGTGGGCTCCAGAGATTACAGACCCTCAATAATCCTCACACAGTGAGTGGGCTCCAGAGATTACAGACCCTCAATAATCGTCACACACAGTGAGTGGGCTCCAGAGATTACAGACCCTCAATAATCCCCACACAGTGAGTGGGCTCCAGAGATTACAGACCCTCAATAATCGTCACACACAGTGAGTGGGCTCCAGAGATTACAGACCCTCAATAATCCTCACACACAGTGAGTGGGCTCCAGAGATTACAGACCCTCAATAATCCCCACATACAGTGAGTGGGCTCCAGAAATTACAGACCCTCAATAATCTCACACAAAGTGAGTGGGCTCCAGAGATTACAGACCCTCAATAATCCACACACAGTGAGTGGGCTCCAGAGATTACAGACCCTCAATAATCCTCACACAGTGAGTGGGCTCCAGAGATTACAGACCCTCAATAATCCCCACACAGTGAGTGGGCTCCAGAGATTACAGCCCCTCAATAATCCCCACATACAGTGAGTGGGCTCCAGAGATTACAGACCCTCAATAATCCCCACACAGTGAGTGGGCTCCAGAGATTACAGACCCTCAATAATCCTCACACAGTGAGTGGGCTCCAGAGATTACAGACCCTCAATAATCCCCACATACAGTGAGTGGGCTCCAGAGATTACAGCCCCTCAATAATCCCCACATACAGTGAGTGGGCTCCAGAGATTACAGACCCTCAATAATCCTCACATACAGTGAGTGGGCTCCAGAGATTACAGACCCTCAATAATCCTCACATACAGTGAGTGGGCTCCAGAGATTACAGACCCTCAATAATCCCCACACAGTGAGTGGGCTCCAGAGATTACAGACCCTCAATAATCCCCACATACAGTGAGTGGGCTCCAGAGATTACAGACCCTCAATAATCCTCACACAGTGAGTGGGCTCCAGAGATTACAGACCCTCAATAATCCCCACACAGTGAGTGGGCTCCAGAGATTACAGACCCTCAATAATCCTCACACAGTGAGTGGGCTCCAGAGATTACAGACCCTCAGTAATCCCCACATACAGTGAGTGGGCTCCAGAGATTACAGACCCTCAATAATCCTCACACAGTGAGTGAGCTCCAGAGATTACAGACCCTCAATAATCGCCACAGTGAGTGGGCTCCAGAGATTACAGACCCTCAATAATCCCCACACACAGTGAGTGAGCTCCAGAGATTACAGACCCTCAATAATCCCCACACAGTGAGTGGGCTCCAGAGATTACAGACCCTCAATAATTCCCACACACAGTGAGTGGGCTCCAGAGATTACAGACCCTCAATAATCCCCACACAGTGAGTGGGCTCCAGAGATTACAGACCCTCAATAATCCTCACACAGTGAGTGGGCTCCAGAGATTACAGACCCTCAATAATCCCCACATACAGTGAGTGGGCTCCAGAGATTACAGCCCCTCAATAATCCCCACATACAGTGAGTGGGCTCCAGAGATTACAGACCCTCAATAATCCTCACATACAGTGAGTGGGCTCCAGAGATTACAGACCCTCAATAATCCTCACATACAGTGAGTGGGCTCCAGAGATTACAGACCCTCAATAATCCCCACACAGTGAGTGGGCTCCAGAGATTACAGACCCTCAATAATCCCCACATACAGTGAGTGGGCTCCAGAGATTACAGACCCTCAATAATCCTCACACAGTGAGTGGGCTCCAGAGATTACAGACCCTCAATAATCCCCACACAGTGAGTGGGCTCCAGAGATTACAGACCCTCAATAATCCTCACACAGTGAGTGGGCTCCAGAGATTACAGACCCTCAGTAATCCCCACATACAGTGAGTGGGCTCCAGAGATTACAGACCCTCAATAATCCTCACACAGTGAGTGAGCTCCAGAGATTACAGACCCTCAATAATCGCCACAGTGAGTGGGCTCCAGAGATTACAGACCCTCAATAATCCCCACACACAGTGAGTGAGCTCCAGAGATTACAGACCCTCAATAATCCCCACACAGTGAGTGGGCTCCAGAGATTACAGACCCTCAATAATTCCCACACACAGTGAGTGGGCTCCAGAGATTACAGACCCTCAATAATCCCCACACAGTGAGTGGGCTCCAGAGATTACAGACCCTCAATAATCGTCACACAGTGAGTGGGCTCCAGAGATTACAAACCCTCAATAATCCCCACACACAGTGAGTGGGCTCCAGAGATTACAGACCCTCAATAATCCTCACACACAGTGAGTGGGCTCCAGAGATTACAGACCCTCAATAATCCTCACACACAGTGAGTGAGCTCCAGAGATTACAGACCCTCAATAATCCTCACACAGTGAGTGGGCTCCAGAGATTACAAACCCTCAATAATCCCCACACACAGTGAGTGGGCTCCAGAGATTACAGACCCTCAATAATCCCCACACAGTGAGTGGGCTCCAGAGATTACAGACCCTCAATAATCCTCACACAGTGAGTGGGCTCCAGAGATTACAGACCCTCAATAATCCCCACACACAGTGAGTGGGCTCCAGAAATTACAGACCCTCAATAATCCCCACACAGTGAGTGGGCTCCAGAGATTACAGACCCTCAATAATCCACACACAGTGAGTGGGCTCCAGAGATTACAGACCCTCAATAATCCCCACACAGTGAGTGGGCTCCAGAGATTACAGACCCTCAATAAAACTCACACAGTGAGTGAGCTCCAGAGATTACAGACCCTCAATAATCCTCACACAGTGAGTGGGCTCCAGAAATTACAGACCCTCAATAATCCCCACACAGTGAGTGGGCTCCAGAGATTACAGACCCTCAATAATCCACACACAGTGAGTGGGCTCCAGAGATTACAGACCCTCAATAATCCTCACACACAGTGAGTGGGCTCCAGAGATTACAGACCCTCAATAATCCCCACACAGTGAGTGGGCTCCAGAGATTACAGACCCTCAATAATCCTCACACAGTGAGTGGGCTCCAGAGATTACAGACCCTCAATAATCCTCACACACAGTGAGTGGGCTCCAGAGATTACAGACCCTCAATAATCCCCACACAGTGAGTGGGCTCCAGAGATTACAGACCCTCAATAATCCCCACAGTGAGTGGGCTCCGGAGATTACAGACCCTCAATAATCCCCACACAGTGAGTGGGCTCCGGAGATTACACACCCTCAATAATCCCCACACACAGTGAGTGGGCTCCAGAGATTACAGACCCTCAATAATCCTCACACACAGTGAGTGGGCTCCAGAGATTACAGACCCTCAATAATCCTCACACACAGTGAGTGGGCTCCAGAGATTACAGACCCTCAATAATCCCCACACAGTGAGTGGGCTCCAGAGATTACAGACCCTCAATAATCTCACACACAGTGAGTGGGCTCCAGAGATTACAGACCCTCAATAATCCTCACACAGTGAGTGGGCTCCAGAGATTACAGACCCTCAATAATCCCCACACACAGTGAGTGGGCTCCAGAGATTACAGACCCTCAATAATCCTCACACACAGTGAGTGGGCTCCAGAGATTACAGACCCTCAATAATCCCCACACACAGTGAGTGGGCTCCAGAGATTACAGACCCTCAATAATCCCCACATACAGTGAGTGGGCTCCAGAGATTACAGACCCTCAATAATCCCCACACAGTGAGTGGGCTCCAGAGATTACAGACCCTCAATAATCCTCACACACAGTGAGTGGGCTCCAGAGATTACAGACCCTCAATAATCCCCACATACAGTGAGTGGGCTCCAGAGATTACAGACCCTCAATAATCCTCACACACAGTGAGTGGGCTCCAGAGATTACAGACCCTCAATAATCCTCACACACAGTGAGTGCGCTCCAGAGATTACAGACCCTCAATAACCCCACACACAGTGAGTGGGCTCCAGAGATTACAGACCCTCAATAATCCCCACACACAGTGAGTGGGCTCCAGAGATTACAGACCCTCAATAATCCCCACACAGTGAGTGGGCTCCAGAGATTACAGACCCTCAATAATCCTCACACACAGTGAGTGGGCTCCAGAGATTACAGACCCTCAAAAATCTCACACACTGAGTGGGCTCCAGAGATTACAGACCCTCAATAATCCTCACACAGTGAGTGGGCTCCAGAGATTACAGACCCTCAATAATCCCCACACACAGTGAGTGGGCTCCAGAGATTACAGACCCTCAATAATCCCCACACAGTGATTGGGCTCCAGAGATTACAGACCCTCAATAATCCCCACACACACTGAGTGGGCTCCAGAGATTACAGACCCTCAATAATCCCCACACACAGTGAGTGGGCTCCAGAGATTACAGACCCTCAATAATCCTCACACAGTGAGTGGGCTCCAGAGATTACAGATCCTCAATAATCCCCACACACAGTGAGTGGGCTCCAGAGATTACAGACCCTCAATAATCTCACACACTGAGTGGGCTCCAGAGATTACAGACCCTCAATAATCCGCACAAAGTGAGTGGGCTCCAGAGATTACAGATCCTCAATAATCCCCACACACAGTGAGTGGGCTCCAGAGATTACAGACCCTCAATAATCTCACACAGTGAGTGGGCTCCAGAGATTACAGACCCTCAATAATCCTCACACACAGTGAGTGGGCTCCAGAGATTACAGACCCTCAATAATCCCCACACAGTGAGTGGGCTCCAGAGATTACAGACCCTCAATAATCCTCACACACAGTGAGTGGGCTCCAGAGATTACAGACCCTCAATAATCCTCACACAGTGAGTGGGCTCCGGAGATTACAGACCCTCAATAATCCACACACAGTGAGTGGGCTCCAGAGATTACAGACCCTCAATAATCCTCACACACTGAGTGGGCTCCAGAGATTACAGACCCTCAATAATCCTCACACACAGTGAGTGGGCTCCAGAGATTACAGACCCTCAATAATCTCACACAAAGTGAGTGGGCTCCAGAGATTACAGACCCTCAATAATCCCCACACACAGTGAGTGGGCTCCAGAGATTACAGACCCTCAATAATCCCCACACAGTGAGTGGGCTCCAGAGATTACAGACCCTCAATAATCCACACACAGTGAGTGGGCTCCAGAGATTACAGACCCTCAATAATCCTCACACACTGAGTGGGCTCCAGAGATTACAGACCCTCAATAATCCTCACACAGTGAGTGGGCTCCAGAGATTACAGACCCTCAATAATCCTCACACACAGTGAGTGGGCTCCGGAGATTACAGACCCTCAATAATCCTCACACACAGTGAGTGGGCTCCAGAGATTACAGACCCTCAATAATCCTCACACACAGTGAGTGGGCTCCAGAGATTACAGACCCTCAATAATCCTCACACAGTGAGTGGGCTCCAGAGATTACAGACCCTCAATAATCCTCACACACAGTGAGTGGGCTCCAGAGATTACAGACCCTCAATAATCCTCACACACAGTGAGTGGGCTCCAGAGATTACAGACCCTCAATAATCTCACACAAAGTGAGTGGGCTCCAGAGATTACAGACCCTCAATAATCTCACACAAAGTGAGTGGGCTCCAGAGATTACAGACCCTCAATAATCGTCACACACAGTGAGTGGGCTCCAGAGATTACAGACCCTCAATAATCCCCACATACAGTGAGTGGGCTCCAGAGATTACAGACCCTCAATAATCCCCACATACAGTGAGTGGGCTCCAGAGATTACAGACCCTCAATAATCCCCACACAGTGAGTGGGCTCCAGAGATTACAGACCCTCAATAATCCCCACACAGTGAGTGGGCTCCAGAGATTACAGACCCTCAATAATCCCCACACAGTGAGTGGGCTCCGGAGATTACAGATCCTCAATAATCCCCACACACAGTGATTGGGCTCCAGAGATTACAGACCCTCAATAGTCCCCACACACAGTGAGTGGGCTCCAGAGATTACAGACCCTCAATAATCCCCACACAGTGAGTGGGCTCCGGAGATTACAGACCCTCAATAATCCCCACACACAGTGAGTGGGCTCCAGAGATTACAGACCCTCAATAATCCCCACACACATTGAGTGGGCTCCAGAGATTACAGATCCTCAATAATCCCCACACAGTGAGTGGGCGCCAGAGATTACAGACCCTCAATAATCCCCACACACAGTGATTGGGCTCCAGAGATTACAGACCCTCAATAATCCCCACATACAGTGAGTGGGCTCCAGAGATTACAGATCCTCAATAATCCCCACACAGTGAGTGGGCGCCAGAGATTACAGACCCTCAATAATCCTCACACAGTGAGTGGGCTCCAGAGATTACAGACCCTCAATAATCCCCACACACATTGAGTGGGCTCCAGAGATTACAGACCCTCAATAATCCCCACACACAGTGAGTGGGCTCCAGAGATTACAGACCCTCAATAATCCTCACACAGTGAGTGGGCTCCAGAGATTACAGACCCTCAATAATCCTCACACAGTGAGTGGGCTCCAGAGATTACAGACCCTCAATAATCCCCACACACAGTGAGTGGGCTCCAGAGATTACAGACCCTCAATAATCCCCACACAGTGAGTGGGCTCCAGAGATTACAGACCCTCAATAATCCCCACACACAGTGAGTGGGCTCCAGAGATTACAGATCCTCAATAATCCCCACACACATTGAGTGGGCTCCAGAGATTACAGACCCTCAATAATCCCCACACACATTGAGTGGGCTCCAGAGATTACAGACCCTCAATAATCCCCACACACATTGAGTGGGCTCCAGAGATTACAGACCCTCAATAATCCCCACACAGTGAGTGGGCTCCAGAGATTACAGACCCTCAATAATCCTCACACACAGTGAGTGGGCTCCAGAGATTACAGACCCTCAATAATCCTCACACACAGTGAGTGGGCTCCAGAGATTACAGACCCTCAATAATCCTCACACACAGTGAGTGGGCTCCAGAGATTACAGACCCTCAATAATCCCCACACAGTGAGTGGGCTCCAGAGATTACAGACCCTCAATAATCCCCACAAAGTGAGTGGGCTCCGGAGATTACAGCCCCTCAATAATCCTCACACACAGTGAGTGGGCTCCAGAGATTACAGACCCTCAATAATCGTCACACACAGTGAGTGGGCTCCAGAGATTACAGACCCTCAATAATCCTCACACACAGTGATTGGGCTCCAGAGATTACAGACCCTCAATAATCCCCACACACAGTGATTGGGCTCCAGAGATTACAGACCCTCAATAATCCCCACACAGTGAGTGGGCTCCGGAGATTACAGACCCTCAATAATCCTCACACACAGTGAGTGGGCTCCAGAGATTACAGACCCTCAATAATCCTCACACACAGTGAGTGGGCTCCAGAGATTACAGACCCTCAATAATCCCCACACACATTGAGTGGGCTCCAGAGATTACAGACCCTCAATAATCCCCACACAGTGATTGGGCTCCGGAGATTACAGACCCTCAATAATCCCCACACACAGTGAGTGGGCTCCAGAGATTACAGATCCTCAATAATCCCCACACACATTGAGTGGGCTCCAGAGATTACAGATCCTCAATAATCCCCACACAGTGAGTGGGCGCCAGAGATTACAGACCCTCAATAATCCCCACACACAGTGAGTGGGCTCCAGAGATTACAGACCCTCAATAATCCCCACACAGTGAGTGGGCTCCAGAGATTACAGACCCTCAATAATCCCCACACAGTGAGTGGGCTCCAGAGATTACAGACCCTCAATAATCCCCACATACAGTGAGTGGGCTCCAGAGATTACAGACCCTCAATAATCCCCACACACACTGAGTGGGCTCCAGAGATTACAGACCCTCAATAATCCCCACACAGTGATTGGGCTCCAGAGATTACAGACCCTCAATAATCCCCACACACACTGAGTGGGCTCCAGAGATTACAGACCCTCAATAATCCCCACACAGTGAGTGGGCTCCAGAGATTACAGACCCTCAATAATCCCCACACAGTGAGTGGGCTCCAGAGATTACAGACCCTCAATAATCCCCACACACATTGAGTGGGCTCCAGAGATTACAGACCCTCAATAATCCCCACACACATTGAGTGGGCTCCAGAGATTACAGACCCTCAATAATCCCCACACACATTGAGTGGGCTCCAGAGATTACAGACCCTCAATAATCCCCACACACAGTGAGTGGGCTCCAGAGATTACAGACCCTCAATAGTCCTCACACACAGTGAGTGGGCTCCAGAGATTACAGATCCTCAATAATCCCCACACAGTGAGTGGGCTCCAGAGATTACAGACCCTCAATAATCCCCACACAGTGAGTGGGCGCCAGAGATTACAGACCCTCAATAATCCTCACACACAGTGAGTGGGCGCCAGAGATTACAGACCCTCAATAATCCACACACACAGTGAGTGGGCTCCAGAGATTACAGACCCTCAATAGTCCTCACACACAGTGAGTGGGCTCCAGAGATTACAGATCCTCAATAATCCCCACACAGTGAGTGGGCTCCAGAGATTACAGACCCTCAATAATCCCCACACAGTGAGTGGGCTCCAGAGATTACAGACCCTCAATAATCCTCACACAGTGAGTGGGCTCCAGAGATTACAGACCCTCAATAATCCCCACACACAGTGAGTGGGCTCCAGAGATTACAGACCCTCAATAATCCCCACACACAGTGAGTGGGCTCCAGAGATTACAGACCCTCAATAATCCCCACACACAGTGAGTGGGCTCCAGAGATTACAGACCCTCAATAATCCTCACACACAGTGAGTGGGCTCCAGAGATTACAGACCCTCAATAATCCCCACACAGTGAGTGGGCTCCAGAGATTACAGACCCTCAATAATCCCCACACAGTGAGTGGGCTCCAGAGATTACAGACCCTCAATAATCCTCACACAGTGAGTGGGCTCCAGAGATTACAGACCCTCAATAATCCCCACAGTGAGTGGGCTCCAGAGATTACAGACCCTCAATAATCCCCACACAGTGAGTGGGCTCCAGAGATTACAGACCCTCAATAATCCCCACACAGTGAGTGGGCTCCAGAGATTACAGACCCTCAATAATCCCCACAGTGAGTGGGCTCCAGAGATTACAGACCTGCAATAATCCCCACACAGTGAGTGGGCTCCAGAGATTACAGACCCTCAATAATCCTCACACACAGTGAGTGGGCTCCAGAGATTACAGACCCTCAATAATCCTCACACAGTGAGTGAGCTCCAGAGATTACAGACCCTCAATAATCCTCACACAGTGAGTGGGCTCCAGAGATTACAGACCCTCAATAATCCTCACACAGTGAGTGGGCTCCAGAGATTACAGACCCTCAATAATCCTCACACAGTGAGTGGGCTCCAGAGATTACAGACCCTCAATAATCCCCACATACAGTGAGTGGGCTCCAGAGATTACAGACCCTCAATAATCCCCACACACAGTGAGTGGGCTCCAGAGATTACAGACCCTCAATAATCCTCACACACAGTGAGTGGGCTCCAGAAATTACAGACCCTCAATAATCCCCACACAAAGTGAGTCGGCTCCAGAGATTACAGACCCTCAATAATCCTCACATACAGTGAGTGGGCTCCAGAGATTACAGACCCTCAATAATCCCCACACAGTGAGTGGGCTCCAGAGATTACAGACCCTCAATAATCCCCACACACAGTGAGTGGGCTCCAGAGATTACAGACCCTCAATAATCCTCACACACAGTGAGTGGGCTCCAGAGATTACAGACCCTCAATAATCCCCACATACAGTGAGTGGGCTCCAGAGATTACAGACCCTCAATAATCCTCACACACAGTGAGTGGGCTCCAGAGATTACAGACCCTCAATAATCCCCACACAGTGAGTGGGCTCCAGAGATTACAGACCCTCAATAATCCTCACACAGTGAGTGGGCTCCAGAGATTACAGACCCTCAATAATCCTCACACAGTGAGTGGGCTCCAGAGATTACAGACCCTCAATAATCGTCACACACAGTGAGTGGGCTCCAGAGATTACAGACCCTCAATAATCCCCACACAGTGAGTGGGCTCCAGAGATTACAGACCCTCAATAATCGTCACACACAGTGAGTGGGCTCCAGAGATTACAGACCCTCAATAATCCTCACACACAGTGAGTGGGCTCCAGAGATTACAGACCCTCAATAATCCCCACATACAGTGAGTGGGCTCCAGAAATTACAGACCCTCAATAATCTCACACAAAGTGAGTGGGCTCCAGAGATTACAGACCCTCAATAATCCACACACAGTGAGTGGGCTCCAGAGATTACAGACCCTCAATAATCCTCACACAGTGAGTGGGCTCCAGAGATTACAGACCCTCAATAATCCCCACACAGTGAGTGGGCTCCAGAGATTACAGCCCCTCAATAATCCCCACATACAGTGAGTGGGCTCCAGAGATTACAGACCCTCAATAATCCCCACACAGTGAGTGGGCTCCAGAGATTACAGACCCTCAATAATCCTCACACAGTGAGTGGGCTCCAGAGATTACAGACCCTCAATAATCCCCACATACAGTGAGTGGGCTCCAGAGATTACAGCCCCTCAATAATCCCCACATACAGTGAGTGGGCTCCAGAGATTACAGCCCCTCAATAATCCCCACATACAGTGAGTGGGCTCCAGAGATTACAGACCCTCAATAATCCTCACATACAGTGAGTGGGCTCCAGAGATTACAGACCCTCAATAATCCTCACATACAGTGAGTGGGCTCCAGAGATTACAGACCCTCAATAATCCCCACACAGTGAGTGGGCTCCAGAGATTACAGACCCTCAATAATCCCCACATACAGTGAGTGGGCTCCAGAGATTACAGACCCTCAATAATCCTCACACAGTGAGTGGGCTCCAGAGATTACAGACCCTCAATAATCCCCACACAGTGAGTGGGCTCCAGAGATTACAGGCCCTCAGTAATCCCCACATACAGTGAGTGGGCTCCAGAGATTACAGACCCTCAATAATCCTCACACAGTGAGTGAGCTCCAGAGATTACAGACCCTCAATAATCGCCACAGTGAGTGGGCTCCAGAGATTACAGACCCTCAATAATCCCCACACACAGTGAGTGAGCTCCAGAGATTACAGACCCTCAATAATCCCCACACAGTGAGTGGGCTCCAGAGATTACAGACCCTCAATAATTCCCACACACAGTGAGTGGGCTCCAGAGATTACAGACCCTCAATAATCCCCACACAGTGAGTGGGCTCCAGAGATTACAGACCCTCAATAATCGTCACACAGTGAGTGGGCTCCAGAGATTACAAACCCTCAATAATCCCCACACACAGTGAGTGGGCTCCAGAGATTACAGACCCTCAATAATCCCCACACAGTGAGTGGGCTCCAGAGATTACAGACCCTCAATAATCCTCACACAGTGAGTGGGCTCCAGAGATTACAGACCCTCAATAATCCCCACACACAGTGAGTGGGCTCCAGAAATTACAGACCCTCAATAATCCCCACACAGTGAGTGGGCTCCAGAGATTACAGACCCTCAATAATCCACACACAGTGAGTGGGCTCCAGAGATTACAGACCCTCAATAATCCCCACACAGTGAGTGGGCTCCAGAGATTACAGACCCTCAATAAAACTCACACAGTGAGTGAGCTCCAGAGATTACAGACCCTCAATAATCCTCACACAGTGAGTGGGCTCCAGAAATTACAGACCCTCAATAATCCCCACACAGTGAGTGGGCTCCAGAGATTACAGACCCTCAATAATCCACACACAGTGAGTGGGCTCCAGAGATTACAGACCCTCAATAATCCTCACACACAGTGAGTGGGCTCCAGAGATTACAGACCCTCAATAATCCTCACACACAGTGAGTGGGCTCCAGAGATTACAGACCCTCAATAATCCCCACACAGTGAGTGGGCTCCAGAGATTACAGACCCTCAATAATCCTCACACAGTGAGTGGGCTCCAGAGATTACAGACCCTCAATAATCCTCACACACAGTGAGTGGGCTCCAGAGATTACAGACCCTCAATAATCCCCACACAGTGAGTGGGCTCCAGAGATTACAGACCCTCAATAATCCCCACAGTGAGTGGGCTCCGGAGATTACAGACCCTCAATAATCCCCACACAGTGAGTGGGCTCCGGAGATTAAACACCCTCAATAATCCCCACACACAGTGAGTGGGCTCCAGAGATTACAGACCCTCAATAATCCTCACACACAGTGAGTGGGCTCCAGAGATTACAGACCCTCAATAATCCTCACACACAGTGAGTGGGCTCCAGAGATTACAGACCCTCAATAATCCCCACACAGTGAGTGGGCTCCAGAGATTACAGACCCTCAATAATCTCACACACAGTGAGTGGGCTCCAGAGATTACAGACCCTCAATAATCCTCACACAGTGAGTGGGCTCCAGAGATTACAGACCCTCAATAATCCCCACACACAGTGAGTGGGCTCCAGAGATTACAGACCCTCAATAATCCTCACACACAGTGAGTGGGCTCCAGAGATTACAGACCCTCAATAATCCCCACACACAGTGAGTGGGCTCCAGAGATTACAGACCCTCAATAATCCCCACATACAGTGAGTGGGCTCCAGAGATTACAGACCCTCAATAATCCCCACACAGTGAGTGGGCTCCAGAGATTACAGACCCTCAATAATCCTCACACACAGTGAGTGGGCTCCAGAGATTACAGACCCTCAATAATCCCCACATACAGTGAGTGGGCTCCAGAGATTACAGACCCTCAATAATCCTCACACACAGTGAGTGGGCTCCAGAGATTACAGACCCTCAATAATCCTCACACACAGTGAGTGCGCTCCAGAGATTACAGACCCTCAATAACCCCACACACAGTGAGTGGGCTCCAGAGATTACAGACCCTCAATAATCCCCACACACAGTGAGTGGGCTCCAGAGATTACAGACCCTCAATAATCCCCACACAGTGAGTGGGCTCCAGAGATTACAGACCCTCAATAATCCTCACACACAGTGAGTGGGCTCCAGAGATTACAGACCCTCAAAAATCTCACACACTGAGTGGGCTCCAGAGATTACAGACCCTCAATAATCCTCACACAGTGAGTGGGCTCCAGAGATTACAGACCCTCAATAATCCCCACACACAGTGAGTGGGCTCCAGAGATTACAGACCCTCAATAATCCCCACACAGTGATTGGGCTCCAGAGATTACAGACCCTCAATAATCCCCACACACACTGAGTGGGCTCCAGAGATTACAGACCCTCAATAATCCCCACACACAGTGAGTGGGCTCCAGAGATTACAGACCCTCAATAATCCTCACACAGTGAGTGGGCTCCAGAGATTACAGACCCTCAATAATCCCCACACACAGTGAGTGGGCTCCAGAGATTACAGACCCTCAATAATCCTCACACAGTGAGTGGGCTCCAGAGATTACAGATCCTCAATAATCCCCACACACAGTGAGTGGGCTCCAGAGATTACAGACCCTCAATAATCTCACACACTGAGTGGGCTCCAGAGATTACAGACCCTCAATAATCCGCACAAAGTGAGTGGGCTCCAGAGATTACAGATCCTCAATAATCCCCACACACAGTGAGTGGGCTCCAGAGATTACAGACCCTCAATAATCTCACACAGTGAGTGGGCTCCAGAGATTACAGACCCTCAATAATCCTCACACACAGTGAGTGGGCTCCAGAGATTACAGACCCTCAATAATCCCCACACAGTGAGTGGGCTCCAGAGATTACAGACCCTCAATAATCCTCACACACAGTGAGTGGGCTCCAGAGATTACAGACCCTCAATAATCCTCACACAGTGAGTGGGCTCCGGAGATTACAGACCCTCAATAATCCACACACAGTGAGTGGGCTCCAGAGATTACAGACCCTCAATAATCCTCACACACTGAGTGGGCTCCAGAGATTACAGACCCTCAATAATCCTCACACACAGTGAGTGGGCTCCAGAGATTACAGACCCTCAATAATCTCACACAAAGTGAGTGGGCTCCAGAGATTACAGACCCTCAATAATCCCCACACACAGTGAGTGGGCTCCAGAGATTACAGACCCTCAATAATCCCCACACAGTGAGTGGGCTCCAGAGATTACAGACCCTCAATAATCCACACACAGTGAGTGGGCTCCAGAGATTACAGACCCTCAATAATCCTCACACACTGAGTGGGCTCCAGAGATTACAGACCCTCAATAATCCTCACACAGTGAGTGGGCTCCAGAGATTACAGACCCTCAATAATCCTCACACACAGTGAGTGGGCTCCGGAGATTACAGACCCTCAATAATCCTCACACACAGTGAGTGGGCTCCAGAGATTACAGACCCTCAATAATCCTCACACACAGTGAGTGGGCTCCAGAGATTACAGACCCTCAATAATCCTCACACAGTGAGTGGGCTCCAGAGATTACAGACCCTCAATAATCCTCACACACAGTGAGTGGGCTCCAGAGATTACAGACCCTCAATAATCCTCACACACAGTGAGTGGGCTCCAGAGATTACAGACCCTCAATAATCTCACACAAAGTGAGTGGGCTCCAGAGATTACAGACCCTCAATAATCTCACACAAAGTGAGTGGGCTCCAGAGATTACAGACCCTCAATAATCGTCACACACAGTGAGTGGGCTCCAGAGATTACAGACCCTCAATAATCCCCACATACAGTGAGTGGGCTCCAGAGATTACAGACCCTCAATAATCCCCACATACAGTGAGTGGGCTCCAGAGATTACAGACCCTCAATAATCCTCACACAGTGAGTGGGCTCCAGAGATTACAGACCCTCAATAATCCCCACACAGTGAGTGGGCTCCAGAGATTACAGACCCTCAATAATCCCCACACAGTGAGTGGGCTCCAGAGATTACAGACCCTCAATAATCCCCACACAGTGAGTGGGCTCCGGAGATTACAGATCCTCAATAATCCCCACACACAGTGATTGGGCTCCAGAGATTACAGACCCTCAATAGTCCCCACACACAGTGAGTGGGCTCCAGAGATTACAGACCCTCAATAATCCCCACACAGTGAGTGGGCTCCGGAGATTACAGACCCTCAATAATCCCCACACACAGTGAGTGGGCTCCAGAGATTACAGACCCTCAATAATCCCCACACACATTGAGTGGGCTCCAGAGATTACAGATCCTCAATAATCCCCACACAGTGAGTGGGCGCCAGAGATTACAGACCCTCAATAATCCCCACACACAGTGATTGGGCTCCAGAGATTACAGACCCTCAATAATCCCCACATACAGTGAGTGGGCTCCAGAGATTACAGATCCTCAATAATCCCCACACAGTGAGTGGGCGCCAGAGATTACAGACCCTCAATAATCCTCACACAGTGAGTGGGCTCCAGAGATTACAGACCCTCAATAATCCCCACACACATTGAGTGGGCTCCAGAGATTACAGACCCTCAATAATCCCCACACACAGTGAGTGGGCTCCAGAGATTACAGACCCTCAATAATCCTCACACAGTGAGTGGGCTCCAGAGATTACAGACCCTCAATAATCCTCACACAGTGAGTGGGCTCCAGAGATTACAGACCCTCAATAATCCCCACACACAGTGAGTGGGCTCCAGAGATTACAGACCCTCAATAATCCCCACACAGTGAGTGGGCTCCAGAGATTACAGACCCTCAATAATCCCCACACACAGTGAGTGGGCTCCAGAGATTACAGATCCTCAATAATCCCCACACACATTGAGTGGGCTCCAGAGATTACAGACCCTCAATAATCCCCACACACATTGAGTGGGCTCCAGAGATTACAGACCCTCAATAATCCCCACACACATTGAGTGGGCTCCAGAGATTACAGACCCTCAATAATCCCCACACAGTGAGTGGGCTCCAGAGATTACAGACCCTCAATAATCCTCACACACAGTGAGTGGGCTCCAGAGATTACAGACCCTCAATAATCCTCACACACAGTGAGTGGGCTCCAGAGATTACAGACCCTCAATAATCCTCACACACAGTGAGTGGGCTCCAGAGATTACAGACCCTCAATAATCCCCACACAGTGAGTGGGCTCCAGAGATTACAGACCCTCAATAATCCCCACAAAGTGAGTGGGCTCCGGAGATTACAGCCCCTCAATAATCCTCACACACAGTGAGTGGGCTCCAGAGATTACAAACCCTCAATAATCGTCACACACAGTGAGTGGGCTCCAGAGATTACAGACCCTCAATAATCCTCACACACAGTGATTGGGCTCCAGAGATTACAGACCCTCAATAATCCCCACACACAGTGATTGGGCTCCAGAGATTACAGACCCTCAATAATCCCCACACAGTGAGTGGGCTCCGGAGATTACAGACCCTCAATAATCCTCACACACAGTGAGTGGGCTCCAGAGATTACAGACCCTCAATAATCCTCACACACAGTGAGTGGGCTCCAGAGATTACAGACCCTCAATAATCCCCACACACATTGAGTGGGCTCCAGAGATTACAGACCCTCAATAATCCCCACACAGTGATTGGGCTCCGGAGATTACAGACCCTCAATAATCCCCACACACAGTGAGTGGGCTCCAGAGATTACAGATCCTCAATAATCCCCACACAGTGAGTGGGCGCCAGAGATTACAGACCCTCAATAATCCCCACACACAGTGAGTGGGCTCCAGAGATTACAGACCCTCAATAATCCCCACACAGTGAGTGGGCTCCAGAGATTACAGACCCTCAATAATCCCCACACAGTGAGTGGGCTCCAGAGATTACAGACCCTCAATAATCCCCACATACAGTGAGTGGGCTCCAGAGATTACAGACCCTCAATAATCCCCACACACACTGAGTGGGCTCCAGAGATTACAGACCCTCAATAATCCCCACACAGTGATTGGGCTCCAGAGATTACAGACCCTCAATAATCCCCACACACACTGAGTGGGCTCCAGAGATTACAGACCCTCAATAATCCCCACACAGTGAGTGGGCTCCAGAGATTACAGACCCTCAATAATCCCCACACAGTGAGTGGGCTCCAGAGATTACAGACCCTCAATAATCCCCACACACATTGAGTGGGCTCCAGAGATTACAGACCCTCAATAATCCCCACACACATTGAGTGGGCTCCAGAGATTACAGACCCTCAATAATCCCCACACACATTGAGTGGGCTCCAGAGATTACAGACCCTCAATAATCCCCACACACAGTGAGTGGGCTCCAGAGATTACAGACCCTCAATAGTCCTCACACACAGTGAGTGGGCTCCAGAGATTACAGATCCTCAATAATCCCCACACAGTGAGTGGGCTCCAGAGATTACAGACCCTCAATAATCCCCACACAGTGAGTGGGCGCCAGAGATTACAGACCCTCAATAATCCTCACACACAGTGAGTGGGCGCCAGAGATTACAGACCCTCAATAATCCTCACACACAGTGAGTGGGCTCCAGAGATTACAGACCCTCAATAGTCCTCACACACAGTGAGTGGGCTCCAGAGATTACAGATCCTCAATAATCCCCACACAGTGAGTGGGCTCCAGAGATTACAGACCCTCAATAATCCCCACACAGTGAGTGGGCTCCAGAGATTACAGACCCTCAATAATCCTCACACAGTGAGTGGGCTCCAGAGATTACAGACCCTCAATAATCCCCACACACAGTGAGTGGGCTCCAGAGATTACAGACCCTCAATAATCCCCACACACAGTGAGTGGGCTCCAGAGATTACAGACCCTCAATAATCCCCACACACAGTGAGTGGGCTCCAGAGATTACAGACCCTCAATAATCCTCACACACAGTGAGTGGGCTCCAGAGATTACAGACCCTCAATAATCCCCACACAGTGAGTGGGCTCCAGAGATTACAGACCCTCAATAATCCCCACACAGTGAGTGGGCTCCAGAGATTACAGACCCTCAATAATCCTCACACAGTGAGTGGGCTCCAGAGATTACAGACCCTCAATAATCCCCACAGTGAGTGGGCTCCAGAGATTACAGACCCTCAATAATCCCCACACAGTGAGTGGGCTCCAGAGATTACAGACCCTCAATAATCCCCACAGTGAGTGGGCTCCAGAGATTACAGACCTGCAATAATCCCCACACAGTGAGTGGGCTCCAGAGATTACAGACCCTCAATAATCCCTGACTTTTTTAAAATTCGTTTATGGGTTGTGGGCGTCGCTGGCAAGGCCAGTATTTATTGCCCATCCCCAATTGCCCTTGAGAAGGTGGTGGTGAGTCGACTTCTGAAACCGCTGCAGTCCGTGTGGTGAAGGTACTCCCACAGTGCTGTTAGGGAGGGAGTTCCAGGATTTTGACCCAGTGACAATGAAGGAATGGCGATATAGTTCTAAGTCAGGATGGGGTGTGACTTGGAGGGGAACTTGGAGGTGGTGGTGTTCCCATGCACCTGCTGCCCTTGTCCTTCTCGGTGGTAGAGGTCGCGGGTTTGGGAGGTGCTGCCGAAGAAGGCTTGGCAAGTTGCTGCAGTGCATCTTGTAGATGGTACACACGGTACGCCGGTGGTGGAGGGAGTGAATGTTTAAGGTGGTGCATGGGGTGCCAATCAAGCGGGCTGCTTTGTCCTGGACGGTGTCAAGCATCCTGAGTGTTGTTGGAGCTGCAACTCATCCAGGCAAGTGGAGAGTATTCCATCACACTCCTTACTCGTGCCTTGTAGGAAATGCTTTGGGGAGTCAGGAGGTGAGCTCCTCGCCACAGAATACCTAGCCTCTGACCTGCTCTTGTTGCCACAGTATTTATGTGGCTGGTCCAGTTAAGTTTCTGGTTAATGGTGACCCCCAGGATATTGATAGTAGGGGATTCAGCGATGGTAATGCCATTGAATGTCAAGGGGAGGTGGTTAGACTCTCGCTTGCTGGAGATGGTCATTGCCTGGCACTTCTGTGGCGCAAATGTTATCTGCCACTTATCAGCCCAAGCCTGAACGTCGTCCAGGTCTTGCTGCATGCGGGCATGGACTGCTTCATTATCTGTGGAGTTGCGAATGGCGCTGAACACTGCAGTCATCAGCGAACATCCCCATTTCTGACCTTATGTTGGAGGGAAGGTAATTGATCAAGCAGCTGAAGATGGTTGGGCCCAGGACACAGCCCTGAGGAACTCCTGCAGTGATGTCCTGGGCTGTGATGATTGATCTTCAACCATCTTCTTTTGTGCTAGGTATGACTCCAGCCAGTGGAGTGTTATCCCCCTGATTACCATTGACTTCAGTTTTAGAACATAAGAACATAAGAAATAGGAGCAGGAGTAGGCCAATCGTCCCCTCGAGCCTGCTCCACCATTCAATAAGATCATGGCTGATCTGATCTTAACCGCCAATCCACTATCACAGAACCATCTCCTGAATCTAACAGAATTAGACACACGAAATAGGAGCAGGATCAGGCTACACGGCCCCTGGGCCCGCTCCGCTACCCACAGGGCCATGACCGATCCGAACCTAGACTCATGTCCAAATTCCTGCCCGCTCCCCGTAACCCTTAATTCCCTTTACTTCTAGGAAACTGTCTATTTCTGTTTTAAATTTATGTAATGATGTAGCTTCTACAGCTTTTTGGGGCAGCATATTCCATGGACCTACCACCCTCTGAGTGAAGTAGTTCCTCCTCATCTCAGTTTTGAAAGAGCAGCCCCTTATTCTAAGACTATGCCCCCTAGTTCTAGTTTCACCCATCATCGGGAACATCCTCCCCGCATCCACCCGATCCAACCCCTTCACAATCTTATATGTTTCAATAAGATTGCCTCTCATTCTGCTGAACTCCAATGAGTAGAGTCCCAATCTACTCAACCTCTCCTTATATGTCCATCCCCTCATCCCCGGGATTAACCGAGTGAACCTTCTTTGTACTGACTCGAGAGCAAGTATGTCCTTTCTTAAGTATGGACACCAAAACTGTACGCAGTATTCCAGGTGCGGTCTCACCAATACCTTGTACAACTGAAGCAATACCTCCCTATTTTTATATTCTATCCCCCTAGCAATGAAAGCCAACATTCCATTGGCCTTCTTAACCACTTGCTGCACCTGCATACTAACCTTTTGAGTTTCGTGCACCAGGACCCCCAGATCCCTTTGTACTTCAGTACTTTCCAGTTTCTTGCCATTAAGATAATAACTTGCTCTATGATTTTTCCTGCCAAAGTGCATAACCTCACACTTTCCAGTATTGTATTCCATCTGCCAAATCTCTGCCCACTTACTTAGCCTGTCGATGTCCCCTTGCAGGTTTTTTATGTCCTCCTCACTCACTACTTTCCCTCCCATCTTAGTATCATCTGCAAACTTTGATATGTTACACTCGGTCCCCTCCTCCAAATCGTTAATATAGATTGTAAAGAGTTGGGGACCCAGCACTGACCCCTGCGGAACACCACTAGTTACTGATTGCCAGTCTGAGAATGAACCATTTATCCCAACTCTCTGCCTTCTGTTAGATAGCCAATCCTCTATCCATGCCAGAATATTACCCCCAATCCCGTGATTTTTTTATCTTAAGCAATAATCTTTTGTGTGGCACCTTGTCAAATGCCTTTTGGAAGTCTAAATACACTACGTCCACTGGTTCCCCTTTATCCACCCTATACGTTACTTCCTCAAAGAACTCCAGCAAATTTGTCAAACATGACTTCCCCTTCATAAAACCATGCTGACTTTGTCCTATTAAATTATGATTATCCAAATGTCCTGTTACTGTCTCCTTAATAATGGACTCCAAAATTTTACCTACCACAGATGTTAGGCTAACCGGTCTATAGTTTCCAGCCTTCTGTCTACTGCCCTTTTTAAATAAGGGTGTTACATTAGCAGTTTTCCAGTCTGCCGGGACCTTTGCCGAGTCCAGGGAGTTTTGGAAAATTATTACCAATGCATCCACAATCCCTACCGCCACTTCTCTCAAGACCCTAGGATGTAAGCCATCAGGTCCAGGTGATTTATCCGCCTTGAGTCCCATTATTTTACCGAGTACCACTTCCTTAGTGATTTTGATCGTGTTTAGCTCCTCCCCCGCTATAGCCCCCTGTTTATCCAGTGTTGGGATATTCTTAGTGTCTTCTACTGTAAAGACTGATGTAAAATATTCATTCAGTGTTTTTGCCATCTCCATATTTCCCACCATTAATTTCCCGGTCTCATCCTCTAAGGGACCAACATTTACTTTAGCCACCCTTTTTCTTTTTATATAACTATAAAAACTCTTACTATCTGTTTTTATATTTTTTGCTAATTTACTTTCATAATCTATCTTCCCTTTCTTAATCAATCTTTTTGTTATTTTTTGCTGTCTTTTAAAGTTTTCCCAATCCTCTATCCTCCTCGGTCTCCTTGATGCCAGACTCGGTCAAATGCTGCCTTGATGTTAAGGGCAGTCACTCTCCCCTCACCTCTGGAATTCAGCTCTTTTGTCCATGTTTGGACCAAGGCTGTAATGAGGTCGGGAGCTGAGTGGTCTTGGCGGAACCCAAACTGGGCATCAGTGAGCAGGTTATTGGTGAGTAAGTGCCGCTTGATAGCACTGTCGATGCCACGATCCATCACTTTGCTGATGATTGAGAATAGACTGATGGGGCGGTAATTGGCCGGATTGGATTTATCCTGCTTTTTGTGGACAGGACATACCTGGGCAGTTTTCCACATTGTCGGATAGATGGCAGTGTTGTATCTGTACTGGAACAGCTTGGCTAGAGGCGCGGCTAGTTCTGGAGCACAAGTCTTCAGCCCGATAGCCGGGATGTTGTCAGGGCCCATAGCCGTTGCTGTATCCAGTGCACTCAGCCGTTTCTTAACATCACGTGGAGTGAATCGAATTGGCTGAAGACTGGCTTCTGTGATGGTGGGGACCTCAGGAGTAGGCCGATATGGATCATCCATTCGGCACTTCTGGCTGAAGTTGGTTGCAAACGCTTCAGCCTTGTCTTTTGCACTCACGTGCTGGGCTCCACCATCATTGAGAATGGGGATATTCATGGAGCCTCCTCCTCCCGTTAGTTGTTTAATGTTCCACCACCATTCACGACTGGATGTGGCAGGACTGCAGAGCTTTGATCTGAATGTGGGATCGCTTAGCCCTGTCTATAGCATGCTGCTTCCGCTTTTTAGCCTGCATGTAGTCCTGTGTTGCAGCTTCCCCAGGTTGGCACCTCATTTTTAGGTACGCCTGGTGCTGCTCCTGGCATGCTCTTCTACACTCCTTATTGAACCAGGGTTGGTCCCCTGGCTTGGTGATAATGGTAGAGTGAGGGATATGCCGGGCCATTAGGTTACAGGTTGTAGTGGAATAGAATTCTGCTGCTGCTGATGGCCCACAGCGCCTCATGGATGCCCAGTTTTGAGCTTCTAGATCTGTTCTGAATCTAGCCCAATGAGCATGGTGGTAGTGCCACACAACACAACACGATGGAGGGTGTCCTCAGTGTGAAGATGGGACTTCATCTCCACAATGACTGTGCGGTGGTCACTGCTGCCAATGCTGTCATAGACAGATGCATCTGCGACAGGTAGATTGGTGAGGATGAGGTCAAGTAGGTTTTTCCCTCATGTTGGTTCTCTCACCACCTGTTGCAGGCCCAGACTGGCAGTTATGTCCTTCAGAAGTATATTGCCGATCCTTCATCGTCGCTGGGTCAAAATCCTGGAACTCCCTCCCTAACAGCACTGCGGGAGTAGCTTCAGCACACGGACTGCAGCGGTTCAAGAAGGCGGCTCACCACCACCTTCTCAAGGGCAACTAGGGATGGGCAATAAATGCTGGCCTTGCCAGCGACACCCACATCCCATGAACGAATAAAATTAAAAAATGTAGAGTTCCTCTTGTGAAGGACTTGGCAGATGTCTTGGAAAGTGACAGACTTTCTGAGAGTTTGGGGGGAGGGAGAAGAGGCAAGTGTGAAGTGACTTTATTTGGTGAGTATTGTAACTTCTGGACTCTCCTTACTCTGGCTGCCGGCTCTTCTGTTCCACTTCTATTTCCTCTTGTGCAGCCTCCTCCTGCTGTGGGGATGCTTAAGTAAGACCTTCTTGGTCTGTAGACGCTGAAGTGAGTGTCTATGTGTAGGGAAGAGCTACCTTCAGTGATGCCTGGCTCTCTGAGCCGCCAACCCAGCCTCTTCCATGTCTTCAGCCCCATCCTCTTCGTAACATCAAAATAAAGGGAATCCCGTTGACAAATCCATATTTAAAGTGCAAAGCAGAACTTACAGCAGAGCTGAGTAAAACTAGCAGCAGAAGTCCTGACTCCGCCCCAAAGTACTGAAGAGGTTGCTCAGCAGGCAAAGAAATGCCAACCTTCTGTTGCAGCACTCAAAATGGCCACCAGAATGATACCGGGGCTTAATGGGTTAAATTATGAAGACAGGTTGTATAGACTAGGCTTATATTCCCTTTCTTATGTTCATTAATAAATAGACATTCTTATTATGAACACAGCTAGCTTTTGCTAGTTACTTTATTGAGCACATGTGGACTGGTACAGTATCTGTAGAGGCTTCCATCTTGACTGCTGCCTTGTGGGTAGGCTAGTGCCTCATGGGTAATGTAGTCTTAATATATGTGCAGCTGGGTAGTGTAGTCATATACATACAGCTATATGCAGCTCTACGGCTCCACCTAGTGTCCACTATAGAATGACATGTTATTGATCGTTACATCCCCCTTTCTTTGAGGTTTAACAAAATCAATATCAATCAACTTTCAAGAAAACAATAAAGATAATATCAGTAACACTTTTGTTCGTGCTCTATAAACATAAACATTTTCAAAACAGTCAACACATTTTCAAAGCTTTACATTGTACTCAAAGATTAAGTCTATCAGGCTTTTTTACTTCACGTGTGGATCTTCTCAACACGGGTAAGTCTGATGTGTCTTCATGAGATTGTTCTGGCGGTGAATGACAAGATGCAGTTGCGGCATTGTCATCAATCTGCTCTTGTATAGATCGAGGTCTCCTTGCGATCTTTGCTTCGAGAGGGTTTCAGTGTTTCCTTCACTCTTCATGCCATAACTCTCAATGTAGTCAATGCACCCTCGAAAAACTGCTGGCAGCTAGATCCCATCATACAGCATAGTCCTCTCAGCAGCCTCGGCTAATGGAACACCAAAGATTGTTCTGGCGGTGAATGACATGGTATTGATCGTTACACCCTTGAGTATAGAAGATGTGATCTAATCGAGGTGTTTAAAATTATAAAGGGATTCGATAGGGTAGCTGGAGAGAAACTATTTCCTCTGGTGGGAGAATCCAGGACAAGGGGGCAGACCTTAAAATTAGAGCCAGGCCGTTTAGGAGTGAAATCAGGAAGCACTTCTTCACACAAAGGGTGGTGGAAATCTGGAACTCACTCCCCAAAATGCTGGGGGTGGGGACCAGGTTGGTGAGTCATTTCCCAGATTTTTTAAATCATCACAGTAACTTGGGCCAGGGTGTAGTTTACAAAGAATTAAATACTTCTTTCCACAATGCTGTTCCTGTTTAAGGATATACGGCAGCTGATGAGCCAATTGTAAAAGCAGCATCCTGTTGCCCTCTACAGCTCAGAAGGTTCCTGGTTCGATTCCTGGTTAGGATTAGCTGGTTTCAGCTAAGTCAGTGGAAAGGTACTACAGCTGGCCTCAACACTCCTGGATTAGCGAGGGGGAAATTTGCTCGAGTCCCCTCTGCTCCCTGGTGTTGACTAGCCTGCTGACATTCAGTCTACGCTCACGTTAATAATATCCACTGGAGAGTGTTTATGAGCAAAGGATTCAAGGCTTCACAAGGGGAAGGGGAGAAAATAGGCAGAGAAATGGTGAGAGAAGTCATAGAGTCATAGAGTTTTACAGCACAGAAAGAGGCCCTTCGGCCCATCGTGTCTGCGCCGCCCATCCATCCCTGTCCAGTCTAATCCCATTTTCCAGCATTTGGTCCATAGCCTTGTATGCATTGGCATTCCAAGTGCTCATCCAAATGCTTCTTGAATGTTGTGAGGGTTCCTGCCTCTACCACCCTTTTGGGCATTGAGTTCCACATTCCAACCACCCTCTGGGTGAAAAAGTTCCTCCTCAAATCCCCTCTAAATCTCCTGCCCCTTACCCTGAATCTATGCCCCCTTGTTATTGACCCCCCTACTAAGGGGAAAAGTTCCTCTTTGTCTACCCTATCTATGCCCCTCATCATTTTGTATACCTCAATCAGGTCCCCCCTCAGCCTTCTTTGCTCCAAGGAAAACAACCCCAGCCTGTTTAGTCTTTCTTCATAGCTGAGGCGCTCCATCCCAGGTAACATCCTGGTGAATCTTCTCTGCACCCTCTCCAAAGCAATCACATCCTTCCTATAGTGAGGCGACCAGAACTGCACACAGTACTCCAGCTGTGGCCTCACCAGCGTTTTGTACAGCTCCATCATAACCTCCCTGCTCTTATATTCTATGCCTCGGCTAATGAAGGCAAGTATCCCATATGCCTTTTTAACCACCTTATCTACCTGTTCCGCTGCCTTCAGGGAGCTATGTACATGTACACCAAGGTCCCTCTGACCCTCTGTACTTCCTAGGGTCCTACCACTCATTGTGTATTCCCTTGCCTTATTTGTCCGTCCAAAATGCATCACCTCGCACTTTTCAGGGTTAAATTCCATTTGCCACTTTTCCGCCCATCTGACCAACCCGTTTATATCGTCCTGTAGCCTGAGGCTTTCCTCCTCGCAATTGACCACCCCACCAATTTTCGTGTCATCTGCGAACTTGCTGATCATACCTTTTACATTCTCATCCAAGTCATTTATGTAGATCACAAACAACAAGGGACCCAGCACCGATCCCTGAGGTACCCCACTGGACACAGGCTTCCAGTCACAAAAGCAACCTTCGACCATCACCCTCTGCCTCCTGCCACTCAGCCAGTTTAGGATCCAACGCGCCAAGGCACCCTGGATCCCATGGGCTCTTACCTTCTTGACCAGTCTCCTATGCGGGACTTTGTCAAAGGCTTTACTGAAGTCCATGTAAACCACATCCACAGCATTTCCCTCATCCACCCCACTAGTCACCCCCTCGAAAAATTCAATCAGATTTGTCAGACATGATTTACCCTTGACAAAGCCATGCTGACTATCCCCGATTAATCCTTGCCTCTCCAAATGGAGACTAATTTTGTCCCTCAGAATTTGTGACAATGCACAAAGGAGCATAAGAATTAGGAGCAGAAGGAGGCCACACGGCCCCTCGAGCCTGCTGCGCCATTCAATAAGATCATGGCTGATCTTCGATGTCAGCTCCACTTTCCCGCCCGATCCCCATATCCCTTGATTCCCCTAGAGTCCAAAAATCTATCGCTCTCAGTCTTGAATATACTCAACGACAGAGCCTCCACAGCCCTCTCGGGTAGAGAATTCCAAAGATTCACCACCCTCTGAGTGAAGAAATTCCTTCTCATCTCAGTCTTAAATGGTCGACCCCTTATCCTGAGACTGTGCCCCCTAGTTCTAGACTCTCCAGCAGGGGAAACAACCTCTCAGCATCTAACCTGTCAATCCCCCTCAGAATCTTATGTGTTTCAATGAGATCACCTCTCATTCTTCTAAACTCCACAGAGTATCATCGAATCATAGAATGGTTACAGCACAGAAAGAGGCCATTCGGTCCATCGAGCCCGTGCCGGCTCTCTGCAAGACCACTTCAGCTAGTCCCACTCCCCCGCCCTTTCCCCGTTAACCTGGCATGCAAGCAGGCTGACAGAGGCGATGTCTGGACCTCTTAAAGGGACACACATCATTCAGGCAAGTTTGAATTTAAGCGTTTGGACTGTTGTTTTTATTTTACTGAAGTGGTGGCTTGCTGCGATAGATGTGAAAAGCTTTTTAAGTGTGTAGGGAGTGCTGCTGGACACGGCAAGGGCTCGGATGGTAAATGAAGGCCTTTGAGAAGACAGAACATGCTGCAAATACTCAGCAGGTCACACAACATCCGAGAGAAAAACAGAGTTCACATCTCAGGCCGACATGTTGCCTGGGCAACTGAGTATTTCCAGCATTTTAAGCTGTCATTTCACATTGACAGCATTCACTTGCAGAGGGAAGAGGAAGACGCAGAAGAGGAGGAAGCCACAGAGGAGGAATCAGAAGAGGAGGAATCAAACAGAAGGATGCATCCCAAACAGCCCCTTTGTGGCTGGGATATCTGGGATGGAATCATCCGCCTGCGGTCCCAGGGACCACAACCCCAATTCCCCTTTCAACATTGTCCCACACTGTACCTTCCCTCTGTTACTGACCATCACAGCGTCCTCTTGGTCACGATGCTGAAAGAAAAGCCACCACAAAGCAAACTTTCCAATCCACCTTTATACATCTATCCATCCAATGTGACATCACAGAATCAACTCATCACCCATATGCATTCTCTTATTGACTGTGTTGTGTGTGCCTTTGTCTAACCTACTGATCTCACGCAGTGCTACCCCAGTGGCTGCAGCATGGCTGGTGGAAGGCTGCTGACTTTCAGTGGGGGACACTGCAAATGGCCTTGCTGGTTGACCTTGAGGAGCTGGTGGCTGGGAGTGTCAAAATCAATCGTCCTCTCTTCTTGTTCTTCTTCACTCTCCTCTCCCTCTTCTTGTTGACCCACTGGCTGGGCAGGCTGCATTTCTTGGGTGTGTGAAATGAGGAAGGCACAGGGGTGAAGTTGTGATGAGGGGAGGGTGGGAAAGCATGAGGTGCGTGCCAGAAGGAGGATAACGTACGAGGATACCAGCATCTTGTATCCTTTCAGCCCCGCCGCTGGCCAAGGGCTCAGCTATGCCCCTGCCAAGAATGGCCTGCACTGTCTCTTCCAAGGGGGTGAGGCGAGGCTAGGAATGGGAGATGTGCCTCATCCTGGGTGCAGATTGTTGGTAGGTGAGTGACTGGGGGTCGTGCATTGAGCAGTGTGTGAGGCTAGTGGTGCAGTTGGTAGGAGACGGCTTTTGAAGATGCATTCACTGACCTTCACCACTGGTCTGAGGTCATGAAGCTTCTTTGGGCACTGGAGCCAGGTGGTGGGGGCGACACTGCTGGCAGTGACGGCCTCGGTGATGTAGTCCCACATCCTTCTTTCTGGAGGGTCTCCTGGCCCCAGTGGGTAGAGGGCCTGTGTTGCAGTGTTGACCCCCTGCACAAAGCTGGAGTGCTGCGTGCGAGACCCTCGGTGCTCCTTCCCTGGCTTGCTGAGCTATTGTGTTAGTGCTGAGGCACTTTTCCCACTTGTTGAGGTTAGGAAAATAATTCAGCTTTAAGAGCTGAATATTCACGTTTGGAACTTCTTTTACATGTTGAATATTTCTTAAAAGGCAGAAAGGGCTGAAAAATGTATTGATTCACTTCATTTTATTTTGTATTGCTTCATTGTGCGTGGCCCCTTTAATTCTCAGACCTCTTCATTGCCCACAATTCCCTGCGAGCTCCACAGTTTCGCTCCCAGAGGCTGTGGGAAGCTCCAACGCTGCTCCTGCACAGAAACTTCATCCTCCCGGATCTCTCCAGCAACGCCACCAGGACGGCGTTGCACGGAAGGTGAGCGCTGCGCCACCTATCTCCATGCCGCCCCCCCAGATCAATTTCACTCGTTTAGCGTGCGGCCATTTCCAGCAGCCGTTAACTGCAGTTGCCGGTGACACCAGCAACTTTGCTGGCGAACACAAATTTTTCCCCCATGCCTCTATTTATGAAGCCCAGGATCCTGTAAGCTTTTTTAATCGCTTTCTCAACCTCCCCTGCCACCATCAACAATTTGTGCACATATACCCCCAGGTCTCTCTGTTCATGCACCCCCTTTAGGATTGTACCCTTTAGTTTATTTTGCCTCTCCTCGTTCTTCCTACCAAAATGTATCACTTCGCACTTTTCTGCGTTAAATCAAACGCCTTTTGGAAGTCCATGTACATCACGTCAACCGCATTACCCTAATCAACCCTCTCTGTTACCGCATCTAAAAACTCGATCAAGTTAGTTAAACACGATTTGCCTTTAACAAATCCATGCTGGCTTTCCTTAATTAATCCACACTTGTCCAAGTATAGGCCCAATCTACTTCATAGAATCACAGACTGGTGGAGCCAGTCCTTCAGCAAGAGTGCACTTAACTTAAAGTAAACTGACATTAAAGGGTTAAGCGGCTCTACTGTACAGGCAGTTTTGTAAATTGACCAATCATAAGAAATTGACCAAGCTTCGTATCCCAGCATGCCTCGAGGAACCAACGGGACTTTTAAATTAACTTTTAAAACAAGCTGTGAGCTGAACGGAATGCAGGAGTAAATTATTCACACAGAGACACAGACACGATTGATTGACTGTATGAATATGCGAACCAAGGAAGTAGTTAGAGTAATCAGACCACACAATGACATGTATTTGTTTAAATTTAACTGACTGTCCTGTCCATTGAACTCCTGTGGTCAGGCTGTGAACGAGACTTACAAATCAACACGACAGGTAACGACCATGGTTCCATCGAACTGGATCGGTTTCCTCATCCTTTGGAGATGTTAATATCAAAATTGTTGCTGGAGTAAAACCCAATCGCCAACCTTTCAGAATGCTGATAAGGCTGGAACTTTTCCCCATCAAAACACCTTTGTGTGATAACGGACTATTCACTGACCCAGGATGGAGAAGTGATCAAATCAAGTACTCTATAGATTTGCAGAAACAGACAAGATTAAGATGGTACAATCAAAGGGGGGGTTGCGTCAATCAATTGTCACGGGTATGATCTTTGTCTTATAAAAAGGGTGCGTTTAAGGACAAACTTCGGCAACTTGTAAGGGATCTGCGGACGGATTTGATCACCCGTACAGAGGGAAACATACATCTCTGAGTGATCACCGGGGTGAGTGGTGTTTGAAATTAAAGAGAGTTAAAGGGAACAGTGTATGTGAGCACTGTTTGAAGTTAAAGGGAACAACGCATTGACGTTTGTATGTTATCTGTAGTACAATAACCAGTTAAAAGAATACGGAGTTGTACTAAGTTGTGAGCCTTGACCATTTTACCCCACCCGGACAGGTTCAGGCCGGATTCTGGAATTAGAGTATAAGAGGGAAGGTGCGGGTTCACCTACCTACATTGGGTACAGCACGGAAGAAGGACATTCGGCCCATCGAGCCCGTGCCGACTCTCAGGTAGTCCCACTCCCCCGATCTTTCCCCGTAGCCCTGCAAATTTTTTTCCTTCAGATACTTAACCAACTCCCTTTTGAGTCTGCCTTGTCGCAACGCCCCCCCGCCCCCCCCCCGCTTTGATTGTACCATCTTCCTTCCTAAAGTGCGGTGCCCAGAATTAGACACAATACTCCAGTTGAGGCCGAACCAGGGTTTTATACAGGTTCATCATAATTTCCACACTCTTGTACTCTATACCTCTATTTATGAAGCCCAGGATCCCGTAAGCCTTTTTAACTGCTTTCTCAACTGCCCTGCCACCTTCAACGATTTGTGCTCATATACCCCCAGGTCTCTCTGTTCATGCACCCCCTTTAGGATCGTACCCTTTAGTTTATATTGCCTCTCCTCGTTCTTCCCACCAAAATGTATCACTTCACACATTTCTGTGTTAAATTTCATCTGCCACATGTCCGCCCATTCCACCAGCCTATGTCTTCCTGAAGTCTATCACTATCCTCCTCACTGTTCACTATACTTCCAAGTTTTGTGTCATCTGCAAGTTTTGAAATTATGCCCTGTACACCCACGTCCAAGTCATTAATTTTTCTGCCCTCGCAGCGTGTTCCTATGCAGAGCTAGACAGATAGCTAACAACTTGATATCTTCCCATAAAAATCACAAGGCTTGACTTTTCTTGTAAAGCTTTACTGAAAGATTCTTATTGTAAAACTGAAATACAACACAGAAATGGAAGCACACATTAGTATACAAGCGCATAACTGATATGTATACACAGATTTAGGTACGCCTGAGCAACACAGTACATTTGGCATGTAAATTACTAAACACGTGGAAACACAGCTTACTGTGAATATACATTTAGCAAACTGGAAGGCATTCTCTTTAAATTAACCCTGTACATAGTGCATCAAAATACAGCTACTAGTTAACCAGCTAGACAGAGAGCGAGCACTTCACGGCTAGCTGTGTAAGTTTGCTTACAGAGAAAAGTTACAAACTAAACATTTTCTGCAACATACAGTGTACACTAATCATCTATAACATTCTCAAGTACTTACAGACAAATAATATCCAAGACTCAGGCATGGGAACAATACAACTTCCCAGACCATGTGTAGCTGTAGGTCTGTAGTTTACTTTACTGCACTTAGTGCTTTACAGCACTTTACTGCACTTTTACTGCAGTTGCTAGGTACCAAATAGCCACTAGGTGGCAGCACACAATGGGAATCGACCCAACTTACTCAAACCCCTGAATTAACTGGAAAACTAACATAAATTGCTACAGAGAGACAGCACACTCCCCGCTTGGTACAATTCCATTGTACCACTACAGATACAAAATAAACCTAAAGAAAACGTCCTTTGGCTGCAAACATACTCAGAATCCGTTCTCTAGGTTTCTTCAGAAAGGAGGACTATGATCTCTGAGACTGGCCTCAGAAACACTTTGACAGTCCCCTCCTTGACAATCTTCACCTCCACCTTGCGGACCCTCTTGTCCCTGCTCGGCAGAGTTTTGACAACCAGTCCCACTGGCCATTCATTTCTGTGTGCTTGGCTGTCTTTCAGCAAGACAACATCTCTCACTTTGACATTTGGCTTGTCTTCTGTCCATTTCCTACGGCTCTGTAGGGTGGACAAATACTCTCCTCTCCATCTCTTCCAAAAAGTGTCTGCAAGACACTGGACTTGCTTCCACTGCTTCCTGTGCAGCTCAGCCATGTCAAAGTTTCCAGAGGGGGCTGAAATAGCACTCATCTTTTGAGTCAGGAGCATCGTTGGGTGAGGACTGCAGGCATGTCTGGGTCGGTGGACACCGGCACCAGGGGTCTTGCATTCATGATCGCCATGACTTCAGCCATGAGAGTGCTTAAGACGTCATGTGTGAGACGAGTAGGTCCCGTCCGAAGCAGCATAGCATCCAGAATACGCCTGGCAACACCGATGAGCCTCTCCCATGAACCACCCATGTGGGATGAATGCGGGGGGTTAAACACCCACGTGCATCCTTTGTTTTGGAGGTAGCTTCCTGCCGCTGCATCGTCCGTGTGGATGTCCAACTCCTTACAGGCACCCACGAAGTTAGTCCCTCTGTCAGAGCGGAGAAGTTTGGCTGGACCACGGATTGAGAAAAACCTCCTCAGTGCATTGATAAAGCTGTCTGTTGACATGGATTCGATCAGCTCAATGTGCACAGCTCTGGTAGACATGCACGTAAAGAGCACCGCCCAGCGCTTGCTGCCTGCACTACCTCCTCTTGTGCGACGCGTCATGATGGTCCATGGCCCAAAGACGTCAAGGCCCACGCTGGTGAATGGAGGCTCTGGAGTGAGTCTGTCAGCGGGCAAGTCTGCCATCTTTTGGTCCTCTAACTTCCCTCATAGCTTGCGGCAGGTAACACACTTGTGGATAACTGAAGAAACCAGACGCTTGCTCCCGATTATCCAGTATCCGGCTGCTCGGATAGCTCCTTCTGTTATGTGTCGTCCTTGGTGAGCCACTTGCTCATGATAGTATCTCACGAGTAGTGTGGCAATGTGATGGGTGCGCGGGATGATCAGAGGGTGCTTTTCTTCTCTTGACAAGTCTGCGGATGATATGCGCCCTCCGACCCGGAGCAAACCATCTTCATCTGTAACTGGGTTGAGCTTTTTAAGTGGGCTTTGCTTGGGGAATGTCTGTCCCTCTTCAAGACATTTGAATTCCTCCTTGAAGACATCATGCTGGACAGAGCGAATGATCACACCTTTGGCTTGTGAAAGCTCACTTGTGCTGGATGCTTCTTTAGAACATTTCCATCCTTTGCGTTCTATGTTGTCCGAATTCCCCTTGAAGGATGCTGCTACATGAATGAGTCGGGCTGTGGTTCGGCAGAGTGTTCTCCAGCTTGAGAATCGCTCGAAGCGTTGTGAGCCCAACTGAGATTCTGAGGCTTTGGTGACCAGGGTCGTAACTTCAGGCCGAATCTCAGTATCAGCTTCAGGCTCCACAAGGGTGGAGGGATTGGACTCAGGAGTCTCCTCTGTGTTGACATTAGACAGGAAAGAGGGGCCCGAGAACCAACTGCTTTGCTGTAGGTGTGCTGCTGGTATAGACCTGGTAGCATGGTCTGCAGGGTTCAGGTCTGTGGAGACATAGCACCACAGGTCAGGGTGAGTGGATCATCTGATACGAGTCACCCGGTTGGAAACATACACATAAAACCTTCTTGTGGAGTTGTGGATGTAACCAAGTACAATCTTGCTGTCCGTGAAGAACTTGACGGCGCCCACATCGATGTCAATCTCGTCTCTGATCAACTCGTACAGTTGAACAGCCAACACAGCTGCACAAAGCTCGAGACATGGAATGGTGTGGGCAGGCCGAGGGGCCAACTTGGACTTCCCCATAACGAATCCCACATGGTATTTCCCATCGGTGTCAGCTGCTCTCAAGTAGGCCACAGCTCCTATTGCTACTGTGGAAGCGTCTGAGAAGATGCACAGCTCTCTTCTCTGTGTTGAAGACAGCAAGCCTGGAATGTAGCACCTCTCTATGTGCAGGTCTTCGAGAGCCTTCAAGGACTCCTTCCATAGGTTCCATTTTGCTTCTTTTTCTGGGAGGAGTGGAGCATCCCACTCACTCTGATCCGATGAGAGTTCCCGTACTAATGCTTTTCCTTGCATTGTTATGGGAGCTACGAACCCCAAAGGGTCGTACAAACTGTTGACTGTGGACAGGACGCCTCTCCGTGTGAATGGCCTTTCTTCACGGGACACCAGGAATGTGAAGCTGTCTGTTTCCAGGTTCCAGGAGAGCCCCAGGCTCCGTTGAAGGGGGAGAGGATCCACTCCAAGGTGCAAATCCTTCAGATCCTTGGCACGGTCCTCTGCAGGGAAGGCTTCCATCACCTGTCCACTGTTCGATGCTACCTTGTGTAGTCTCAGGTTGGACTCTGCCAACATCGCTCTGGTTCTTGTCAGGAGATCTATTGCTTCTTCAGGTGTGGTAACCGAGGTAAGACCATCGTCAACATAGAACTGTCTCTCAACAAAATGCTTCGCATCGGAGCCATATTCTTGCTCACCTTTCTGAGCGGCTCGCCTCATGCAGTAGATAGCCACAGCAGGTGAAGGGCTATTTCCAAACACGTGGACCTTCATCCTGTACTCCACCACATTCTTGTTGATGTCGTTGTCCTCATGCCACAGGTAGCGGAGATAGTCCCTGTGGTCTTCTCGGACGACAAAGCAATAAAACATTTGCTGCACATCTGCTGTCAGGGCTACAGGTTCTTTTCTGAACTGCAGAAGAACTCCCAACAAGGTGTTGTTCAAGTCTGGGCCGCTGAGGAGTACATCGTTCAGAGACACTCCTTTACATTCAGCACTTGAATCAAACACAACTCGTAACTGGTCTGGCTTTTGTGGGTGATACACACCGAATGTTGGCAGGTACCAGTGTTCTTTACCTTCTTCCAGAGGTGGAGCAGGCTCGGCTTGGTCGTTGTCCAGCATCTTCTGCATGAACTCTATGTAATGGCCCTTCATTTCTAGCCTTTTCTCCAGTGTTCTCCTGAGTGAGCAGAGGCGCTTCATAGCTTGTTCCCTGTTACTCGGAAGACAGCGTCTGGGAGAGTGAAATGGTAAGGGTGCCACCCAGCTGTGTCCATCGTCCTGGTAAACCTCCTCATCCATGATGGTTAGGAAAGCTTTGTCGTCCATGGATAGTGCTGGCTTGTCATCATCCTTGGACCTTTCAAACACTGAGCATCCTAGGCTGTCTGTGCTCACAGTGAGGCCTGCCTCTTCCTCACAGGCAGAGGAGGTTGACCTATGATGCTGCGTCATGCCATCGTAGTCTTCCTTTACCTGGATCCTGTTTGGGCATGGGCTGAGAAAGGATGTGCGACCATTGTGCAACACGTTTGCTTTATAGACGTTGACACCCGCTGGTTTGTGGACTGTTCCCAGGCAAACTCCACCCACGAGGACCCATCCCAGGTCAAGCCGCTGCGCATAAGGAGCATTGTGGGGCCCATTGATTTGCTCACGCACCTTGTGCACCCTTAAGATGTCTCTTCCCAAGAGCAGGAGGATTGGAGCGTCCGGGTCCACAGCTGGAATCTTGTTGGCAACTGGCTGTAGGTGGGGCTGATGGCGTGCGACCTCTGGGGAGGGAATTTCCGTCCTATCGTCTGGCATCATGTCACACTCAATTAAGGTGGGGGGGGGGGGGGGGGGAAGCTGTAGTTTCCCATCCATGGACTCGATCATGAAGTTGCCAACTCTCCTACCCGTAGTCTCTGTTGTCCCTGCACAGGTTTTTAGCGTGTACGGAGCGGCGCTGGCCTTGACTTCAAAGAGATTGAAGAATTCTGTCTTCGCTAGAGACTTGTTACTTTGCTCATCAAGCACTGCGTACATTTTGATTGCCTTCTCCTTTCTCCCTGCAGGATATGCTTTAACCAAGCAGATTTTGGAGCATGAGCGTGGGCTGCTTGCATTTCCACAAACCTCTGTACACTTGGAGGTGACTGAAGAAGATGTGCTTTCGCTTTGCTCCCCGCTATCCTCTTTGTCAACCGCAGCACTCTCGGTGGTTGAAGGAGGAGGACCTGGATGCAGGGCTGCGATGTGTTTTTCACTGTTGCACTCGAAGCACTTGATTGTCGCCTTGCAGTCTTTTGCCATGTGCATAGTCGACCCACAACACCTGAAGCAGATGCGATTCTCTTTCAGGTATGATTTGCGCTCATCAATAGACTTGTCTCTAAAGCTTCGACACTTTTTGAGTGGGTGGGGCTTCTTGTGTATTGGACACTGACGATCTGGGTCATCCACTTTATTCCCAGCAGAACTGGATTGGTTGACTGAGGGTTCGGCTGGAACATCTGTTTTGTGCACGCTCACAGAGGCTTTATTGCTGTACTTTGTGGGTTTCTCTGTTCTCGAAGGAGCGTAACTGCTGGAGGTGGAGAAAGTGAAACTTGGATCATTCCTCACCTTTGCCTGTTGTTGGATGAACCTGGAGAAGAGAGAGAAGGGGGGAAATGCCACTCCATTGTCCTCCTTGTACTTGGATCCCTTAGCTATCCATTTCTCTTGAAGGTTGTATGGGAGCTTTTCCACTATTGGGTTTACCCCACGAACTGTATCCAAATACGAGAGGCCGGTCAGGTAACCTTCTCCCTTGGCACACTCCAGTTCAAGGAGAATGTCGCCCAGTTCTCGGAGCTCGACATTATCTTTGTTGGTTAGCTTCGGAAAGTCCTCAATCTTCTTGAGCAGTGCGTGTTCAATGACTTCTGGTGTCCCATAACAGTCTTCGAGACGTTGCCAAACCAGGTTGAGGCCTGCTGTGGGATTGCGGACGTGCGCTGAGCGAATTCTCTTCGCCTGTTCTGACGACTCAGCTCCGAGCCACTTTGTCATCAAGTCTAGTTCTTCTCTGGCTGACAGATTCAAGTCCTTGGTGGTACTCAGGAAGGACGCTTTCCATGACCAATAATTTTCAGGACGGTCATCAAATTCTAGAAGGCCTGAACTTAACAATTCTCGGCGGATAAGGTACCTAGCGAGGTCTTGTGCACCTTGTGGCTCGGGTGAGGACTGCTTGGCTGGATTGGCCGAGTGCTGTGGAGGTCTCTGCAGGTAAGTCTTACTTGTTTCTTCTCCTTTAAGCTCAGTGTCTCCAAAAACAGGCTGTTTGCTACTGTGGTGAGTAGCTGGTTCTGCGTCGAGATAGCTGGATGTTTCCTTGGAGAACAATTTGGAGTGTTGTTGGACATACTCACTTGTACGTTGCACTGGACTGAGGGGCTGTTCTAGAACATATGCTTCATGGCTGGGCTCCCCGCCTTCGTTCTCCTCACCTTCTTCATAAGCTGCGGCTTCAGCTTTAGCGGCAGCTCTCTGGCTTTGGAGAATGTGGAGACTGGCGTCGAGGTCAGCTCTCTGCTTCATCACACTAGCTTCGTTTTCAGCGAAGGACAATTGAGCCTGGGCAGCTTTTGCCTTGGCACGTGCTTTGGCGGCTGCAGAAGCTGTCGATGACGACGGTCTGCTGGACCACCGAGATGATCTAGAGGATGCTTTAGAGGACGTGACCTGGCATCGTTTGCTCGGAAAGGCTCATGCTTCTCGATTGGCTGGTCGACGTCCTCTATGGTATATTGTCTTCCTGAGCGTAGACTCATGGTAGCTGAGTGGTATCTTCTTGTGCTTGAGCCCGCTGTGCTGTTGTCTTTTTACTTTTCTGCCCTCGCAGCGCGTTCCTATGCAGAGCTAGACAGGTAGCTAACAACTTGATATCTTCCCATAAAAATCACAAGGCTTGACTTTTCTTGTAAAGCTTTACTGAAAGATTCTTATTGTGAAACTGAAATACAACACAGAAATGGAAGCACACATTAGTATACAAGCGCATAACTGATATGTATACACAAATTTAGGTACGCCTGAGCAACACAGTACATTTGGCATGTAAATTACCAAACACGTGGAAACACAGCTTACTGTGAATATACATTTAGCAAACTGGAAGGCATTCTCTTTAATTAGCCCTGTACATAGTGCATCAAAATACAGCTACTAGTTAACCAGCTAGACAGAGAGCGAGCACTTCACGGCTAGCTGTGTAAGTTCGCTTACAGAGAAAAGTTACAAACTAAACATTTTCTGCAACATACAGCGTACACTAATCATCTATAACATTCTCAAGTACTTACAGACAAATAATATCCAAGACTCAGGCATGGGAACAATACAACTTCCCAGAGCATGTGCCGCTGTAGGTCTGTAGTTTACTTTACTGCACTTACTGTGCTTTACAGCACTTTACTGCACTTTTACTGCAGTTGCTAGGTACCAAATAGCCACTAGGTGGCAGCACACAATGGGAATCGACCCAACTTACTCAAACCCCTGAATTAACTGGAAAACTAACATAAATTGCTACCGAGAGACAGCACATTAATATATATCAAGAAAAGCAGTGGTCCTAGAACCGACCCCTGGGTATACCTTCCTCCAGGCCGAAAAACAACCATTCACCACTACTCTCTGTTTCCTGTCACTTAGCCAATTCTGTATCCATGCTGCCACTGTCCCTTTTATTCCATGGGCTTCAACTTTGCTGGTAAGCCTATTATGTGGCACTTTGTCGAACGCCTTTTGGAAATCCATGTACACGTCAACCACATTGCCCTCATCAACTCTCTCTGTTACCTCATCAAAGAACTCAATCAAGTTGGTTAAACACGATTTGCCTTTAACAAATCCGTGCTGGCTTTCCTTAATTAATCCACAGCTATCCAAGTGACTGTTAATTTTGTCCCTGATTACTGTTTCTAAAAGCTTCCCCACTACCGAGGTTAAACTGACTGGCCTGTAGTTGCTGGGTTTATCTTTACACCCTTTTTTGAACAAGGGTGTAACATTTGCAATTCTCCAGTCCTCTGGCACCACCCCCGTATCTAAGGAGGATTGGAAGATTATGGTCAGTACCTCCATGATTTCCTCCCTCAATTCTCTCAGCATCCTGGGATGCATCCCATCCGCTCCTGGTGATTTATCTACTTTAAGTACAGCCATCAATTTTTATCCTATCAAGTGTCTCCACTACCTCCTGCTTCACTATGTCTATGGCAGTATCCTCTTCCTTGGTGAAGACAGATGCAAAGTACTCATTTAGTACCTCAGCCATACCCTCTGCCTCCATGCATAGGTCTCCTTTTTGGTCCCTAATTACCCCACCCGTCCTCTTACTGCCTGTTTACTATTTATATGCCTATAGAAGACTTTTGGATTACCTTTTATGTTGGCTGCCATTCTATTCTCATACCCTCTCTTTGCCTCTCTTATTTTCTTTTTCACATCTCCTCTGACCTTTCTATATATAGCCTGATTCTCAGATGTATTTGCAACCTGGCATCTGTCACATGCATTCATTTTCTGCTTCATCATATTCTCTACCTGTTTCATCATCCAGGGAGCCCTGACTTTAGTTGCCCTGCCTTTCCCCCTAGTGGGAATGTACCTCAACTGTACACGAACTATTTCCTCTTTAAAGGCAGCCCATTGTTCCATTACAGTTTTGCCTGCCAATCTTTGATTCCAGTTTACCCGGGCCAGATCCATTCTCATCCCACTGAAATTGGCCTTCCCCCAGTTAAACATTTTTACTCTAGATTGCTCCCTGTCCTTTTCCATAGCTAATCTAAACCTTATGATATTATGATCACAGTTCCCTAAATATTCCCCTACTGACACTTGCTCCACTTGACCCACCTCATTCCCCAGAACCAGATCCAGCAATGCCTCCTCCCTCGTCGGGCCGGAAACATACTGATCAAGAAAGTTCTCCTGAACACACTTCAGAAATTCTTCCCCTTCTCTGCCCTTTACACTATTACGATCCCAGTCTATATTCGGATAGTTGAAGTCCCCCATTATTACACTTCCATAGTTCTTGCACCTCTCTGTAATTTCTCTGCAAATTTGCTCCTCCATATCTTTCCCACTATTTGGTGGTCTATAGAATACACCTAGTCGTGTAATGGCACCGCTATTGTTTCTTAACTTCTGGCCATATAGATTCTGTCCTTGACCCCTCCGGGACATCCTCCCTCTCCAGCACTGTAACATTCTCCTTAACCAATACTGCCACACCACCTCCTATCTTTCCTTCCCTATCTTTCCTGAACACCTTATAACCAGGAATATTTAATACCCAATCCTGCCCTTTTTTGAGCCAGGTCTCAGTTATTGCCACAACATCATAGTCCCATGTGGCTATTTGTGCCTGCAGCTCACTGACCTTGTTTACTACGCTTTGTGCGTTCACACACATACACTGTAAACCCACCTTAGACCATCCTGTATTCTCTCTTAGTTTGGCCCCACCTAATACTTTACTATTTCTCACTTTAGTACTCTCTGCCTCTCCCAATCCTTTGAGCACTTTATTTCCCCTTTCTAATGTTACAGCCTGGTGCCTATCCCCCTGCCAAATTAGTTTAAATCCTCCCTCCCTACTTAATCTCTTATCATCGGACAATCCTCTCATCCCAGGAATCAATCTAGTGAATCTTCATTGCACCACCTCTAAGGCAAGTATATCCTTCCTCAGATAAGGAGACCAAAACTGTGCCCAGTACTCCAGGTGTGGTCTCACCAAGGCCCTGTACAATTGTAGCAAGACTTCCTTACTCATATACTCCAACCCCCCTTACAATAAAGGCCAACATGCCATTTGCCTTCCTGTCCTCAGATTGAGAAAGGGAACGAGGAGGGAATCTGTGGTAGTTATTGGTAATGTCAGGCAGTGAAAGCTTACCTCAGCCATATCGATCGTCCCCACCGCCAGCGCCTTGTAGCCCAGGATGGTCCGGTTTTTATACCTCTTCCTCCTCTGTAACATTATCTGCAGTTTGTTTGCGTCTCTCTTCAGGAAGTGGGGATACTGACAACAGAACATAACAGAAGAGACTTTTAGTTCATCAGGGGCAGCGTTACAGTGAAGTTGGCTCATTGGACATGACACCGATTCACTCCTCAGAGAATTCTGAAACACCAAACTATTTCTCATCCACTCATTTCCATTTTCACAAGTACAAAAGAAAAGAAAAAGCGTAAATGATTCACAGAGGCGAGGGCCTCAATCAAAGGCAGGCCAGAGTGAGAACTTTCAGTCCACTACTGACTCCAAAACAATGCTGGTACCCCATTCAGCAGCTGGATAGACTCAAGTCTACTTAAGGTGAGCCCCTTGCTCAAGGAGATTAATCGTGTAAGAGGGTAGCAGATTTGTTCCCAGCCACATACTCAGTGCAGCGTCCCTGGCTACCTCAGTAGCTGCTCCCAGGCCTGCTCTGAGGCATGCAAGGATGGCCTGGGAATGGCTCTTCACTCCTTGTGAGGAAGTGCGGGGCCTCCACTTAGCACCTCTCCCACTGTGGCAAGGCTGAGACCAGGGACTCCGACACGTGGCACTACCACTTCTCAGGGCTCAGCTACTCTCCTCCCTCTCATCTCCTGAAAGTGCTGGAAGCTCTCCAATAACTTGGCCATTCTTCCTGCATGAGCCTAAATAATGGGCTATTCCACCCCAGGAGGGGCATCACAGCTAACTTCGATCCTTTCCTCACCCGACGTTCACACTTTCCACCAGGAGCCATTGGATAGCGAGCAGGAGCCTCCCAAGCCCACAGGTGTAGAAGCCAATGTAGCTGCCCTTGGCCCAGTGCCGCACCACAGTGGCTGGTGCTTTTAGGGGTTGCCCAAAGGAACTCCCGAAGCAGCCACTAAGAAGCGGCTTCTGATCGGGACATCCTCAGGCAGATCCGGCTGGAATTAGGAACTCACCGTGTGATACAAAAGAGGGAAGAACCTACATCTTGTCCACAGTGATAGACCGGTTTATTTATGGCAATGGAAATGCTCCAACCCACTGTAACATACTGGGTAGCCCAGGGACACACACTTGCAGAGAAGTGGATACCTCATCGTTTACTCTTTCAGCAGAGTGAAGTAGAAAATATTCTTTGAAAACACAAAGTGCCAAAGTGCCTGCGTGTAATAGATACCTGCAAGGAAAAGGTGAGCTCTAAGTCGGTCTCCATCAGGCCACCTGGTGGGAGAAGGTATTCATTCGATCTTAGGATTCGCTTCGAACCCTACAATGTACCAAAATGAGAGAAACACCTCTATTATTCAGCATGCTGTGCAAATCAACTCAGTGAGAGCACTGCCACTTGGAGCCGCTGCTCTCTCCTGAAACTTAACCTGCTAAGATCGTTTTCAAGGGAACTTCTGCAAAGAGGGCACAATGATGCAGCCAGGTTCCACAGTGGTGCAGTGTCTCAATGCACTGTTCAACGAGTAAGACAACAACACACCCATAATCCCAAGTCCCATTCCAGAGACTTGAGCACAAAAATCTCGGCTGACACTCCAGTGCAGTACTGAAAGAGTGCTGCACTGTCGGAGGTGCTGTCTTTCAGGTGAGGCTCCGTCTGCTCTCTCAGGTGGACGTAAAAGATCCCATGTCGCTATTTTGAAGAAGAGCAGGGGAGTTCGCCCCGGTGTCCTGGCCAATACTTATCCCTCAGTCAACATCAGTAAAACAGATGATCTGGTCATTATCACATTGCTGTTTGTGGGAGCTTACTGTGCACAAATTGGCTGCTGTGTTTCCTACATTACAACAGTGACTACAGTTCAAAAAGTACTTCATTGGCTGTAAAGCGCGTTGGGACGTCCGGTGGTCATGAAAGGTGCTGGAGAAATGCAAGTCTTTTTCTTTCATACATTACAACCTGTTGATTTTGAAGGTTTGGCGGAGGTGACTGTGGGAGAAGAAGCCAGTTGCTGGAGATGTGCTGGTCTGTGTCAGGACAGGTAGAAGTAGAACCATTCAAGCGTCGTCTCTTGGGAGTGACCCATACAGAAGAGGCAGTGGAGGTGGACGGCATGCTCGACACCGAGAAGGCAACGTCGCTCCACAGTCTTGGATCAGGGCAGTCTCGGTGCTTTGGACAGAGCTCAGACTGAAGGGGTTCAAACAGGGAGTTGTGGCAGAGGTGAGCAAAGACCTTGGGGGAGAAATGAAAGTTGGAGATGCTGAGCAGCTGGAGAAGACTGAAGGAGCCAGTTTGGGCTGTGTGAGGAGTGGGGTGATGACAGCAGGTTTGAAGGGGACGCTGAGCAGCTGGAGAAGACTGAAGGAGCCAGATTGGGCTGTGTGAGGAGTGGGGTGATGACAGCAGGTTTGAAGGAGACGCTGAGCAGCTGGAGAAGACTGAAGGAGCCAGATTGGGCTGTGTGAGGAGTGGGGTGATGACAGCAGGTTTGAAGGAGACGCTGAGCAGCTGGAGAAGACTGAAGGAGCCAGATTGGGCTGTGTGAGGAGTGGGGTGATGACAGCAGGTTTGAAGGGGACGCTGAGCAGCTGGAGAAGACTGAAGGAGCCAGATTGGGCTGTGTGAGGAGTGGGGTGATGACAGCAGGTTTGAAGGGGGCGCTGAGCAGCTGGAGAAGACTGAAGGAGCCAGATTGGGCTGTGTGAGGAGTGGGGTGATGGCAGCAGGTTTGAAGGGGACGCTGAGCAGCTGGAGAAGACTGAAGGAGCCAGATTGGGCTGTGTGAGGAGTGGGGTGATGACAGCAGGTTTGAAGGGGACGCTGAGCAGCTGGAGAAGACTGAAGGAGCCAGATTGGGCTGTGTGAGGAGTGGGGTGATGACAGCAGGTTTGAAGGGGACGCTGAGCAGCTGGAAATATTTACGTCAGCGAGCATCGGGGCAAGAAAAAATAACTGTGTCCACTATGATGGGTGCATTTAAAGGGAAGCTAGATAAGAGGGAGAGATGAATAGAAGGGTATGTTGAAAGAGTGAGATGGGAGGAAGCTCGTATTGAGGATAAAGACCAGCATGGACCGCCTGGGCCGAATGGCCTGTTCTCGTGCTGTAGAATTCGATATAAAAGTTGGATGGGAAGTGGATTGAGGCAGTTCTCATGGAATAGAGGGCGGTGAGGAAGAAGGGGTAGAAACTACACAATGATAAGGCTGGAGTGGGGGCTAGGAAGAGGTTGGAACAGGGGGTGAGGGGAGAAGTGGAGGAGCAGTACTGAAACTCCGACACTGCAGCGCTCCCTCAGTACTGACCCTCCGACAGTGCAGCGCTCCCTCAGTACTGCCCCTCCGACAGTGCAGCATTCCCTCAGTACTGCCCCTCCGACAGTGCAGCGCTCCCTCAGTACTGCCCCTCCGACAGTGCAGCGCTCCCTCAGTACTGCCCCTCCGACAGTGCAGCGCTCCCTCAGTACTGCCCCTCCGACAGTGCAGCGCTCCCTCTGTACTGACACTCCGACAGTGCAGCGCTCCCTCTGTACTGACACTCCGACAGTGCAGCGCTCCCTCAGTACTGCCCCTCCGACAGTGCAGCGCTCCCTCAGTACTGCCCCTCCGACAGTGCAGCGCTCCCTCAGTACTGCCCCTCCGACAGTGCAGCACTCCCTCAGTACTGCCCCTCCGACAGTGCAGCACTCCCTCAGTACTGACCCTCCGACAGTGCAGCGCTCCCTCAGTACTGACCCTCCGACAGTGCAGCGCTCCCTCAGTACTGCCCCTCCGACAGTGCAGCGCTCCCTCAGTACTGCCCCTCTGACAGTGCAGCGCTCCCTCTGTACTGACACTCCGACAGTGCAGCGCTCCCTCAGTACTGCCCCTCCGACAGTGCAGCGCTCCCTCAGTACTGCCCCTCCGACAGTGCAGCGCTCCCTCAGTACTGCCCCTCCGACAGTGCAGCGCTCCCTCAGTACTGCCCCTCCGACAGTGCAGCGCTCCCTCAGTACTGCCCCTCCGACAGTGCAGCGCTCCCTCAGTACTGCCCCTCCGACAGTGCAGCACTCCCTCAGTACTGCCCCTCCGACAGTGCAGCACTCCGTCAGTACTGCCCCTCCGACAGTTCAGCACTCCCTCGCCCCGGTACCGGAGTGATAGCCTGGATTCCATGCTGAGGTCTTGGAATGGGGTTTGAACACACAACATTCTGTCTCAGAAGTGAGAATTCTATCAAATGAGCCAAGCTGCTATATTCAACCTGGAAGTGTAAGTACAAGTATGATTAAAGGCACGGTATTAACGCTGGCCTTTGAGCCTAAGGCCCATTCTCATGAGAAGTGGCTCCTGTACACAGAGAACACAAACAGAAAAACACAACACACAGTAAAAATCACCATTTTCAATTGGCTGGAAACTGTGAGTTTTTTAAATATTTGTTCATGGAATGTGGGCGTCGCTGGCAAGGCCAGCATTTATTGCCCGTCCCTCGTTGCCCTTGAGAAGGTGGTGGTGAGCTGCCTTCTTGAACCGCTGCAGTCCGTGTGGTGAAGGTACTCCCACAGTGCTGTTAGGGAGGGAGTTCCAGGATTTTGACCCAGCGACGATGAAGGAACAGCGATATACTTCCAAGTCAGGATGGTGTGTGACTTGGAGGGGAACTTGGAGGTGACGGTGTTCCCATGCGCCTGCTGCCCTTGTCCTTCTAGGTGGTAGAGGACTGGATTAGGGCATGGACGTATAAAAGTCCAGATGCCGGTCCCATTATTCGAGTTAATATGCTCAGTATGTGGCTATGCATACCTATCTATACAGAGTGACTGATAACAGCGCTGGGAAATAGAAGGAATGTTCCAGACCATGTGGAAAATATCATTCAGGAAAATATTTTCAGTCATACATTGTTGGTAAAGAATCAAATCCGAATCAACAGGAAGACTAGACTTAGAAGGTTCACCACATCTCCCCAGTGGCTGTGTTGGTGAAGGAAGTGAGTGATGGAGTCAGACTGTTGGTATGTGCTGAGTGAGCTGCTGTCAGCAGTGGGGGCACTACCGTCGATCTCAATGTCCCTGGGTAAGGGAGGGGAAGAACTAACCTGGCTTCCTCTGCTGATCCCTGGAGGTGTGCGGACATCCGGCAAGGACAGAACGGGGCACAACTGGAATGCCCGACCGGCTGCTATGAATACCCTGCCCACAATCATGGCGGAAGTCTCATAGAATAGAATCAATCATTGAAATTTACGGCACAGAAGGAGGCCATTCGGCCCATCGTGTCTGTGCCAGCCGAAAAATAGCTCTCCAGCCTAATCCCACTTTCCAGCTCTTGGTCCATAGCCCTGAAGGTTACGGCACTTCAAGTGTATATCCAAGTACAGGCTGTGAGTTCCAGACCCCCACCACCCTCTGCGTGAAAAATGTTCCCCTCAAATCCCCTCTAATCCTTCTACCAATTACTTTAAATCTCTGCCCCCTGGTTATTGACCTCTCTGCTAGGGGAAATCGGTCCTTCCTATCCACTCGATCTGGGCCCCTCATAATTTTATACACCTCGATTAAATCTCCCCTCAGCCTCCTCTGGTTCAAAGAAAACAACCCCAGCCTCTCCAATCTTTCCCCATAGCTAAAATTCTCCAGTCCTGGCCACGTCTCCTCTGGGGCTCTCCTGTTCAGCTGCCGTAACTTTGCTCAAACCCCGTTATTGTGGATATCCAAAGTTTCCAACGAGGAGAATCCCCCAAGGAAATTCCTGGCGTCAGTGCTTAGGCTTGCACATGAAGAATGACCCATTAGGCAAGGTACCAGAAGATGTACTTGTCCATAGAAATATATCAAAGCAGCACTCCATCTTTAAGCAACTGGGCGAAAAAGAGACAGCTTTGACACATTATAACAGTGACTGTAAAGCACTTTGAGGCGTCGGTGGTCGTGAAAGTCTTTCTTTATTAACAGAAGCCATAACTTTAACAAAAGCAAACTACTGTGGATGCTGGATATCTGAATATAAAAACAGAAAACATCTGCTGAATGAAGTGATGCTGTGAATGGGTTTTGAACTTGCATTTTAAAGCCCTCGTTGGATTTTAAACACAGTGCCGTACCGTTTCACCTCTGGGACCACATTAAAATTATGGCAGCATCTGTGGAGGGAGAAACAGAGCTAACGTTTCAGGTCGGTGACCTTTCATCAGAACTGGAACTAGCCATTCTGACAAAAGGTCACCGACCTGAAACGTTAGCTCTGTTTCTCCCTCCACAGATGCTGCCATAATTTTAACGTGGTCCCAGAGGTGAAACGGTACGGCACTGTGTTTAAAATCCAACGAGGGCTTTAAAATGCAAGTTCAAAACCCATTCACAGCATCACTTCATTCAGCTAGATACTGCGATGAGTGGGAGCTTAGGTGTCTATGAAAAGATAAGCTAGATGGGGGCGAGTGGTCTCTCTCATCTGTACTGACCTTTGTGATATTAAACAAGCATATTCAGAGTTTACACTGCTGGAGTGATCCACAGACGGTCAATAGATTAGCACCACTTCTGATCATGGCCCTTATAGCACTTGTGTGTGAGTGAGTGAGTGAGTGTGAGTGTGTGTGAGAGTGTGTGAGAGTGTGTGCGTGTGCGTGTGTATATATGAGTGTGTGCGTGTGCGTGCGTGCGTGCATGTGTGTGTGTGTGTACGAGTGTGGGTGAGTGTGAGTGTGTGTGTGTGTGAGTTTGTGTGTGTGTACGAGTGTGGGTGAGTGTGTGTGTGAGTGAGTGAGTGAGTGAGTGAGTGAGTGAGTGAGTGTGTGTGTGAGTGAGTGTGAGTTTGTGTGTGTGAGTGAGTGTGAGTTTGTGTGTGTGTGTGAGTTTGTGTGTGTGTGAGTTTGTGTGTGTGTACGAGTGTGGGTGAGTGTGAGTGTGTGAGTGTGTGTGTGTGTGAGTTTGTGTGTGTGTACGAGTGTGGGTGAGTGTGTGTGTGAGTGAGTGAGTGAGTGAGTGAGTGAGTGAGTGTGTGTGTGTGTGTACGAGTGTGGGTGAGTGTGTGTGTGAGTGAGTGAGTGAGTGAGTGAGTGTGTGTGTGTGTGTGTGTGTACGAGTGTGGGTGAGTGTGAGTGTGTGAGTGTGTGTGTGTGTGAGTTTGTGTGTGTGTACGAGTGTGGGTGAGTGTGTGTGTGAGTGAGTGAGTGAGTGAGTGAGTGTGTGTGTGTGTGTATATATGAGTGTGTGTGAGTGTATGAGTGTGTATGAGTGTGAGTGAGTGTGAGTGAGTGTGAGTTTGTGTGTGTGTGTGAGTTTGTGTGTGTGTATGAGTGAGTGTGTGACAGTGAGTGTGTGTGTGTGTGTGTGTGTGACAGCGAGTGTGAGTGTGTGACAGTGAGTGTGTGTGAGTGAGTGTGTGTGTGTGTGAGAGAGAGTGAGTGAGTGAGAGTGTGTGTGTGTATGTGTGAAAGAGAGTGTGTGTGTGTGAGAGAGAGTGAGTGAGTGAGTGTGTGTGTGTATGTGTGAGAGAGAGTGTGTGTGTGAGTGAGTGTGAGTGTCTGTGTGAATGTGTGTGTTTGTGAGTGTGTCTGTGTGTGTTTGTGTCTGTGTGTGTGTGTCTGCATGTAATTGTGTGAGTGTGTGTGAGCGTCTGTGTGTGTGTTTGTTTGTGAGAGTGTGTCTGTGTCTGTGTGTGTGTGTGTGTGTGTGTGTGTGTCTGTGTAGCCGAAAGTGCACAGACTGTGCTCCGCAAACCATGGCACACCTTCACAGACACACAAGGATCGACTTTCACCTTGCACCCCAGTGTTGTAATTAGGTTTATTTAGGGGCTGTAATGCCAGGGGCACCACGGGTGGAAAACCAGGGGCCACAGATGTACCCTGATTATTGCTTGCTCCGCAAGGATGTTCTCTTTCCAGGCCCCTGCTGCTGGGCAATCACTCAGCATGTTCATCATCTGTGTGAGGGGTAGACCACAGAGCTGCTGTATCAGGGTCTGGTCCACACAATTCACCCAGCATGGACAGTTCAATAAGAAACATAGAAGATAGGAGCAGGAGTAGGCCATTCGGCCCCTCGAGCCTGCTCCGCCATTCAATGAGATCATGGCTGATCATCCAAATTCAGTACCCTGTCCCTGCTTTCTCCCCATATCCCTTGATCCCTTTAGCCTTAAGAAATATATCCAACTCCTTCTTGAATATATTTAATGAATTGGCCTCAACTGCCTTCTGTGGTAGAGAATTCCACAGGTTCACCACTCTCTGGGTGAAGAAATTCCTCCTCATCTCTGTCCTAAATGGCTTACCACTTATCCTTAGACTGTGACCCCTGGTTCTGGACTCCCCGCCATCGGGAACATCCTTCCTGCATCTAGTCTGTCTAGTCCTGTTAGAATTTTATAAGTTTCAATGAGATCCCCTCTCATTCTTCTAAACTCCAGCGAGTACAAGCCCAATCGACCCAATCTCTCCTCATATGTCATTCCTGCCATCCCAGGTATCAGTCTGGTGAATCTTTGCTGCACTCCCTCCATGGCAAGAACATCCTTCCTCAGGTAAGGCGATCAAAACCGCACACAATACTCAAGGTGCGGTCTCACCAAGGCCCTGTACAACTGCAGCAAGACATCCTTGTTCCTGTACTCGAACCCTCTCGCTACGAAGGCCAACATACCATTTGCCTTCTTAACCGCCTGCTGCACCTGCATGCTTACCTTCAGCGACTGGTGCACAAGGACACCCTTGAAGAAAAACTTGCATTTCTATAGCGCCTTTCACGACCTCAGGATGTCCCAAAGCACTTTACAGCCAATGAAGTACTTTTTGAAGTGTAGCCGCTGTTATAATGTAGGAAACGCAGCAGACAATTTGCGCACAGCAAGCTCCCACAAACAGCAATGTGATAACCACCAGCTAATCTGGTTTTTAGTGCTGTTGGTTGAGGGATAAATATTGGCCAACAGCAACTCCACTGCTCTTCTTCGAAATATGCCATGGGATCTTTTGCGTCCACCTGAGAGAGCAAACGGGGCCTCAGCTTAACGTCTCATGCAAAAGACGGCTCCTCCGACAGTGCAGCGCTCCCTCAGTACTGCCCCTCCGACGGTGCAGCACTCCCTCAGTACTGCCCCTCCGACAGTGCAGCGCTCCCTCAGTACTGCCCCTCCGACAGTGCAGCGCTCCCTCAGTACTGCCCCTCCGACAGTGCAGCACTCCCTCAGTACTGCTCCTCCAACAGTGCAGCGCTCCCTCAGTACTGCCCCTCCGACAGTGCAGCACTCCCTCAGTACTGCCCCTCCGACAGTGCAGCGCTCCCTCAGTACTGCCCCTCCGACAGTGCAGCGCTCCCTCAGTACTGCCCCTCCGACAGTGCAGCACTCCCTCAGTACTGCCCCTCCGACAGTGCAGCGCTCCCTCAGTACTGCCCCTCCGACAGTGCAGCGCTCCCTCAGTACTGCCCCTCCGACAGTGCAGCGCTCCCTCAGTACTGCCCCTCCGACAGTGCAGCGCTCCCTCAGTACTGCCCCTCCGACAGTGCAGCGCTCCCTCAGTACTGCCCCTTGTACAGTGCAGCGCTCCCTCAGTACTGCCCCTCCGACAGTGCAGCGCTCCCTCAGTACTGCCCCTCCGACAGTGCAGCGCTCCCTCTGCACTGCACTGGAGTGTCAGCCTAGATTTTTGTGCTCAAGTCCCTGGCGGGGGACTTGAACCCACAACTTTCTGACGCCGAGGCAATGGTGCTGACCACTTTTTTTTTATATTATACTTTATTGAACATTAAGAACATTTACAACATCGTGATCATTACATTGTGTGATACAAATCAATTCCACCGCTCTGCACAGCCATTCCGCCACCACATTTTAACATCAAAACCTGAAGTTTAATTTGTCACCTGTAACATATATTAATCGATTGTACTTTAAAAATTGGTTGTAAAATACTGTCCTTAAATTCCTTTCTGAATAAAACATCCACAGAGCCTTATAATGATCTTTTAGCTTATATTTAAAATACTCTTTTAGATTGATTCTCCTCCCCTTAAAAAACAGAGCATTCCTTCTTTGCACAATCACGAATCTAGCCAAACTGAACATTAAATTAATTACCGCTCCGCTAGACTCGGGCAGACTCTCCTGCAAACCCCATCTCAAAATTGAGTCCCACGGGATTCCCATTCTCGCTCTTCGGTCCCCACCCAGCAAAAAAGCTTCACACAACTGTCGAACATAGTACTTAAAGTCATTTAACTGCGGACATAACACCAGTAAATGGGACAGAGTCTCATCCCGTGTCCCACACATTGGGCAAGTTGCCGCCTCCACTCGTCCAATCTTGCACAAGACCGTCATGGTAAAAATCCGGTTATGAGCCAATTTGAAATCCAGTTCAATCCATTCTGGGCATTTAAAATTTGCCCACACTCCCTTCCAAATCCTGTTGAAGTCCAGCTGTGGGTATATACTCTGCCAAAACTCCTGACCAGCAGGTGTCTTGAATCTCCATTCTCTGAATACCTCATAGAAATCTCGAGTATTACAGTTGTCAAATTGGACCAACTCTCCCCCTTTCTCCAGTACAAAGCTTGGAAAATCAGGACGCATTTTACTTCCTTTGGAGATTTCCACATTTATTTCTTCCATCCAATCCTGTGGCATTGCCCTCACAATCTTCTCATACATGATTCCTATTGCTTTTCCTTCTACCTCCTGATCCTCCTCCCACACCATGTCCCTCACTATCGCTTCCGGCAACCAACCTGGAATTACCTCGTATAATACATCTTTCACAGATATAATCCCAGCTTTTATAAAAGCTTGATTAAATAAAACCTCTCCTTCGATGTTGACCCACCTGTTCAAAAATAAGGGCTGTTCTAAAAATTCCTCAGCCCCCTTGGGCATAAACTGCACACTTTTTAAAAATTGGGCCCAAGTCTCTACAACCCCCTTATAAAACCTAGGGAGAAGCTTAATCGATTTCAAAAACATATTATTGTATTCCATATACAATATCCCCTGCCCTCCTATCCCACTTCGTTTAAAAAAATGCTCAAAACAACTCTTCCAAAAACTTGTATTTGACTTCTGAAGAAATCGCTTCACCCATTTGATTCTAAAGGATTTGTTCTTCAAATCAATATCTGGAAAATTGAGTCCTCCCTGATTTCTCCATCCAATGATGGTATTGTATGCCACCAAGGCTGGTCTCCCTTCCCATAAAAACCTCACACAAGCCTCTCGGATGGACTTTTCTGCCCACTGAGGAGTATCCTCCACCGTTCAGAGAAGGTTCACTCGGTTGATTCCAGAGGTGAGGGGGTTGACGTATGAGGGAAGGTTGAGTAGGTTGGGACTCTACTGATTGGAGGTCAGAAGAATGAGAGGCGATCTTATCGAAACATATAAGATTGTGAGGGGGCTTGATCGGGTGGATGCGGGGAGGATGTTTCCACTGATGGGTGAGACTAGAACTAGGGGGCATAATCTAAGAATAAGGGGCTGCCCTTTCAAAACTGAGATGAGGAGAAACTTCTTCACTCAGAGGGCAGTAAATCTATGGAATTTGCTACCCCAGAAAGCTGTGGAAGCTGCAACATTAAATAAATTTAAAATGGAGATAGACATTTTCCTAGCAGATAAGGGAATTAGGGGTTACGGGGAGAGGGCAGGGAAGTGGACGTGAGTCTAGATTCAGATCAGCCATGATCCTATTGAATGGCGGAGCAGGCCCGAGGGGCCGTATGGCCTACTCCTGCTCCTACTTCTTATGTTCTCTTATGTCAATAAATACCATAGCTTAGATAGCAGGAGAGCAGACACCTCTGTCGCTCTTCCTTGCACTTTCAACCACCTTCTTTCCCATCTTCCCAAAATCTTTTTAATTTTCATAACCTACGGTTCCCAATTTAATCGATCCACTTCATCCGTGTCTTTCTTGCACCCCATATGCACCCCCAGAACTTCCAAAACCTCCACCACCTTAAAGGGACATTCCCCCTACCATTCCCCCCTACCCCTCCCTGCAACCAGGCATTGGGACTTACTATAATTCACTCTGGCTCCTGAAGCTCTACAATATTCCTCCACTACCTCCATAGCTTTCCTCACTGACTCCCCATTTCTCAATGTTAAGGTTGTGTCATCTGCATATTGGTGTATCACTGACACCAGCCCAGAACTGGGGACCACAATCCCAACTACACCTTGTTTCTTTCGCATCATGTAACCTAATGGATCTGCTACCAATGTGTACAACAATGGGGACAGGGGACAACCTTGTCTCACTGATCACTGTATCGGAAAATACTTGGATTACATTTAACGCAGCTAAATATGTTTGAATAAAAAATCCTTATCCACTGAATGAAATTTTCCTTGAAACCAAATGCTTCCAAAACCTTCAATAAAAACTCATGAGAGACCCTATCAAAGGCATTCTCTTGATCAATCTTTAATACATAAGCCTCCCTCCCACTCTCTTCCATGAGCTCTATCGCATCTCGGATTGAGACCAGAGTCTGTGATGTCCCAGCCTATGGCTCCATAGGACTGAGAGGGCCAAACTATCTCCGGTAACACCTCCTTCAAACGATAACCCTCGCCAAGATCTTATAATCTTGGAAAGCAGTGACAGGATCGGACGAAGTCAACATGGATTTACAAAAGGTAAATCATGCTTGACTAATCTACTGGAATTTTTTGAGGATGTAACTGGTAAAATAGATAAGGGAGAACCAGTGGATGTGGTGTATTTGGACTTTCAGAAGGCTTTCGATAAGGTCCCACATAAGAGATTAGCGTGCAAAATTAAGGCACATGGGATTGGGGGCAAGGTATTCACTTGGATAGAGAACTGGTTGGCGGACAGAAAGCAAAGAGTTGGAATAAATGGGTCGTTTTCCGAGTGGCAGGCAGTGACTAGTGGGGTACCGCAAGGATCGGTCCTAGGACCCCAGCTGTTCACAATATATATTAATGATCTGGACGAGGGAATTGGATGTAATATCTCCAAATTTGCAGACGACACAAAGCTGGGTGGGAGGGTATGCTGTGAGGAGGATGTCGTGAAACTCCAGTACGATTTGGACAGGTTGGGTGATTGGGCAGAAACATGGCAAATGCACTATAATGTGGATAAATGTGAGGTTATCCACTTTGGTGGCAAAAACAGGAAGGCAGATTATTATTTGAATGGCAATAGATTGGGAGAAGGGGAAGTGCAAAGAGACCTGGGTGTTCTTGTGCACCAGTCGCTGAAGGTAAGCATGCAGGTGCAGCAGGCGGTTAAGAAGGCAAATGGTATGTTGGCCTTCGTAGCAAGAGGGTTCAAGTACAGGAACAAGGATGTCTTGCTACAGTTGTACAGGGCCTTGGTGAGACCGCACCTTGAGTATTGTGTGCAGTTTTGGTCGCCTTACCTGAGGAAGGACATTCTTGCCATGGAAGGAGTGCAGCGAAGATTCACCAGGCTGATACCTGGGATGGCAGGAATGACATATGAGGAGAGATTGTGTCGATTGGGCTTATACTCACTGGAGTTTAGAAGATTGAGAGGGGATCTCATCGAAACCTATAAAATTCTGTCAGGCCTGGACAGACTAGATGCAGGAAGGATGTTTCTGATGGCCGGGGAGTCCAGAACCAGGGGTCATAGTCTAAGGATAAGGGGTAAGCCATTTAGGACTGAAATGAGGAGGAATTTCTTCACCCAGAGAGTGGTGAATCTGTGGAATTCTCTGCCACAGAGGGCGGTGGAGGCCAGTTCATTAAATATATTCAAGAAGGAGTTGGATATATTTCTTAAAGCTAAAGGGATCAAGGGATATGGAGAGAAGGCAGGGACAGGGGACTGAATTTGGATGATCAGCCATGATCTCACTGAATGGCGGAGCAGGCTCAAAGGGCCGAATGGCCTACTCCTGCTCCTATCTTCTATGTTTCTATGTTAATCCACATTTAATAATGTGATGGGCCTCCAATTCTTCAGATCCCGTCTATCCCCTTTATTTTTATATAAGCTAAACTTATGATACCTCTCCTCATAGATGGGGCCAGGTTTCCCTCAATTTTAATTTCCTTAAAAACTTCTAAGATCAATGGACATAAAATCTCGAAAAATTCTTCATAAAATTCTGCACTTAGTCCATCGGACCCTGGGCTTTCCCCCCCCCCCTTCATTCCACTTATTGCTACTTTTATTTCCGCTAATCCTACTTCTTTGTCACACATGCTTCCCTCATCCACCTTTAAACCCTCTTCAACAAAAGCAGTAACCTTCTCCATCGCCAAATTGGAAATGTCTTCTTTTGTATATAACTCTTGATAAAAGCTGCTAGCTGCCTCTAAAATCTCCCCACTTTCATGAATGATCTTCTCCCCAACCTTCAACTCTTCAATTAACGATAATCTCTGTCGCAGATTCTCTTGCTCTAGAAAATATCTAGTGTATCTTTCGCCCTCCAATGCATCTCTAGCCTTTGCACGGAGAATGGCCCTGTTGTGTATGTACCTTTAAGAGAATAACTGGTCTCAGACGGCAGTAACCACCCTTGTATAAAAGGCGCTAGTGAGCCTCTGTTGTTTTTAGTTTCACTATTGACTTCCACCAGTAAAGACGTGTTTTGTTTAACTCTGCTGTCCGTGTCTCAATCAATCACGGACATAATACTGGCGACGAGCAGATACGAACCTACCTACAGTCTGCACCACCTCCTGGGATCCATTCCTACAGCGAAGTGAGCAGAGGTCGAGGCCAGAAAGAAAAGAAAGTAAGAGGCAGTAGAAACGGGCGTCAACCGTGGGCATCCGCCCTGTGTTGCAGAGTTGAAGATTGCTGGAGAAGCTGTCGGATGCGGGGCCTGGTTCCTGTCGACGGTGCTTCAGCGAATCGGGCTGGTGGCAGGTAGTGCACTGATCCTTCCTGGGCTGCGGCGGTCGCGAACTCGAGCGGGTGGTTTGCAACGGGGCCGAGCAGCGTTGTCGGGAAGAAGAGAGAGAGAGGGTGGAGCACACAGGGCGCGGCCGGTGCTACGAAGCCGGGCTGCGTATAGACCCGCGAAGAGGGAGGCAAGAGTCCCACAGGGTTGTTCCACAACGGGAAAATAATTTTAAAAAAATATATTATTAAACGTGCAAGAAACTGTGGAAAGCAGCGCTAACAACAGCGGGGAAGAAGGCAAAGCGTGGGAGGCGCCATTTTAGATTTGCAAGATGCCGAAGACTGGCTGTATCACTGCTTTTGATAGTACAATAGAGGACTGGACCACGTATGTGGAAAGAGTCGAGGTATATTTCGAGGCAAACGAAATAGCGGAGGAGAAAAAGGCATCGATATTGTTAAACTTAATGGCCGCTAGAACGTACGGCCTATTGCGGGACCTGATTACTCCAGCCAAACTGAAGGCGAAGAGTTTTAACGAAATTGTTGCTGTCCTACAGGAACACCTAAACCCTGCACCGCTGTTGATAGCAGAAAGATTTAAATTCCACAGGAGAACTCAGCACAAAGATGAGAGCAATGCTGAGTATCTTACGGAACTACGCAAGCTATCAAAGCACTGCCAGTTCGGAGCAGGACTGGCAGATACCCTACGGGACAAATTTGTCTGTGGACTCCTGAGTGAAGGAACACAGAAGTTACTCTCAGAGAAAGAGCTGACGCTAGATAAGGCTTTCAGCGTGGCAGTATCGTATGAAGCATCAGCCAGGGGAGCTGCAGAAATACAACAAAAACCACAGGAATACGGCACCCACGAAATGACACGGGGATTTGCAAAATGTTATCGCTGCGGCAGAACTAACCATGACCAGAAGGACTGCTGGTCCAAACACAAAATATGCAGGCAATGCGGGAAGATGGGACACATTGCACGAGTTTGCAGGTCTGGGAAGAAGACCAGCGGCAACAAAAAGGCTACTAAGGAACTGTACAAGAAAGTACAAAAGATGACGGACAGTAGTTCCGAAGACCAGATGAGCGATAGTGAATCCGGGAACAGGAGACTAAGCTGTCTCAAACTTCACAATGTAATCGCAAAAGAGGATCACCGAACCATTTGGGTCACCCTCACGATAGCAGGGTCCCAAGTTAAAATGGAATTGGATACAGGATCAGCGCTAACCGCCATGAATCGACGAGACTACGAGCGGCTATTTTCACACATACCCTTGAGAGAGACATCCATCATCTTGACGACGTATACAGGGCAAAAAGTATACCCCAGAGGAAAAATAAGGGTGCCTGTCGAATACAACGGCAAGAAAATAAGGAAATTGTATCTCTACATACTGCCAAATGGTGGACCACCGTTATTGGGACGGGAATGGGTCAGGAAGATAAACTTAGATTGGCACTCCATTCATGCAATGACGGTGGACGGTAAAAAAGATGAAGACGTCACTCCTGGACGATTGTCAACAATCTTAACTAACGCCAAAGAGGTGTTTCAACAAGAACTGGGCACGCTTAAAAGCGTAACCGCCTCGATAAAAATAGAAGAGAATGCAGTTCCCAAGTTTTTCAAAGCAAGACCGGTACCATATGCAATTCGCCCAGCCGTCGAGGCAGAGCTGGAGAATCTGGAGAAGGCGGGCGTGTTGTCTAAGGTCGACTGGAGCGAGTGGGCGACACCCATCGTTCCTGTCATGAAGAAAACGTTAAGCAGTAAGTCCAGGGAGCCAAGGAAGATTCGCATCTGTGGGGATTTCAAGGTGACGGTGAACCCAGTCCTTCACACAGTACAATATCCTCTTCCAAGGATAGAAGACATCTTCGCCTCACTGTCTGGAGGGAAGCGTTTTACAAAAATTGACCTAGCGCAAGCATATTTGCAGATGGAGGTTGAAGAGTCCTCTAGGAAGTATCTCACGATAAACACTCACAAAGGTCTTTACCAGTATCATCGATTGGTATTCGGAGTAGCATCGGCTCCGGCGATATGGCAAAGAGTGATGGAACAAGTCCTGCAAGGGATTCCGGGGACTCAGTGTTACTTGGACGACATCCTTGTGACGGGTGAAGATGACAGTGAACACCTTAACAACCTAGAACAGGTGCTCACTAGACTACGGGAACATGGGCTGCGAGCCAACCGCCCCAAGTGCGAATTTTTAAAGAAACAGATATCGTATTGTGGCCACGTGATTGATGAAGAGGGGTTACATAAGTCCCCTGACAAAATTGAAGCGGTTGTTAAGGCCCCAGCGCCTGAAAATGTGTCGCAACTGAGGTCATTCCTCGGATTGGTGAATTACTATCATAAGTTTTTGCCGAATTTGTCGACAATTCTGCACCCACTGAACGCCCTGCTACGAACGGGGGTAGCATGGAAATGGAGCGATGATTGTAAGCGTGCTTTTCAGAAGAGTAAGGACTTAATCACTTCAAGGGAAGTATTGGCTCACTACAACCCAGCACTGCCGATCAGACTGGCGTGTGATGCGTCTCCCTACGGCATTGGGGCGGTACTGTCACATAAATTCCTTGATGGTTGAGAGGCCGATAGCTTTTGCGTCACGCTCATTAACTTCTGCCGAGCGTAACTACGCCCAGATTGACAGAGAGGCCCTCAGCCTAGTGTGGGGGGTGAAGAAGTTCAATCACTACCTGCACGGTCAAAAATTTACTCTACTAACCGATCATCAACCTCTTGTCTCCATTTTCAACCCTCAGAAGGGCGTACCGATAATGACAGCACAACGGCTGCAGAGATGGTCCCTTTTCCTAGGGGCACACCAATATGACATCGAGTACAAAGGAACTAAACAGCATGGAAATGCTGATGGATTGTCACGCCTATCGTTGCCGACGGTGGAAGAAGAAGACCTTGCAGTGGATCCAATGGAGTTATTCCACTCGACCATAGTCGAATGTCTCCCTGTGACGAATGCAAACATAGAAAAGGAAGCACGGAATGACCCGACACTATCACGGGTCTATGATTTAACGGTGATGGGATGGCCAGCACATGGCGAACCACTGCTGCCAGCATTCTCGCCGAGAAGAGAACAGCTGTCAGTGTGCAGAGGAACCTTGATGTGTGGATCCAGAGTAGTAATTCCACCTAAGTTGACGGATAGAGTGCTCAATGAGCTTCATGAGGGTCATCTGGGTGGGGTAAAAATTAAGAACTTAGCCAGAGCGTTTGTGTGGTGGCCGGGAATCGATAGAGAAATCGAAGAGATGACCAAGAGCTGTGCAGGATGCCAGAAAGTCCAAAACGCCCCACCACAAGCTCCTCTGCATCCATGGGAGTGGCCCTCATCTCCATGGCAAAGGGTGCACATTGATTTTGCTGGTCCCTTCATGGACTCGGTGTTTTTAATTGCGGTGGATGCACATTCAAAGTGGCCAGAGGTAATAAAAATGTCCTCAACCACCACGGAAAAAACTATCACAGTTTTACGAACCATATTCGCCAGAAATGGGCTGCCTGAACAGATTTGCTCTGACAATGGACCACAGTTTGTGTCTGAAGAGTTCCGGAGGTTCTTAAAGAACAATGGTGTTAAGCATTACACATCTGCCCCATATCATCCAGCCACTAATGGATTGGCCGAGAGGTTTGTCCAAACATTCAAGAAGGCTATCAAGGCAATGTGTAATGAAGATATACCCCTACAACACAAGGTGGACAACTTCTTGTTTGCCTACCGGAATGCGACACATGCAGTTACCAACCAAACTCCAGCCATGATGTTCTTCAATCGAAGACTACGATGCCGCTTGGATTTGGTTAAGCCAAACGTCCGAAGAGATGTGGAGAACAGGCAGTTTCAGAATATGAATGAAAGGCCGACCAGGAGTTTTAAGATAGGTCAACCAGTTTTGGCCCAGGACTACCGCACTGAGAAATGGCAGCCAGGAACGATTTGTACACGACAAGGACCTCTCATGTATACCATGGACGTTGGGGAGAGCATTGTAAGACGCCATGCTGACCAGATTCTAGAGTCACTGGAAAACGTCAACTCCACACCACGATCTGATACACCTGGCAATGAAATCGACGTTCCAATTGCAACTACCGCAGAACCGGTAATATTGGAAGCAGATGAACCAAACAACGACATTGATCCCGACTCAACATTGCCAGAAGAACCTGATACCCCAAAGAGGCGTTATCCAGACAGAATCAGGAAGCCTCCTCAAAGACTGAACATATAATTGCTTAAACTTAACCAATGTATCTTGCAACAGTAATTGTGATTGTAATTAGTTATCATTTAGTTGTTAAATGAATGTTATGTACTGTTTATCTAAAAGGGGAGGAATTGTTGTGTATGTACCTTTAAGAGAATAACTGGTCTCAGACTGCAGTACCAGCAGCGACCACCCCTGTATAAAAGGCGCTAGTGAGCCTCTGTTGTTTTTAGTTTCACTATTGACTTCCACCAGTAAAGACGTGTTTTGTTTAACTCTGCTGTCCGTGTCTCAATCATTCACGGACATAATAGGCCCCCTTGCATTTTTCAGCTTGCAATAATTCCTACTCTTCCTTTAGCACCCGGAACTTAGTCTCAGCTCCCTTATCCCCTCCGTCAACTGCTTTACAGACATCCGTAAACCTTTTGTTTATATTCTCTTCTCGATGCCGGTTAGCTGCCGCTCTCTTTTTCCCATAACGTACCGAAAAAACTTTTACCTCATATTTGAAATTGTCCCACCAAACTCTTCTTTCTTTCAAGAACAAAGGTTCCTTCCGAGCATTCTTTATTATATTTATAATCCCTTCTTTATATGCAATTTCTTTCAGGTATTGATTGTTTAAAATCCACACCCCTGAACCGATCTTACGCTGCTGTTCCTAATTCTAAGAACCAAAGCCGAGTGATCACTAAAAAATACTTTTTTATAATAAATCTCCATCACCTCCGAACTTAACCCTTCCTGCATTAACACAAAATCTATTCGGCTCTGTTTTAAAACATCACCCACCCAACCTGCTCTGGAGAACTCCCTTTTTATGGGGTTCTGGTCCCTCCATAAGTCTCTCAAATTTAAATTTGCCATCATTTTTACAATCATCCCTCTGGAGTTATCCTCTTTAAAGGTCATCTGGGCTGAAATGTCCATCCGAGATAAAAATACATTAAAATCCCCCACTATACAAGGATTTTCCACCTCTGCCGCTTCAGTGAATAACCCCCGAAAAAACTCACGACGCTTGCAATGGTCGTTCGGTGCATAGATATTAAAGAGATCGCAATTAAATCCCTCCATTTTTACCTTAGCCGTAAAAATCTCCCCTCAGTGTCCTTGTCCACCAAGGCAACGTTCTCTTCTATGGACGGACTCACCAAAACAGCCACCCCTCTACGGTTATTGTTTGCACAACTTGCAAACACCTCTCCCTTCCAAACCTTCTGAACTCTTTCTAGAATATCCTCATCCCAAAAGGTTTCTTGCAGACACAAGTCCGAACCTTTAAAACCCTGCAACAACTGCTGCAATTTCTTCTCACCCCTCAGTCCGTTCACATTAATCGAGACCAATGTAATCATGGCTCCAAAGAAGGGAAGTATGCCCGATAATCTCCCCATCATTTAATCTCTGGCTCCTCCCTCCTCTCATGCTCCTTCTCAACTTTTCGGGCAGCTGTTGCTTTTTCTTGCCGCCTCCGGCTCTTTTTCACCTCCTGTTTGACCCCTCCCTGCTGTTTTAGCCTCTTCCTTGCATTAAGTTTGGACCCAGGAGCTGCCCTTTCTCCCTCCTTCTGCCCCTCACTAACCTTTCCCTTTCCACATGATGCCACCCCACCCCCGACTTCCATGTCTCTGTCCCCCTCTAATTCCTCACACTCAAGCTCTTCTGCAACCCCCTGTGCCTGCTCCCCGTCAGATACATAATCCTGCTCCCCGTCAGATACTTCATCTCCCGCAGACAGTCTTCCTGCTATCGCAGTTTCTCCCACTGTGCCGCTCCCTTCCACCACATCTCCACCTCTGACCCTTGCACCCTGTTCCCTCACTCCATGGGACAATGGCGCACCTAAATTGTTCCCTTCTGATGTCTCTATCTCGCCGATCCCATCCTGCTGTCCCTTTAAGGCTCCTGCCTCTTGCACCCTCTCCCCATCCTGCCCCCTCCCGCTCACCAAGATATCCGACTCCCCGTCTCTCCCCGGAGCACCCACATCCACCACACACCCCGCTCCCGCCTCCTCTCCCCCCGCAGACACCAGACTCCCCGGGGGGAGCCGAACTGCACTAAGGCTCAAGTCTGCACGCGACCCTCGCTGCCTGCTGCTGTCTTTGTTCCCCTCCACAGCACTCGGCGTGTTTTCCGTCATCTCCATCTCATTCTCCGCTCTGCCATCCTGCCTCTTCCTGTGCTCCTTTCTCCTTCATTTTACCGGCTGTGTCCTCCGACTGCACCGCTCCTCCGGCCGTTCCACACTCATCTCCTGCTCCTTCTCCCATCTCCTCATCACTCATATCGCTCCCTTCTGCCACACACTCACAGCGGGTGGGGCCTTTACGACACACCCCACAGCTCTCCTCCGAGCAATGTGTCCCGACTCACCGCAATTGTAACAATACAGGTCTGGACAGCTTCTTACGAGATGGTCATGTCCAAGACAATAATAGCACACCTTTACTTGGTTATCATGCAGCACACGAAAGTACTGCACTCCTTCCAGTGTCTCAAACTTCATACTGTACGGCAATGACCTCACCCCCTCTGGGAACCGCACCTTTACATACCAGGTTCCGTCTGCTACCCGTGTTCCCGGATAATACCTCCTCTTTATTGCAGAACAGATTTTTATGTCCCACGACTCCAACTTCTTGCTTAGTACTTCGTCCTCAATGTAAACTGGCAAGTTTAAAAATGAAACCACCACCTCCTCTGAATATAGCAGAGTCACCTCCAAGAATTTCTCACCAACTTTCAGACTGAGTAACAGTCTTTCCACCTCCTCACGACCACTGACCGTCACCTCGAATCCCACATTTGGCTTAGGTCGGCAGGCAAAGCAGCTTCCCTCACCACAGTCCTCATGAACCGCCTGGATAATATCCCAGGCTCGAATCTTCTTATCTTCACACTGCACTACCACCGTGTTTTCTTTACCAAACCTCCTGAGGTCCCGGCCCAAATCTTTGGGCCTTTTTTTTTCCTTTCCCACCACAGTTTCTTCCCTAATTAAATTCCTCTCGGGAACACTGTCCTCTGAGGGGCCCGGCACTCCGGACCCCTCAGCAGCCATCTGGCTGTTTTTGTGGGCCCAAAAGGCCCTAAAACCTGAAAACCAAACCCCAAAACCCACCACCAACTTTTTACAAAACTCCCTCCAACTCCCAGCTGCAATCAGGCAACCAGTAACACCTGGCTCACTCTTAGCCCCTCCCACCTAGAGAGTGCAACCCACTGAGCCACAGCTGATACTAAGCAGAAATGGACAATGCGCAGCAAAGAGGAATTGTGGGTATAGCTGTAAGGGCTGCCCCTGCAGGGTGTTCCTGCGTTCTGCCCGCCCCAGTCTCTGACACCGACAGTGGGTGAATGAAGGGGCCTCAGGTTGGGCCCCTCTGTTTGATGGAATGTCGGTGTGCCCCAGTGGAATTTCAGCCACTTAGCTTGTGAGCACCAGTACCCGAGAAGTAAAGTTGTAGTAAAGCATAATGTAGTAAGATATTCTTAATTATTACTTCAAAATATTCTCATCATTACCACCGGCCACTCAGAATACTCTCTCCAGACATAACCCAGGACTGGGAGGGAAGCGTCTATCATTTGATTGCATTGCTGGGCGTTTGTCCCCTAATCTCCTTCGTTCCACTGAAAGCAGCTCCACTTTCTCAAGTCTTTCCTTGTATTTGTATTTCCACAGCAGGCAGCTTCCTCGAGAATCCCTCTCGACATCCCTCCTATAGCGTGGAGCCCAAAACTGCACTCAGCACTGCAACTGTGGACTGAACAAGGTTTTATATCGATTCACCATTACATCTTGATTTTTATATTCTATGGGGTAAAAATTGGGTAGCGCCCCCTTTGCGCCCCGAAAAAGTTACCGCCCCCGTTGCTTTTTTACCCAGGTAGCACCCCGAGAGGGAGGAGGGGCGCTACTGGAAGCGTCCCGCATCCCTCTTGGGGCGCTGCGAGCCAATATCGCGGCACGGTACTGCAGACCTTCCTCCCCTTATTAAAGGGGAGGGGCCTGGCGTAGCGCGTCCCAGCGCCCAGCTGGGCCACCAGGGGTCGGGAGTGCCGGCAAACGAACCCGGCACTCAAGAGGAGTGCCAGGCTCATGGAGAGCAGCCGGCACCCTGCGGGGGGGGGGGGGGGGTGCTTCACGGGGGCCGGGGACAGCAATAGGGGCAGGTGCTGGCAGGCGGCCAGCAACAAAAATGGCCGCCCGCCACCTCCCCTTTAACTAGCGCCACCCCGGCCGCAGGTAGGCCCCCCTGACCTCGGTGGACATAGCGTCTGGCGGTAAGTCAGGGGGCGCCACCCAATATTACAGCCGGGGCGCGAGCGGGGTGCTGCGCATGGCGATGACGTCATCGCCCGCGGCGCTAACAGTTAGTGCCGCCGCTAACCTCCTGCTGAATTTCGCGGGAGGCGATAGCGGCGCCGCGCCCAGGCGCAAGTTGATTTGCGCCCCCCATTAGGGCGCTAACGGGAGGCGCAAATCAACCAAATTTAGCCCCATATACCTCTTGTCATTAGCTGTTTTTTATGGCCATATCCACTTGAGGTGGCTCTCGAGTCTCACTGGACGCACATTTTAGTGATTCTGTAAGTATTGAACGATAGTGCCAAGCGGTTAGCGCTGTAATAAAATACTGCATAAATTACTGAACCCATTAATGAAATATTTATGTTACTTCAGAATCATTCAGCGTGATGCCAACCCATTACTGTTCAAGGTATGGAGCCAGACACTCATGAGAGAAAGTGCAGGAAGCACATACCTCATGGCTCAAGTGGACAACATTGTTCACACCACAGTGAATCAATGAACTAACAGAGTGAGAAGTTGCAAAGTTATTTGTAAGAGCTTCGCTTCTTACTGATTACATTATAGGGACCGGTAGCATCATGGGTATGTCACTGCACTAGTAAATCTGTGAGACATGAGTTCAAGTCCCACCACGGCAGCTGGAGAATTTAAATTCAGTTAATAAGTTAATCTGGAATAAAAAGCTAGTACCAGTGACTAGTGACAATTAGCGATGGGCAATAAATACTGGCCTTGCCAGCGATGCCCAGAGCCTGTGAATGAGTGGGGCTCTCCCTCAGATAATTCAAGGTGCGAACTAGGAACCCCCACATGAGCTGGGACTATCCTGCACCTGCCACAAGGTGTGGAGACATTTCATTCCACAGTGTTGGTTAAAGCATAGAGCATTGACACATCTAAGGGGAGGCTTAATGCATACATGAGGGAGAAGAGAATAGAGGGATAGGGGGCAGCGACGGCAGAACTCATTCGAATGGGAGGAGGCTGGTTTGGAGTATAAATGCTGGCATAGACCAGTTGGGCCAAATGGCCTGTTTCTGAGCTGTAGATTCCAGGTACTGAGCTGGGACTCCCTTGCAGGCAGACAGTGTGAGGCATGAACCCCACAGCTATGACGGGGCATACGCTGGTCTCCCCCCAAGCCTCCATGAAGATTTAGTTGGGAGTTTCCCACAGCTTGTGGGTTTTGCAGTGTGCCTCGGCTTGTCCTCCGAGCTCCCAGTCAGGCTGGTGCTCTGACGGTTAATGTACATGATGTGTGGGGGTAGCGGGGAGGTAACTGAATCTGACATTTCCTTCAACGCTGTAACATGCACAGAGCACAAGCATGATAATGAGTCATCCGAACAAGGGCCACTACGAAAGGGGAAAGCAGGGGACAGACAGACAGGCTGTCTGCAATCCAATCAATGTCTTACTAATCTCCTCCAGCCTCCTGAAGACAGAAACTTCATCCGTACAGGCTGACGGTAATGTCTCAGTTCAGGGTACAAATTAAAACCAGGACACCTATCGAGTCCATCAGCGAGCACAGATTCCCCTGTGGCAGAAGACAATTACTGTAAGAGTCTCGAGTGTCAGCTCCCAGTGTGGATTCTGCAGCAGAGTAAACCCATTGTGGCCCTGAACCTCTGCAGCAGATTGGCAGGATAATGGCGGAACCAGCCCTTTACAGCCTTTCTCCGGGGTTCCGCTGATCTCCCGCAGAAGATGCCCCCTCACCAACCAGGCGGCTATTGTTAAACATTTCAACAGCACCACTGCATTCAGCACACCTGGGGCCCACAGTGAGCATTGTTCAAGTACAAAGATGCTGTTTACTTTTAAAGAAAACTTGTATAGCGCCTTTCACGACCTTGGGCTGTCCCAAAGTGCTTTACAGCCAATGAAGGACTTTTTGAAGTGTAGTCACTGTTGTAATGTAGGAAACACGGCAGCCAATGTGCGCACAGCAAGCTCCCAAAAACTTTGAAAAAATTCTGAGGAACAGTATTAAGGAGGAAGTGTGTGAAATATTAGATGGGATAAACATAGTGAGAGAGGAAGTATTAAGGGGTTTCGCATCTTTGAAATTAGATAAATCGCCAGGCCCGGATGAAATGTATCCCAGGCTGTTAAGAGAAGGGAGAAAATAGCGGAGGCCCTGACCATCATTTCCCAATCCTCTCTGGCTACAGGCGTGATGCCAGAGGACTGAAAAGAAAGACTTACATTTATATAGCGCCTTCCACAACCACTTTTGGAGCATAGGCCCTGTTGTAATGTGGGAAACGCGGCAGTATATTTGCACACAGCAAGCTCCCACAAACAGCAATGTGATAATGACCAGCTAATCCGTTTTTTTTTAGTGATGTTGATTGAGGGATAAATATTGGCCAGGACATCGGGGATATCTCCGCTGTTCTTCTTCGAAATAGTGCCATGGGATCTTTTTACGTCCACCTGAGAGGCCTCGGTTTAACGTCTCATTCGAAAGACGACACCTCCGACAGTGCAGCACTCCCTCAGCACTGTACTGGAGTGTCAGCCCAGATTTTTTTTTAATGTACTCAACTCCCTGGAGCAGGACTTGAACCCACAACCTTCTGACTCAGGGGCGAGAGTGCGACCCACTTTTTAAAAATGTATTATTTATTGAACTTTAAAAACATTTACAACATCGTGATCATTCCATTGTATCACATTCCGCCGCTCTGCACAGCCATTCCTCCACCACATATTAACATCAAAACCTGAAGTTTAATTTGTCTCCCATAACATATATTAATCTATTGTACTTTAAAAACTGATCAGTAATCATGGCTCCAAATAAGGGAAGTGTGTCTGATAATCCCCCATCATTTAATCTCCGGCCCTTCCCTCCTCTCATGCTCCTTCCCAACTTTTCGGCCAGCTGCTGCTTTCTCCTGCAGCCCCCGGCTCTTTTTCACCTCCTGTTTGAACCTTCCCTGCAGTTTCAGCCTCTTCCTTACATTAGGTTTGGGCCGAGGAGCTGCCCTTTCTCCCTCCTTCTGCCCCTCACGAACCTTTCCCTTTCCACACGATGCCACCCCACTCCCATGTCTCTGTCCCCCTCTGACTCCTCACTCTCGAGCTCTTCTGTAAACTCCCGTCCCTGCTCCCCGTCAGATACATAATCTCCCTTCCTGCTATCACGGTTTCTCCAGTAGTGCCGCTCCCTTCGGCCTCATCTCCTCTGCGGGCCTTTGCTTCCCGTTTCTTCTCTCTCTGGGAAAATGGCACATCTGCACCTATCTTGCTCCCTTCTGGCGTCTTTGTCTCGCCACTCCCGTCCTGCTGCCCCTTTAAGGCTCCTGCCTCTTGCAAACTCTCCTTGTCTTGCCCCCTCCTGCTCCCCGAGATGTCTGACTCCCCGTCTTTCTTTGGAGTACTTACTTACCCCGCACCCCACTCCCGCTTCCTCTGCCCCCGCGGACACCAGATTTTTTAGGGAGAGCCGAGCCGTATTATGGCTCGACTCTGCCCTCGACCCGTGCTGCCCGCTGCTGCCTTTGTCCTTTTCCACCGTACTTGGGTGTGTTTTCCACCATCTCCATCCTGTTTGCTGCTCTGCAATTTTCTGTCTCTTCCTGCGCTCTTTTCTCCTTCCATTCACCAGCTGTGTCCTCCGCCTGCTCCGCTCCTCCAGCCACTCCACTCACACCCTTCTCCCATCTCGTCACTCAAGGGGCTTCCTTCTGCCTCACACTCACAGCGGGTGGGGCCTTTGTGACACACCCCACAGCTCTCCGCCTTGCAGCTCCGAGCGATGTGTCCAGACTCATCGCAGTTAGAACAGTACAAGTCTGGACAGCTTCTTACAAGATGGTCGTGTCCAAGACAATAATGACAAACCTTCACCTGGTTATCATGCAGTACCTGGAAGTACCGTACTCCTTCCATTGTCTTGAATTTCATGGTATATGGCAATTACTTCACCCCCTCTGGGAACCGCACCTTTACATAAAGGGTTCCATCTGCTACCCGCATTCCTGGATAGTATCTCCTCTTTATTGCCGAGCAAATTTTAATGTCTCACGACTCCAATTTTTTTATTAGCACATTGTCCTCAATATAAAGCGGCAGGTTTAAGAATGAAACATAGAAACATAGAGATAGGAACAGGAGTAGGCCATTCGGCCCTTCGAGCCTGCTCCGCCATTCAATGAGATCATGGCTGATCTTCGTCTGAGATCATAGCTGATCTTACCAGTTCAGTACCCCGTCCCCGCCTTTTCTCCGTAACCCTTAATCCCCTTAGCCTTCAGAAATATATCCAATTCTCTCTTGAAAATATTTATTGAATTAGCCTTCGCAGCCCTCTGTGGCAGGGAATTCCACAGGCTCACCACTCTTTGAGTGAAGAAATTCTTCCTCATCTCTGTTTTAAATGATTTGCCCGCTATTTTTAGACTGTGGCCCCTGGTTCTGTGCTCCCCGGCCATTGGAAACATTCTCTCTGAATTCAGCCTGTCCAGGCCTGCCATAATTTTATATGTTTCGATGAGATCCCCTCTCAATCTTCTAAACTCCAGTGAGTACAAGCCCAAACTATTTAATCTCTCTTCGTAGGTCATTCCCGCCATTCCAGGTATCAGCCTGGTGAATCGCCGTTGCACTCTTTCCATGGCAAGAACATCCTTCCGCAGATGGGGCGACCAAAACTGTACACAATACTCCAGATGCGGTCTCACCAGCACCTTGTACAGCTGTAGTAAGGTATCCCTATTCCTATACTCGAACCCCCTTGATATGAAGGCCAACATACCATTTGCCTTCTTAATCGCCTGTTGCACCTGCATGCTCTCCTTCAGTGACTGGTGCACAAGAACACCCAGGTCCCTCTGCACTTCCCCATCTCCCAATCTATTGCCATTTAGATAATAATCTACCCTCCTGTTTTTACCCCCAAAGTGGATAACCTCGCATTTATCCACATTATAGTGCATCTGCCACGTATCCGCCCATTCCCCCAACCTGTCCAAATTGCACTGTAGCCTCCTGACATCCTCATCAGAGCCCACCCCTCCTCCTAGTTTAGTGTCGTCAGCGAATTTGGAAATATTGCATCCAATTCCCTGATCCAGATCATTTATATATATTGTGAACAGCTGGGGTCCCAGGACAGATCCTTGCGGCACCCCGCTGGTCACTGCCTGCCACTCCGAAAACGAGCCGTTTATTCCAACTCTCTGTTTTCTATCCGCCAGCCAGTTCTCTATCCACGTTAATACTTTGCCCCCAATCCCATGAGCCTTAATTTTGCATGATAATCTTTTGTGTGGAACCTTATCGAAGGCTTTCTGGAAGTCAAGGTACACCACATCCACTGGCTCTCCCCCATCTATTTTACCAGTTACTTCCTCAAAAAATTCCAGCAGATTAGTCAAACACGATTTACCCTTTGTAAATCCATGTTGACTCTGTCCGATCCTTTCCCCATTTGTCAAGTGCTCCGCTATTTTATCCTTAATAATGGACTCTAGCATTCTGCCCACAACCGATGTAAGGCTTACTGGTCTATAATTCCCTGCTTTCTCTCTACCCCCCTCTTTAAATATTGGGGTAACATTAGCTACCCTCCAATCCACGGGTACTGTTCCCGAGTCAATGGAGTTCCGGAAGATGATCCTTAGAGCATCTGCTATCTCCAGGGCCACCTCCTTAAGTACCCTAGGATGTAGTTTATCAGGCCCCGGGGATTTGTCGGCCTTCAGTCCCCTCAACTTACCCAACACCATATCCCTAGAGATACTAATTTCTGTCAGCTCCTCCCTCTCATTAGTCCCTATGTTTGCCGATATTCCTGGGAGGTTATTTGTGTCCTCCTTTGTGAATACAGAACCAAAGTATGAGTTTAATTGGTCTGCCATTTCCTTATTCTCCATTATATATTCTCCCGAATCGGACTGCAAGGGACCGACTTGGGATTTTACCAGTCTTTTCCTCCTGATATACCGATAAAAGCTTTTGCAGTCTGTCTTTATGTTTGCTGCAAGTTTACTTTCGTATTCTATTTTCCCCTTCCTGATTAATCCCTTTGTCCTCTTTTGCTGTATCCTGTACTGCCCCCAATCTTCCGGTCTGGTGCTTTTTTTTGCCAGTTGATATGCCCTTTTTTTTGATTTTATGCTGTCCCTAATTTCCCTCGTTATCCACGGTTGAGTCACCTTTTTAGGTTTATTTTTATGCCAAACCGGTATAAACATGTTCTGGAATTCTTCCATTCTATCTTTGAATGCTTGCCATTGTCTATCCACTGTCAATCCCCCCAGAGACCACCACCTCTTCAGAATATAGCAGAGATACCTCCAAGAGCTTATCTCCAACCTTCAAACTGAGTAAAAGTCTTTCCACCTCCTCTCGACCACTGACCGTCACCTCGAACCCAACATTCGGCTTTGGTCGGCAGGCAAAGCAGCTTCCCTCGCTGCAGTCCTCATGTACCGCCTGGATAATATCCCAAGCTTGTGTCTCATTATTCTCACACTAAACCACCACCGTGTTTTATTTTTCAAACCTCCTGGGGCTCCGGCCCAAATCTTTGGGCCTTTTTTTCTCCCTTCCCCCAACATTTTCTCCCCTGATTAAATTCATCCTGGGGACATTGTCCTCTGAGGGCCTGGCACTCTGGGCCCCTCAGCAGCCATCTGGCTGCTGTTTAAGGACCAAAAAGGCCCTAAAACCTGAAACAAAAAACCCACCACCATCTTTTTACAAACTCACTCCAACTCCCTGCAGTAATCAAGCAGCCAGCAGCACCTGCTCACTCCTAGCCCCTCCCACCTAGAGAGTGCTGCCCACTGAGCCACGGCTGACACTCGACTGGAGGACTGCCAATGTACCGTTGTTTAAAAAGGGAGAAAGGGATAGACCGAGTAATTACAGGCCAGTCAGCCTAACCTCGGTGGTGGGCAAATCATTGGAAAATATTTTGAGGGACAGGATAAAACTTCATTTAGAAAGGCACGGATTAATCAATGGATTTGTTAAGGAAAGGTCATGTCTGACTAACTTGATTGAATTTTTTGAGAAGGTAACAAGGAGGGTCGATGAGGGTAATGCGTTTGAAGTAGTCTACATGGATCTTAACAAGGCTTTTGACAAGGTCCCACTTGGCAGACTGGTCAGAAAAGTAAAAGCCCCTGGGATCCAGGGCAAAGTGGCAAGTTGGATCCAAAATTGGCTCAGAGGCAGGAAGCAAAGGGTAATGGTCGAAGGATGTTTTTGTGACTGGAAGGCTGTTTCCAGTGGGGTTCCACAGAGCTCAGTACTAGAACCCTTGCTATTTGTGGTATATGTCAATGATTTAGACTTCAACGTAGGGGCATGATTAATAAGTTTGCAGACGATAGAAAAATTGGCTGTTTGGTTGAGAGTGCGGAAGATAGCTGTAGACTGCAGGAAGATATCAATGGACTGGTCAGGTGGGCAGAAAAGTGGCAAACATAGAAACAGAAGATAGGAGCAGGAGTAAGCCATTCGGCCCCTCGAGCCTGCTCCACCATTCAATGCGATCATGGCTGATCATCCAAATTCAGTACCCTGTTCCTGCCTTCTCCCCATATCCCTTGATCCCTTTAGCCTTAAGAAATATATCTAACTCTTTCTTGAATATATTTAATGAATTGAATTAATTAATCAAATGAAATTCAATTCGGAGAAGTGTGAAGTAATGCATTTGGGGTGGGCTAACAAGGCAAGGGAATACATAATAAATGGTAGGTTACTGAGAAGTGCAGAAGATCAGAGGGACCTTGGAGTGCATGTCCACAGATCCCTGAAGGTAGCAGGACAGGTAGATAAGGTGGTTAAGAAGGCATACGGGATTGTTTCCTTTATTAGCCGAGGCATAGAATACAAGAGCAGGGAGGTTATGCTTGAACTGTATAAAACACTAGTTAGGCCACAGCTAGAGTACTACGTGCAGTTCTGGTCACCACATTACAGGAAAGATGTGATTGCACTAGAGAGGGTACAGAGGAGATTTACAAGGATGCTGACAGGACTGAAGAATTTTAGCTAAGATTAGGAAAGATTGGATAGGCTGGGCTTGTTTTCTTTGGAACAGAGGAGGCTGAGGGGAGACTTAATGAGGTGTATAAAATGATGAGGGGCCGAGATAGAGTGGATAGGAAGGACCTATTTCCCTTAGCAGAGAGGTCAATAACCAGGGGGCATAGATTTAAAGTAATTGGTCGGAGGTTTAGAGGGGAGTTGAGGAGAATTTTTTTCACCCAGAGGGTGGTGAGGGTCTGGAGCTCACTGCCGGAAAGGGTGGGAGAGGCAGAGACCCTCATCACAATTAAAAAATACTTGGATGTGTACTTAAAGTGCCGAAACCTAAAAGGCTGCAGACCAAGAACTGGAAAGTGGGATTAGGCTGGAGAGCTCTTCTTCGGTTTCTGGGTGTATTGTAATGCATCGTATACTGAAGAAGCTTGATGGCTTCTTTTCACCCTTACAAATCCTAAATTCTTCACTGTTCAGCTAAATGCACCCAGTCTGTAGGTCACCAACAATTCGGAGTGATGAGAGGCATGTGTAGCTCGAACTTGCTCACGTTGGGAACGGCACCACCTGCCTTTGCTCTTACAGTTCCACACTCAGGCCAATCTTGGCCAAGCCATTCAATGGATGCACCCATCCCTTGATCTCTTCTCGCTCCAGAAACACATCGAATTGTCTCTTAAATCCATTTATACTGTCTGCTTCTTCACTGCTTTGATTTTCTTCCCTGGTAACTCATGTCCCAACTTCATTACCCTTTGAGTGAAGATCCCTCTGCCTTCACTTCTGACTTCTAACTTCCCCATTTTTAACATGTGTCCACTGGGCTTTGAACCCATCACCACAGTGAACAATTCTTTGGGAGCAATTTTGTCAGTTCCCTTCATATTCTTGTAAACATCAATTAAATCAAAGTCTCCACTTTTAAACAATTCCAACTCCCTTGGGCTTTTCTCATTATACGTTCTTGACCTCCAGGATCATCATTGCTCATCACCTGTAGCCTCTCAAAAACAGTAATAACCCCACACACAAGGGTAAAATGGGAGGGGGAGTCAATGGGATGGGGAGTCAGTGGGATGGGGAGTCAGCGGGATGGGGAGTCAGCGGGATGGGGAGTCAGCGGGATGGGGAGTCAGCGGGATGGGGAGTCAGCGGGATGGGGAGTCAGCGGGATGGGGAGTCAGCGGGATGGGGAGTCAGCGGGATGGGGAGTCAGCGGGATGGGGAGTCAGCGGGATGGGGAGTCAGCGGGATGGGGAGTCAGTGGGATGGGGAGTCAGTGGGATGGGGAGTCAATGGGATGGGGAGTCATTGGGATGGGGAGGAAATGGGATGGGGAGTCATTGGGATGGGGAGTCAGTGGGATGGGGAGTCAGTGGGATGGGGAGTCAGTGGGATGGGGAGTCAGTGGGATGGGGAGTCAGTGGGATGGGGAGTCAGTGGGATGGGGAGTCAGTGGGATGGGGAGTCAGTGGGATGGGGAGTCAATGGAATGGGGAGTCATTGGGATGGGGAGGAAATGGGATGGGGAGTCATTGGGATGGGGAGTCAGTGGGATGGGGAGTCAGTGGGATGGGGAGTCAGTGGGATGGGGAGTCAGTGGGATGGGGAGTCAGTGGGATGGGGAGTCAATGGGATGGGGAGTCATTGGGATGGGGAGTCAATGGGATGGGGAGTCAGCGGGATGGGGAGTCAGCGGGATGGGGAGTCAGCGGGATGGGGAGTCAGCGGGTTGGGGAGTCAGCGGGATGGGGAGTCAGCGGGATGGGGAGTCAGCGGGATGGGGAGTCAGCGGGATGGGGAGTCAGTGGGATGGGGAGTCAGTGGGATGGGGAGTCAGTGGGATGGGGAGTCAGTGGGATGGGGAGTCAATGGGATGGGGAGTCAATGGGATGGGGAGTCAATGGGATGGGGAGTCAGTGGGATGGGGAGTCATTGGGATGGGGAGGAAATGGGATGGGGAGTCATTGGGATGGGGAGTCAGTGGGATGGGGAGTCAGTGGGATGGGGAGTCAGTGGGATGGGGAGTCAGTGGGTTGGGGAATCCATGGGATGGGGAGTCAGTGGGATGGGGAGTCAGTGGGATGGGAGTCAGTGGATGGGGAGTCAGCCTAGTTTGTTCTTGGGTTCCTTTTGGTGGTCAGTTGCACAGCAGAATTGCTAGCAATCTGAGAGTAGATCACCTGCCTTCACTCTTGGCTGAAGAATGATGCCCACTGTCATGGTGAAGAGGATGGGAAAGAAGGGGACAGAGAGGAGAATGAAGCTGAATCAAAGAAAGGAATGAGAAATGGAACATATGTTCTAAAAATATAAATGAAGAGATAGATCAATATTTTGGTAAGCTCAATGTGAAATACTTGGAATTGTCGGGCTTTCCTCAACCTGCTACTCCACCTGCAGCCGCTTGCAAACTCAACTGGGATCCATTTGGCAGGCAGTCCTTGTTTTACAGGGATGGATAGAATTTCTGTGCAACAGAATCAACAATGGATATAACTGAGGCTAGAACATTCTTCCACTTGGCTCAGCTAATGAAAATAGCATGAAATGAAATGTATCGAGCAGTTCAATTCCTAGACTCTGCTGAGTTAACTGTTCTCAGCCTGCCAATGCAGAAGAATAAATATTCACCGCACACTGGGAGGCTATTTGGCCCATCGTGCTGGCTCACTGCTCGAGCAATACAAAGGAATCCCATAGGAAGCGTGCACTCTCCGCATAGCCTGTATCTTCCTCTGCTTCAGGCGTGGAGAGTCACCGCTTGGGTGAGGTGCCCATGGAACTGTTACACAGAATGAGTCAGCACTCATAGGAGAGGCATGGAGAAAACTGGCCAGGAAAAAATTCTTTCACTACTGCACAACTATTTGTCCCCACAATCCCACACAATATCCTTGCTCAGTTCACTCTTAGTACATATGGAATTAATAGGTTTCTACTGGCTCATGTGATTCTGTGACTTGAGATGGTAATATAGAAAGAAAAGGAACAGATAGATCAGAGTAGCTACACTAAATCAGTATGTGGCTGTTCAAACGACGTGCCACCCACAATGTACTGATTCCACGCGGCTGTTGTGGTTAGAACAGTGGGGAGTAAGGGGTGATTTGATAGAGGTGTTTAAAATGATGAAAATTTGGGACAGTGTAGATAGAAACAGACTATATTCCGTGATTTGAGTAGTCTGGAACAAGGGGACATAATTAGTTCAGGAAAAAACGTTTTATACAGAGGGTATGTGAGGCAGTGGAACGCACTACTGCAGTTAGTGATTGAAGCAGAGACCATATCAACATTGTCAGCTGTAGCTCAGTGGGCAGCACACTCGCCTCTGAGTCAGAAGGCTGTGGGTTCAAGTCCCACTCCAGGAACTTGAGCACAGTGCGGTACTGAGGGAGTGCTGCACTATCGGAGGTGCCGTCTTTCAGATGAGACATTAAACTGAGGCCCCATCTGCTCTCTCAGGCGGATGTGAAAGATCCCATGGCACTATTTCGAAGAAGAGCAGGGGAGTTATCCCTGGTGTCCTGGCCAATATTTATCCCTCAATCAATATCACTAAAACAGATTATCTGGTCGTTGTCACATTGCAGTTTGTGGGAGCTTGCTGTGCGCACATTGGCTGCCGTGTTTCCTACATTACAACAGTGACTACACTTCAAAAGTCCTTCATTGGCTGTAAAGCGCTTTGGGACGTCCGGTGGTCGTGAATGGCGCTGTAAAAATGTAAGTCTTTCTTTCTTTTAAGACCAGGTTCGATGGGTGGTCGAAGGAAAGAGGAATAAAGGGATATGGGCACATGAGATTAGAACTACTGCTTATGTAGGGGATAAACACCAACATGGACTGGTTGTAATTTCCATTTCATTCTTTGGAGCGTAAAACTGCCAAGAGAATACAGTTTTCATGTAGGGAGAATGGTGATAAACGAAAGGGTAAAGGTCCCAAAGACATATGTAAGCAAAACAGATGTTCTATTTAATGTTTCTCCTGAAAATGGATCAGAACCAAGGACTTCACACAGTAAATGTGAGATAGTGGAAACACTCAGCAGCGTCTCAGAGCCATTAGCACCCACATTAGTTGATGTAACATCTCAGTCAGCTCGTCCCACAGGAGAGGAGTCTGCTCCTTGCGAAGAGCTTGTATTTCACTTCACTATGCTACTGGGCGAATTCGCTTTTCTCTCAGTACTCACTAATTTCACAAAGATTTAAAACTAAAAAAGCACATCAAAACAAAGAATACACTTTCATCCAAGCCCTTGCTTGTGCCGGAGCGGCAAAGCAAAGGCCTACAATCTACTCCTGCCCTCCATTTTAAAATGAAAGAGGAGGATCAAGGATTAGAGAGATATTAACACCACTGCTTGATTCTTTTTCAGGGGAGGTCGAGGTAAGAACTTGGGTGTTCCTCAAAAGTAGGGAGAGGAAGGAAAGGGCTGGTTTGGGAAAGAGGGGTTCCTTTTCATGGGACACTGGCACCAGTTTTGGGACAGGAAGGAGCTGTACCGATGGGACGGTTCCGCCTGAACCAGGATGGGACCCGTGTCCTAGCGGAAGGGGTAAATAGGGAGGTGGCAAAGGCTTTAAACTAGTAAGGGGGGAGGGATCTACAAGAAACGTAAGCATCCTAAATATAAACAAAACAGGAAAAATGAGCATAGGAAAGAATAAAGTAAGGGAGCAAATAGAGTTATAGAACAGGAGTCTAAAAAGATGGTTAAACATAAAGTGAGAGGAAATCCTATTAAAAATGAGTTAAACTGTCTGTACAGCAATGCACACAGTATCCGTAATGAAACAGGGGAGCTGGAGGCAATCATGTGTTGGGAGGAACCAGGCATAGTAGGGATTACTGAGACATGGCTACAGAAAAATCAGGACTGGGAATTAAACATTGCAGGGTAGAACATATTTAGAAAAGATAGAGAGGGAAAAAGGGGAGGTGGAGTAGCTGTACATATTAGAGATAACATAATGGCAGTAGAAAAAAGGGACATAGATATCAGCAAGACAAAAATAGAATCCATATGGATAGAGATAAAAGATAATAAAGGATCAACCACACTAATAGGCGTAGTCTACAGACCACCTAATAGTGGAAGGGAGGTGGAGGAAGAAATATACAGACAAATTAGAGAAATTAGTAAAAAACATAGAATAATAATCATGGGGGATTTCAACTACCCAGATATTAATTGGACAGAAAAGGTAGGTAAAGGGGATAAGGGAATGGAGTTCCTACAATGTGTACAGGACTCCTTTCTAACCCAGTATGTAAAAAGCCCAACAAGGGAGGATTCGCTATTGGATCTAGTAATGGGGAATGAGCCAGAGCAGATAAGAGAAGTAAAAGTAGGGGAATACATAGGTAATAGGGGCCATAATATCATACACTTTAAGATGATAATAGAGAAGGACACAAGTATGACAAACACCAGGTTCATAGATTGGAGAAAAGCTGACTTTGAGGGGCTGAGAATAGAACTTGGGAAGATAAAATGGGCAACAATATTGGCAAACAACAATGTAGAACGACAATGGGAAACATTTAAAACGCTGTTCAACAGAGTGCAGGAAAAATATATTCCACGAAAAGGAAAGAACAAACTAAACACTAATGAGACTCCATGGATGAATAAAGACATGAGGGAACAATTGAGGGTACGGAAAGAGGCAGACATTAAGTACATAGACAGCAGAGGAGTGCATACTAAGAGAAAATACGAAGGGATTAGGAGAGAAGTATAAAAAACAATTAGGAAGACAAAGATAAACTATGAAATTAAATTATCAAGGAACATAAAACAAAATAGTAAAATATTTTACAGGCACATCAATAAAAAAAGGAAGGTTGGGGTGGGAATAGAGCCATTAAGGGATAGACAGGATAATACCACAGGTAACGATAGGGAGATGGCAGAAATATTAAATCATTATTTCACTTTGGTATTTACCAGGGAGATAGAACAGGTGGACATGACATTGGATGATGAGATGAGTAATGAGATCAGTGCATTTAAAATAAAAAAGGGGATATATTAAATAAACTAATCAAACATAAAGAGGATAAAACCCCTGGTCTGGATGGATTGCATCCCTGCATTTTAAAAGAATCTAGGGAAGAGATAGCAGAGGCATTACTACACATATTTAATAATTCGTTAGAAAAAGGTGTAGTGCCAGAGGACTGGCGGACAGCTAACGTAATACCGATATTTAAGAAGGGGGATAGAACATGTCCAGGGAATTATAGATCAGTCAGCTTAACATCGGTGATAGGAAAAAATAATGGAATCCCTACTAAAGGAGAGAATAGAAGAACATCTAGAAACAAAAATAATGAATAGTCAGCATGGATTTCAAAAGGGAAAATCTTGCTTGACCAACCTTACTGAATTTTTTGAAGAGGTAACAGAGAGAGTAGACAAGGGTATTGCAGTAGGTGTAATCTATCTAGATTTTCAAAAGGCCTTTGATAAGGTACCCCATAATAGACTGATGAACAAGGTCAGAGAATGCGGAGTCAGGGGACAAGTAGCAGAATGGATTGCTGGCTGGATTCAGGACAGAAAGCAGAGAGTAGGAGTAAAGGGTAGCTATTCACAGTGGCAGAAGGTAGAAAGTGGTGTTCCACAAGGATCACTGCTGGGACCACTGCTGTTCACAATTTATATTAACGATTTAGACTTTGGAATCAAAAACACAATTTCTAAATTTGCAGATGATACCAAATTGGGGGGATAGTCAATACTGAGGAGGACTGCAACAAATTACAGGAGGACATTAATAAACTTGCAGAATGGACAAATAATTGGCAAATTAAGTTCAACACAGATAGTCACAGAGGTGATGCATTTTGGCAGAAGGAACAGGAAGAGGCAATATACACTTAATGGCACAGTTTTAAAGAGTGTGCAGGGACAGAGGGACCTGGGAGTTAATGTGCAGAGATCCCTGAAGGTGGCGGGACATATTGAGAGAGTGGTTAACAAAGCCTATGGGATCTTGGGTTTCATAAATAGAGGTATTGAGTACAAAAGTAGAGAAGTTATGCTGAATCTTTATAAAGCACTTTAGGAAGGATGTGAAGGCCCTTGAGAGGGTGCAGAGGAGATTTACCACAATGGCTCCGGGGATGGGGGATCTTAGCTACAAAGACAGGTTGGAGAAGCTGGATTTGTTTTCATTAGAGCAAAGGAGGTTGCGGGGTGATTTCAGAGGTGTACAAGATTATGATGGGTTTGGATAGGCTAGACGGGGAAAGGTTGTTCTACTAGTTGATGGTACAAGGACTAGGGGACACAGGTTTAAGGTTTTGGGCAAGAGATACAGGAGGGATGTGAGGAAAAACCTTTTTACGCAGCGAGTGGTGAGGACCTGGAACTCGCTGCCGATGGAAGTGGTGGAAGCGGAGACACTCAATGTTTTCAAGGGGAGACTGGATAGACACTTGAGGGTAATAAACTTGCAGGGCTACGGGGATAGAGCGGGGGAATGGGACTGACTGGATTGCTCTACAGAGGGCCGGCACGGACTCAATGAGACGAACGGCTTCCTTCTGTGCCATTATGACTATGAAATGTGAGGTATTACAGTTTGGTAGGAAGAATAGGGAGGTCACTTATCACTGGGAGGGTGCAAGTCTAGGTGGGGTAGAGGAACAAGGGGATCTCGGAAATAACAACAGAAATGCTGGAAAAACTCAGCAGGCCAGGCAACATCCGTGGAGAGAAAATAGAGTCAACGTTTCGGGTCAAACCCTTTGTCAAGACCGAAGACCAGGCTGGGAGAGAACAAAAGAGAAGAGAAGAGACATTAAGAGGTATTCAAAACGAGACGAGATGGTGATAGGACTAGTGGAGACAAAAGACGGCTCTAGATTAGGTGTGAAATGCGCTGGCAGAATGGGAGACAGCTGCCATGTGGGAGAGAAAAAAGAAAGTGGGGGGAGGGGAAAGGGCCAAAACAAAGATGTGGATAAAAAATAAGTAAAAATGTAATGGGGGCCGAGGTTATGATCTGAAATTGTTGAACTCGATATTGAGTCCGGGAGGCTGTAAAGTGCCTAATCGGAAGATGAGGTGCTGTTCCTCGAGTTTACGCTGAGCTTCCGTGGAACAATGCAAGAGCCCGAGTACAGTGAGGTCTGAATGGGGATGGGCGGTGAATTAAAATGACAGGCGACCGGAAGCTCGGGGTCATCCTTACGGACTGAACGGAGGTGTTCCGCAAAGCGGTCACCCAATCTGCGTTTGGTCTCCTCAATGTAGAGGAGACCACATCGTGAGCAGCGAATACAGTATACTAGATTGCAAGAAGTACAAGTAAATCGCTGTTTCACCTGGAAGGGGTGTTTAGGGCCCTGGACAGTGGGAAGGGGGGGAGGTATAAGGGCAGGTGTTGCATCGCCTGCGCTTGCACGGGAAGGTGAACTAGTCAATTTCATTCACTTTGCCTCCAATTTCCACCCTTCCCTCACCTTCACATGGCCCATCTCCGACTCTTCCCTTCCCTTCCTCGACTTCTCCATCTCCATGGATAGGTTATTGACCAACATTCACTACAAGCCCACTGACTTCCACAGCTACCTGGACTACACTTCCTCCCACCCCGCCTCCTGTAAGGACTCTATTCCATTCTCCCAGTTTCTCCGTCGCATCTGCTCCGACGATGCCACCTTCCACACCAGTGCTTCCGACATGTCTTCCTTTTTCCTCAACCGAGGATTCCCCTCTACCGTGGTTGACATGGCCCTCGACCGTGTCCGTTCTATCTCCCGCACTTCTGCCCTCACCCCTGCCCCTCTCTCCCGGAACCACGATAGGGTTCCCCTTGTCCTCACCTATCACCCCACCAGCCTCCACATTCAATGGATCATGCTCCGCCATTTCCGCCACCTCCAAAGTGATCCCACCACTAAACGCATCTTCCCCTCCCCTCCCCTTTCAGCATTCCGTAGGGACCGCTCCCTCCGAGACACCCTAGTCCACTCCTCTATCACCCCCAGCACCCCTTCCCCTTCGCCCGGCACCTTCCCATGCAAGCGCAGGCGATGCAACACCTGCCCTTATACCTCCCCCCTTCCCACTGTCCAGGGCCCCAAACACCCCTTCCAGGTGAAACAGCGATTTACCTGTACTTCTTGCAATCTAGTATACTGTATTCGCTGTTCACGATGCGGTCTCCTCTACACTGGGAAGACCAAACACAGATTGGGTGACCGCTTTGCGGAACACCTCCGTTCAGTCCGTAAGGATGACCCCGAGCTTCCGGTCACCTGTCATTTTAATTCACCGCCCCATTCCCACTCGGACCTCACTGTACTCGGGCTCTTGCATTGTTCTACGGAAGCTCAGCGTAAACTCGAGGAACAGCACCTCATCTTCCGATTAGGCACTTTACAGCCTTCCGGACTCAATATCGAGTTCAACAATTTCAGATCATAACCTCGGTCCCTATAAAATTTTCCACACCTTTGTTTTGGCCTTCGCGCCCCCCACCCCCCACTTTCTTTTTTTTCCTCTCCCACATGGCAGCTGTCTCCCATTCTGCCAGCACATTTCACACCTAATCTAGAGCCGTCTTTTGTCTCCACTAGTCCTATCACCATCTTGTCTGGTTTTGAATACCTCTTAATGTCTCTTCTCTTCTCTTCTCTTTTGTTCTCTCCCAGCCTGGCCTTCGGTCTTGACAAAGGGTTTGACCCGAAACGTTGACTCTATTTTCTCTCCACAGATGTTGCCTGGCCTGCTGAGTTTTTCCAGCATTTTCTGTTGTTATTTCGGATTTCCAACATCCGCAGTATTTTGCTATCATAAAGGGATCTCGGAGAACAATATACAAATCATTAAAAGTTGCGACGCAGGTTAGCAAGGCCATAAAAACAGCAAACCAAGCACTAGGGGTTTATTTCTAGAGGGATAGAATTGAATAGTAGGGAAGTTATGTTAAACCTGTATCGAACCTTAGTTAGACCACACTTTGAGTACTGCGTGCAGTTCTGGTCGCCATATTATAAAAAGGATATAGAGGCACTGGAGAAGGTGCAGAGAAGATTTACAAAGATGATACCAGAAATGTGAGGGTTTTCCTATCGGGAAAGGATGAACAGGCTGGGTCTCTTTTCTTTTGAAAAAAGGCTGAGGGGTGACCTAATAGAGGTCTTTAAAATTATGAAAGGTTTTGATAGAGTGGATACAGAGAGAATGTTTCCACTTGTGGGGAAGAGCAAAACTAGAGGCCATCAATATAAGATAGTCACCAAGAAATCCAATAGGGAATTCAGAAGAAACGTCTTTACCCAGAGAGTGGTGAGAATGTGGAACTCACTACCACAGAGAGTGGTTGAAGTGAATAGTATGGATGCATTTAAGGGGAGGCTGGACAAGCATATGAGGGAGAAGGGAATAGATTTAGATAGGGAAAGACGGGAGGAGGCTCGAGTGGAGCATAAACGCCGCCATGGACTGGTTGGGCCGAATGGCCCGTTTCTGTGCCGTATATCCGATGTAATCCTTGTTGACAGTAGGCTCCCGAGGTATGGAAAGTGGTCCAAGGCCTTGTCATGGATTTTGATAATCGGGGGGCAGTACTGTAAAGGTCAAGGGTGGTTCCAAAAACCACAGGGAACCTTGGATGTCAGGGGATATACGGGAATGGATTAGGAAAAAAAGGAGGGCTTTTGGTAGATACAAAAGGCTAAAGACGGAGGAAGCCCTAGAGGAGTACAAAAAGTGCAGGGGGATACTTAAAAAAGAAATTAGGAGATCAAGGAGGGGCCATGAAATAACACTGGCAAGCAAAATAAAGGAAAATCCGAAGATGTTTTATAAGTATATTAAGGGTAAGAGGATAACTAGGGAAAAAATAGGGCCCATTAGGGACAAAAGTGGCAATCTGTGTGTGGAGCCGGAAGATGTAGGAGGGGTTCTGAATGAATTTTTTGCGTCTGTTTTCACTATGGAGAAGGACGATGTAGACATAGAAATAGGGCGGGGGGACTGTGATATGCTCGAACATATTAACATCGAGCGGGGGGAGGTATTGGCGGTTTTAGCTGGCCTAAAAATGGATAAATCCCCAGGCCCGGATGAAATGTATCCCAGGCTGCTGTGTGAGGCAAAGGAGGAGATTGCGGGGGCTCTAACACATATATTCAGGACCTCTCTGGCCACAGGGGATGTGCCAGAGGACTGGAGAACCGCTAATGTAGTACCATTATTCAAGAAGGGTAGTAGGGAAAAACCGGGGAACTACAGGCCAGTGAGCCTAACATCAGTGGTAGGAAAATTATTGGAAAAAATCCTGAGGGACAAAATTTGTCTCCACTTGGAGAGGCAAGGATTAATCAGGGATAGTCAACATGGCTTTGTCAAGGGAAGATCATGTCTGACTAATTTGATTGAATTTTTTGAGGGGGTGACTAGGTGTGTGGATGAGGGTAACGCAGTGGATGTGGTATACATGGATTTCAGTAAGGCCTTCGATAAAGTCCCGCACAGGAGACTGGTCAAGAAGGTAAGAGCCCACGGAATCCAGGGTGCCTTGGCACATTGGATACAAAACTGGCTTAGTGGCAGAAGGCAGAGGGTGATGGTCGAAGGTTGTTTTTGTGACTGGAAGCCTGTGGCCAGTGGGGTACCACAGGGATCGGTGCTGGGTCCCTTGCTGTTTGTGGTCTACATTAATGACTTGGATATGAATGTAAAGGGTATGATCAGTAAGTTCGCGGATGATACAAAAATTGGTAGGGTGGTAAATAGCGAGGAGGGTAGCCTCAGTCTGCAGGACGATATAGATGGGTTGGTCAGATGGGCGGAACAGTGGCAAATGGAATTTAACCCGGAAAAGTGCGAGGTGATGCACTTTGGGGGGACTAACAAGGCAAAGGAATACACAATGAATGGAAAGACCCTAGGCAAGACGGAGGGTCAGAGGGATCTGGGTGTGCAAATACACAGATCCCTGAAGGCGGCGGAACAGGTGGATAAGGTGGTAAAAAAGGCATATGGGATACTTGCCTTCATTAGCCGAGGCATTGAATATAAGAGCAAGGAGGTTATGATGGAGCTGTATAAAACACTGGTTAGGCCACAGCTGGAATATTGTGTGCAGTTCTGGTCGCCACACTACAGGAAGGATGTGATCGCGTTAGAGAGGGTGCAGAGGAGGTTCACCAGGATGTTACCAGGGCTGGAGCGCTTCAGCTATGAAGAGAGACTGGGCAGGTTGGGTTTGTTTTCCTTGGAGCTGAGGAGGCTGAGGGGGGACATGATTGAGGTGTACAAAATTATGAGGGGCATAGATAGGATGGATGCTGAGGAGCTTTTTCCCTTAGTAGAGGGGTCGATAACTAGGGGGCATAGATTCAAGGTAAAGGGCGGGAGGTTTAGAGGGGATTTGAGAAAGAACTTTTTCACCCAGAGGGTGGTTGGAGTCTGGAACTCACTGCCTGAAAGGGTTGTGGAGGCAGAAACCCTCACAACATTTAAGAAGTATTTGGATGTGCACTTGAAATGCCATAGCATACAAGGCTACGGGCCAAATGCTGGAATATGGGATTAGATTAGACAGGGCTTGATGGCCGGCGCGGACACGATGGGCCGAAGGGCCTCTATCCGTGCTGTATTACTCTATGACTCTATGACTGTGTGGCGGGGGCAGGTTGGTAGAGGACCTTTGTCTTACGGATGTTTAGTGTAAGGCCCATGCTCTCGTACGCTTTGGTGAAGGTGTTAACGATGGTTTGGAGTTCGACCTCCGAGTGTGCGCAGATGCAAGCGTCGTCTGCATACTGTAATTCGACGACAGAGGGACGACCTTGGATCTGGACTGGAGGCGACGGAGGTTGAAGTTTCCCGTTTGTTCTGTAAATTAGCTCCATTCCAGCGGGGAGCTTACCGAGGGTGAGATGGAGCATTGCCGCAAGGAAGATCGAGAAGAGCGTTGGTGCGATGACACAACCTTGCTTGACCCCGGTCCGTACATGAATTGGGTCTGTGGTGGAACCGTTGGTCAGGATCACGGCTCGTCTGTCGTCGTGAAGCAGGCGGAGGATGGTGACAAACTTTTGAGGACAGCCGAATTTGAGGAGGACACTCCATAATCCCTCACGGTTGACAGTGTCAAAGGCTTTTGTGAGGTCAAAGAAGGCCATGTACAGCGGTTGGTGCTGTTCCCTGCATTTCTCTTGTAATTGGCACGTGGTGAAGATCATGTCCATTGTGCACCTTAGTGGGCGGAATCCGCATTGCAACTCTGGGAGGAGCTCTTCAGCCACTGGGAGAAGGCGATGGAGGAGGATTCTTGCGATGACTTTCCCTGTGGCAGACAGCAGGGAAACTCCTCTGTAATTACCGCAATCGGAATTACCGCAAATTACCGCAAAGGTAATTACAAAGGTATGAAGGCAGACTTGGTTAAAGTGGACTGGGAAAATAGATTACAGGGTAAGACTGTAGAAAAGCAGTGGCAAACATTTAAGGAGATATTTCATAACTCTCAGCAAAGATATATTCCAGTGCGAAAGAGAAGGATGAACCATCCGTGGCTAACTAAGGAAGTAAAGGATGGTATCAAATTGAAAACAAGGCATACAATGCTGCGAAGAATAGTGGAAGGCCAGAGGACTGGGAAATTTTTAAAAATCAGCAAAGGACGACTAAAAAAATGATAAAGAGAGAGAAGATAGCTTATGAGAGTAATCCAGCAAGAAATAGTAAGAGCTTCTACAGGTATATAAAAAGGAAGAGAGTAGCTAAAAGTAAACGATAGTCCCCTAGAGGATGAGTCTAGGGAATTAATAATGGGAAACAGGGAAATGGCGGAGACTTTGAACAAATATTTTGTATCGGCCTTCACGGTAGAAGACACTAAAAGATCCCAATAATGGATAATCAAGGGCTATTGGGGTGGGAGGCGAACTTAAAACAATCACTATCACTAGAGAAAAAGTACTAGGCAAACTAATGGGACTAAAGGTGGACAAGTCCCCTGGACCCGATGGTCTACATCCTAGAGTCTTAAAAGAGGTGGCTGCAGAGATAGTGGATGCATTGGTCGTAATCTACCAAAATTCCCTGGATTCTGGAGAGGTCCCAGTGGACTGGAAAACTGCAAATGTAACACCCCTATTTAAGAAAGGAGGGATACAGAAAGCAGGCTACTATAGACCAGTTAGCCTAACATCTGTCATTGGGAAAATGCTAGAGTCCATCATTAAGGAAGTGGTAGCAGGACATTTAGAAAATCATAATACAGGAAACTTTCTGGTATCAGCTTCAAAACAGTCGGCGCAGCTTGCAAGCGTCTCTGTAGCTAAGCAACAGCTTCAGCTAGACGCTTGCAGAGCCAGGAATGGAGAAAAAAAGCAATGAAAAGTAAAAAAAGTTATCTGAACCAACTCCTGAATTTTGCCGGTGGATAGAGCATTCCGGAGATTTAACCTCCGTTTAAACAAAAGTTTCCTGTATAGTCAAGCAGAGTCAGCACGGTTTTATGAAAGGGAATCATGTTTGGCAAATTTGCTGGAGTTCTTTGAGGAAGTAATGAGAAGGGTGGATAAAGGGGAACCAGTAGATGTCGTGTATTTGGATTTCCAGAAGGCATTCGATAAGGTGCCACATAAATGGTTACTGCACAAGATAAGAGCTCATGGGGTTGGGGGTAATATATTAGCATGGATAGAGGATTGGCTAACTAACAGAAAACAGAGTCGGGATAAATGGGTCATTTTCAGGTTGGCAAACTATAACTAGTGTGGCGCAGCAGGGATCGGTGCTGGGGCCTCAACTATTTACAATCTACATTAATGACTTGGATGAAGGGACCGAGTGCAATGGAGCCAAATTTGCTGATGATACAAAGATAGGTGGGAAAGCAAATCGTGTGGAGGACGCAAAGAATCTCCAAAGGGATATCGACAGGCTCAGTGAGTGGGCAAAAATCTGGCAGATGGAGTATAATGTGGGAAAATGCGAAGTTATCCACGTTGGTAATAAAAATAAAAAAGCAAATTATTATTCAAATGGGGAGAGATTACAAAATGCTGAGGTACAGAAACATAGAAGCATAGAAGATAGGAGCAGGAGTAGGCCATTCGGCCCCTCGAGCCTGCTCCGCCATTCAATGAGATCATGGCTGATCATTCAATTCAGTACCCTGTCCCTGCCTTCTCTCCATATCCCTTGATCCCTTTAGCCTTAAGAAATATATTTAACTCCTTCTTGAATATATTTAATGAATTGGCCTCTACTGCCTTCTGTGGTAGAGAATTCCAAAGGTTCACCACTCTCTGGGAGAAGAAATTCCTCCTCATCTCTGTCCTAAATGGCTTACCCCTTATCCTTAGACTGTGACCCCTGGTTCGGGACTCCCCGGCCATCGGGAACATCCTTCCTGTATCTAATCTGTCTAGTCCTGTTAGAATTTTATAAGTTTCAATGAGATCCCCTCTCATTCTTCTAAACTCCAGTGAGTATAAGCCCAATCGACCCAATCTCTCCTCATGTCATTCCTGCCATCCCAGGTATCAGCCTGGTGAATCTTCGCTGCACTCCCTCCATGGCAAGAACATCCTTCCTCAGATAAGGCGACCAAAACTGCACAAAATACTCAAGATCTGGTCTCACCAAGGCCCTGTACTACTGCAGCAAGACATCCTTGTTCCTATACTCGAACCCTCTCGCTACGAAGGCCAACATACCATTTGCCTTCCTAACCGCCTGCTGCACCTGCATGCTTACCTTCAGCGACTAGTGCACAAGGACACCCAGGTCTCGTTGCACTTCCCCTTCTCCCAATCTACTGCCATTCAGATAATAATCTGCCTTCCTGTTTTTGACACCAAAGTGGATAACCTCGCATTTATCCACGTTATATTGCATCTGCCCAATCACCCAACCTGTCCAAATCACACTGGAGTTTCTCTGCATCCTCCTCACAGCACACACGCCCGCCCAGCTTTGTGACGTCTGCAAACTTGGAGATATTACATCTAGTTCCCTCGTCTAGATCATTAATATATATTTTGTGAATAGCCGGGGCCCAAGGACCGATCCCTGCGGTACCTCACTATCCACTGCCTGCCACTTGGAAAAAGACCCGTTTATTCCAACTCTTTGCTTTCTGTCTGCCAACCAGTTCTCCATCCAAGTCAATACCTTGCCCCCAATCCCATGTGCCTTAACCTTACACGCTAATCTCTTATGCGGGACCTTATCGAAAGCCTTCTGAAAGTCCAAATACACCACATCCACTGGTTCTCCCTTATCTATTTTACAAGTTGCATCCTCAAAAAATTCCAGATTAGTCAAGCACGATTTACCTTTTGTAAATCCATGTTGACTTTGTCCGATCCTGTCACTGTTCTCCAAGTGCTCTGCTATTACATCTTTTATAATGGACTCTAGCATTTTCCCCACTACCAATGTCAGGCTTACCGGTCTATAATTCCACATTTTCTCTCTACCACCTTTTTTGAATACTGGAGTAACATTAGCTACCCTCCAATCCATGGGTACTGTTCCAGAGTCCATAGAATTTGGAAGATGACCAGCAATACATCTACTATTTCTAGGGCCACTTCCTTAAGTACCCTAGGATGTAGATTATCAGGCCCTGGGGATTTATCGGCCTTCAATCCCGTCAATTTCCCTAACACCATTTCCCTACAAATACTGATTTCTTTCAGTTCCTCCCTCTCATTTGACCCTATGTTCCCCGACATCTCTGGGAGGTTATTTGTGTCCTCCTTTGTGAAGACAGAATCAAAGTATATATTTAATTGGTCTGCCATTTCTTTGTTCCCCATTATAAATTCCCCTGATTCTGACTGCAAGGGGCCTACGCTTGACTTCACCAATCTTTTTCTCTTCACATATCTATAGAAGCTTTTATAATCAGTTTTTATGTTCCCTGCAGGCTTACTCTCGCACTCTATTTTCCCCCTCTTAATTAATCCCTTTGTCCTCCTTTGTTGAATCCTAAACTGCTCCCAATCCTCAGGTTTGCTGCTTTTTCTGGCCAATTTATATGTCCTCTCCTTGGATCTTATGCTATCCCTAATTTCCCTTGTTAGCCACGGTTGAGTCACCTTTTTTGTTTTATTTTTATGCCAAACAGGGATGAACAAATTCTGTAGTTCATCCATGTGGTCTTTGAATGTTTGCCATTGCCTATCCACCGTCAACCCTTTGAGTGACATTTCCCAATCAATCCTGCCCAACTCGTGCCTAAGACCATCGTAGTTTCCTTTATTTAAATTCAGGACCCTAGTCTCTGAGTCAACTACTTCACTCTCCATCTTAATGAAGAATTCTATCATATTACGATCGCTCCGACCCAAGGGGCCTCGCACAACAAGATTGCTAATTAATCCTTTCTCATTACATAATACCCAGTCTAAGATGGCCTGATCTCTAGATGGTTCCTCGACATATTGGTCCAGGAAACCATCCCGTATACATTCCAGGAATTCCTCCTCCACAGTATTGTTACTAATTTGGTTAGCCCAATTTATATGTAGATTAAAGTCACCCATGATAACTGCTGTGCCCTTATTGCACGCTTCTCTAATTTCCCTTTTAATGCCATCCCCAACCTCCGCATTACTGTTTGGAGGTCTATATACCACTCCCACTAACGTTTTCTGCCCCATGGTATTTCTCAGTTCTACCCATACAGATTCCACATCATCAGAGCTAATATCCTTCCTTACAATTGTGTTAATCCCCTCTTTAACCAGCAATGCTACCCCATCTCCTTTTCCTTTTTGCCTATCTTTCCTGAATATTGAATACCCCTGGATGTTGAGTTCCCAGCCTTGGCCACCCTGGAGCCATGTTTCCGTAATCCCGATCATATCATATTCGTTTACCTCTATTTGCGAAGCTAATTCATCCACTTTATTACGAATGCTCCTCGCATTAAGACACAAAGCCTTCAGGCTTGGTTTTTTAACGCTCTTTGACCTTTTAGAATTATTATTTACTGTGGCCATGTTTGATTTAAACCCTTGATTTCTCTGACTGCCACCTTTGTTTTTCTCCTTCCTGTCTTTTGCTTCTATCCTTGCTTCCCTTTCCTCTGTCTCCCTTCTCAGGTTCCCAACCCCCTGCCATTTTAGTTCAAACCCTCCCCCAGAGCACTGGCAAACACTCCCCCTAGGACAGTGGTAGAAAGGTGAGAAGCAATAAGCAAAGGAGAGAAACACAAAGGGCCAAACTAATTCATAATGAGAGTGTGAAAAAAGCAAGCCTGAAGGCTTTGTATCTTAATGCTAGAAGCATTAGGAACAAGGTGGATGAATTAGTTGTGGAAATAGAGGTAAACAAGTATGATTTGATTGGGATTACAGAAACGTGGCTGCAGGGTGGGCAAGGCTGGGAACTTAACATCCAGGGATATACAATATTTAGGAAGGATCGGCAAAAAGGTAGGGGAGGTGGGGTAGCATTGCTGGTAAAGGAGGGGATTAATGCAATGGAAAGGAAGGATATTAACTCGGATGAAACGGAATCTGTATGGGTAGAAATGAGAAATAGCAAGGGGAGGAAAACGTTAGTGGGTGTGATATATAGGCCTCCAAATAGTAATATGGAGGTGAGGGAAGGCATAAAAAGGGAAATTAGAGAAGCGTGCGATAAGAGCACAGCTGTCATCATGGGTGACTTTAATTTACATATTGATTGGACTACCCAAATTAGTAAAAATTCTGAGGAGGAGGAATTCCTGGAATGTTTTCGGGACGGTTATCTGGACCAATATGTCGAGGAGCCGACTCGAGATCAGGCCATTTTAGACTGGGTATTGTGCAATGAGAAGGGACTTATCAGCAATCTTCTTGTACGAGGCCCCTTGGGTCAGAGCGATCATAATATGATCGAGCTCTCAGTCGAGATGGAGAGTGAGGAAATTGAATCAGAGACTAAGGTCCAGAACTTAAATAAAGGGAATTACGAGGGTATGAGACGGGAATTGGGTAAGATTGATTGGGTGGTGTTTCTGGGGGGATTGACAGTGGAGAGACAATGGCAAGCATTCAAAGATAGAATGGAAGAATTCCAGAACATGTTTATACCGGTTTGGCATAAAAATAAACCTAAAAAGGTGACTCAACCGTGGATAACGAGGGAAATTAGGGACAGCATAAAATCAAAAAAAAGGGCATATCAACTGGCAAAAAAAAGCACCAGACCGGAAGATTGGGGGCAGTACAGGATACAGCAAAAGAGGACAAAGGGATTAATCAGGAAGGGGAAAATAGAATACGAAAGTAAACTTGCAGCAAACATAAAGACAGACTGCAAAAGCTTTTATCGGTATATCAGGAGGAAAAGACTGGTAAAATCCCAAGTCGGTCCCTTGCAGTCCGATTCGGGAGAATATATAATGGAGAATAAGGAAATGGCAGACCAATTAAACTCATACTTTGGTTCTGTATTCACAAAGGAGGACACAAATAACCTCCCAGGAATATCGGCAAACATAGGGACTAATGAGAGGGAGGAGCTGACAGAAATTAGTATCTCTAGGGATATGGTGTTGGGTAAGTTGAGGGGACTGAAGGCCGACAAATCCCCGGGGCCTGATAAACTACATCCTAGGGTACTTAAGGAGGTGGCCCTGGAGATAGCAGATGCTCTAAGGATCATCTTCCGGAACTCCATTGACTCGGGAACAGTACCCGTGGATTGGAGGGTAGCTAATGTTACCCCAATATTTAAAAAGGGGGGTAGAGAGAAAGCAGGGAATTATAGACCAGTAAGCCTTACGTCGGTTGTGGGCAAAATGCTAGAGTCCATTATTAAGGATAAAATAGCGGAGCACTTGACAAATGGGGAAAGGATCGGACAGAGTCAGCATGGATTTACAAAGGGTAAATCGTGTTTGACTAATCTGCTGGAATTTTTTGAGGAAGTAACTGGTAAAATAGATGGGGGAGAGCCAGTGGATGTGGTGTACCTTGACTTCCAGAAAGCCTTCGATAAGGTTCCACACAAAAGATTATCATGCAAAATTAAGGCTCATGGGATTGGGGGCAAAGTATTAACGTGGATAGAGAACTGGCTGGCGGATAGAAAACAGAGAGTTGGAATAAACGGCTCGTTTTCGGAGTGGCAGGCAGTGACCAGCGGGGTGCCGCAAGGATCTGTCCTGGGACCCCAGCTGTTCACAATATATATAAATGATCTGGATCAGGGAATTGGATGCAATATTTCCAAATTCGCTGACGACACTAAACTAGGAGGAGGGGTGGGCTCTGATGAGGATGTCAGGAGGCTACAGTGCGATTTGGACAGGTTGGGGGAATGGGCGGATACGTGGCAGATGCACTATAATGTGGATAAATGCGAGGTTATCCACTTTGGGGGTAAAAACAGGAGGGTAGATTATTATCTAAATGGCAATAGATTGGGAGATGGGGAAGTGCAGAGGGACCTGGGTGTTCTTGTGCACCAGTCACTGAAGGAGAGCATGCAGGTGCAACAGGCGATCAAGAAGGCAAATGGTATGTTGGCCTTCATATCAAGGGGGTTCGAGTATAGGAATAGGGATACCTTACTACAGCTGTACAAGGTGCTGGTGAGACCGCATCTGGAGTATTGTGTACAGTTTTGGTCGCCCCATCTGCGGAAGGATGTTCTTGCCATGGAAAGAGTGCAACGGCGATTCACCAGGCTGATACCTGGAATGGCGGGAATGACCTACGAAGAGAGATTAAATAGTTTGGGCTTGTACTCACTGGAGTTTAGAAGATTGAGAGGGGATCTCATCGAAACATATAAAATTATGGCAGGCCTGGACAGGCTGAATTCAGAGAGAATGTTTCCAATGGCCGGGGAGCACAGAACCAGGGGCCACAGTCTAAAAATAGCGGGCAAATCATTTAAAACAGAGATGAGGAAGAATTTCTTCACTCAAAGAGTGGTGAGCCTGTGGAATTCCCTGCCACAGAGGGCTGTGAAGGCTAATTCAATAAATATTTTCAAGAGAGAATTGGATATATTTCTGAAGGCTAAGGGGATTAAGGGTTACGGAGAAAAGGCGGGGACGGGGTACTGAACTGGTAAGATCAGCTATGATCTCAGACGAAGATCAGCCATGATCTCATTGAATGGCGGAGCAGGCTCGAAGGGCCGAATGGCCTACTCCTGTTCCTATCTCTATGTTTCTATGTTTCTATGACATCGGGGGTCCTTGTACATAAATCACAAAAAGTTAGCATGCAGGTACAGCAAGTAATTAGGAAGGCAAATGGAATGTTGGCCTTTATTGCAAAGGGAATGGAGTATAAAAGTAGGGAAGTCCTGTTACAACTGTACAAGGTGTTGGTGAGAACACACCTGGAGTACTGCGTACAGTTTTGGTCTCCTTATTTAAGGAAGGATATACTTGGCAGTTCAGAGAAGGTTTACGAGGTTGATTCCGAAGATGAAGGGGTTGTCTTCTGAAGAAAGGTTGAGCAGGTTGGGCCTATACTCATTGGAGTTTAGAAGAATGAGAGGGGATCTTATTGAAACATATAAGATTCTGAAGGGGCTTGACAGGGTAGATGTTTCCCCTCGTGGGGGAATCTAGAACTAGGGGGCATAATTTCAGAATAAGGGGTCGCCCATTTAAAATGGAAATGAGGAGGAATTTCTTCTCTCACAGGGTCGTGAATCTTGTGAGCTGTGGAGGCTGAGTCATTGAATATATTTAAGGTGGAGACAGACAGATTTTTGAATGGTAAGGGAGTCAAGGGAGCGGGCAGAGAAGTGGAGTTGAGGCCAAAATCAGATCAGCCATGATCTTATTGAATGGCGGAGCAGGCTCGAGGGGGCAAATGACCGACTCCTGCTCCTACGTCTTATGTTCTTATGTTAAACTTGGATAAAATACATTTGGTCCCCTCATCGAAATCATTGATATAGATTGTGAATAGCTGAGGCCCAAGCACTGACCCTTGTGGTACCCCACTAGTTACAGCCTGCCAACCCGAAAATGACCTGTTTATTCCTACTCTCTGTTTTCTGTCCGTTAACCAATCCTCAATCCATGCTAGTATATTACCCCCAATCCCATGAGCCCTAATTTTGTTTAATAACCTTTTGTGTGGCACCTTATCGAATGCCTTCTGAAAATCCAAATACACCACATCCACTGGTTCCCCCTTATCTATTCTGCTAGTTACAACCTCAAAAAACTCTAGCAGATTTGTCAAATACAATTTCCCTTTCATAAATCCGTGTTGACTCTACCCAATCCTATTATTATTTTCTACGTTACCACGTCCTTAATAATAGATTCAAGCATTTTCCCTACTACTGATGTCAGGCTAACTGGTCTGTAGTTCCCCATTATCTCTCTCCCTCCTTTCTTAAATAGTGGGGTTACATTTGCTACCTTCCAATCCGCGCGAACCCTTCCAGAATCTATGGAATTTTGGAAATGACCAATGCATCCACTATCTCGATAGCCACCTTTCAAAACCCTATGATGTAGGCCATCAGGTCCAGGGGATTTATAGGCTTTCAGTCCCATTAATTCCTCCAATATTTTTTTTTACGATTACTAATTTCTTTCAGTTCCTCATTCTCGCTAGACCCTTGGTTCTCCACTATTTCCGGGAAGTTTTTTGCGTCTCCTTCCGTGAAGACAGACAGAAAGGGGATGATTTTGCCAATGGGGGCGTGTTGGAGGCGGGATTGCTGCTTGTCGGATTTTAGTCCCGCCTCCATCGACGTCCGGCCAACCCACGCTATTTCTCTCGATTGACTTTGTTAAGCCCGCTGGGCAGCTAATAAACCACTTAAGATACATCGCTTTATGTCACTCAATAAGACAGAAAGGCTCTGCCGGCTTTCCACCTGTCCGGACGCTTGTTTGAAGGGCCGTTAACGGGGTACAGGCTTCAGCCGTGGCCGGGACTCCGGCTCCTGCTCGCCAGCCACGGCCGTGCGTCACGTGAGAAGCTGTCACACACTGACACTCTCTGTTGTTTGGTGAGATCTTGTACTCAAGGCTCACCAAACCCATTTCCAGAGCAGAAAGCAGATGCCTGTTGCATCGGAGAATGTAGCAGCCATTCTGTCATCTCTGCCGTGGAGATGCCGGAGCCTCCGGATCCCCAACGATTGAAGCCTGCAGGAAGAAACAAAGGTAAAGAAACTTTTTCTAAGACTTTTCACTCACCTCACATACTTACCTCTCCACACTTGCACCCATCACTCACGTCCACAGCACACTTTTCGGCCCCTCCGACCCCGGCGGGGTTTCCCGACGTTGGGAAGCCCGCTCTTCTGTTGGAAAAATGGGGATAATCCTCTTAACTACCTGTTAACAGGCAGTTAAGTGGCTGTAATCCTCTTCCCACCTCAAGGAGAGGGGACCCAGCGCGGGTCGGGTACCCGCCTCCTGGGAAGATGGCATGGAGGCGGGTTGGGTACCCACCCCAGATTCTGCTATTTTCCCGGCAGTCCCACCTCCCCAGGGCCCCAAAGTATTTGTTTAACTTCTCTGCTATTTGCTTATTCCCCATTATAATTTCTGTTGTCTCAGCCCGTAAGGGACCCACATTTACTTTCGCTAATCATTTCCTTTTTACATACCTATAGAAGCTTTTACAGTCTGTTTTTATGTATCTCGCTAGCTTACTCTCATATTCTATTTTCCCTTTCTTTATCAATTTCTTGGCCCTCCTTTGCTGAATTCTGAAATCCTCCCAATCCTCAGGCTCACTACTCTTTTTGGCGATCTAGACTTGAATATAGGGGGTATGATTAAGAAGTTTGCAGATGATACTAAAATCAGCTGTGTGGTTGATACTGAAGAAGGAAGCTGTGGACTGCAGGGAGATATCAATAAATTGGTCAGGTGGGCAGAACTGTGGGAAATGGAATTCAATCCGGAGAAGCGTGAGGTAATGCATTTGGGGAGGGCTAACAAGGAAAGGGAATACACATTAAATGGTCGGACACTGAGAAGTGTAGAGGAACAAAGGGACCTTGGAGTGCAGGTCCACAGATCCCTGAAGGTAGCAGGCCAGGTAGATAAGGTGGTTAAGAAGGCATATGGAATGCTTGCCTTTATTAGCCGTGGCATAGAATACAAGAGCAGGGAGGTTATGCTTCAACTGTATAAAACACTAGTTAGGCCTCAGCTAGAGTACTGCGTGTAGTTCTGGTCACCACATTACAGGAAAGATGTGATTGCACTAGAGAGGGTACAGAGGAGATTTACAAGGATGTTGCCGGGAGTAGAGAATCTTAGCTATGAGGAGAGACTGGATAGGCTGGGTCTGTTTTCCTTGGAACAGAGGAGGCTGAGGGGAGACCTTATTGAGGTGTATAAAATGATGAGGGGCATAGATAAAGTGGATAGAATGGACCTATTTCCCTTAGCAGAGGGGTCAAAAACCAGGGGACACAGATTTAAAGTAATTGGTGGAAGGTTTAGAGGGGATTTGAGGGGAAATTTCTTCACCCAGAGGGTTGTGGGGTCTGGAACTCACTGCCTGAAAGGGTGGTAGAGGCAGGAACCCTAACCACATTTAAAAAGTACTTGGATGTGCACTTGGGATGCTGTAACCTGCAGGGCTACGGACCAAGAGCTGGGAAGTGGGATTAGGCTGGATAGATCTTTGTTGGCCGGCGCAGACACGATGGGCTGAAATGGCCTCCTTCCATGCTGTAACTTTCTATGATTCTATGATTGGCAACATTATAAGCCTCTTCCTTTGATCCAATACTATCTTTAACTTCTCTTGTTAGCCATGTTTGCACCACTTTTCCTGTGGGGTTTTTATGCCTTAAAGGAATGTATATTTGTTGTATGTATTAGTTTTGAAATGCTAGCCATTGCTTCTCTACCATCATACCCTTTAATGTAGTTTCCCAATCTACCTTTGCCAACTCGCCCCTCATACCTACGTAGTTTGCTTTGTTTAGATTTAAGACCCTAATTTCAGATTTAACGAAATCACTTTCAAGCTCAATATAATATTCTATGATATTATGATCACTCTTCCCTAAAGACCCCTTTACTACAACGTTATTAATTAACCCTTTCTCATTGCACAATACTAGATGTAATATAACCTGTTCCCTAGTTGGTTCCTCAACATACTGATCTAGAAAACTATCTTGCATTCATTCCATGAATTCGTCCTCCACACTATTACTGCAAATGTAGTTTGCCCAGTCTATATGTAGATTAAAGTCCCCCATGATTACTGTACTACTTGTTACATGCACCTCTAATTTCCTGATTTATACTCTGCCCTTCATTACAACTACTGTTTGGGAGCCTGTAAACACTCTTGCTGGAAAGTGCATGTGTGGGACATCAAAGTACAGAATTGGGCTCAGTTATGATGCCCTCTATGGTTGAGTAGCCTGTTTAGGCTCACAGCTATAAGAACGGCCACTTGGGCAAGGGACTGAACATGATGTCAGAGGTCCAGCATCCTGAGTTCCACAGGACTAAAACTGAAAGATCTAAGACCAGTGCAGCTCCAGGGTCTGGCTGAGAGGTGATTGCGATAAAAACAGTAACATTCAGAGGGAAATAGTTCCACTTGGATTACTTTCACTGGCACTGGTTTGTGTTTGTAAGCAGGGAGACAAGTGTTTCCCGGCAGTACAGAGTACCACAGTGTAAGTTGGCAAAAGTTGCATTCCATGGTCTAGTGAAAGCAAAACCACCGACAACTGCTCAAGATACACACAAGGGAGAGACTTCATGCTTTAAGGGCATGGCATTGTCAGATGAATGGGACTCATTCCACAAGAAATGTTATCGCTTCCATGGCACTTTTTAAAAAAGAGCAAGCAGATCTACTGGTGTTCCACCAACACCCCCCTTCCACCAACACCAAAATACATCAACTGGTTATGCGTCTCATTTTCACTGGTGGGATCCTGCTGTGTAAATTTGCATACATTACAACAGGTACTTCAGTTGAAAGTAATTCATTGTATGTGAATTTCTTTGATATATCTCAGAGAGATGTGATAAGGTTACACATAATGCAAAAGTTTCTCAAGATTACAGAAAAAGAAACTGCATTTGGGAGGTTACTAGATCAGAAATGGATGAAAGGTTTAATGTGGATGTGCTGCACATGGTTCTGAGTCAGTATATGCATGTGGTGCCAATGCCTCCAAGGATTGCTCCGGCCTGAACTGCTCCAGATTGCTGATGCAATGGGTTGCAGCTTTCTTCCTGACTACAACATTGCACATTAGGAAGGATGACTTGTGGAGAGATCTTCGACTTCAAAGATGCTCAGCTTTTCTGTAAAGGGTTGGTTTTGTCCAAATTAAACATGAAGTGACTTTAAAAGAAAGCAGGCTGTATTCCCAGGAATCTAGAAGGATAAGGGGTGATCTGATCGAAGTTTTCAGGATATTAAGAGGAACAGATAGGGTCGATAGAGAGAAACTGTTTCCGCTGGTTGGGGATTCTGGGACTAGGGGGCAGAGTCTAAAAATTAGAGCCAGCCCTTTCAGGAGTGAAGTTAGGAAACACTTCGACACACAAAGGGTGGGCGAGGTTTGGAACTCTCTTCCGCAAACGGCAACTGATGCTGGGGGTCAGTTGTTAATTTTAAATTGGAGATTCATAAACTTTTATTAACCAAAGGTATTAAGGGATATGGGCCAAAGGCGGGTATCTGCAGTGAGGACACAGATCAGCCATGATCTCATTGAATGAGGGAACAGGCTCGAGGGGCTGAACGACCTCCTCCTGTTCCTGCGTAACAGGCTCGAGGGGCTGAACGACCTCCTCCTGTTCCTGTGTAACAGGCTCGAGGGGCTGAACGGCCTCCTCCTGTTCCTGTGTAACAGGCTCGAGGGGCTGAATGGCCTCCTCCTGTTCCTGTGTAACAGGCTCGAGGGGCTGAATGGGCCTCCTCCTGTTCCTGTGTAAAAGGCTCGAGGGGCTGAATGGCCTCCTGTTCCCATGTAACAGGCTCGAGGGGGCTGAATGGCCTCCTCCTGTTCCTGTGTAACAGACTCGAGGGGCTGAATGGCCTCCTCCTGTTCCTGTGTAACAGGCTCGAGGGGCTGAACGGCCTCCTCCTGTTCCTGTGTAACAGGCTCGAGGGGCTGAATGGCCTCCTCCTGTTCCTGTGTAACAGGCTCGAGGGGCTGAATGGCCTCCTCCTGTTCCTGTATAACAGGCTCGAGGGGCTGAATGGCCTCCTCCTGTTCCTGTGTAACAGGCTCAAGGGGCTGAATGGCCTCCTCCTGTTCCTGTGTAACAGGCTCGAGGGGGCTGAACGGCCTCCTCCTGTTCCTGTGTAACAGGCTCGAGGGGCTGAATGGCCTCCTCCTGTTCCTGTGTAACAGGCTCAAGGGGCTGAATGGCCTCCTCCTGTTCCTGTGTAACAGGCTCAAGGGGCTGAACAGCCTCCTCCTGTTCCTGTGTAACAGGCTCAAGGGGCTGAATGGCCTCCTCCTGTTCCTGTGTAACAGGCTCAAGGGGCTGAATGGCCTCCTCCTGTTCCCATGTAACAGGCTCGAGGGGGCTGAATGGCCTCCTCCTGTTCCTGTGTAACAGGCTCGAGGGGGCTGAACGGCCTCCTCCTGTTCCTGTGTAACAGGCTCAAGGGGCTGAACGGCCTCCTCCTGTTCCTGTGTAACAGGCTCAAGGGGCTGAATGGCCTCCTCCTGTTCCTGTGTAACAGGCTCAAGGGGCTGAATGGCCTCCTCCTGTTCCCATGTAACAGGCTCGAGGGGGCTGAATGGCCTCCTCCTGTTCCTGTGTAACAGGCTCGAGGGGCTGAATGGCCTCCTCCTGTTCCTGTGTAACAGGCTCAAGGGGCTGAATGGCCTCCTCCTGTTCCTGTGTAACAGGCTCGAGGGGCTGAATGGCCTCCTGTTCCCATGTAACAGGCTTGAGGGGCTGAACGGCCTCCTCCTGTTCCTGTGTAACAGGCTGGAGGGGCTGAATGGCCTCCTCCTGTTCCTGTGTAACAGGCTCGAGGGGCTGAATGGCCTCCTCCTGTTCCTGTGTAACAGGCTCGAGGGGCTGAATGGCCTCCTGTTCCCATGTAACAGGCTCGAGGGGGCTGAATGGCCTCCTCCTGTTCCTGTGTAACAGGCTCAAGGGGCTGAATGGCCTCCTCCTGTTCCTGTGTAACAGGCTCAAGGGGCTGAATGGCCTCCTCCTCTTCCTGTGTAACAGGCTCGAGGGGGCTGAATGGCCTCCTCCTGTTCCTGTGTAACAGGCTCGAGGGGGCTGAATGGCCTCCTCCTGTTCCTGTGTAACAGGCTCGAGGGGCTGAATGGCCTCCCCCTGTTCCTGTGTAACAGGCTCAAGGGGCTGAATGGTCTCCTCCTGTTCCTGTGTAACAGGCTCGAGGGGGCTGAATGGCCTCCTCCTGTTCCTGTGTAACAGGCTCAAGGGGCTGAATGGTCTCCTCCTGTTCCTGTGTAACAGGCTCGAGGGGGCTGAATGGCCTCCTGTTCCTGTGTAACAGGCTCGAGGGGCTGAATGGCCTCCTGTTCCTGTGTAACAGGCTCAAGGGGCTGAATGGCCTCCTCCTGTTCCTGTGTAACAGGCTCGAGGGGCTGAATGGCCTCCTCCTGTTCCTGTGTAACAGGCTCGAGGGGGCTGAATGGCCTCCTCCTGTTCCTGTGTAACAGGCTCAAGGGGCTGAATGGCCTCCTCCTGTTCCTGTGTAACAGGCTCGAGGGGCTGAATGGCCTCCTCCTGTTCCTGTGTAACAGGCTCGAGGGGCTGAATGGCCTCCTCCTGTTACTGTGTAACAGGCTCGAGGGGCTGAACGGCCTCCTCCTGTTCCTGTGTAACCGGCTCGAGGGGCTGAACGGCCTCCTCCTGTTCCTGTGTAACCGGCTCGAGGGACTGAGTGGCCTCCTCCTGTTCCTGTGTAACCGGCTCGAGGGGCTGAATGGCCTTCTCCTGTTCCTGTGTAATGGGCTCGAGGGGCTGAACGGCCTCCTCCTGTTCCTGTGTAACGGGCTCGAGAGGCTGAGTGGCCTCCTCCTGTTCCTGTGTAACAGGCTCGAGGGGCTGAATGGCCTCCTCCTGTTCCTGTGTAACAGGCTCGAGGGGCTGAATGGTCTCCTCCTGTTCCTGTGTACCAGGCTCGAGGGGGCTGAATGGCCTCCTCCTGTTCCTGTGGTCTACATTGTTGTGTATGTAATATGTGTGATACTTTGAACCTATGGACAGGACTGCACTACTTGTTGGGCGTAGTGATACGCAGTACCACTCCTGGCCATAGGGGTATAAATAGTACTGTGGGTACTGATCCCCCTCAGTTCCCGCCTGTGGGCATGAAGTAAAGACCTATGTGCAGTCCCTACCTCCAACCAGTAAAGGCCTGTTTGAGTTATACGTTTAAGTCTTTGTGTTAATTGTTCAATACAATACACATACTTAACATACATGACTCGAGGGGGCTGAATGGCCTCCTCCTCTTCCTGTGTAACAGGCTCGAGGGGCTGAGTGGCCTCCTCCTGTTCCTGTGTAACAGGCTCGAGGGGCTGAATGGCCTCCTCCTGTTCCTGTGCTCCTCGAGGCTCGAGGGGGCTGAATGGCCTCCTCCTGTTCCTGTGGGCTCGAGGGGCTGAATGGCCTCCTCCTGTTCCTGTGCTCCTAGAGGCTCGAGGGGGCTGAGTGGCCCTCCCCCTGTTCCTGTGTAACAGGCTCAAGGGGCTGAGTGCCCTCCTCCTGTTCCTATGCTCCTAGAGGCTCGAGGGGCTGAATGGCCTCCCCCTGTTCCTGTGTCACAGGCTCGAGTGGCTGAATGGGCTCCTCCTGTTCCTGTGTAACAGGCTCGAGGGGCTGAATGGCCTCCTCCTGTTCCTGTGTCACAGGCTCGAGGGGCTGAATGGGCTCCTCCTGTTCCTGTGCTCCTAGAGGCTCGAGGGGCTGAATGGCCTCCTCCTGTTCCTGTGTCACAGGCTCGAGGGGCTGAATGGGCTCCTCCTGTTCCTGTGCTCCTAGAGGCTCGAGGGGCTGAGTGGCCTCCTCCTGTTCCTGTGTCACAGGCTCGAGGGGCTGAATGGGCTCCTCCTGTTCCTATGCTCCTAGAGGCTCGAGAGGCTGAGTGGCCCTCCTCCTGTTCCTGTGCTCCTAGAGGCGAAGGGGAACGATATTCAGTTGCAAGTGTTTGACGGTCCATTCTTATTCTCTTATGTTCAAACCAACAGTGTAAAACTCATTCAGTCACTTCCCAAATGTTTTCTATTTATTTTGGAGGAGGTATTAGAAAGGGACAACTATCCCAGGCTGCTTGGTCCAAGTGAAAGTGATGTATCACCAGGGAGGGATGAGATTCGGTACAGATAATGTGGGGCAGGAGCAGGGGGCAGACCGAGACCAGGCAGAGTCAATGGAGGAAACATTCGGTTGCTTTGCGCCTCCCATTAGCGCAAAAGTCAGCAGGAGGTTAGCGGCGGTGCTAAACGTTAGTGCCCCACAGTGCTGCACGGCTGGCGATGATGTCATCGCCGTGTGCAGTGCCCCGGCCGCGATCTTCGGTAGCGCCCCTTGATTTACCGCCGAACGCTATGTCTGGCGGGGTCAGGGGGGCCTACCTGCGGCCGGGGTGGCGCTAGTTAAAGGCAAGGTGCCGGGCGGCCATTTTTGTTGCTGGCCGCCTGCCAGCATCTGCCCCTGCTCCCGTCCCCCCGCGGAGTGCCGGCTGCACTCAATGAGCCCGGCACTTCTCTTGAGTGTTGGGCTCTTTTGCCGGCTCTCCGATCCCTGGTGGCCCAGCTGGGCCCCGGGTCGCGCTATGCAAGACCCCTCCCCTTTAAGGGGAGGAAGGTCTGCAATACCGCGGCATGTAGCGCCGCGATATTCCCTCGCAGCGCCCCAAGAGGGAGGTGGGGCGCTTCTAGTAGCGCCCCGCTTCCCTCTTGGGGCGCTAGCACTCAATTTCGGTCGCGGGGGCTCTAATTTTTTCGGGGTGCTAAAAGTAGCGCCCCGGCGAATTTAGTGCCCCAAACAGGGTGCGACTCAATTTCTCCCCCATACAGTCATAACAGCACAGAAGAATGCCATTCGGCCCATCGAGTCCGTGCCGGCTCTCTGTAGAGCAATCCAGTCAGTCCCACTCCCCCGCTCTATCCCCGTAGCCCTGCAAGTTTATTTCCCTCAAGTGCCTATCCAGTCTCCCCTTGAAAACACTGAGCGTCTCCGCTTCCACCACTTCCGTCAGCAGCGAATTCCAGGTCCTCACCACTCGCTGCGTAAAAAGGTTTTTCCTCACATCCCCCCCGTATCTCTTGCCCAAAACCTTAAATCTGTGTCCCCTAGTCCTTGTACCATCAACTAGTGGGAACAGCCTTTCCCCGTCTAGCCGATCCAAACCCGTCATAATCTTGTACACCTCTATCAAATCACCCCGCAACCTCCTTTGCTCTAATGAAAACAAATCCAGCTTCTCCAACCTGTCCTTGTAGCTAAGATCCCCCATCCCCGGAACCATTCAGGTAAATCTCCTCTGCACCCTCTCAAGGGCCTTCACATCCTTCCTAAAGTGTGGTGACCAGAACTGGACGCAATACTCCAGTTGTGGCCTAACCAGCATTTTATAAAGGTTCAGCATAACTTCTCTGCTTTTGTACTCAATACCTCTATTTATGAAGCCCAAGATCCCATATGCTTTGCTAACCACTGTCTCGATATGTCCTGCCACCTTCAGGGCACATTAGCTCCCAGAGAAGCAAGGAGAGAACAAGATGATTACAGAGAAAGGCCATTTGATTCATCTTAGGTCATCCATCTAAAGAGATAGAGTCATAGAGTTTTACAGCACAGAAAGAGGCCCTTCGGCCCATCGTGTCTGCGCCGCCCATCCATCCCTGTCCAGTCTAATCCCATTTTCCAGCATTTGGTCCATAGCCTTGTATGCAATGGCATTTCAAGTGCTCATCCAAATGCTTCTTGAATGTTGTGAGGGTTCCTGCCTCTACCACCCTTTTAGGCATTGAGTTCCACATTCCAACCACCCTCTGGGTGAAAAGTTCCTCCTCAAATCCCCTCTAAATCTCCTGCCCCTTACCCTGAATCTATGCCCCCTTGTTATTGACCCCCCTACTAAGGGGAAAAGTTCCTCTTTGTCTACCCTATCTATGCCCCTCATCATTTTGTACACCTCAATCAGGTCCCCCCTCAGCCTTCTTTGCTCCAAGGAAAACAACCCCAGCCTGTTTAGTCTTTCTTCATAGCTGAGGCGCTCCATCCCAGGTAACATCCTGGTGAATCTTCTCTGCACCCTCTCCAAAGCAATCACATCCTTCCTATAGTGAGGCGACCAGAACTGCACACAGTACTCCAGCTGTGGCCTCACCAGCGTTTTGTACAGCTCCATCATAACCTCCCTGCTCTTATATTCTATGCCTCGGCTAATGAAGGCAAGTATCCCATATGCCTTTTTAACCACCTTATCTACCTGTTCCGCTGCCTTCAGGGATCTATGTACATGTACACCAAGGTCCCTCTGACCCTCTGTACTTCCTAGGGTCCTACCACTCATTGTGTATTCCCTTGCCTTATTTGTCCGTCCAAAATGCATCACCTCGCACTTTTCAGGGTTAAATTCCATTTGCCACTTTTCCGCCCATCTGACCAACCCGTTTATATCGTCCTGTAGCCTGAGGCTTTCCTCCTCGCAATTTACCACCCCACCAATTTTCGTGTCATCTGCGAACTTACTGATCATACCTTTTACATTCTCATCCAAATCATTTATGTGGATCACAAACAACAAGGGACCCAGCACCGATCCCTGAGGTACCCCACTGGACACAGGCTTCCAGTCACAAAAGCAACCTTCGACCATCACCCTCTGCCTCCTGCCACTCAGCCAGTTTAGGATCCAACGCGCCAAGGCACCCTGGATCCCATGGGCTCTTACCGTCTTGACCAGTCTCCTATGCGGGACTTTGTCAAAAGCTTTACTGAAGTCCATGTAAACCACATCCACAGCATTTCCCTCATCCATCCCCCAAGTCACCCCCTCGAAAAATTCAATCAGATTTGTCAGACATGATTTACCCTTGACAAAGCCATGCTGACTATCCCCGATTAATCCTTGCCTCTCCAAGTGGAGACTAATTTTGTCCCTCAGAATTTTTTCCAATAATTTCCCTACCACAGATGTTAGGCTCACTGGCCTGTAATTCCCTGGTTTATCCCTGCTACCCTTCTTGTATAATGGTACTACATTAGCTGTTCTCCAGTCCTCTGGTACATCCCCTGTGGCCAGAGAGGTTCTGAAAATTTGTGTCAGAGCCCCTGCAATCTCCTCCTTTGCCTCCCACAGCAGCCTGGGATACATCTCGTCCGGGCCTGGGGATTTATCCACTTTTTGGCCTGCTAAAACCGCTAGCACCTCCTCCCTCTCGATGCTAATATGTTCAAGTATGTCACAGTCCCCTTGCCCGATTTCTATGTCTGCATCGTCTTTCTCCATAGTGAACACAGATGCAAAAAATTCATTTAAAACCCCGCCTACATCATCTGGCTCTACACACAGATTGCCACTTTGGTCCCTAATGGGCCCTACCCTTTCCCTGGTTATCCTCTTGCCCTTAATATACTTATAAAACATCTTAGGATTTTCCTTTATTTTGCTCGCCAGTGTTATTTCATGGCCCCTCCTCGCCCTCCTAATTTCTTTTTTAAGTATGCCCCTGCACTTTTTATACTCCTCTAGGGCTTCTTCCGTCTTTAGTCTTTTGTAACTGCCAAAAGCCCCCCTTTTATTTCTAATGCATTTTTGTATATCCCTTGTCATCCAAGGTTCCCTTTGCTTGTTGGTCCCACCCTTGACCTTTACAGGAACATGTTGGCGTTGTACTCTCTCTATTTCCCTTCTGAAAGTCTCCCTCCTAGAGCCTCTCCATTTCCACATCCAATTGTTTCTTAAACGATGCCAGGGTTTCTTCCCGACGTCTATTCCACACGTTGACACTAGCGATCAGCCTCATGGCTCCTCTCTGCATTGCCCCCAGTGCTTGAATGTCAGCCTGCCCTGGCAACTGGAACGGGGTGCAGTAACAAGGTGTGACCTGAACAAAGTACTGTGCAGTTTGGCCAAGACTTCCATTGACTTGTACTCTACTATTCTGGCTACGTCATTGACGATTGCTTTGTTGATTGTTGCCCTGCATTGGTTCAACATGTTGAGCATTGAAATAAAAACAGAAACTGCTTTTGTACAGTTTTGGTGTCCATACTTAAGAAAGGACATACTTGCTCTCGAGTCAGTACAAAGAAGGTTCACTCGGTTAATCCCGGGGATGAGGGGATGGACATATGAGGAGAGGTTGAGTAGATTGGGACTCTACTCATTGGAGTTCAGAAGAATGAGAGGCGATCTTATTGAAACATATAAGATTGTGAAGGGGTTGGATCGGGTGGATGCGGGGAAGATGTTCCCGATGATGGGTGAAACTAGAACTAGGGGGCATAGTCTTAGAATAAGGGGCTGCTCTTTCAAAACTGAGATGAGGAGGAACTACTTCACTCAGAGGGTGGTAGGTCCATGGAATATGCTGCCCCAAAAAGCTGTAGAAGCTACATCATTACATAAATTTAAAACAGAAATAGACAGTTTCCTAGAAGTAAAGGGAATTAAGGGTTACGGGGAGCGGGCAGGAATTTGGACATGAGTCTAGGTTCGGATAGGTCATGGCCCTGTGGGTAGCGGAACGGGCCCAGGGGCCGTGTAGCCTGATCCTGCTCCTATTTCGTGTGTCTAATTCTGTTAGTTTCAGGAGATGGTTCTGTGATAGTAGATTGGCGGTTAGGATCAGATCAGCCATGATCTTATTGAATGGCGGAGCAGGCTCGAGGGGCCGATTGGCCTACTCCTGCTCCTATTTCTTATGTTCTTATGTTCTTACTGCTGGAAATACTCAGCAGGTCAGGCAGCATCTGTGGAGAGAGAAACAGAGTTCACGTTTCAGGTCGATGACCCTTCGTCAGAACTGGAAAAAGTTGGAGATGGAACAGGTTTTAGGCAAGTGTAGGGGCAGGGAGAGGGGGGAGGGGAGGAAAGAACAAAAGGGAAGGTCTGTGATAGGATGGAGGGCAGGAGAGATTAAGAGACAAAAGGGATGATGGTGCGAGGCAAAAGGAGATGGTAATGGGACAAGTTAAGAAACAAAAGATGGCTCTAGATGAAGTGTAAATGGCGATGGCAGAATGATCGACAGCTGGCATGTGAGAGAGAAAAAAAGATAGGGGCCGAGGTTATGGTCTGAAATTGTTGAACTCTGTGTTGAGTCCAGAAGGCTGTAAAGTGCCTAATGAAAAGATGAGCTGCTGTTCCTCGAGCTTACGTTGAGCTTCCGTGGAACAGTGTAAGAGGCCGAGGCTGGAGAGGTCCGAGTGGGAATGGAGCGGAGAATTAAAATGACAGGCGACCGGAAGCTCGGGGTCCCCCTTACGGACTGAACGGAGGTGTTCCGCAAAGCGGTCACCCAATCTGCGTTTGGTCTCCCCAATGTAGGAGACCACATCGTGAGCAGCGAATACAGTATAGTAAACTGCAAGAAGTACAAGTAAATCGCTGTTTCACCTGGAAGCGGTGTTTGGGGCCCTGGACAGTGGGAAGGGAGGAGGTAAAAGGTTATGTGTTGCATCTCCCGCACTTGCATGGGAAGGTGCCAGGGGGAATGGGTGTTGGGGGTGATAGAGGAGTGGACCAGGGTGTCGTGGAGGGAACGTTCCCTTCGGAATGCTGAAAGGGGAGGTGAGGGGAAGATGCGTTTGGTGGTGGGATCACGCTGGAGGTATCACGCTGGAGGTGGCGGAAATGGCGGAGGCTGATCCGTGGAATGTGGAGGCTGGTGGGGTGAAAGGTGAGGACAAGGGGAACCCTATCGTGGTTCCGGGAGGGAGGGGCAGGGGTGAGAGCAGAAGTGCAGGAAATAGAACGGACACGGTCAAGGGCCGTGTCAAATACAGTAGAGGGGAATCCTCGGTTGAGGAAAAAGGAAGACAGGTCGGAAGCACTAGTATGGAAGGTGGCATCGTCACAGCAGATGTGGCGGAGACGTAGATACTGGGAGAATGGAATAAAAGGTTCATCGACTTGAAACGTGAAATGAAGAGTAGGTTGCCTTTCAAAAGCTAGGCTTTATTAACCTTAAAAAACCAGCAGTACATATTAAACACCCAGTCTCCACCAAACTGTGGAGAACTGAATTTAAGATGGCCACCACCGATCACATGACATCAACTAACCAATAAGTTTACAGCATATATCTCAAGGCAGGAAAACAGGCAACCAATTACAATGCTTCTTATAAAACAAGAATAATCACCACATTCACCCCTCCTTTTAAAATATACTTCAACCTAGGTAGCCTTTACAGTTTACAATTAATTATTTATGACTAAAACAATACATGTATAATACCTTCAACAATTTTAAAATTTTACTATTAAATTATTTTAAAAGTCCATTTTCAATCGGTCGACCGGATATCTTGTTCGTGTCGACCTTCTTAGCCTTGGTGGAGTTCCTTGCCCTCCCACACCAGGAGACACAGAAATATCTTCTGCAGGGAGGCTATCAATATCCCGATTATCAACGGTTTCCGGATTGGAAGTCCCATTAGAAGGTAAACTGGGAAGGTCATGAACATCCATCGGGGGCAGACTAAGAGAATTGTAAGTGTCTGCAATAGGATTGGAAATATTCGTAGTATCTGTGACGACATCAACATTATCTGAATTATGGCTATTGTTAATGTCCTCAGGAGAGGGCTGGCCACCACAAGGAGCTAAGTCTTTAACTGAAACCGTACTTTCTTTCCCATCTTGGAATCGAATGTGAGCATATTGGGAATTCGCCTCCAATAGCTCCACCCACTCCACTAAAGGATCATACTTTGACAGTCTAACATGGCGTCGAAGCAGCACAGGTCCCTGCATAGTAAGCCATGAAGGTACCGAATATCCCGTAGTGGATCTCCGCGGATAGTTGAAGAGCCTTTCATGGGGAGTCACATTAGTAGCCGTTGACAGCAATGATCTAATGGAATGCAAGGCATCAGGCAGCACCATTTCCCACTGTGTATTCGTAAGGTTCCGGGATGTCAAAGCCAACATAACTGCCTTCCAGATTACCCCATTGTATCGTTCACACTGTCCATTACCCTGGGGATTATACGGGGTAGTTCTGCTAGTAGAAATTCCCCGACTCTGGAGGTATTCCTTCAACTGGGAAGACATAAAAGAACTTCCCTGATCCGAATGGATATACGCAGGCATCCCAAAGATGACAAAAAGTTGAGTCAGACATTTGATAACTGTAGCAGCTGATACATCTGCACAAGGAAAAGCAAAAGGGAACCTTGAAAACTCATCCACAACAGTAAATATATATTGATTCTGAGTCGTTGAAGGAAGAGGCCCCTTAAAATCAACGCTCAGACGTTCAAAGGGAGAAGTAGTCTTTATAAGATGAGCTCGTTGAGGCTTAAAGAAATTCGGTTTACACCGGGCGCAGACAGAGCATGACGAAGTCATCCGCTTGACATCTTCAACTGAAAAGGGCAAATTCTTACTGCGTACGAAGTGCATCATCCTCGTAACACCAGGATGGCACAATGCATTATGAAGATTAATAAGCGTATCTCCGTGAATCACAGAACAATAAGCCCTCGACAGCGCGTCAGCGACAACATTATCCTTCCTCGGACGATAAACTATATCAAAATGGTAGCATGCCAACGCAATCCTCCACCTCATTATTTTATCATTCTTAATCTTTCCAAAATGTTTGACATCAAACATGAAGGACACAGATTTTTGGTCAGTTACTAACGTAAAATGTCGCCCAGATAAATAATGTCTCCATTTACGCAGTGCTTCTACTATTGCGTACGCCTCTTTCTCTATTGATGAATGTCTCTTCTCACTATTGTTCAGAGTACGTGAGAAAAAGGCCACAGGTCTTCCATTTTGGTTCAGGGTAGCCCCAATTGCAAAATCGGAAGTGTCCATCTCAATCACAAAGGGAACCTGCTCATCAATAGAATGCACAACTGCTCCAAGGATATCCTTTTTAAGATTATCAAAACACATCCTGGCCTCCCATGATAGAGGATATGTCGTAACCTGAATAAGGGGCCGGATCTTCTGCGAGAAGTTTGCAATCCAATTAGAATAATAAGAAAACAGTCCAACAACTCGTTGCAAAGCCTTAGAATGAGTAGGGCAAGGTAAATCAATCAGTGGTCGCAGCCGTTCTGGATCTGGTTTAATCTTATTTCCCGAGATAATATACCCCAATAAATGTACCTCGGTGGTCGAAAAGATACACTTCTCTTTATTAAAAGTTAAGCCAACTTTTTCCGCAGCTTGAAGGAATCTTTCTAAATTAAAATCATGCTCCACCCTTGATTTGCCACACACCGTGATGTCATCTAAATATGAAAAGGTGTCAGAGAGTTATCACTTATAAAAGCATCCATTGCCCGTTGAAAACAGGCGACACCGTTAGTAACACCGAATGGTACTCGGCAAAACTGGTACAGCTTTCCGCCAGCTTCAAAGGCCGTATATGGTTGGTCCCTCTTAGCGATAGGAATCTGATGATAAGCACTCTTCAGGTCAATAGTGCTAAAAACCTTATATTGAGATACTTTATTGATAAGCTCATCAATCTTAGGCAGGGGTACGCATCTAATTGAGTATACCTGTTAATAGTTTGAGAGTAGTCTATCACCATTCGCTTCTTATGTCTCTCATTAGTGGTGACGACTACCTGTGCCCGCCAGGGCGAAAAACTAGGTTCAATGATTCCTTCCGATAAAAGACGTTGAACTTCAGAATTAATAAATTCTTTATCCTGACTGCTATACCTTCTTGACTTGGTAGCAATTGGCTTACAGTGCGGCATCAAATTGGAAAAAAGTGATAATGGAGAAATAGATAAAGAAGTTAATCCACAAATAGACAAAGGTGGCTTAGTTCCTCCGAAAGAAAGACTGAGAGACTCATGTAATTGAAGCACATCATGACCAATCAAAATATCCGCACAGAGATTAGGCAGAACAGATAGGCGTATATCAGTATACGTATTACCTAGGAGAATTAATTTCACAAGGCAACAACCAGCTACTTGTGAGGTGAGAGTCATCTGAGCCATACACACCTGATAGGAAACAGGCGAAATTTTCAAGCGCTTCTCCCTCACAAACTGAAGACTTATAAAGCTCTGTGCTGCCCGTATCTATAAGGGCCTTCACTTCTAACCCATTAACTTGGGCCATAACTATAGCTTTGTTTAGGCCATGGGCAAAGGCGGCAGAAACTGATGCAATAAACGCCCTATCTAAAGGCTGAATGGTCGCAGAGGAGGCAACCGATTTGCAAACACGTGCGTAATGACCTCCCTTGCCACATTTACTACACACAGCCTCCCGGGCAGGGCACTTCAGACGAGGGTGCCGGGCGTTCCCGCAAAAATAACACTTCTGAATCCTAGAGGCAACAGCTGCCGAAGTAGAAACTGTTTCGGAATCTGGTAAACCACTCCTATTAAGTCCACATAATTCCTTTTCATCCGGAACTGCTGAAACCACGGTCGCAGGCCGATCAAAAAGAGCATAAGAATCCGAACTTCTCTGAGCCAAATCCAATGTAGAGGCTTGCTCAAAAGCACTCTTAAGATCCAAGATCTTATTTTCTAATAACCGCTGACGAATTGATCTAGACAGTAATCCATTAATAAATGCATCCCGTACCGAATCTTCCTTATGTTCTTCTGCCGACACGGCCTTATAATTACAGTTAGCACCAAGGCGCCGGAGTGCCTGTAAATAAGCATCCAAGGATTCTCCCGCCTGCTGCCTACGGGCAGATAAAAGATGACGTGCAAATACCTCATTTTTGGGTTTAACAAAAAAAATTTCCAACGTAGTAATAGCCAATTCATAAGTTTCACAGTCCAAAATATACTTGTACACATCCGGAGCAATGTAGTTGATTAGTATATCCAACTTTAGAGATTGCTGATCCAACACACCCAAAAAGTTTTTTAATGTACGATACCAATGTTTCCATTGATCATCCACTCCTGCAGAATTAGGGTCAGCATTAAATCGTTCCGGTCGAAGATATCGTTCCATTATAGCAAAAGGTTAATAAATTGAAATGAAGAGTAGGTTGCCTTTCAAAAGCTAGGCTTTATTAACCTTAAAAAAACAGCAGTACATATTAAACACCCGGGCCTAGAAATTCACTTTGGGGCGGCCAGCTCGCTCGCGCCCAAAAGTTAGCGCTGGGCGGGGAGCCATTAGCGATCGTCAGATATTCAGTGTTAGCGCCCCAAATCGGAACCGGGCGCTATACCAGGGTGTGCCCGCCTCCGCTTGGGGCGCTGACACTGAATTTCAGCGCTCTTGGCGCCGCTGCGGAGCGGCAGGCTGTGGTACTGCAGGCCTCCTCCTTCTCTTAAGGGGGAGCTGCCTGCAACGGGGAGATCGCCGCTGGAGAGTGCTGGCAAATGAGCCCAGCACCACGGAGAAGTGCCGGGTTCGCGGAAAGCAGCCGGCAATGCCGCGGGGGGGGGGGGGGGAGGAGGCCGGGGAAGGAGGTGCGGGCAGGTGGCCGCCGAAAAAGCGGCCGGCCGCACCTTCACCTTTAAAGCGCCCCACTAAGGCTACAGCACGGCCCCGTTTTTTGGTCGCTGTTTGCGGCCGCTTCGGAGGAGGCGGCCGCTACTAAATATGGGGATCGGGCCGGTTTCGGGGCGGAACCGGGGCGCTGCGCACACCGATGACGTCATCGGTGCCGGCGCAGCGCTAACGGCTACCTCCGCCAATACCGCTGCGCTGAATATCAGCGCAAACTCATTTTTGGCGCAGAAGCCCTCTTTAGGCGGTAACTGGCCGCAAAGCTGGCAGCGCCTTAATGAATTTCTAGGCCCCAGTCTCCACCAAACTGTGGAGAGCTGAAGTTAAGATGGCCACCACCGGTCACATGACATCAACTAACCAATAAGTTGACAGCATATATCTCAAGGCAGGAAAACAGGCAACCAATTACAATGCTTCTTATAAAACAAGAATAATCACCACAAAACGTTAACTCTGTTTCTCTCTTCACAGGTGCTGCCTGACCTAAGTATTTCCAGGATTTTGTTTTTATTTCAGGTTTCCAGCATCCGCAGTGTTTTGCTTTTGTATTAATGTTGAGTATCGAGTTGACTGACATTCCTCGGTCTCTATCAGTTTTGTCCTGAAGTATTTCAACACCATTATAGGAACATAAGGAGGCCATTTAGCCCCTCGAGCCTGTTCCGCCATTCAATGAGATCATGGCTGATCTGTGACCTCACTCCAGATACCCGCCTTTGGCCCATATCCCTTAATACCTTTGGTGAACAAAAATCTATCAATTTCAGATTTAAAATTAACAATTGATCTCGCATCAATTGCCATCTGTGGAGAAGGGTTCCAAACCTCTCCCACCCTGTGTGTGTAGAAGTGTTTCCTAATTTCACTCCTGAAAGGTCTGGCTCTAATTTTTAGACTATGCCCCCAGTCCTAGAATCCCCAACCAGCGGAAATAGTTTCTCTCTATCTCCCCTATCTGTTCCCCTTAATATCCTGAAAACTTTGATCAGATCACCCCTTAACCTTCTAAATTCTAGAGAATACAACCCTAGTTTGTGTAAGATAGCAAAATACTGCAGATGTTGGAAATCCGAAATAACAACAGAAAATGCTGGAAAAACTCAGCAGGTCAGGCAACATCCGTGGAGAGAAATTTGAGTTGACGTTTCGGGTTGGACCCTTCTTCAAAACTGGAAAGAAAAGAAACTACATCGGAGGCAGGGCTGCGATCGGACAAAAGAATAAAAGAAACAAAAGAAGTAAAAGAGATTAGAAGCTAGACGAGATGGTAATAGGCTGGGATTAGGTGTAAAGTGTACTGGCAGGGCAAAAGATAGCTGCCAGGTGTGAGAGAGAAACAAAAGGAAAGGGGGGGGGGGGGAAAAGGAGTGGAACAATTACAAGAGAAAATGAAATGGGGGCCGAGCTTATGATCTGAAATTGTTGAACTCGATATTGAGTCCGGAAGGCTGCAGACTGCCTAATCGGAAGATGAGGTGCTGTTCCTCGAGTTTACGTTGAGCTTCCGTGGAACAATACAAGAGGCCAAGGACGGTGAGGTCCGAGTGGGAATGGAGCGGTGAATTAAAATGACAGGCGACCGGAAGCTCGGGGTCACCCTTACGGACTGAACGGAGGTGTTCCGCAAAGCGGTCACCCAATCTGCGTTTGGTCTCCCCAATGTAGAGGAGACCGCATCGTGAGCAGCGAATACAGTATACTAGATTGCGAGAAGTACAAGTAAATCGCTGTTTCACCTGGAAGGGGTGTTTGGGGCCCTGGACAGTGGGAAGGGGGGAGGTATAGGGGCAGGTGTTACATCTCCTCCGCTTGCACGGGAAGGTGCCAGGCGAAGAGGAAGGGCTGTTTGGGGTGATAGAGGAGTGGACTAGGGTGTCTCGGAGGGAGCGGTCCCTGCGGAATGCTGAAAGGGGAGGGGAGGGGAAGATACGTTTGGTGGTGGGATCACTTTGGTGGGTATACTGTATTCGCTGCTCACGATGCGGTCTCCTCTACATTGGGGAGACCAAACGCAGATTGGGTGACCGCTTTGCGGAACACCTCCGTTCAGTCCGTAAGGGTGACCCCGAGCTTCCGGTCGCCTGTCATTTTAATTCACCGCTCCATTCCCACTCGGACCTCACTGTCCTTGGCCTCTTGTATTGTTCCACGGAAGCTCAACGTAAACTCGAGGAACAGCACCTCATCTTCCGATTAGGCAGTCTGCAGCCTTCCGGACTCAATATCGAGTTCAACAATTTCAGATCATAAGCTCGGCCCCCATTTCATTTTCTCTTGTAATTGTTCCACTCCTTTTCCCCCCCCCCCCTTTCCTTTTGTTTCTCTCTCACACCTGGCAGCTATCTTTTGCCCTGCCAGTACACTTTACACCTAATCCCAGCCTATTACCATCTCGTCTAGCTTCTAATCTCTTTTACTTCTTTTGTTTCTTTTATTCTTTTGTCCGATCGCAGCCCTGCCTCCGATGTAGTTTCTTTTCTTTCCAGTTTTGAAGAAGGGTCCAACCCGAAACGTCAACTCAAATTTCTCTCCACGGATGTTGCCTGACCTGCTGAGTTTTTCCAGCATTTTCTGTTGTTATTCCTAGTTTGTGTAATCTCTCCTCGTAATTTAACCCTTGCTGGTAAACCTACGCTGCACTCCCTCCAAGGCCAGTATGTCCTTCCTAAGGTGTGGTGCCCAGAATTGCTCCCAGTGCTCCAGGTGTGGTCTAACCAGGGCTTTGTCCAGCTGCAGCATAACTTCTACCCCCTTGTATTCTAGTCCTCCAGATATAAAGGCCAGCATTCCATTCGCCTTTTTGATTATTTTCTGTACCTGTTCATGACATTTTAATGACCTGCCTACATGGACCCCCCGAGTCTCTTTGGACCTCCACTGTTTCTAGTTTTTCACCATTCATGGACTACGTGTGTTCCCCATTTCTCCTTCCTATGTGTGGTACTTTGCACTTGTCCGCATTAAATTTCATCTGACATTGGCCATTTAGATATTTTATCCAGCTCGCATTGTAATTTCCGAACTGCCTGCTTAGATTCCGCTGCCCCTCCGAGTTTAGTATCTGAACACTTAGCATTGAGTTTCTGATCGTCTGTACACTAGAAACAGCAGTAGTCCCAACACCGAGCCCTGGGACGCTCCACTCAATGCTTCCCCACTCCCACCCTGACAGAACTCCTTTAAACAGTAGGTATCATTTCTCTGGGTTTACCCTGAATTGCTAATGTTTTTACTTTAATTAACAGCCTCCTGTATGGAACTTTGTCAAATGCCTTTTGGAAGTCTAGGTAAACCACGTTATAAGGCTTTCAGATGTGTCAGCTGTGGCTCAGTGGTAGCACTCTCGCCTCAGAGTCAGAAGGTTGTGTGTTCAAGTCCCAGTCCAGAGACTTGAGCACAAAAATTTAGGCTGACACTCCAGTGCAGTACTGAGGGAGCGCTGCACTGTCAGAGGGGGAGTACTGAGGGAGCGCTGCACTGTCGGAGGGGCAGTACTGAGGGAGCGCTGCACTGTCGGAGGGGCAGTACTGAGGGAGCGCTGCACTGTCGGAGGGCAGTACTGAGGGAGTGCTGCACTGTCAGAGGGGCAGTACTGAGGGAGTGCTGCACTGTCGGAGGGGCAGTACTGAGGGGGCGCTGCACTGTCGGAGGGGCAGTACTGAGGGAGTGCCGCACTGTCGGAGGGGCAGTACTGAGGGAGTGCTGCACTGTCAGAGGGGCAGTACTGAGGGAGTGCTGCACTGTCAGAGGGGCAGTACTGAGGGAGTGCTGCATTGTCAGAGGGGCAGTACTGAGGGAGCGCTGCACTGTCGGAGGGGCAGTACTGAGGAAGCGCTGCACTGTCGGAGGGGCAGTACTGAGGGAGTGCTGCACTGTCGGAGGGGCAGTACTGAGGGAGCGCTGCACTGTCGGAGGGGCAGTACTGAGGGAGTGCTGCATTGTCAGAGGGGCAGTACTGAGGGAGTGCTGCACTGTCAGAGGGGCAGTACTGAGGGAGTGCTGCATTGTCAGAGGGGCAGTACTGAGGGAGTGCTGCACTGTCGGAGGGGCAGTACTGAGGGAGCGCTGCACTGTCGGAGGGCAGTACTGAGGGAGTGCTGCATTGTCAGAGAGGCAGTACTGAGGGAGTGCTGCACTGTCAGAGGGGCAGTACTGAGGGAGTGCTGCATTGTCAGAGGGGCAGTACTGAGGGAGTGCTGCACTGTCGGAGGGGCAGTACTGAGGGAGCGCTGCACTGTCGGAGGGCAGTACTGAGGGAGTGCTGCACTGTCAGAGGGGCAGTACTGAGGGGGCGCTGCACTGTCGGAGGTGCCGTCTTTTGGATGAGACGTTAAACCGAGGCCCCTTCTGCTCTCTCGGGGGATGTAAAAGATCCCATGGCACTATTTCGAAGATGAGCAGGGGAGTTACCCCCAGATTGATTATGTTGTCACTTCCTCAAAGAGGGTGAGGAGGTTGGTGAGGCAGGGTCTTCCCCTTCCCGAGCTGTGTTGACTGCTGTTTACCAGATTATTATATTATTGTGCAGATAATCCTCAAATGCACTCCTAATAATCGATTCCGTTAACTTACAGGACATGGAAGTAAGACTGTAAATGTGTGTAATTGCCTGTATCTATTTCATCCCCGCAAATTAGCTGCCGCGTTTCCTACACTACAACAGTGACTACACTTCAAAAGTACTTCATTGGCTGTAGAGCGCTTTGGGACGTCCTGAGGTCATGAAAGGCGCTGTAGATCAGTTTTTAAAGTACAATAGATTAGTATATGTTATGGGAGACAAATTAAACTTCAGGTTTTGATGTTAATATGTGGTGGAGGAATGGCTGTGCAGAGCAGCGGAACGGAACGGATTTGTATGATACAATGGAATGATCACCATGTTGGGAATGTTTTTAAAGTGGGCGGCACTCGCGCCTCTGAGCCAGAATGTTCTAGGTTCAAGCCCCATTCCAGCGCTGCACTGTCGGAGGCGCCGTCTTCTGGATGAGATGTTAAACCGAGGCCCCGTCCGCTCTCTCAGGTGGGCATAAAAGATCCCACGACACTATTTCGAAGACGAGCAGGGGAGTTTTCCCCGGTGTCCTGGCCAATATTTATCCCTCAATCAACATCAGTGAACAGATGATCTGATCATTATCACATTGCTGTTTGTGGGAGCTTGCTGTGCGCAGAATAGGCTGCCGCGTTTCCTACATTCTTCTCAGGCAGTCCCTCGGAACCGAGGATGACTTGCTTCCACATTAAAAATGAGTTCTCAGGTGACTGATGAGTCCAATGCGGGACCTACAGTCTCTGTCACAGGTGGGGCAGACGGTGGTTGAAAGGGCGGGTAGGTGGGGTGCTTGGGTTGACATGCAGGGTTGGGTTGACATGCAGGGAACAGCACCAACCACTGTACATGGCCTTCTTTGATCTCACAAAGGCCTTCGACACTGTCAACCATGGGGATTCATGGGGGATTATGGAGTGTCCTCCTCAAATTCGGCTGCCCTCAAAGTTTGTCACCATCCTCCGCCTGCTTCACGACGACATGCAAGCCGTGATCCTGACCAACGGTTCCACCACAGACCCAATTCACGTACGAACCGGGGTCAAGCAAGGCTGTGTCATCGCACCAACACTCTTCTCGATCTTCCTTGCTGCAATGCTCCATCTCACCCTCAGTGAGCTCCCCACTGGAGTGGAGCTAATTTAGAGAACAAACGGGAAACTGTTCAACCTCCGTCACCTCCAGTCCAGATCCAAGGTCATCCCATCCTCTGTCGTCGAATTACAGTATGCAGACGATGCTTGCATCTACGCTCACTCGGAGGTCGAACTCCAAACCAACGTCAACATCTTCACCGAAGCGTACGAGAGCATGGGCTTTACATTAAACATCCGTAAGACAAAGGTCCTCTACCAACCTACCCCCACCACACAGTACTGCCCCCCGATTATCAAAATCGACGACAAGGCCTTGGACAACATGGACCACTTTCCATACCTCGGGAGCCTACTGTCAACAAGGGCAGACGTCGACGACAAAGTCCAACACCGCCTTCAGTGTGCCAGTGCAGCCTTCGGTCGCCTGAGGAAGAGAGTGTTTGAAGACCAGGACCTCAAACCTGGCACTAAGCTCATGGTCTACAGAGCAGCAGTGATACCCGCCCTGCCGTATGCCTCAGAGACATGGACCATGTACAGCAGGCACCTCAAAGCACTGGAGAGGTACCACCAACGCTGCCTCCACAAGATCCTGCAAATCCATTGGCAGGATAGGCGCACCAACGTCAGTGTTCTTGCTCAGGCCAACATCCCCAGCATCGAAGCTTTGACCACGCTCGATCAGCTCCGATGGACAGGTCACATTGTCCGCATGCCCGATACGAGACTCCCAAAACAAGCGCTCTACTTGGAGCTCCGGCACGGCAAGAGAGCCCCAGGTGGGCAGAGGAAACGCTTCAAGGACACCCTCAAAGCCTCCTTGAAAAAGTGTAACATCCCCACTGACACCTGGGAATCCCTGGCCCAAGACCGCACAAAGTGGAGGAGAAGCATCCGGGAAGGCGCCAAACACCTCGAGTCTCTTCGCCGGGAGCAAGCGGAAGCCAAGCGCAAGCAGCGGAAGGAGCGCATTACAACAGTGACAACACTTCAAAAAGTACTTCATTGACTGTAAAGCGCTTTGGGATGTCCTGAAATTGTGAAAGGCGCTACAGAAATGCAAGTGTTGCTCTCTTTAAAGTGGATTAATGTGTGTCAATGCAGCTACAAGTATTTTGGTTAAAGCCTCATCACTCACATAAATTGGCAGCAGAATTCAGTCTCCTCTAATGGGATTTATTCAGTAACGCTAGATGTCCATTGTAGGATTGATAGTAAGAGCAAGACAAATAGGTGCAATAAAAAATCATTACAATCACTGGAACATACAGAGATTGCAGTACTGAGAGAATAACAGGGGACGCAGACATCACTGAAATGTAAAGTGCGCGTAAACGTGCAGCCTCCAAACCTTTGCCCCCTCACGACCTTTCTGCATCTCTCAACTATGACACTCATTTCTAAAAGAATAGTTAAAGAAAGGGTAGAGTCGATTAGGGACTTCAGGACTTAGATTAGCGGAATGGGCAAACGGGTGGAAGCTGCAATATAATGTGTGTGGTAACACATTTTGCAGCAAACACAAGTACGAGTAATTGGAGTTGAAACTCAATGGAAAGACACTGAGGATGAGTAGGCACAGAGAAACTTAGGGGTGCAAATTCCTTGTAAGACAAAGCCTTAAAAAGGCCTACAACATTGTTGGATGCATAGAGTGCAAGAGCAAATTGTCTGTTAAATTTGTACGTGTTAGGCTGACAGAGTTTATCTTTCACAGACCTCCTCGCTCTTTGCCAACCTGCCTACTTGTGGGCCATCAGCAAATGTGGCCATTTAACTCCCAGTGCCATGTACATGGAAGCCAGCACTGAGCCCTTCCAGCTCTTCGCTGAGAAAGCTCTGCCGTCCTTTCCAAACATGGGAACCAAATCAAACTGTCTCCAGTCTGACTGAATCTGCTCTTTGTTTGGTGCCTCCCTCAAAATTACAGCCAGTGCTTCAAAAATCTCATCTTTTGTCTCTCTAAATAGCCTGTGGTGCAGTTTACCTGTCCAGGAAATGTGTTGCTTGTCATCCTATACTGAACCGATGTTTTGTTAATGTCAAAGGCCCAGAGATGTTGAATGGGAGACTATGGGCTCGATTTTCCAAGCCTCGAGGAGGCGGGACAGCACGTAAAATCGGAGAAAGTGGGGGCGGATGGCAAACCCGCCCCCATCCCACCTCCGTGCCCTTTTGCCAGGAGGATGTGCAGCTTCGGGTCCCGTCTCCTGGCGGCGGGTGAGGCTTTTAATCCTTTTAACTGCCTGTTAACAGGTAGTTAACAGGCAGAAAAAGGGATGAGTGCCATTTTACCTTCACAGGTGAAGGCTTCCCGACCTCGGAGAACCCCGCCGGGTTGGAGGAGACGTGGAGGAGGTCTGCGACGGTCGGAGGCACCTGGAAGTAAGGTGCAGAGGTGAGTGATGGGTGCAAGTGTGGAGTGGTAAGTATGCAAGGTGAGTGACAAGCTTAAAAAAGTGTTCACTTACCTTTTTTTACTTCTATAGCCTTTAGCCGTGGTGGATCGGGAGAGCGGACATCCACCTTGTCAATTTCAGGTAATGCCTGATGGACCCTCCGATCCATCAGACATCTGAAATTTACTTTTTTACAATGTTTTTTCAGTCCTCACCACAAAAACGAATCAAACTCAGGAGAATGTCAGTGTTTGACAGCTTCACAGAACTGTCAAACGCTGTCATTTCTTCTTTCAAGAAGTCTTGACAGATAGCACGTCTGACGTTGACTACATCCGTCAGTGACTTCTTCCCTAATTGGCTTGCTGAGCCCGCCGGGCGGACTTAACAAGCTCAATCAGGGGAAAATCCCTCTGAATGGTCAGGCGAAGATGGAGGCGGGACATTGACACGACAAGCAGCTGTCCCGCCTCCAGCTCGCCTCCATTGGCAAAACCCAGCCCTATTAGTGACTCCCATGGTAATAAAACCCTCCAACAACGAGCCATTCAACATTTAACAACTCTTGCTCATCCTCATTTTCAACTGTATCTGGTTCCTTAGGGTTTCAGTCCTTGCTGACCATTCTCTAGCTGTTACAGCACAGGCAGAATTTTCCAATGATATGTTTTGCATCGGCTCTGATGTCCCATTTCAGTTCTGACTTGACACCCTGAACTCTGTTTTCACCTACTTCTGTATTGTTATGTACTCAGGTCAATGGTTGCCATCTCTCTTCTCTGCAAAAGCCTTGAAAATCTTCCTTTCTTCCGAACCCCGCCAGTAATTTTCCTGCTCATTCATTCTGGAGCAATTTTCCGTTTATTGCCTTGTGGCACTTGCTACCAATGAAATACCGAATTACAAGCTAATGTCTCCTCTATTTAAAGTAGATGAGATCCTTACCTGAATTTTAACGGCAATTACCACAGAGTTCAGATCCTTGTCGAGTTCTTTCAGTACAGTCAGCTTTTTCAGTGTCAGGCTGCACAATCTGAGAACAGACGAACAGGAATTACTTTTAATTATATTATAATTAACAAGGCAATTCTAATGAGCCATGTTTCAGCACAAGGAACTGGTAGCATAAAATGATTATGGTGCCGTTTGAATCACACCGCACTGTAATCAGTCCTTTCACACACAGGACATCACACCGCACTGTAATCAGTCCTTTCACACACAGGACATCACACCGCACTGTAATCAGTCCTTTCACACACAGGACATCACACCGCACTGTAATCAGTCCTTTCACACACAGAGCATCACACCGCACTGTAATCAGTCCTTTCACACACAGGACATCACACCGCACTGTAATCAGTCCTTTCACACACAGAGCATCACACCGCACTGTAATCAGTCCTTTCACACACAGGACATCACACCGCACTGTAATCAGTCCTTTCACACACAGGACATCACACCGCACTGTAATCAGTCCTTTCACACACAGAGCATCACACCGCACTGTAATCAGTCCTTTCACACACAGGACATCACACCGCACTGTAATCAGTCCTTTCACACACAGGACATCACACCGCACTGTAATCAGTCCTTTCACACACAGGACATCACACCGCACTGTAATCAGTCCTTTCACACACAGGACATCACACCGCACTGTAATCAGTCCTTTCACACACAGGACATCACACCGCACTGTAATCAGTCCTTTCACACACAGGACATCACACCGCACTGTAATCAGTCCTTTCACACACAGGACATCACACCGCACTGTAATCAGTCCTTTCACACACAGGACATCACACCGCACTGTAATCAGTCCTTTCACACACAGGACATCACACCGCACTGTAATCAGTCCTTTCACACACAGGACATCACACCGCACTGTAATCAGTCCTTTCACACACAGAGCATCACACCGCACTGTAATCAGTCCTTTCACACACAGGACATCACACCGCACTGTAATCAGTCCTTTCACACACAGGACATCACACCGCACTGTAATCAGTCCTTTCACACACAGGACATCACACCGCACTGTAATCAGTCCTTTCACACACAGGACATCACACCGCACTGTAATCAGTCCTTTCACACACAGGACATCACACCGCACTGTAATCAGTCCGTTCACACACAGGACATCACACCGCACTGTAATCAGTCCTTTCACACACAGAGCATCACACCGCACTGTAATCAGTCCTTTCACACACAGGACATCACACCGCACTGTAATCAGTCCTTTCACACACAGAGCATCACACCGCACTGTAATCAGTCCTTTCACACACAGGACATCACACCGCACTGTAATCAGTCCTTTCACACACAGGACATCACACCGCACTGTAATCAGTCCTTTCACACACAGGACATCACACCGCACTGTAATCAGTCCTTTCACACACAGGACATCACACCGCACTGTAATCAGTCCTTTCACACACAGGACATCACACCGCACTGTAATCAGTCCTTTCACACACAGGAGCATCACACCGCACTGTAATCAGTCCTTTCACACACAGGACATCACACCGCACTGTAATCAGTCCTTTCACACACAGGACATCACACCGCACTGTAATCAGTCCTTTCACACACAGGGCATCACACCGCACTGTAATCAGTCCTTTCACACACAGGAGCATCACACCGCACTGTAATCAGTCCTTTCACACACAGGACATCACACCGCACTGTAATCAGTCCTTTCACACACAGAGCATCACACCGCACTGTAATCAGTCCTTTCACACACAGAACATCACACCGCACTGTAATCAGTCCTTTCACACACAGGACATCACACCGCACTGTAATCAGTCCTTTCACACACAGGACATCACACCGCACTGTAATCAGTCCTTTCACACACAGAGCATCACACCGCACTGTAATCAGTCCTTTCACACACAGGACATCACACCGCACTGTAATCAGTCCTTTCACACACAGGACATCACACCGCACTGTAATCAGTCCTTTCACACACAGGACATCACACCGCACTGTAATCAGTCCTTTCACACACAGGACATCACACCGCACTGTAATCAGTCCTTTCACACACAGGACATCACACCGCACTGTAATCAGTCCTTTCACACACAGGACATCACACCGCACTGTAATCAGTCCTTTCACACACAGGAGCATCACACCGCACTGTAATCAGTCCTTTCACACACAGGACATCACACCGCACTGTAATCAGTCCTTTCACACACAGGGCATCACACCGCACTGTAATCAGTCCTTTCACACACAGAGCATCACACCGCACTGTAATCAGTCCTTTCACACACAGGACATCACACCGCACTGTAATCAGTCCTTTCACACACAGGACATCACACCGCACTGTAATCAGTACACAGAGCATCACACCGCACTGTAATCAGTCCTTTCACACACAGGACATCACACCGCACTGTAATCAGTCCTTTCACACACAGAGCATCACACCGCACTGTAATCAGTCCTTTCACACACAGGACATCACACCGCACTGTAATCAGTCCTTTCACACACAGGACATCACACCGCACTGTAATCAGTCCTTTCACACACAGAGCATCACACCGCACTGTAATCAGTCCTTTCACACACAGAGCATCACACCGCACTGTAATCAGTCCTTTCACACACAGAGCATCACACCGCACTGTAATCAGTCCTTTCACACACAGGACATCACACCGCACTGTAATCAGTCCTTTCACACACAGAGCATCACACCGCACTGTAATCAGTCCTTTCACACACAGAGCATCACACCGCACTGTAATCAGTCCTTTCACACACAGGACATCACACCGCACTGTAATCAGTCCTTTCACACACAGGACATCACACCGCACTGTAATCAGTCCTTTCACACACAGGACATCACACCGCACTGTAATCAGTCCTTTCACACACAGGACATCACACCGCACTGTAATCAGTCCTTTCACACACAGAGCATCACACCGCACTGTAATCAGTCCTTTCACACACAGAGCATCACACCGCACTGTAATCAGTCCTTTCACACACAGGACATCACACCGCACTGTAATCAGTCCTTTCACACACAGGACATCACACCGCACTGTAATCAGTCCTTTCACACACCGAGCATCACACCGCACTGTAATCAGTCCTTTCACACACAGAGCATCACACCGCACTGTAATCAGTCCTTTCACACACAGAGCATCACACCGCACTGTAATCAGTCCTTTCACACACAGAGCATCACACCGCACTGTAATCAGTCCTTTCACACACAGAGCATCACACCGCACTGTAATCAGTCCTTTCACACACAGAGCATCACACCGCACTGTAATCAGTCCTTTCACACACAGGACATCACACCGCACTGTAATCAGTCCTTTCACACACAGAGCATCACACCGCACTGTAATCAGTCCTTTCACACACAGGACATCACACCGCACTGTAATCAGTCCTTTCACACACAGAGCATCACACCGCACTGTAATCAGTCCTTTCACACACAGAGCATCACACCGCACTGTAATCAGTCCTTTCACACACAGGACATCACACCGCACTGTAATCAGTCCTTTCACACACAGGACATCACACCGCACTGTAATCAGTCCTTTCACACACAGGACATCACACCGCACTGTAATCAGTCCTTTCACACACAGGACATCACACCGCACTGTAATCAGTCCTTTCACACACAGGACATCACACCGCACTGTAATCAGTCCTTTCACACACAGGACATCACACCGCACTGTAATCAGTCCTTTCACACACAGAGCATCACACCGCACTGTAATCAGTCCTTTCACACACAGAGCATCACACCGCACTGTAATCAGTCCTTTCACACACAGAGCATCACACCGCACTGTAATCAGTCCTTTCACACACAGGACATCACACCGCACTGTAATCAGTCCTTTCACACACAGGACATCACACCGCACTGTAATCAGTCCTTTCACACACAGAGCATCACACCGCACTGTAATCAGTCCTTTCACACACAGGACATCACACCGCACTGTAATCAGTCCTTTCACACACAGAGCATCACACCGCACTGTAATCAGTCCTTTCACACACAGGACATCACACCGCACTGTAATCAGTCCTTTCACACACAGGACATCACACCGCACTGTAATCAGTCCTTTCACACACAGGACATCACACCGCACTGTAATCAGTCCTTTCACACACAGAGCATCACACCGCACTGTAATCAGTCCTTTCACACACAGAGCATCACACCGCACTGTAATCAGTCCTTTCACACACAGGACATCACACCGCACTGTAATCAGTCCTTTCACACACAGGACATCACACCGCACTGTAATCAGTCCTTTCACACACAGGACATCACACCGCACTGTAATCAGTCCTTTCACACACAGGACATCACACCGCACTGTAATCAGTCCTTTCACACACAGGACATCACACCGCACTGTAATCAGTCCTTTCACACACAGGACATCACACCGCACTGTAATCAGTCCTTTCACACACAGAGCATCACACCGCACTGTAATCAGTCCTTTCACACACAGGACATCACACCGCACTGTAATCAGTCCTTTCACACACAGGACATCACACCGCACTGTAATCAGTCCTTTCACACACAGGACATCACACCGCACTGTAATCAGTCCTTTCACACACAGAGCATCACACCGCACTGTAATCAGTCCTTTCACACACAGAGCATCACACCGCACTGTAATCAGTCCTTTCACACACAGGACATCACACCGCACTGTAATCAGTCCTTTCACACACAGGACATCACACCGCACTGTAATCAGTCCTTTCACACACAGAGCATCACACCGCACTGTAATCAGTCCTTTCACACACAGGACATCACACCGCACTGTAATCAGTCCTTTCACACACAGGACATCACACCGCACTGTAATCAGTCCTTTCACACACAGGACATCACACTGCACTGTAATCAGTCCTTTCACACACAGAGCATCACACCGCACTGTAATCAGTCCTTTCACACACAGGACATCACACCGCACTGTAATCAGTCCTTTCACACACAGAGCATCACACCGCACTGTAATCAGTCCTTTCACACACAGAGCATCACACCGCACTGTAATCAGTCCTTTCACACACAGGACATCACACCGCACTGTAATCAGTCCTTTCACACACAGGACATCACACCGCACTGTAATCAGTCCTTTCACACACAGGACATCACACCGCACTGTAATCAGTCCTTTCACACACAGGACATCACACCGCACTGTAATCAGTCCTTTCACACACAGGACATCACACCGCACTGTAATCAGTCCTTTCACACACAGGACATCACACCGCACTGTAATCAGTCCTTTCACACACAGAGCATCACACCGCACTGTAATCAGTCCTTTCACACACAGAGCATCACACCGCACTGTAATCAGTCCTTTCACACACAGAGCATCACACCGCACTGTAATCAGTCCTTTCACACACAGGACATCACACCGCACTGTAATCAGTCCTTTCACACACAGGACATCACACCGCACTGTAATCAGTCCTTTCACACACAGGACATCACACCGCACTGTAATCAGTCCTTTCACACACAGGACATCACACCGCACTGTAATCAGTCCTTTCACACACAGAGCATCACACCGCACTGTAATCAGTCCTTTCACACACAGAGCATCACACCGCACTGTAATCAGTCCTTTCACACACAGGACATCACACCGCACTGTAATCAGTCCTTTCACACACAGAGCATCACACCGCACTGTAATCAGTCCTTTCACACACAGGACATCACACCGCACTGTAATCAGTCCTTTCACACACAGGACATCACACCGCACTGTAATCAGTCCTTTCACACACAGGACATCACACCGCACTGTAATCAGTCCTTTCACACACAGAGCATCACACCGCACTGTAATCAGTCCTTTCACACACAGAGCATCACACCGCACTGTAATCAGTCCTTTCACACACAGGACATCACACCGCACTGTAATCAGTCCTTTCACACACAGAGCATCACACCGCACTGTAATCAGTCCTTTCACACACAGGACATCACACCGCACTGTAATCAGTCCTTTCACACACAGGACATCACACCGCACTGTAATCAGTCCTTTCACACACAGGACATCACACCGCACTGTAATCAGTCCTTTCACACACAGGACATCACACCGCACTGTAATCAGTCCTTTCACACACAGGACATCACACCGCACTGTAATCAGTCCTTTCACACACAGGACATCACACCGCACTGTAATCAGTCCTTTCACACACAGGACATCACACCGCACTGTAATCAGTCCTTTCACACACAGGACATCACACCGCACTGTAATCAGTCCTTTCACACACAGGACATCACACCGCACTGTAATCAGTCCTTTCACACACAGGACATCACACCGCACTGTAATCAGTCCTTTCACACACAGGACATCACACCGCACTGTAATCAGTCCTTTCACACACAGGACATCACACCGCACTGTAATCAGTCCTTTCACACACAGGACATCACACCGCACTGTAATCAGTCCTTTCACACACAGGACATCACACCGCACTGTAATCAGTCCTTTCACACACAGGACATCACACCGCACTGTAATCAGTCCTTTCACACACAGGACATCACACCGCACTGTAATCAGTCCTTTCACACACAGGACATCACACCGCACTGTAATCAGTCCTTTCACACACAGAGCATCACACCGCACTGTAATCAGTCCTTTCACACACAGGACATCACACCGCACTGTAATCAGTCCTTTCACACACAGGACATCACACCGCACTGTAATCAGTCCTTTCACACACAGAGCATCACACCGCACTGTAATCAGTCCTTTCACACACAGAGCATCACACCGCACTGTAATCAGTCCTTTCACACACAGAGCATCACACCGCACTGTAATCAGTCCTTTCACACACAGGACATCACACCGCACTGTAATCAGTCCTTTCACACACAGGACATCACACCGCACTGTAATCAGTCCTTTCACACACAGGACATCACACCGCACTGTAATCAGTCCTTTCACACACAGGACATCACACCGCACTGTAATCAGTCCTTTCACACACAGGACATCACACCGCACTGTAATCAGTCCTTTCACACACAGGACATCACACCGCACTGTAATCAGTCCTTTCACACACAGGACATCACACCGCACTGTAATCAGTCCTTTCACACACAGGGCATCACACCGCACTGTAATCAGTCCTTTCACACACAGGACATCACACCGCACTGTAATCAGTCCTTTCACACACAGAGCATCACACCGCACTTTAATCAGTCCTTTCACACACAGGACATCACACCGCACTGTAATCAGTCCTTTCACACACAGGACATCACACCGCACTGTAATCAGTCCTTTCACACACAGAGCATCACACCGCACTGTAATCAGTCCTTTCACACACAGGACATCACACCGCACTGTAATCAGTCCTTTCACACACAGGACATCACACCGCACTGTAATCAGTCCTTTCACACACAGGACATCACACCGCACTGTAATCAGTCCTTTCACACACAGAGCATCACACCGCACTGTAATCAGTCCTTTCACACACAGGACATCACACCGCACTGTAATCAGTCCTTTCACACACAGGGCATCACACCGCACTGTAATCAGTCCTTTCACACACAGGACATCACACCGCACTGTAATCAGTCCTTTCACACACAGAGCATCACACCGCACTGTAATCAGTCCTTTCACACACAGGACATCACACCGCACTGTAATCAGTCCTTTCACACACAGAGCATCACACCGCACTGTAATCAGTCCTTTCACACACAGAGCATCACACCGCACTGTAATCAGTCCTTTCACACACAGAGCATCACACCGCACTGTAATCAGTCCTTTCACACACAGGACATCACACCACACTGTAATCAGTCCTTTCACACACAGGACATCACACCGCACTGTAATCAGTCCTTTCACACACAGAGCATCACACCGCACTGTAATCAGTCCTTTCACACACAGGACATCACACCGCACTGTAATCAGTCCTTTCACACACAGAGCATCACACCGCACTGTAATCAGTCCTTTCACACACAGGACATCACACCGCACTGTAATCAGTCCTTTCACACACAGGACATCACACCGCACTGTAATCAGTCCTTTCACACACAGAGCATCACACCGCACTGTAATCAGTCCTTTCACACACAGAGCATCACACCGCACTGTAATCAGTCCTTTCACACACAGAGCATCACACCGCACTGTAATCAGTCCTTTCACACACAGGACATCACACCGCACTGTAATCAGTCCTTTCACACACAGAGCATCACACCGCACTGTAATCAGTCCTTTCACACACAGGACATCACACCGCACTGTAATCAGTCCTTTCACACACAGGACATCACACCGCACTGTAATCAGTCCTTTCACACACAGGACATCACACCGCACTGTAATCAGTCCTTTCACACACAGAGCATCACACCGCACTGTAATCAGTCCTTTCACACACAGAGCATCACACCGCACTGTAATCAGTCCTTTCACACACAGAGCATCACACCGCACTGTAATCAGTCCTTTCACACACAGAGCATCACACTGCACTGTAATCAGTCCTTTCACACACAGAGCATCACACCGCTCTTATTGCGCTGCAGACATTCCAGCAAGTTATGGTATGAGTGACTGGTGCCACAACTGACTCCATGTTATAATTTGCTGTGTGTTTTACACTAGTGCATAGAAAGCCTCACCGAAAATGTAGCACAGCTAATTATCATAACTTCCTGCCCCCCCATTCAAATCAATGGCAATTGCAAATTTGCTGCATTTAAGTCAGTGTTGACGGTGTTGCGAGTTAGCCTGAAAAATAATTGTGCTGGAGACCTCGCAGCAGCCTGATTGATGTGTTTATTCAAGATGGTTACTTCTGACGTCTCATTATCCATGCTTAGTACACGCAAGATCAATCTGAAGTTTATCCCCAGACACATTCCCATTAATCAAATTCAAAGAGTACGAGACATTTGTGAGAGACTCCATGAGACGTTAAATAAATGCAAGTCTTGGTCGTTACAAATGTTATAATCGACAACCTCACTTGTATTTAAAATTGGAAAGTAATAATGCAGACAAGAGTTAAATTATACATGTGCGAGCACGAAGAAAACATACGCTGAGTGAACTAACAGGAGATGGCGTTAGAAACTGGAGCGAGCTGCATTCAGCTTTTGGATTCGCGCAGTTTGGAATGTTTTCAGCCCTTTCAGAATTGTGATTAAACGTCAGCAATATCTGGAGAATTGAAAATCCGCCTGGTGCCACGTTACAGGTGAGAATGATGGATGTTTCTTTTTAAAGATAGTGGGGAAACTTCTTAGATACTCCTAAATGTGTTTCCCTAAATGGCCATTTGCAAATGCTGCCTGAAAGGGCGGTCGGTGCAAGCAGATTCTACAGCAACTTTCAAAAGGGAATTGAATTAATACTTGCAGGGGAACAATCTGCAGGACTGTGGGGAAAGAGGGACTAATGGGAGAGCTCTTTCAAAGAGCCGGCACAGGCACGATGGGCCAAATGGCCTCCTTCTGTGCTGTAAGATTCTCAGACTCGATCCAGGCACCTTGGATCTGTACCGTCTTTGGCTGAGCCTCTCGGACTCCCCGTGATACTCACTGTGGCAAATTCTAAACACTTCTCCAGCAAATTGTGGCATAAATGATTTTAAAATTCTCATCCTTGTTTTCAAATCCCTCCATGGCTATGCACCTCCCTATCTCTGTAACCTCCTCCAGTCTCGTCGCACAACCCTCCGCGATCTCTGCGCTCCTCTAAATCTGGCCGCTTGCGCATCCCCGATTTGAATCGTTCCACCATTTGGCGGCCGTGCCTTCAGCTGCCTGGGCCCTGAGCTCTGGAATTCCCTCCCTAAACCTCTCCACCTCTCTTTCCTCCTTTAAGACACTCATTAACACCATCATCTTATCTGCCCCAATATCCCCTTATGTGGCTCGCTGTCAAATTTTGTTTGATAATCACTCCTGTGAGGTGCCTTGCAACGTTTTACTACGCTAATGGCGCTATATAAATGCACGTTGTTTTTATTGTTGTAAATGTGGCACTGGAGGATCGGGGAGCACAACAGTCTCGCTTACGGCGTCCCGTCCCCAGTGTCACCATTGCATAGAATTCCGGGCCATTCGGCCTGCCATGTGCCTCTTCTGGGGAATGATAAGATTCTCGGGGGTGAAACTGGCAGCATGAAACGGGTGAATCAGCAGCACCGCTCACACCGCAGGTCACCAGCAGCCCATTTCCCACTACTGGCGGAGGCCAATTTCACCACCCTCGTGTCAGCTTTCAAAGACATGCAGTGATTCCTCCTGATGTCCTGGGCTGCATTATTTGTTTAAAAAGATCAGCACCATGCCATTTAAAAAGAAAAAGAAAGACTTGCATTTCTATAGCGCCTTTCAAGACATCAGGATGTCCCAAACGTTTTACAGCCAATGAAGTACTTTTGAAGTATGGTCACTGTTGTAGTGTAGGAAACGCGGCAGCTAATTAGTACACAGCAAGCTCCCACAAACAGCAATGTGATAATGACCAGATAATCAGTTTTAGTGAAGTTGGTTGAGGGATAAAGATTGGCCCCAGGACACCGGGGAGAACTGCCCTGCTCATCTTTGAAATAGTGCCACGGGATTTTTTACGTCCGAAAGACGGAATTCATGACATTTTCAGGGGACTTGACTTTGTGTCATTGGCGGCTGCATTAACCCACTTGACTGTAAAGTACTGGAGTTGCACCTTGATAACCATGTGACAGCTCAGCTCCTCGAAAGACACAACCTCTTGCCTTTCCAGTCTTGAAGCTGACGCAGGGTTAAAAGAAGTAAGAAAAGCAAAACTTAAATTTACAAAATGGATGCAATTTTAGCCCGCTCATATCTCAAACTGTCTCCATTCCCCCAGGGGTGCAGTCACAGTCTGCGCTGTAAATAACTGCCCTGTATCCGCAGTCGGGCAGTGCACGGAGCGGTGCCGAAAGCACAGTGAGTAACCACTGCCCTGTATCCACAGTCGGGCAGTGCACGAAGCGGTGCCGAAAGCACAGTGAGTAACCACTGCCCTGTATCCGCAGTCGGGCAGTGCACGGAGCGGTGCCGAAAGCACAGTGAGTAACCACTGCCCTGTATCCACAGACTGGCAGTGCACGGAGCGGTGCCGAAAGCACAGTGAGTAACCACTGCCCTGTATCCGCAGTCGGGCAGTGCACGGAACGGTGCCGAAAGCACGGTGAGTAACCACTGCCCTGTATCCACAGACTGGCAGTGCACGGAGCGGTGCCGAAAGCACAGTGAGTAACCACTGCCCTGTATCCACAGTCGGGCAGTGCACGGAGCGGTGCCGAAAGCACGGTGAGTAACCACTGCCCTGTATCCACAGACTGGCAGTGCACGGAGCGGTGCCGAAAGCACAGTGAGTAACCACTGCCCTGTATCCACAGTCGGGCAGTGCACGGAGCGGTGCCGAAAGCATGGTGAGTAACCACTGCCCTGTATCCACAGACTGGCAGTGCACGGAGCGGTGCCGAAAGCACAGCGAGTAACCACTGCCCTGTATCCGCAGACTGGCAGTGCACGAAGCGGTGCCTAAAGCACAGTGAGTAACCACTGCCCTGTATCCACAGACTGGCAGTGCACGGAGCGGTGCCTAAAGCACGGTGAGTAACCACTGCCCTGTAGCCACAGACTGGCAGTGCACGGAGCGGTGCCGAAAGCACAGTGAGTAACCACTGCCCTGTATCCACAGACTGGCAGTGCACGGAGCGGTGCCTAAAGCACGGTGAGTAACCACTGCCCTGTATCCACAGACTGGCAGTGCACGGAGCGGTGCCTAAAGCACGGTGAGTAACCACTGCCCTGTATCCACAGACTGGCAGTGCACGGAGCGGTGCCGAAAGCACGGTGAGTAACCACTGCCCTGTATCCACAGACTGGCAGTGCACGGAGCGGTGCCGAAAGCACAGTGAGTAACCACTGCCCTGTATCCACAGACTGGCAGTGCACGGAGCGGTGCCTAAAGCACGGTGAGTAACCACTGCCCTGTATCCACAGACTGGCAGTGCACGGAGCGGTGCCTAAAGCACAGTGAGTAACCACTGCCCTGTATCCACAGACTGGCAGTGCCCGGAGCGGTGCCGAAAGCAGTGAGTAACCACTGCCCTGTATCCACAGACTGGCAGTGCACGGAGCGGTGCCGAAAGCACAGTGAGTAACCACTGCCCTGTATCCACAGACTGGCAGTGCACGGAGCGGTGCCGAAAGCACGGTGAGTAACCACTGCCCTGTATCCGCAGTCTGGCAGTGCACGGAGCGGTGCCGAAAGCACAGTGAGTAACCACTGCCCTGTATCCACAGACTGGCAGTGCGCGGAGCGGTGCCGAAAGCACAGTGAGTAACCACTGCCCTGTATCCACAGACTGGCAGTGCACGGAGCGGTGCCGAAAGCACGGTGAGTAACCACTGCCCTGTATCCACAGTCTGGCAGTGCACGGAGCGGTGCCGAAAGCACAGTGAGTAACCACTGCCCTGTATCCACAGACTGGCAGTGCACGGAGCGGTGCCTAAAGCACGGTGAGTAACCACTGCCCTGTATCCACAGTCTGGCAGTGCACGGAGCGGTGCCGAAAGCACAGTGAGTAACCACTGCCCTGTATCCGCAGACTGGCAGTGCACGGAGCGGTGCCGAAAGCACAGTGAGTAACCACTGCCCTGTATCCGCAGACGGGCAGTGCACGGAGCGGTGCCTAAAGCACGGTGAGTAACCACTGCCCTGTATCCGCAGTCTGGCAGTGCACGGAGCGGTGCCTAAAGCACGGTGAGTAGCCACTGCCCTGTATCCACAGACTGGCAGTGCACGGAGCGGTGCCGAAAGCACGGTGAGTAACCACTGCCCTGTATCCACAGACTGGCAGTGCACAGAGCGGTGCCGAAAGCACAGTAAGTAACCACTGCCCTGTATCCACAGACTGGCAGTGCACGGAGCGGTGCTGAAAGCACGGTGAGTAACCACTGCCCTGTATCCGCAGACTAGCAGTGCACGGAGCGGTGCCTAAAGCACGGTGAGTAACCACTGCCCTGTATCCACAGACTGGCAGTGCACGGAGCGGTGCCGAAAGCACAGTGAGTAACCACTGCCCTGTATCCGCAGTCGGGCAGTGCACGGAGCAGTGCCAAAAGCACAGTGAGTAACCACTGCCCTGTATCCGCAGACTGGCAGTGCACGGAGCGGTGCCAAAAGCACAGTGAGTAACCACTGCCCTGTATCCACAGACTGGCAGTGCACGGAGCGGTGCCAAAATACAGTGAGTAACCACTGCCCTGTATCCACAGACTGGCAGTGCACGGAGCGGTGCCGAAAGCACGGTGAGTAACCACTGCCCTGTATCCACAGACTGGCAGTGCACGGAGCGGTGCCGAAAGCACAGTGAGTAACCACTGCCCTGTATCCGCAGACTGGCAGTGCACGGAGCGGTGCCTAAAGCACAGTGAGTAACCACTGCCCTGTATCCGCAGACTGGCAGTGCACGGAGCGGTGCCGAAAGCACAGTGAGTAACCACTGCCCTGTATCCGCAGACTGGCAGTGCACGGAGCGGTGCCGAAAGCACAGTGAGTAACCACTGCCCTGTATCCGCAGACTGGCAGTGCACGGAGCGGTGCCGAAAGCACGGTGAGTAACCACTGCCCTGTATCCGCAGTCTGGCAGTGCACGGAGCGGTGCCGAAAGCACAGTGAGTAACCACTGCCCTGTATCCGCAGACTGGCAGTGCACGGAGCGGTGCCGAAAGCACGGTGAGTAACCACTGCCCTGTATCCGCAGTCTGGCAGTGCACGGAGCGGTGCCGAAAGCACGGTGAGTAACCACTGCCCTGTATCCGCAGACTGGCAGTGCACGGAGCGGTGCCGAAAGCACAGTGAGTAACCACTGCCCTGTATCCGCAGTCTGGCAGTGCACGGAGCGGCCACTGCCCTGTATCTGCAGTCGGGCAGTGCACGGAGCGGTGCCGAAAGCACGGTGAGTAACCACTGCCCTGTATCCGCAGACTGGCAGTGCACGGAGCGGTGCCGAAAGCACAGTGAGTAACCACTGCCCTGTATCCGCAGTCGGGCAGTGCACGGAGCGGTGCCGAAAGCACAGTGAGTAACCACTGCCCTGTATCCGCAGACTGGCAGTGCACGGAGCGGTGCCGAAAGCACAGTGAGTAACCACTGCCCTGTATCCACAGACTGGCAGTGCAGGGAGCGGTGCCGAAAGCACAGTGAGCAACCACTGCCCTGTATCCACAGACTGGCAGTGCACGGAGCGGTGCCGAAAGCACAGTGAGCAACCACTGCCCTGTATCCGCAGTCGGGCAGTGCACGGAGCGGTGCCGAAAGCACAGTGAGTAACCACTGCCCTGTATCCACAGACTGGCACTGCACGGAGCGGTGCCGAAAGCACGGTGAGTAACCACTGCCCTGTATCCACAGACTGGCAGTGCACGGTGCGGTGCCGAAAGCACAGTGAGTAACCACTGCCCTGTATCCACAGACTGGCAGTGCACAGAGCGGTGCCGAAAGCACGGTGAGTAACCACTGCCCTGTATCCGCAGTCGGGCAGTGCACGGAGCGGTGCCGAAAGCACGGTGAGTAACCACTGCCCTGTATCCACAGACTGGCAGTGCACGGAGCGGTGCCGAAAGCACGGTGAGTAACCACTGCCCTGTATCCGCAGTCTGGCAGTGCACGGAGCGGTGCCGAAAGCACGGTGAGTAACCACTGCCCTGTATCCGCAGACTGGCAGTGCACGGAGCGGTGCCGAAAGCACAGTGAGTAACCACTGCCCTGTATCCGCAGTCTGGCAGTGCACGGAGCGGCCACTGCCCTGTATCTGCAGTCGGGCAGTGCACGGAGCGGTGCCGAAAGCACGGTGAGTAACCACTGCCCTGTATCCGCAGACTGGCAGTGCACGGAGCGGTGCCGAAAGCACAGTGAGTAACCACTGCCCTGTATCCGCAGTCGGGCAGTGCACGGAGCGGTGCCGAAAGCACAGTGAGTAACCACTGCCCTGTATCCGCAGACTGGCAGTGCACGGAGCGGTGCCGAAAGCACAGTGAGTAACCACTGCCCTGTATCCACAGACTGGCAGTGCAGGGAGCGGTGCCGAAAGCACAGTGAGCAACCACTGCCCTGTATCCACAGACTGGCAGTGCACGGAGCGGTGCCGAAAGCACAGTGAGCAACCACTGCCCTGTATCCGCAGTCGGGCAGTGCACGGAGCGGTGCCGAAAGCACAGTGAGTAACCACTGCCCTGTATCCACAGACTGGCAGTGCACGGAGCGGTGCCGAAAGCACGGTGAGTAACCACTGCCCTGTATCCACAGACTGGCAGTGCACGGAGCGGTGCCGAAAGCACGGTGAGTAACCACTGCCCTGTATCCACAGACTGGCAGTGCACGGAGCGGTGCCGAAAGCACGGTGAGTAACCACTGTGAGGTGCTCCACCCTGGCTGGACACTGTGCAGAGGAGGCTGGGCTGAGACTTCGGGACCTGGGGAAAAGCAACTGCCTGCTGTAGCACTAAGCTTATAGACCAGATCTGATTCCTCATCTGTGCTTTTACCTTTAGACCTGGACCTTGCTAACTATGTTCAAACACTGCACAGTTTACTAATATCCTTCTTATGCTTCAAATAACACCCCTTTGGGAGGAAGCAAGACTCGCTTGATCACTGGAAAGTGAAAGAAAGACTTGCATTTATGTAGTGCCTTTCACGACCCCAGGACGTCCCAAACGCTTTACAGCCAATGAAGTGCAGTCACTGTTGTAATGCAGGAAACACAGCAGCCAATTTGCGCACAGCAAGCTCCCACAAACAGCATTGTGATAATGACCAGGTCATCTGTTTTTAGGTGCTGTTGAGGGATAAATATTGGCCAGGTCACTGGGGAGAATTCTGCTCAAAGTAACAAGAGGTGATAGTGCATTGCTCCATCAAACATTGCACAACTACCAAATGGTGTAAAGGTAAAACCCTCCAGGATATCTGCGCTCCTCCAATTCTGGCCTCTTGAGCATCCCTGATTATAATCGCTCCTCCATTGGCGGCCGTGCCTTCAGCTGCCGAGACTCTAAGCTCTGGAATTCCCTCCCTAAACCTCTCCGCCTCTCTACCTCTCTCTCCTCCTTTAAGGCGCTCCTTAAAACCGACCTCTTTGACCAAGCTCTGCCCTTATGTGGCTCGGCATCAAATTTTGTCGTATAATGCTCCTGTGGGACGTTTTACTACATTAAGGGTGCTATATAAATACAAGTTGTTGTTGTTGTTGTCAGAGAGCGATGTGGAGGTTGCAATACTCGAGGACATCCACCTATTAAGACATCTGTTCTAGGACTAGCTTTTGTCACCGTTAGGTATATGAGTACTTTCACTTGAAAGAAAACATCTGATCAAAAGCTTTCTTGGCAACTTAATGAAATCATTCGCCAGCTTTTGGGAGGTTAAAAAATGTGGAAAAAAATGAAGAGTCCCAGAAAATAACCAGCAATTACAACAGCGAGGAAACTATTCCAAGCAACTTCACTTTAGCAGAAAATGTAAACTATTTTTGTTTCCTGAACTCTACAATCGTCCTAATATAAAAAATATATCCCAAAGCTGCAATTACACGGCACGTCTCATTAACTCAACACAATAATGTGCCTCTGGAGCCAGGCAGATAAAGCTCCAGCTCATTGAGTTAATAAAAACAGCTGGATGTGTAGGGCTGCCCGCTGTGGCTTTCAGCCCAGAATTTGGTGCAATTGCAATTACAAAGCAGATCCTGTCTTCAGTCAATTTGTTAAACGTGTCTTTAGTCAATCTTTTTTGCTTTGTAAATCTTATATTATTGCTGAAGGAAATTTAGCAGGAGTGGCCTATCCTGTTACAGAGTGCACCGAGTCAAATGCTACATGGGTCAAAGCAAATGAGGCCAAAGTCACAGCACTGTGGGGTGCGAACACATTGCAACAGGGAGTAATAGGCTGCAGTTTGTGCAAAAAAGCTTGTAACATGGAAAATCCGTGCTGCATTTCTGGCACTGTCTAATGAGGCTGTGAATAAGTCAAAGCCAAGGAGCTCAGCTGATGGCTGCTTATCAACTAGGGAGTAAAGAAAGAGCAGTATTATTCAGATCTGAACTTACTTAAATGAACACATTTATAGTTTTGCGGAATACTCAGTGCTCTTTGAGTCAGGATTGCATTGGTCCACATACCTTTCTATTTAAGTTCAAAATGTAGAAATTGAAAACAAATGGAACAAAGTTCAGCAGAGATGGTAAACTGTGCTAAAAATGGGACAGGAAAGCAGGGCGGGTCCCCAGGGGGTTCCTGCATGATGGGAGTGATTCCACAACCTGAAGGTGATAAGTGACTTGTAACAAACTCCATCTCTGCGATGCTTCGATATGATCACACAAGTTTTAAAAAAAAGACTCGCACTTATCCAGCGCCTTTCACCCCCTCAGGACATCCCAAAGCACTTCACAGCCAATGAAGTATTTTTGAAGTGTGGTCATTGTTGTAATGTAAGAAACGCAGCAGCCAATTTGTGCACAGCAGCCTCCCATAAACAGCAGTGTGATAATGGCCAGATAATCTGTTTTTGTGACGTTGATTGAGGGATAAATATTGGCCAGAACAATGGGGAGAACTCCCCTGCTCTTCTTTGAAATAAATACTGCCATGGGATCGTTTACATCTCCCTGGTGTCCTGGGGCCAATATTTATCCCTCAATCAACATCACTAAAACAGATGATCTGGCCATTATCACATTGCTGTTTGTGGGAGCTTGCTGTGCACAAATTGTCTGCCGCATTTCCTACATTACCACAGTGACCACACTTCTAAAGTCCTTCACTGGCTGTGAAGCGCTCTGGGACGTCCGGTGAGCGTGAGAGGTGCTCTATAAATGCTTTTGTCGTTCTTTTTTTCCTTTCCAAACTGCCAGGCCCACCCAGCTAGTTCAGACAAGACAAACCAGGAAATAAGAAATCTAAGCACAAATACGTAGGATTAGCAGGGCTTGGGGGAATGGAAGCTTCCCACAGTTCAAATGGATACTGTATGAAAACTGCACATACCCACCATTACAATTCATTCACAATAATAATACCACTTAGAATCACAGAGCCCATTCGGCTGGCTCCCTGAAAGAGCTCTCCAATTCGTCCCACTCCTCTGCTCTTTCCCCACAGCCCTGCAAATGTTTCCTTTGAATCATTCGGGGCACCACACTTTAGAAAGGGTGTTGAGGCTTTGGAGAGGGTACAGAGGAGGTTTATCAGGATGATACCAGGGATGAGGGACTTCAGTTATGTGGGGAGATTGGAGAAGCTGGGATTGTTCTCCTTCGAGCAGAGACGGTTAAGGGGGGAACCTCATTGAGGTGTTCAAAATCATGAGGGGTTTTGATAGAGCAAGTAGCGAGAAACTGCTTCCTCTGGCACTGGGTCAGTAACCAGAGGTCACAGATTGAAAATTAATGGTAGAACTAGAGGGGAAATGAGGAGAAATGTCTTCACACAGAGGGTTGTTATGATCTGGAACGCACGACCTGAAAGGGCGGTGGAATCAGATTCCATGGGGACTTTCAAAAGGCAATTGGACATGTACTTGACAAGGACTCGTTTGTAGAGTTTAGTTAGACTGTTCCAAAGAGCCGGCACAGACACGACGGGCCGAATGGCCTCCTGCTGTGCTGTCAGGTTCCATGATTCTAATCTTTAACTGCAACTGTTTAAAACAGAGTCAGAGGAGAGTTTCATTTGACAGAAACATTCATAGAACGATACACGTTTTGATATCGATGAAAGTCATGTGGGGTGAAAGTGGGCTTTGGCAGTAGCATAAAACAGGCAACAGCCAATCGGTAGCCCACGTTACACACCAATGTTCTTTTAAATTAAAGTCAATGATACAGAAAATCAGACTGCCGATTCGCTATCTCCCACTTTGCGTTCCTGCCTCCAAGACCAAACACAGATTTCAGATTGACTGTTCTAACATTAATACAAGTATGGTACAGCTGAAAACCCCTGGGTGAGTGTTGTGTTTTTTTAAAGAGGAATCTGACAGTCAGAGCTGAATGAAATATGTCTCGACCTTTTATGGTTCTGCTATTGCTGCTCCCAATAAGCCACAAAGGCCAAGCATACAGTGAAATGATAGCAAAGCACATGCCAGTGGTCTGGCACTTGAACAGGCACTGGGATCCAAGCGGTGGATTGTCATCGGTGCGACACGCCTTGGGGTTTCAGAATCTAGCCCATTGGACTTTGCTTAAATTGCTGCAGGCACAAGTGAGTCTGGAACTTGTTATCCAGAGTCAGAACACGCAGGGGAGAGTGGGGGATTTTTCAGTAAACCACTTCCTTTGAATATTTTTGTTGTTTCTCCATTTTATTCCCTCCAATGTTATGCTGCATAAGGTCCAGCAGAGAAGACTGGAGTGCTTTTGTCAAACAGCGCGGCTGAGATCAGGAACTCACCATGGAGGAATCAACAACAACAACTTGCATTTATATAGCACCTTTAACGTAGTAAAGCCTCCCAAAGCATTTCACAAAATTTGACACCAAGCCACATATGGAGAAATTAGGGCAGGTGACCGAAAACTTGGTCAAAGAGGTAGGTTTTAGGGAGAGACTTAAAGGAGGAAAGAGAGGTGGAGAGGTTATGGGGAATTCCAGAGTTTAGGGCCTCGGCAGCTGAAGGCACGGCCGCCAATGGTGGAGCGATTAAAATCGGGGATGCGCAAGAGGCCGGAATTAGAGGAGCGCAGAGATCTCGGAAGGTTGCAGGGCTGGAGGAGATTACAGAGATAGGAATGGGGCAAAGCCATGGAAGGATTTGAAAAGAAGGATAATAATTTTTTAATTGAGGCGTTGCCGGACTGGGAGCCAATCATGACTATAAACTCATGTCCTAGCACTCTGTCAGTACAGTCTAACTAAACTACCACTCTTCAACGCAAAACCCTTGGAACCCTGCATCTGGATATTGTGGAAAGAAAGGAAGATTTGCAATCACGCCGTAGAAATTTCCTTAAGTATTTCAAATAACAATGAATTACTTTGGAGTGCCGTGATAGTGGCTCTGTAGAGAAATGCAGCAGTCATTTTCTGCACAGCAAGAACCCACAAACAGCGATGAGATGAATGACTAGGAGTAGTCAAAAAAGCATAATCAGTCAAAAATGGACGCCGAGCCAAAGAAAGAGATAGTAGGAGGGGTGACCAAAAGCTTAGACAAAGAGGGGCGTTTTAAGGAGGGTCTAAAAGGGGGAGAGTGGGGTGGAGAGGCGGAGTGTTTCAGGGAAGCAATTCCAGAGTGCGGGGCCCAGGCAGCTGAAGGCACGGCTGGAGGGAGTGGAGGTATGAAGTTAGAGTCCAAAGAACGCAGAGCTCTTGGAGGGTTAAAAGGCTGGCTACAGAGGTAGGCCGGGATGAGAGGCCATGAAGGAATCTAACCATGAGGATGAAAATGTTAAATTTGAAGCATTGGCGAACCAATGTAGGCCAGTGAGCTCAGGGGTGATGAGTGAACGGGACTGGAGCAGTATCACCAGGCACTTGGACTATCTTTGTCTCTTTAGATGCACTGTCGACACAGACATCAAGTTTCTACAGAGATGCAAGAAAGCAGACAAGATCCCAAAAGGACTACAGGTCACGAACCCACTCAAGTCGACCTACAACACAGACTACGCCGAGAGACTCTGCCGTCGTACCTCTCGCACACTCCTCAACCATCTCGTACACCAGCTCTACAGCAGACGCCGCAACCTCGAAACCGAGATAGAGTCCATGTTCTCAGCCTGTGCTCAGGACACAGCAGACCAGCTACGAGACACCGCCAAACAAACGAGGCAACGGAACTACACTGCCTACATGCACACCAAGAACAGGAAGCTTGAGAAACTAGGCAACACCACCAGCAGCAACCAAGCCTCCCCCGGTACAACGGTTGAAACCACAGGGAAGTCCATCGTCAACTTGTCCGACCACACCCTTCAACCAGACGAAATTGAAGTTCTCAGCCGAGGGTTCAATTTCTGCTCCACCACCAAAATGGACCCCATCGGTCTCGCGGCAGACACAGAGGAATTCATCAGGAGAATGAGGCTCCGGGAATTCGTCCACAAATCCCAAGATGTCAGCCGCGAACCCAATGAGACAACCAATGATCCGGAACAGCAGACAGAGGGATCCGCAGTGCAGCAACCGAAGAAAGAGTCAAATTGGACCCCTCCGGAGGGTCGCTGCCCTAAGCTTGACATGTATGCTCAAGCTGTCAGGAGATGCATCAACGCCAGATTCATCAGCCGCACTCACAAGACAGTCCAGAATGTCACCCGAGCACAACGCAACGCCATCCACGCTCTCAAGACCAACCGCAACATCGTCATCAAACCAGCAGACAAAGGAGGAGCCATCGTCATACAGAACAGAACGGACTATTGCAAAGAAGCATACCCACAACTGGACAACCAGGAACACTACAGACAGTTACCCGCAGATCCGACCAAAGAACACACCCGCCAACTCAACAGACTGATCAAGACCTTCGATCCAGACCTTCAAAGCATCCTACGCGCTCTCATCCCACATACTCCCCGCGTGGGAGACTTCTACTGCCTCCCAAAGATACACAAAGCCAACACACCCGGACATCCTATCGTATCAGGCAACAGAACCCTGTGTGAGAACCTCTCTGGATACGTCGAGGACATCCTGAAACCCATCGTACAAGGAACCCCCAGCTTCTGTCGCGACACTACAGACTTCTTACAGAAACTCAGCACCCAAGGACCAGTTGAACCAGGAACACTCCTCGCCACGATGGACGTCTCGGCACTCTACACTAGTATCCCCCACGATGACGACATCGCTGTGACAGCCTCAGTACTCAACACCAACAACAGCCAATCTCCAGACGCCATCCTACAACTCATCCGCTTCATCCTTGACCACAATGTCTTCACCTTCGACAACCAGTTCTTTACCCAAACACACGGAACAGCCATGGGGACCAAATTCGCACCCCAATACGCCAATATCTTCATGCACAAGTTCGAGCAAGACTTCTTCGCTGCACAGGACCTCCAACCAATGCTATACACCAGATACATCGACGACATTTTCTTCCTATGGACCCACGGCGAAGAATCACTGAAAAGACTACACGATAACATCAACAAAGTACAAAGAAGGTTCACTCGGTTAATCCCGGGGATGAAGGGATGGACATATGAGGAGAGGTTGAGTAGATTGGGACTCTACTCATTGGAGTTCAGAAGATTGAGAGGCGATCTTATTGAAACATATAAGATTGTGAAGGGGTTGGATCGGGTGGATGCGGGGAGGATATTCCCGATGATGGGTGAAACGAGAACTAGGGGGCATAGTCTTAGAATAAGGGGCTGCTCTTTCAAAACTGAGATGAGGAGGAACTACTTCACTCAGAGGGTGGTAGGTCCATGGAATATGCTGCCCCAAAAAGCTGTAGAAGCTACATCATTACATAAATTTAAAACAGAAATAGACAGTTTCCTAGAAGTAAAGGGAATTAAGGGTTACGGGGAGCGGACAGGAATTTGGACATGAGTCTAGGTTCGGATCGGTCATGGCCCTGTGGGTAGCGGAGCGGGCCCAGGGGCCGTGTAGCCTGATCCTGCTCCTATTTCGTGTGTCTAATTCTGTTAGATTCAGGAGATGGTTCTGTGATAGTGGATTGGCGGTTAGGATCAGATCAGCCATGATCTTATTGAATGGCGGAGCAGGCTCGAGGGGCCGATTGGCCTACTCCTGCTCCTATTTCTTATGTTCTAACAAGTTCCATCCCACCATCAAACTCACCATGGACTACTCCTCAGAATCGGTTTCATTCTTGGACACACGAATCTCCATCAAAGACGGACACCTCAGCACTTCACTCTACTGCAAGCCCACGGACAACCTCAGGATGCTCCACTTGTCCAGCTTCCACCCTAACCACGTTAAAGAAGCCATCCCCTATGGACAAGCCCTGCGAATACACAGGATCTGCTCAGACGAGGAGGAACGTGATGGACACCTACAGACGCTGAAAGACGCCCTCGTAAGAACGGGATTGACGCTCGACTCATCGATCGACAGTTCCGACGGGCCACAGCAAAAAATCGCATAGACCTCCTCAGAAGACAAACATGGGACACAACCAACAGAGTACCCTTCGTCGTCCAGTACTTCCCCGGAGCGGAGAAACTACGCCATGTTCTTCGCAGCCTTCAACATGTCATCAATGATGATGAACACCTCGCTAAGGCCATCCCCACGCCTCCACTACTCGCCTTCAAACAGCCGCCTAACCTCAAACAGACCATCGTTCGCAGCAAATTACCCAGCTTTCAAGAGAACAGCGACCACGACACCACACAACCCTGCCACGGCAACCTCTGCAAGACATGCCAGATCATCAACACAGATACCATCATCACACGTGAGGACACCACCCACCAGGTACATGGTACATACTCATGTGACTCGGCCAACGTTGTCTACCTCATACGTTGCAGGAAAGGATGCCCCGGAGCATGGTGCATCGGCGAGACCATGCAGGCACTGCGACAACGGATGAACGGACACCGTGCAACAGTCGCCAGGCAGGAGTGTTCCCTCCCAGTCGGGGAACACTTCAGCAGTCAAGGACATTCAGCCTCCGATCTTCGGGTAAGCATTCTCCAAGGCGGCCTTCGAGACACACAACAACGCAAAATCGTCGAGCAGAAACTGATAGCCAAGTTCCGCACTCATGAGGACGGCCTCAACCGGGATCTTGGGTTCATGTCACGCTACATGTAACCCCACCTGACGTAGGGTCATCCAGACTCGAGTCGTCGTTGGCTTATTCTTTCTACACAGATGCGGCCGGACCTGCTGTGATTTCCAGCCAAAAAAAAATGTTTTTTTGTCTGTTTTTTGTTCTTCATACAGACCCCAGCATCTGCAACATTTGACCCCTTGTGACCCCACCTCATTGTTCTTTGATGTAATGTTTTCCTGACTGACCTGTTTGGACACCATTCACACCTTTGATTGCTGTGATTATCTCTCTGCCAAGGTGTGATAAATGGCAGTTAGAAAGATTACCTGTAAACATCTGGCATTATTCTCTGACTATATAAGCTGTGTCTTTATGCATTTCTCCACTTCACCTGACGAAGGAGCAGCGCTCCGAAAGCTTGTGATTTCAAATAAAGCTGTTGGACTATAACCTGGTGTTGTGTGACTTCTTATCTTTAGGTGCAGACAGACTAATAGAAGGTAGATAAGAAAATAAATAAATGCATTAAAAAAATGCAAAAATGTAACCAGCTCATCATCTCAGCTGAGGTATTGGGAATGACATGGAGGAGCAAACGGCACTGGGAGGAAATGTAGAAGAATGTAAATAGGAAACAGAACATAAAATCTGTTTCTCCTTTGGGGGGAGGAGCTGCTTATACACTTGTGAGAAATCAAGCCGATAAGAATTTTTTTCCAGTGATACAGATTAGTGTTAAGTAAGTCCAGTACATACTACTGGGGCATAGGAATTGAAGCCTGATAAAGATTACGGAGGAAAAATTGGGTATCGCCCATTTTGAGGCGCTAATATCGGCCGGGCGCAAAATTTAGTGCTCAGCACTAATTATCGCCTCCTACTGCAAAACTCGCCTCTATCGCCCCTGGAGGTGATTGGAGTGTTAAATCAGGCGCTACTCACCTCTCTTAAGGCGCTAACGTTGGGGAGCAAGACACTACCTCAGAACGCGGGCGAAGCTCAGGCGATGGCAGTTACCATGGAAGCCAGACAGACTGGCGCCATCCAGTTCTTGCTGGCCAGCTACACCCTGCTTAGTGCAGCCTTGCATCTCGGCCTGGAGAGGCCTCGAAAGCGTTTGTGTTGGAAGCACTAATGGAGAGGCCAGGGAAAGAGCTCGGCGCTTAGGAACCTCAAGAGTGGTGCTGAGGGCCAAAACTCCTCAGGACAGCGTTAAATCTCTCCAGACGTCTCTCTCCCTCTCAACCTGCATGTACCAAACATTTTACCGACAAGAAAAGGTAGGAAGCGCACGCCTTTAAATGGCGCTCCCCCAGCCCCTTCCCGACTTGAAAACGTTCCCCTCTACCTGTCGTTCCTAGCGGCAGGCGCTAAGGTAGGGGGCGCGACTCAACATCTGGTCTGGGGCGTTGCACACTCGACTGACGTCGCAATCTGCGGGTGCAGGAGATCGTGGTGGTAGTGTTTAGTGCTGCCGCAAAACGACTGGTCAATTTTGGGAGCGGCGCTAAAATCACCGTGCTCGGGTGCTACGTTACTAGTGCCCCCTGGAAGCGCTAACCAACCGAATTTCTCCCCTTACATCTCTTCAATGCTGCTTTATCAAGTTTAGAAATAAAAAAGGAAATCCTTATAGCCCATAATAATATATCTTCAGAGTCTCGTTAGAGTTGTGTGATGGTTTTTGGGATCCTGCTAAAAGATGTTTGTTTGGGTTCCAGAGGGATTGACAAAAAGGAGGGTCTGATGCCAAACTTTAGTTGAGGGGGAAGTGTTAAATACAGTACAATACAGTCCAGATAGACCAGTATAGATTTTAATGAAGTGTAATATGGTTGTGCAAGACTATTGCACTGGGCCCTCTTGTACTAAGAAAGCAGCCAGCAGTACAATCCTAGACTGCCATTCTAAATTCGGGTTGGGTGTATGCATTTTGAACTCTCGAACATGACTGGTGTGTCATCCGTGGCTCTGTAGCAGCACTCTCGCCTGAGTCAGAGGTGCCGTCTTTTGGATGAGATGTTAAACCGAGGCATCTCAAGTGGACGTAAAAGATCCCATGGCACTATTTGAAGAAGAGCAGGGGAGTTATTCCTGGTGTCCTGGCCAATATTTATCAATCAATCAACATCACTAAACCAGATTATCTGGTCATTGTCACATTGTTGTTTCTGGGAGCTTGCTGTGTGAAAATTGGCTGCCGCATTTCCTACATTACAACCGTGACTACGGGGGTGATTTTCACAACGGGGAGCTTTTGGAGGCGGGACTCCCACTTGTCGGGTTTCAGTCCCGCCTCCATCAACTTCTGGCCAACCCACGCTATTTTCCTTCGATTTACTTTGTTAGGGCGGGCTTAGCAGGCCAATTAAGGGAAAGCCGGTTGCAGAGAACGTCAATGTATGACTTTCATCTGTCAAAAATTTTTGGCAGATGAATTGTCATCATTTGACAGCTCTGTGAAGCTGTCAAACAGTGACATTCTCTATAGTTTGATGAGTTCTTGAATTCAAGACCTCATCAAACAGCTTTCTTTTGCAGAAATGAGATGGTTGTTGCATTGGAGAATGCAACGGCCATCTGTCATCTCCAACGCGGAGGTGCGAGACTCTCCGCATACCCACCGATTGAAGCCTGCAGGAAGAAACAAAGGCAAGTACACTTTTACTAACACTTTGCACTTACCTCCGATACTTACCTCTCCACTCTTGCACCCATCACTTACCTTCACAGCACACTTTTACACCCCCCGACTCCCGCAGACCCGCCACTCGCCTCGTTGACCTGGCGGGTTTCGGAGCCTTCGGGAAGGCAGGCAGTTAATTGGCTTTAATCCCTTCCCGCCTCCAAGGAGACGGGACCTGGCACGGGACGGCTACCCGCCTCCTGGCAAGATGGCATGGAGGCAGGTTGGGCACCCGCCCCCAAATTCTGCCATTTTCCCAGCAGTCCCACCTCCATACCCACCTCCCCAGGGCTGGCAAGATCGCGCCCTACACTTCTAAAAGTACTTCATTAGCTGTAAAGCGCTTTGGAACATCCTGAGGTCGGAGGTGCTAGAAAAATGATTAGATAAATTGCTGGACAGCAGGGTTTCAAAACAGCAATGAGGTAAATGACCAGATCATTTGAGTTATGTGGTTGAGGAATAAGTGTCGGGATCTTTTACGTCCACTTGAGAGGGCAGATGATGCCTCGATTTAAAGTCTCATCTGAAAGACGGCACCTCTGACAGTGCAGCACTCCCTCAGTAAAACACTGAAATGTCAGCCTGGATTAAGTACCTTTGGAGTGGGGATTGGAACCACAACCTTCTGAATCAGAGGCAAAAGTGTTATCTGAGTCAAGGCTGATACTTAAGGGAGAGTGCTAGCTAGTTTAGGAAAGGGTTTACAAAGGCAAGCATGCACTGGTTAAAAGATCGGCCTCCGTGTTGTATTGGGAAACAGTGAGTGTGAGCTGCGATCTATGGCTCGGATGTTGTGAGGCAAAGATACTGTGTGTGGGTACAGTAGCATAGTGGTTACGTTACTGGACTAGTGATCCAAAGAGAGTCTGGAGCAATGATCTGGAGATATGAATTCAAATCCCACCACAACAGCTGGGGAATTCAAATTCAGTTAATTAAATAAATCTGGAATTTTAAAAAAGCTAGTATCAGTAATGGTGACCATGAAACTATCAGATTGTCGTAAAAACCCATCAGGTTCACTAATGTCCTTTAGGGAAGGAAATCTGCCGTCCTTACCCGGTCTGGCCTATATGTGACTCCAGACCCACAGCAATGTGGTTGACTCTTAACTGCCCTCTTAAATGGCCGAGCAAAACACTCAGTTATACCAAATAGACTGCAGCAGTTCAAGAAGGAGACTTCTCAAGGGCAATTAGCAATGCCAGCGATGCCCACATCCCCTGACTGAATATAAAAAAAGGAGGGGTTTGAAAATGAGGAGTCAGTGAGGAAAGGGATGATGGGCAACTAGGACTTGGTGTGAGATAGGATAGGGACATCCGAGTTTTGGATGAGCTGAGGTTTATAAAGAGAGGAGGATTAGGAGGCCGGCCAGGAGTGTGTTGGAAAGGCCTGGTCTGGAGGTGACAGAGGTATGGGTGAGGGTTTCGGTGGATAATGATGGAGGTAGGAACAGGAGGGCCGATCAGTTAAACCTACCACCTGCCTCTGTCGCTTTAACCGGGCCCTTTGTTTAGGCAGCCAAGGCGCTCGCCCGACCCAGGCAGGAGCTTTATCAATACATGTAAATCGGGGTCCTATGATGTCATTAGGATCTCAATGGTACTTGAGCCGCTGATTGAGCAGGATGCCCACCCCATTACGTAAAACTTGTTGAAGAAGCAGAGGTCCTAAACGGTACGTTTTAAAATTACCTTTGTGGAACCAGGGTGAACAGGCTCTAGGCTCCAAAGGAAAGTCTGGGCCCCTGTTGCCCTGGACTCTCCCTTCCCGCCCGCAGAACCCTGCCGAACCTCCCCCCCCCCCCCCCAAATAACTACCCAAGAGATGGCTGGGGGCCTCTGAGCCGTCCAGCTCTTGCCTGCCCAAAACGGCCAGATGCAACATAAGACGTAGGAGCAGGAGTAGGTCATTTGGCCCCTCGAGCCAAATTCAATAAGATCATGGCTGATCTGATCTTGGCCTCAACTCCACTTCCCTGCCCGCTCCCCATAACCCTCGACTCCCTTACCTATCTCCACCTTAAATATATTCAATGACCCAGCCTCCACAGCTCTCTTGGGAAGAGAATTCCAAAGATTCACGACACTCTGAGAGAAGAAATTCCTCCTAATTTCCAATTTAAAAGGGTGTCCCCTTATTCTGAAACTATGCCCCCCAGTTCTAGATTCCCCCACGAGGGGAAACATCCTCTCTGCATCTACCCTGTCAAGCCCCCTCAGAATCTTATATGTTTCAATAAGATCACCTCTCATTCTTCTAAACTCCAATGAGTATCGGCCCAACCTGCTCAACCTTTCTTCATAAGACAACCCCTTCATCTCCGGAATCAACTGAGTGAACCTTCTCTGAACTGCCTCCAATGCAAGTATATCCTTCCTTAAATAAGGAGACCAAAACTGTACGCAGTACTCCAGGTGCGGTCTCACCAATACCCTGTACAGTTGTAACAGGACTTCCCTGTTTTTATACTCCATTCCCTTTGCAATAAAGGCCAACATTCCATTTGCCTTCCTAATTACTTGCTGTACCTGCATGCTAACTTTTTGTGTTTCATGTACAAGGACCCCCCAGATCCCTCTGTACCTCAGCATTTTGTAATCTCTCCCCATTTAAATAATAATTTGCTTTTTTATTTTTCCTACCAAAGTGGATAACCTCGCATTTTGTTTAAGTTCAGGACACTAGTTTGAGACCTAGCTTTCTCACCTTCAAACTGAATTTGAAATTCTACCATGCTATGATCACTCTTCCCAAGAGGATCCTTCACTTCGAGATCATTAATTAATCCAGCCTCGTTACACATTACCAGATCTAAAATAGTCTTCTCCCTGGTTGGTTCCACAACGTATTGTTCCAAGAAACCATCCCGTATACACTCTAAGAACTCTTCCTCAAGTCTACATTTGCCAATTTGCTTCGTCCAATCAATATGAAGATTAAAATCTCCCATGATTATAGCTGTACCTTTTTTACAAGCCTCTATTAGTTCTTGATTTATACTCTGTCCTACAGTGTGGCTACTGTTTGGGGGCCTGTAGACCACTCCCACCAGTGACTTCTTACCCTTATTATTTCTTATCTCCACCCAAACTGATTCTACGTCTTGATCTTCTGGGCCAATATAATTTCTCACTACTGCACTGACCTCATCCCTTATTAACAGAGCTGCACTACCTCCTTTTCCTTTCTGTCTATCCTTACAAAATGGCAAATACCCCTGAATATTCAGTTCCTGGCCTTGGTCACCTTGCAGCCGCGACTCTGTAATGGCTATCAGATGATACCCATTTATTTCTATTTGTGCTGTCAATTCATCTATCTTGTTACGAATGCTGCATGCGTTCAGATATAGAGCTTTTAATGTTGTCTTTTTACCATTTTTCCCTACTCTGACCCCTCTTTCTGATGCACTCTTATGTGTATACGTTCTGTCCCTTCCTGTCACACTCTGGTTATCATTACCCCTATCGCTACCCTGCACATTTGCCTTCTCATTTTTCTTTGACTTTTTAAATTTCCGCCCAGTGTATCCCTCCCCCCCCCCAATATGCAGGAGTTAAAATAGCCTGGACCACAAACTGCTGACCTTGGGAGGGGGTTGATGCCTGTCCCGCCTGCCCTAAACACGCACCCAGTTCAAATGCTCCCCACCATGCAGGATTGTAGTCATGTTGAGGGATTAATACTGTACGCTTCCTACATTTCAACAGTGACTACACTTCAAAAGCACCTCATTGGCTGTAATGTGCTTTGGGACGCCCTGAGGTGACTGAGGTGGAGGAAGGCACTATAGAAATGCAAGTCCTTCATTCTTTACTGGGAGCTGTGAAATCTGGGTCACTTAACTCTCCTGCATCTTCAGAAAAAATGAAATTGCTAGCGATTCCTCTTCAGAATCTCATTCTATCAGAAAGGAAATGAATGAAGTAACTAAGCTCTCAAGGGTGTGCAGACAGATTTTAAACACAGATATACCATTCTGCAGATCAGTCTTTAATCTCACTACTCAGCCCTATAGTGTGCCAGCCTGCTTTTACTGAATGAAAGGTTCTCCAGGGATAATGGCAAAAGTAGGAGCCGAATCCAATCTCCCCGTCTCTGTTCACAGCAGGTCAACAAATTATAGAGTAGCAAGTGTGATAGAAAAGTGATGACAGAACATTGCACACAAGAACACGTCTGCTGATCATTTTTAATTACTCTTTAACTTGTCAAATTCTGGTCAGGCACCAACACTTTTTCTTCAACAGGTGTCAAGCTTGATTCTGTTAAAGATTTCTGCACATTTACTAACAGAAATGTGAGAGAGCAGGGAAAGTGACAACTTTCACAGCACAGTGACATAATCAATGTTAGCAACAGGAAATTTAAAAAGATGTAACGCTAAAATTAACAAATCACTAAATTTAATTCCAAGGGATAGAATAGAAAAATATTTACAAACAAAAATATCAATTTTAGATCAATTCAGCGCTCAACAGTTGCAGCCAGCTCAGGCCCAGGCAAATTCTTTGTCAATAGCCACCAGTGCAATGCACAATGTTAATGGGAATTTATTCCTGCCGTCTGTTCTGCTCTGCTCCTCTCCTGAAGGATCTGACTCACAATGGGTTCCATAGTCACTGGGGTAAATTTCCCTGCAGTGCACCTGGGGAATCAGCATTCCATGGGGTGCAGTGAAGAGGAAAACAGGGGAAGCGTTCTCCACCCCAATGGCCCCAGCTGGAGCATTGTGTTCAATTCTGAGCACCGCACTTTAGGAAGGGTGTCAAGGCCTGGGAGAGGGTGCAGAGGAGATTTACCAGAATGGTACCAGGGATGAGGGACCCCAGTTACGTGGAGAGACTGGAGAAGCTGAGGTTGTTCTCATTCGAGCAGAGAAGGTTAAGAGGAGATTTAATGGAGGTGTTTAAAATCATGAGGGGTTTCGATAGAGTAAATAAAGAGAAACTGTTTCCAGTGGCTGAAGGGTCGATAACCAGAGGGCACAGATTTAAGGTGATTGGCAAAAGAACCAGAGGCGACATGAGGAAGAACTTTTTTACGCAACAAATGCAATGCATGATGGGGCGGTGGATACAGATTCAACAGTCGCCTTCAAAAGGGAATTGGATAAATACGTAAAGGGAAAACATTTGCAGGGCTACGGAGAAAGAGCGGGGAGTGGAACTTGTTGCATAGCTCTACCAGAGAGCCGGCACAGGCTGAATGGCCTCCTTCTGTGCTGTATCATTCGAGGATTCTATGACTGTAGTGTGGCAGGATTTCCTGGGTTTCCCCGTGCCTGCGCCTGTAGTTGGTGCAGACCCAGCCTCCCTGCTATAATGAGCTGGTACAGGGGATGGGCCTGCGCTGGACTACGTCCCAGCCTCACATATTGCTGGGGCCAGGAAACCTGTGCTGTTTCCCCTTGGGCACTGAACCTGGTGGGCATCTAGTGGGCACCCGTAGAGCAAAATCCAGCTCTGGGCATCCCTGCTGGTACCACAAGAAGGAGAAAAAGAGAAAGAACTTGCATTTTATAAAATCAGTTTCACAACCACAAACTGTCCCAAAGCGCTTCACAGACAATCAAGTACTTTTGAAGTGATAATTGTTGTAAAATTGGGAAACATGACAGCCAATTTGCGCACAGCAAGATCCCACAAACAGCAATGAGGTAAATGACCAGATCATCTGTCCGAGTGCCAGCACGAACTTTCAGGACCTTGTGCTGAACCACCACCGGCTAAAGAGTTGGTGTAGGGGGGAGGGTTTTACTTTCCTGGATCACTGGGCCTGCTTCTGGGAAAGGTGGGACTTGTACAAGTCGGACGGGTTGCACCTGAACCAGAGCGGGACAAATATCCTTGCGGGGAGGTTTGCTAGCACTGTCGGGGGGGGTTTAAACTAACTTGGCAGGGGGATGGGATACAGAGGGAAGCTGAAATAGGGGGGGATGTGCTGCCAATTATGGAGGAAAAAACAAGTCAGCTTGGTAGACAGGGCAAATATATAAGGGCAAGGCTGGATGGCATCTATTTTAATGCAAGGAGTCTTGCAAATAAGGTGGATGAACTGAAGGTGTTGATAAACACATGGGAGTATGATATTGTTGCTATCACGGAGACATGGTTGAGGGAGGGGCAAGACTGGCAGCTCAATATTCCGGGGTACAGAATCTTCAGGCGAGACAGAGGGGGAGGTATAAGAGGAGGGGGTGTCGCAATATTAATTAAGGAGTCAATTACTGCAGTAAGGAGGGATGATATATTAGCAGGGTCCTCTAATGAGGCCATATGGGTGGAGCTTAAAAACAAAAAGGGGGCAAGCACTTTGCTGGGAGTGTACTATAGGCCTCCAAACAGTCAGGGGGAAATAGAGGAACAGATATGTAGGCAAATCTCAGAGAAATGTGCAAATAATAGGGTAATAATAATGGGGGATTTCAACTTCCCCAATATTAACTGGGATAGTCAAAGTGTGAAAGGCTCAGAGGGTGTAGAATTCTTAAAGTGCATCCAGGAGAGCTTTTTGAGCCAGCATGTAGAAAGTCCTACAAGAGAGGGGGCGGTACTGGACCTAATTCTAGGGAATGTGGCCGGCCAAGTGGAAAAAGTGCTAGTAGGTGAGCACTTTGGTGATAGTGACCATAATATGGTAAGATTTAAGGTGGTCATGGAAAAGGACAGGGATGGGCCGGAAATAAAGGTTCTAAATTGGGGGAAGGCCGATTTTAATAGGATAAGGCAGGATCTGGCCAAAATGGACTGGGATCAGCTACTTGTAGGAAAATCCGCATCGGAGCAATGGGAGGCTTTCAGAAGGGAGATTGAGATCATACAAGGGCAACATGTTCCCATAAATGTGAAGAGTGGTTCCAAAAACCACAGGGAACCGTGGATGTCAGGGGATATACGGGAATGGATTAGGAAAAAAAGGAGGGCTTTTGGTAGATACAAAAGGCTAAAGACGGAGGAAGCCCTAGAGGAGTACAAAAAGTGCAGGGGGATACTTAAAAAAGAAATTAGGAGATCAAGGAGGGGCCATGAAATAACACTGGCGAGCAAAATAAAGGAAAATCCGAAGATGTTTTATAAGTATATTAAGGGTAAGAGGATAACTAGGGAAAAAATAGGGCCCATTAGGGACAAAAGTGGCAATCTGTGTGTGGAGCCGGAAGATGTAGGAGGGGTTCTAAATGAATTTTTTGCATCTGTTTTCACTATGGAGAAGGACGATGTAGACATAGAAATAGGGCGGGGGGACTGTGATATGCTCGAACATATTAACATCGAGAGGGAGGAGGTATTGGCGGTTTTAGCTGGCCTAAAAATGGATAAATCCCCAGGCCCGGATGAAATGTACCCCAGGCTGCTGTGTGAGGCAAAGGAGGAGATTGCGGGGGCTCTAACACATATATTCAGGACCTCTCTGGCCACAGGGGATGTGCCAGAGGACTGGAGAACCGCTAATGTAGTACCATTATTCAAGAAGGGTAGTAGGGAAAAACCGGGGAACTACAGGCCAGTGAGCCTAACATCAGTGGTAGGAAAATTACTGGAAAAAATCCTGAGGGACAAAATTTGTCTCCACTTGGAGAGGCAAGGATTAATCAGGGATAGTCAACATGGCTTTGTCAAGGGAAGATCATGTCTGACTAATTTGATTGAATTTTTTGAGGGGGTGACTAGGTGTGTGGATGAGGGTAACGCAGTGGATGTGGTATACATGGATTTCAGTAAGGCCTTCGATAAAGTCCCGCACAGGAGACTGGTCAAGAAGGTAAGAGCCCATGGAATCCAGGGTGCCTTGGCACATTGGATACAAAACTGGCTTAGTGGCAGAAGGCAGAGGGTGATGGTCGAAGGTTGTTTTTGTGACTGGAAACCTGTGGCCAGTGGGGTACCACAGGGATCGGTGCTGGGTCCCTTGCTGTTTGTGGTCTACATTAATGACTTGGATATGAATGTAAAGGGTATGATCAGTAAATTCGCGGATGATACTAAAATTGGTAGGGTGGTAAATAGCGAGGAGGGTAGCCTCAGTCTGCAGAACGATATAGATGGGTTGGTCAGATGGGCGGAACAGTGGCAAATGGAATTTAACCCGGAAAAGTGCGAGGTGATGCACTTTGGGGGGTCTAACAAGGCAAGGGAATACACAATGAAGGGAAAGACCCTAGGCAAGACGGAGGGTCAGAGGGATCTGGGTGTGCAGGTACACAGATCCCTGAAGGCGGCGGAACAGGTGGATAAGGTGGTAAAAAAGGCATATGGGATACTTGCCTTCATTAGCCGAGGCATAGAATATAAGAGCAAGGAGGTTATGATGGAGCTGTATAAAACACTGGTTAGGCCACAGCTGGAATACTGTGTGCAGTTCTGGTCGCCACACTACAGGAAAGATGTGATCGCGTTAGAGAGGGTGCAGAGGAGGTTCACCAGGATGTTACCAGGGCTGGAACGCTTCAGCTATGAAGAGAGACTGGGCAGATTGGGTTTGTTTTCCTTGGAGCAGAGGAGGCTGAGGGGGGACATGATTGAGGTGTACAAAATTGTGAGGGGCATAGATAGGATGGATGCTGAGGAGCTTTTCCCCTTAGTAGAGGGGTCAATAACTAGGGGGCATAGATTCAAGGTAAAGGGCGGGAGGTTTAGAGGGGATTTGAGAAAGAACTTTTTCACCCAGAGGGTGGTTGGAGTCTGGAACTCACTGCCTGAAAGGGTTGTGGAGGCAGGAACCCTCACAACATTTAAGAAGCATTTGGATGAGCACTTGAAATGCCATAGCATACAAGGCTACGGACCAAATGCTGGAATATGGGATTAGATTAGACAGGGCTTGATGGCCGGCGCGGACACGATGGGCCGAAGGGCCTCTATCCGTGCTGTATGACTCTATGACTCTATGACCGTGCCTTTTATCACAGGTGTGTCCAGGTACAGGATGCATCAGGTGCATCAGCACAGTTCAGTAAAGGTGTGTGGGAAACTCCACATTTGCTTTCCAAATATTGTCTACCAACATCAGTCCAAGATTTGCCAAGAGGCTAAAGTGGACTTTGCAAAATGTTTGGAGATATCTTTCCCAACTCTCCAAGGAAATAGCCCAGAAAAAATGGGTAAGCCTCAGTAATCAATTAAAACACAGCAGCACCACGACTGTAAAGGTCCCAGCCTGGTTTCCCGGGGCGTCCCGCCGCGAGTCTGAAGTTGCACACCAGCTGTTTGCAATGAAATCACAGCTGGACACTCCCTGTAATTGACTCCATCAGTGGACTCAGATCTTCAGATCTGCTGGTTGATGTTAAAGTTAACCTTTAAAAAACGGAATCAATATCTGCTATGATTTTCATGTAGGACGAGGGGTGGTACTTTGAACAAGATGTGCCACCTCTGCAGTTTCCTACTCCATTGATTACTATTCATTTCTTTTCTCTTTATCGTATGATTTTTTAGCAGCATTTTCACAAAGTGGCTCAATTTACAAATGGTTCTATGTTCTCCACATTCTGTGGCTTTTGAATTTTTTTGGGTAGCAGCACGAATATAGATCCACAAAGTCCAAAGGCACAATTGTTGATCTGTAGATTTTAACCCTGCTCACCCAGCAACAACCAGGCAAGGGGCAGTTAAAATGGCTGCAGGGACTTACCTCCACCCATCCCACTGCCTTCCCCACGGGTTACAGTTTTCGGGGCATAACATCTTTGGGGGCCCAACTACAATTTTAACCCAAGGCCTGCACGGGGACCCCATCCACCAATCAAACCTGGCAGCCGTGGCCAGAAGAGGCCCTGAAAGTAGGACTGCTCCTCCAGACCCCACAAGGTAACCTTGGGCGTCCCCTGCCCTGGGCTTCCCTTCCCCTCTCCCGACCCCCCTCCGAACCACTTATTTGAGTTGCAGGGACTGACCCTTCAGGACCTTTGGTGGCGACCTCCTGCCACCCAAAATCCCGCTCCCACCCGCTGGCCAGCCAGTGCTTATCACTGGGTTAGGGCAGGAGACTGACGGGGTCTATGCAGCTGAGGCCCAGGGGATTCTAATTCCGGCCTCTTATGCTGCGGAGGGCTGGATGGTTTGCTGTCTGCCTTGGCCCCTGGCTGCACGACCCTCGCCAGGGAGTTCAAATCGGGGCTCACATTACCGAGTTGGGTCATTTCTACACACCCGTCTTCCCCGTATTCACAGAGAATCACAGAAACCCCACAGTGCAGATAGAGGCCATTTCGGCCCATCGAGCCTGCACCGACACATATCCCACCCAATCCCCACACCAACACATATCCCCATTTAATCCCCCTAACACTAAGGGTCAATTTATCATAGCCAATCAACCTAACCCGCACATCTTTGGACTGTGGGAGGAAACCCACGCAAACACGGGGAGAATGTGCAAACTCCACACAGACAGTGTGGAGTCCTGTTAGAACACTCTCTTCTCCCCTTGCTCTTTGTCTCTTCATATACTTTACAGCATGAATTGCAAAGGAACAGGGAGTTCTTCCACAATCCTGGCCAACATTCTTCCTTCAACCACCAGAAACAGCTTAACTAGCAATTCATTTCATTGCTGTTTGTGGGATCTTGCAAAATGGTTGCTGTGTTTTCCACATAACAACAATCACTACACTTCACCATATATTTTGAGAATGTAAGGCACAATATAAATGCAAATCATTCTTATTTTACATAAGCGGTTTACATTTCTATTGGATTCCAGCCCGGAACTCAGTTCAAGGTATCCATTATTCTATATACAAACTCTCTGAATGATCAGATTCTAGCCTTTAAGTCACTTTTGGCTAATTGTTCTTCTGCATGCAATAAAATCAGGATTGTACTGCTGACCAGGTGTTGACATCTGTGAGATTTGGAAAACTGTACACCAAATACTAATTCTCTCATATTAGTCAGGCTGATTCATGCTAATCTACATGTGCTAGCAACTAAGAGGATGGGAGCGCACATCACTGATCTCCCACACACATTTCAAACTACTGCACAAAAGAGGATTTTAAATCCTGCAAAAACTTTGACATAATAAAAACTATTTCTGCATTTCCTGCCATGTACTGCACGAATTACTGGGTTTTACCCAAATTAATAACTGTTAGAAACTGTGGCGTTTGCGTAAGAGGCAAAAAGGCCTGTTGGCATGAAGCCTGCCTCTGTAATCCTCTTCCCTTGTGGATTAAAGTCTTAACAGCTGGGAGAGAATCAGCAGAATCAAATAAAGGGCTGATTTCATCCTAATCTGCATCCAACGCCAATACTGGGACTGTGTTCACTGTAATGGGTTGATTGTAGGACAGATGTGCCAATCAGTTCAGGCTTTATGACAGAGTTTCTAAAACAAGTTTGAAAGTGTTCTGTTCAATTTGCTGTGCTAAAAGTAGGATGCACCTGTGCTGATAATCAAATATATTCCCCTTTCAGATCCAATGACACTGATTGGAAGGGTGCTCATTATATAACAGGTCATTGCCAACAGTAAGCACTTGACATTCCCGTAATACTGTCCTAATTCTGACACTGTTCACTTCCACACAGCACAACACTTGGAGACTGGTTCCTTATTCCACAACATTGTGCAATTGTTAATCAGTGGGCAGCACCCTGGCCTCTGAGTCAGAAGGTTGTGGGTTCAAGTCTCACTCCAGGGACTTGAGCACATAAAGCTAGGCGGACACTTCAGTGCAGTGCTGAGGGAGTGCGGCACTGTCGGAAGTGCCGTCTTTCAGATCAGACGTTAAACCGAGGCCCCGTCTGCCCTCTCAGGTGGACGTAAAAGATCTCATGGCACGATTTGAAGAAGAAGGGGAGTTCTCCCCGGTGTCCTGGTCAATATTTATCCCTCACTCAACATCACAAAAACAGATTATCTGGTCATTTTCACAGTGCTGTTTGTGGAATCTTGCTGTGCGCAAATTGGCTGCCGCGTTTCCAACATTACAACAGTGACTGCACTTCAAAAATATTTCATTGGCTGTAAGGCGCTTTTTGGGACGTCCGGTGGTGTGAAAGGCGCTATAGAAATGCAAGTCTTTCTTTCTTCAAATCTGGTTGTTAACATTCATGGAGGGGCATCGTTCTGGGTAGTTGGGACAGGTCAGGTGCCATTACCCCCAACAGTAGGATGGGGTTTAAACTTCTTTCTCCAGATCTAAGAGGGTACAAACATGTTAGGTACCCGAGGGGAAATGTGAAAGTCTGCTTTGCAGTTGTAGTGATTGATTTCCATCACCAGAGGCTGCTAGTGCAACAGGGTCACCTACCAATTCCCCTTATCCAATAGAACATAACATAAGAACATAAGAAATAGGAGCAGGAGTAGGCCAATCGGCCCCTCGAGCCTGCTCCGCCGTTCAATAAGATCAAGGCTGATCTGATCCTAACCTCAAATCTACTATCACTCGACATCCCTCCCGAACCCATGTGATCTCCCGGGAGAGGCGAAAAACCAGATAAAAAACCCAATGGCCAATTTGGGAGAAAAAAATCTGGGAAATTCCTCTCCGACCCATCCAGGCGATCGAAACTCGTCCAGGAGATCACTGTCCCTATATTTTCTACAGTACTTACCTTCTGTAAAAGGTGATCTCCACCCCAGCCAGGAACAGGAATAAAACCATCTCCTGAAATCTAACACATAATTAGAACACAAGAAGTAGGAGCAGAACCAGGCTACACGGCCCCTGGCTCGTCTACTTCTGAAATCAAGGGATTCACACTAGTTCAATTTACAATCTCCACCCATGGCCGTGTGTGCGCCGGGTAGCCATTTATTCAATACTGATACTATTATATCGTTGCTATTAACACAAGCACTGCTCACTTCAGTAATCATAGAAATTCACACAAACAGCAAGAAAGAAAGACAGACTTGTATTTCCACAGCGCCTTTCATGACCACTGGATGTTCCAAAGAGCTTTACAGCCAATGAAGTACTTTTGAAGTGCAGTCACTGTTGTAATGTAGGAAACACGGCAGCCAATTTGCGCACAGCAAGATCCCACAAACAGCAATGTGATAATGACTGGATAATCTGCTTTTGTGATGTTGATTGAGGGATAAATATTGGCCCCAGGACACCAGGGAGAACTCCCCTGCTCCTCTTCGAAATAGTGTCGTGGGGTCTTTTATGTCCACCTGAGAGGGCAGACGGGGCCTCAGTTTAACATCTCATCCAAAAGACGGCACCTCCGACAGTGCAGCGCTCCCTCAGTACTGCCCCTCCGACAGTGCAGCGCTCCCTCAGTACTGCCCCTCTGACAGTGCAGCGCTCCCTCAGTACTGCCCCTCCGACAGTGCAGCGCTCCCTCAGTACTGCCCCTCCGACAGTGCAGCGCTCCCTCAGTACTGCCCCTCCGACAGTGCAGCGCTCCCTCAGTACTGCCCCTCCGATAGTGCGGCGCTCCCCCAGTACTGCCCCTCCAACAGTGCAGTGCTCCCTCAGTACTGCCCCTCCAACAGTGCAGCGCTCCCTCAGTACTGCCCCTCCGACAGTGCAGCGCTCCCTCAGTACTGCCCCTCCGACAGTGCAGCGCTCCCTCAGTACTGCCCCTCCGACAGTGCGGCGCTCCCTCAGTACTGCCCCTCCGACAGTGCGGCGCTCCCTCAGTACTGGCCGTCCGACAGTGCTGCACTCCCTCAGTACTGCCCCTCCGACAATGCGGCACTCCCTCAGTACTGTCCCTCCGACAGTGCAGCGCTCCCTCAGTACTGCCCCTCCGATAGTGCGGCGCTCCCCCAGTACTGCCCCTCCAACAGTGCAGCGCTCCCTCAGTACTGCCCCTCCCACAGTGCAGTGCTCCCTCAGTAGTGCCCCTCCGACAGTGCAGCACTCCCTCAGCACAGGGACCCGGGTTCGAATCCAGTCTCGGGCGACTGTCTGTGTGGAGTTTGCACATTCTCCCCGTGTTTGCGTGGGTTTCCTCCGGGTGCTCCGGTTTCCTCCCACAGTCCAAAGATGTGCGGGCTAGGTTGATTGGCTATGATAAATTAACCCTTAGTGTTAGGGGGATTAAATACGTGGGGTTACGGGGATAGGGTGGGATATGTGTTGGTGTAGGGGTTACGGGGATCGGGTGGGATATGTGTCGGTGCAGGCTCGATGGGCCAAAATGGCCTCTATCTGCACTGTGGGGTTTCTGTGATTCTGTGATACTGCCCCTCCGACAGTGCAGCACTCCCTCAGTACTGCCCCTCCCACAGTGCAGTGCTCCCTCAGTACTGCCCCTCCGACAGTGCGGCGCTCCCCCAGTACTGCCCCTCCGACATTGCAGCGCTCCCTCAGTACTGCCCCTCCGACAGTGCAGCGCTCCCTCAGTACTGCCCCTCCCACAGTGCAGTGCTCCCTCAGTACTGCCCCTCCGACAGTGCAGCACTCCCTCAGTACTGCCCCTCCGACAGTGCAGCACTCCCTCAGTACTGCCCCTCCCACAGTGCAGTGCTCCCTCAGTACTGCCCCTCCGACAGTGCAGCACTCCCTCAGTACTGCCCCTCCGACAGTGCAGCACTCCCTCAGTACTGCCCCTCCGACAGTGTGGCGCTCCCTCAGTACTGCCCCTCCGACAGTGCGGCGCTCCCTCAGTACTACCCCTCCGACATTGCAGTGCTCCCTCAGTACTGCCCCTCCGACAGTGCAGCACTCCCTCAGTACCGCCCCTCCGACAGTGCAGCACTCCCTCAGTACTACCCCTCCGACAGTGCAGCACTCCCTCAGTACTGCCCCTCCGACAGTGCAGCACTCACTCAGTAGTGCCCCTCCGACAGTGCAGCACTCCCTCAGTACTGCCCCTCCGACAGTGCAGCGCTCCCTCAGTACTGCCCCTCCGACAGTGCAGCGCTCCCTCAGTACTGCCCCTCCGACAGTGCAGCACTCCCTCAGTACTGCCCCTCCGACAGTGCGGCGCTCCCTCAGTACTACCCCTCCGACAGTGCAGCACTCCCTCAGTACTGCCCCTCCGACAGTGCAGCACTCCCTCAGTACTGCCCCTCCGACAGTGCAGTGCTCCCTCAGTACTGCCCCTCCGACAGTGCAGTGCTCCCTCAGTACTGCCCCTCCGACAGTGCGGCGCTCCCTCAGTACTGCACTGGAGTGTCAGCCTAGATGTTTGTGCTCAATCTCTGGAGTGGGACTTGAACCCACAACCTTGTGAGTCAGAGGGGGGGGTGTGCTGCCCACTGAGCCACAGCCGACACATGAAGCAATCTGTGGCTTACTCTGTAAACCAAAGGTCATATTATTTGGTTTTCAGTTATTTGTTCAGGCAGATTAACATGGAAAATATTCTTGACAATGAAATGCTCAATGTGTCTGGCACAAACCAAGCACACCTCTGGACTCGGAGAGCAGACTTACTCAAACTGTGGACGTTTTTGGTGAAGAGATGAAAATGAACTGAATTCCACAGTATTACACAGTGCAGCTACCTTGATTTTTTAAATTGATGACCCTTAGAAGTCATCAGTGAGACGTGAGATCCATCACAGGGTCAGACAGCATAGCCTTTCACAGTGTCACATCTTAAAGGATATGGTGCTGGCCTGCACCATGGCATTAAGTCAGGAAAGGAAGCTGCACTGCTTTTGCCAAGTCTCGAAGCCTGATTCACCAGCTGACTTTTTCATTCCCCATCAAATGCTAGCTTCGTGGCAGTGACAGTTAGGGAAACAAGCGCAACACCAAGAACAGGAAAAGCGAGAAGCCTCGCCTTGGATTTATACACTCACCAAAGGCTTTCCATCAGTTGTCTGAACAATGTGGCAGAGAAAACAGGACCACTGTCTGCTTCGCTTAAGCGACATTTCATTGCACAGTAAAATACGTTTTGTTACGGGAAATATTGAACGAAAAATGTGACTTGAAGTTGCATTGATGAAAGATGAAGTAAAGATTTAATCACACACAGAGTGATAGACAGTTTATGGGGTACGGTAGCACAGTGGTTCTGTTACTAGACTCGTGATCCAGAGGCCTGGACTAATGATCTGGAGACGCAAGTTCAAATCCCACCACGGCAGCTGGGGAATATAAATTCAGTTAATTAAATAAATCTGGAATAAAAAGCTAGTGTCAGTAATGGTGACCATGAAACTACCGGATTGTACTAAAAACTAACATAGCTAATGTAACCCCACTATTCAAAAAAGGTGGTTGAGAAAAAGCGGGGAATTATAGACCGGTAAGCCTGACATCGGTAGTGGGGAAAATGCTAGAGTCCATTATAAAAGTTGTAATAGCAGAGCACTTGGAAAACAGTGACAGGATCGGACAAAGTCAACATGGATTCACAAAAGGTAAATCGTGCTTGACTAATCTACTGGAATTTTTTGAGGATGTAACTGGTAGAATAGATAAGGGAGAACCAGTGGATGTGGTGTATTTGGGCTTTCAGAAGGCTTTCGATAAGGTCCCGCATAAGAGATTAGCGTGCAAAGTTAAGGCACATGGGATTGGGGGCAAGGTATTGACTTGGATAGAGAACTGGTTGGCGGACAGAAAGCAAAGAGTTGGAATAAACGGGTCTTTTTCTGAGTGGAAGGCAGTGACTAGTGGGGTACCGCAGGGATCGGTGCTAGGACCCCAGCTATTCACTATATATATTAATGATGATCTAGACGAGGGAACTAGATGTAATATCTCCAAGTTTGCAGATGACACAAAACTGGGTGGGCGTGTGTGCTGTGAGGAGGATGCCGAGAAACTCCAGTATGATTTGGACAGGTTGGGTGATTGGGCAGAAACATGGCAGATGCAGTATAATGTGGATAAATGCGAGGTTATCCACTTTGGTGGCAAAAACAGGAAGGCAGATTATTATCTGAACGGCAATAGATTGGGAGAAGGGGAAGTGCAACGAGACCTGGGTGTCATTGTGCACCAGTCGCTGAAGGTAAGCATGCAGGTGCAGCAGGCGGTTAAGAAGGCAAATGGTATGTTGGCCTTCGTAGTGAGAGGATTCGAGTACAGGAACAAGGATGTCTTGCTGCAGTTGTACAGGGCCTTGGTGAGACCACACCTTGAGTATTGTGTACAGTTTTGGTCGCCCTATCTGAGGAAGGATATTCTTGCCATGGAGGGAGAGCAATGAAGATTCACCAGACTGATACCTGGGATGGCAGGATTGACATATGAGGAAAGATTGGGTGGCTTATACTCGCTGGAGTTTAGAAGAATGAGAAGGGATCTCATTGAAACTTATAAAATTCTAACAGGTCTAGACAGACTAGATGCAGGAAGGATGTTCCCGATGGCCGGGGAGTCCAGAACCAGGGGTCACAGTCTAAGGATAAGGGGTAAGCCATTTAGGACGGAGATGAGGAGGAATTTCTTCACCCAGAGAGTGGTGAACCTGTGGAATTCTCTACCACAGAAGGCAGTAGAGGCCAATTCATTAAATATATTCAAGAAGGAGTTAGATATATTTCTTAAGGCTAAAGGGATCAAGGGATATGGGGAGAAGGCAGGGACAGGGTACTGAATTTGGATGATCAGCCATGATCTCATTAAATGGCGGAGCAGGCTCGAGGGGCCGAATGGCCTACTCCTGCTCCTATCTTCTATGTTTCTATATTAAAACCCATCTGGTTCACTAATGTCCTTTAGGGAAGGAAATCTGCCACCCTTACCCGGTCTGGCCAATATGTGACTCCAGACCCACAGCAATGTGGTTGACTCTTAATTGCCCTCTGAGATGGCCGAGCGAGCCACTCCGTTGTATCAAAAAACTATAATCCACACGGACTGCAGCGGTTCAAGAAGGCAGCTCACCACCACCTTCTCAAGAGCAATTAGGGATGCCAATAAATGCCGGCCTTGTCAGCAACTCCCACATCCCGTGAATGAAAGTCTCAGTGTTGTCAATAAGAACAAAAATTACAGATCATAAAACAGAAACGAGAAACAGGTTAATGGTGTCTGAACACAGAGGAGGATGAGTGGAGACAGACAAGCCTGGGCAGACCTTTACCTGCTGCCATGTGTATTGTATTTACAGATATCAGGTTGCCCACTTTTCATTAGGTACAGCACCACCGAGTGATCTGATAAATTTCCTGATACCGCACATTTGAGATGACTACTTTACACTAAGTCCCGAAAGTATAAGTTTTGTAGAGCTCACTCTGTCTCGACTTGTAGTACAATGACACAGGCATGGGGACTATGTACCAAGGGATCTACGAAAGGTGCTTAGAAAACGGGAGTTAAGAAAGTTTTTCAGTTCCTTTCTGCCCTCCTGTACTGAAGACACCGACTGTTGTTAGTGTGCAGTTGCGTGTGCATTGCTAATCCTTCAGTCCCTCACTCAGTGGGTAGCACTCTCACTCTGAGTCCCAAGGTTGTGGGTTCAAGTCCTCACTCCAGGGACTTGAACACAAAAATTTAGGCTGACACTCCAGTGCTGAGGGAGTGCTGCACTGTCAGAGGTGCCGTCTTTTGGGTGAGACATTAAACCGAGGCCCCATCTGCTCTCTCAGGCGGATGTAAAAGATCCCCTGGCCACTATTTCGAAGAGCAGCAGGGGCGTTCTCCCCGGTGTCCTCTCCTCCTCAATCAACATCACCAAAAGACAGATTATCTGGTCATTATCATGTTGCTGTTTGTGGGAGCTTGCTGTGCGCAAATTGGCTGCCGTGTTTCCTGCATTACAACAGTGGCTACACTTCAAAAAGTACTTCACTGGCTGTAAAGCGCTTTGGTACGTCCGGTGGTCGTGAAAGGTGCTATAGAAATGCAAGTCTTTTTTTTTCAGTGCCTACACCGTGTGCCGACGGGCTACTCGACATCAGCAGCTGATCCCAGTCCTCTCCTTATCCAGCATCCTTACATGTGCATTTTCCAGCGGGAGTTACTGAATAGTAGTAAGGAGCGAGAACTCTGGATGACTACCCTCTCCTCCCCTCCCCCATTTTTCAACGCGACACGATTAATACACGCATATCACAAATCATTCCTCCAGCTTTCCAATTGTAGGGGTTTTCCTCGTTAGCCTAATTACTGGCTGATAAATGATTGAGCTGCTGGTGCAGAGAGAGCAATAGCTGGCGAGTTGCTGCTGCTCTGATTACTGGGCTTGATTCCAGTGGATGTATTATGGTGAAATGTATTAATAGGCAATTAGGACCCAGCAACTAACACTGAGTTACCAGCTGCATGGAAAAATACTCCTTTTGCAACAACCAAATGTTCCCAAATGGAATGACAGGCACGATTTATTACTATATATTGAGGATAACGTCCTGAGCAAGTCAACAACTACAACAACTTGTATTTAGATAGCACCTTTAACGTAGTAAAACATCCCAAAGCGTTTCACAGGAGCGTTATCAGACACCGAGCCACGTAAGGAGATATTAGGGCAGGTGGCCAAAAGCTTGGTCAAAGAAGTAGGTTATAAGGAGCATCTTAAAGGAGGAGAGAGAAATGGAGAGGTTTAAAAGAAAGACTTGCATTTATATAGCACCTTTCATGACTTCAGGACATCCCAAAGCGCTTTACAGCCAATGAAGTACTTTAGAAGTGTAGTCACTGTTGTAATGTAGGAAACGCAGCAGCTATTATGTGCACAGCAAGCTCCCACGAACAGCAATGTGATAATGACCAGATAATCTGTTTTAGTGATGTTGATTGAGGGATAAATATTGGCCCCAGGACACCGGGGAGAAATCCCCTGCTCTTCTTCAAAATACTGCCACGGGATCTTTTACAGCCACCTGAGAGAGCAGACAGGACCTCGGTTTAACGTCTCAACTGAAAGACGGCACCTCCGACAGTGCAGCACTCCCTCAGTAGGTCAGGAGTGTCAGCCTAGATTTTTGTGCTCAAGTTTCTGGTGTGGGACTTGAACCCACAACCTTCTGACTCAGAGGCGAGTGTGCTACCCACTGAGCCACTGGCTCAGGGAAGGAATTGCAGAGCTTTGGGCCTTGGCAGCTGGTCACCAATCATTGAGCGATTAAAATCGGGGATTCGCCAGAGGCCAGAATTAGAGGAGCGCAGATATCTCGGAGGGTTGTGGGGCTGGAGGAGATTACAGAGATAGGGAGGGGCGAAGCCATGGAAGGATTTGAAAACAAGGATGAGAAGTTTAAAATCCAGGCGTTGCTTAACTGGGAGCCAATGTAGGTCAGAGAGCACGGGGTGATGGGTGAACGGGACTGGGTGCGAGTTAGGACACTGGCAACAGAGTTTTGGATGATTTAAAGTTTACGGGGGGTAGAACGTGGAAGGCCAGCGAGGAGTGTGTTGGAATAGTCATGTCTACAGCCTTGATCCAGATATGGACACAAGAGCTGAATGACAGAGGATGTGAAGAGGCTTCAAGGGGATCTCGACAGGCTCAGTAAGTGGGCGAGAACATGGCAGATGGAATATAATGTGGATAAATGTGAAGTTATCCACTTTGGTAGAAAAAACAGAACATTTCCTAAATGGTGAAAGATTGGGGAATGCAGATGCTCAAAGGGACCTGGGTGTCCTTGTACATGAGTCACTGAAAGTGAATGTGCAGGTGCAGCAAGCCATTAGGAAGGCAAATGGTATGCTGGCCTTCATTACAAGAGGATTTGAGTACAGGAGTAAAGAAGTCTTACTCCAATTAGATAGGGCCTTGGTGAGACCACACCTGGAGTACTGTGTACAGTTTTGGTCTCCTTACCTAAGGAAGGATATACTTGCCATAGAGGGAGTGCAACAAAGGTTCACGAGATTGATTCCTGGGATGGCGGGACTGTTGTATGAGAAGAGATTAAGTAAACTAGGTCTGTATTCTCTTGAATTCAGAAGAATGAGAGGGGATCTCATTGAAGCATACAAAATTATTACAGGACTTGATAGGGTGGATGCTGGGAGAATGTTTCCCTTGGCTGGGGAGTCTAGAACCAGGGGCCACAGCCTCAGGATAAAGGGTGGGCCATTCAGGACTGAGATGAGAAGGAATTTCTTCACACAGAGGGTGGTGAATCTTTGGAATTCTCTACCCCAGAGGGCTGTGGAGGCTCAGTCATTGGGTATATTCAAACAGAAGTCGATAGATTTCTGACTAGTAAGGGCATCAAGGGATATGGCGATAGGGACAGTGAATGGAATTGAGGCAGAAGATCAGCCATGATCTCATTGAATGGCGGAGCAGGCTTGAAGGGCCGAATGGCCTACTCCTGCTCCCATTTTTTATGGTGTGGAGATGCCGGTGTTGGACTGGGGTGGACAAATGTAAGAAATCACACAACACCAGGTTATAGTCCAACAGCTTTATTTGAAATCACAAGCTTTCGGAGCGCTGCTCCTTCGGCAGCGCTCCGAAAGCTTGTGATTTCAAATAAAGCTGTTGGACTATAACCTGGTGTTGTGTGATTTCTTACACTATTTCTTATGTTCTAATAGCTGCCTCCGACATCAAGGCAGCAATCGACCGAGAATGACACCAAGGACCCCCAGCAAACCTGAAGTCAATGAGGGTCAAAGGGGAAACCTTAATGGCTAGAGTCATACCTAATGTAAAGCAAGATGGTCGTAGGATATGGTGTTAAGGAAGCTAAAGGGATTGAAGGTGGACAAATCCCCAGGGCCTGATAACATGCATCCTAGGGTACTGAAGGAGGTGGCCCTAGAGATAGCGGATGCACTAAGGATGATTTTTCAGAATTCATTAGACTCGGGAACAGTGCCGATGGATTGGAGGGTAGCTAACGTTACCCCACTATTCAAAAAGGGGGGTAGGGAAAAAGCAGGTAATTACAGACCTGTAAGCCTTACATCAGTTGTGGGCAAAATGCTGGAGTCCATCATTAAGGATGAAATAGCGGAGCACTTAGCAAATGGGGACAGGATAGGACAGAGTCAACATGGATTTACAAAGGGTAAATCGTGCTTGACTAATCTATTGGAATTTTTTGAGGGAGTAACTGGTAGAATAGATGGGGGAGAGCCAGTAGATGTGGTGTACCTGGACTTCCAAAAGGCCTTCGATAAGGTCCCACATAAAAGATTAGCATGGAAAATTGAGGCTCATGGGATAAAGGGGAAAGTTTTGGCGTGGATAGGGAACTGGCTGTCAGATAGAAAACAGAGAGTTGGAATAAACGGCTCATTTTCTGAATGGCAGGCAGTAACAAGTGGGGTACCACAGGGATCTGTCCTGGGCCCCCAGCTGTTCACAATTTACATTAATGACCTGGATCAGGGAGTCGGATGCAGCATTTCCAAATTTGCAGACGACACTAAACTAGGAGGTGGGGTGGGCTCAGAGGAAGAGGCCAGGAAGCTCCAGAGCGATTTGGACAGACTGGGCGATTGGGCGGATAAATGGCAGATGCACTATAATGTGGACAAGTGCGAAGTTATCCACCTTGGGTGCAGGAACGGGAGGGCAAATTATTATTTAAATGGCAATAGATTGGGAGAGGGGGAAGTACAGAGAGACCTGGGTGTTCTTGTACACCAGTCACTGAAGGCGAGCATGCAGGTGCAACAGGCGGTCAAGAAGGCAAACGGTATGCTGGCCTTCATAGCAAAAGGGTTAGAATACAGGAACAGGGATACCTTGCTGCAGCTGTACAGGGCACTGGTGAGACCACACCTCGAGTACTGTGTACAGTTTTGGTCGCCTCATCTGAGGAAGGATGTTCTTGCCATGGAGGGGGTGCAGCGGCGATTCACCAGGCTGATACCAGGAATGGCGGGAATGACCTATGAGGAGAGACTATGTAGTTTAGGGATGTACACACTGGAGTTTAGAAGATTGAGAGGGGACCTCATAGAAGTGTATAAAATTCTGACAGGTCTAGACAGACTGGATGCAGAAGGAATGTTTCCCTTGGCGGGTGAGAACAGAACTAGAGGACATAATTTAAGGATAAGGGCTAAACCATTTAGGACAGAGATGAGGGGGAATTTCTTCACTCAGAGAGTGGTGAACCTGTGGAACTCATTGCCACAGAGGGCAGTGTACGCCAACTCATTAAATATATTTAAGAGGGAATTAGATATATTTCTACGGGCAAAAGGGGTTAAGGGTTACGGAGAGAAGGCGGGGACGGGATACTGAATTAAAGGATCAGCCATGATCTCATTAAATGGCGGAGCAGGCACGAAGGGCCGAATGGCCTACTCCTGCTCCTATCTTCTATGTATGTATCTATGTAGTTCAGAGGCCAGCCATCACAGCCCCAGGACATCACTGCAGGAGATCCTCTGAGAAGTGTGCATGGCCCAAACATCTTCAGCTGCTTCAGACTTGAATATAGGGGGTATGATTAAGAAGTTTGCAGATGATACTAAAATCGGCTGTGTGGTTGATACTGAAGAAGGAAGCTGTAGACTGCAGGGAGATATCAATAAATTGGTCAGGTGGGCAGAACAGTGACGAATGGAATTCAATCCAGAGAAGTGTGAGGTAATGCATTTGGGGAGGGCTAACAAGGAAAGGGAATACACATTAAATGGTAGGACACTGAGTAGTGTAGAGGAACAAAGGGACCTTGGCGTGCATGTCCACAGACCCCTGAAGGTAGTAGGCCAGGTAGAAAATGTGGTTAAGAAGGCATACGGAATGGATGCCTTTATTAGCCATGGCATAGAATACAAGAGCAGGGGGGTTATGATTCAACTGTATAAAACACAAGAGCTGACCATAAAGAAGAATACCCTCAGTCAACTAGTCCTGGGACTCAATAAAGTAACTAATAACAATACTAACAATAACCAGTCCCAGGACAGTGACAGGGTAACACAAAGAATTCGACCCAACACAATCGTCGCTAAGCAAAAGGAAAAATATCTGTCATATTGGGCAGAAACAACAAAAACCCAAAGCAAACTCAATTGCTACTTGGCCCTAAACAGACAATACAACATGGCTGATTACCTGACCATGGTAAAGGATAACAAACTGAGAAGAACCTTGACAAGGTACAGACTTAGCGAACATAGCCTAGCGATCGAAAAAGGCAGACACAGGCAGACCAGGCTGCCAAGAGAAGACAGGATATGCTCTCACTGCAGTCAGGGAGTAGTGGAGACAGAGATGCACTTCCTCACAGCCTGTGGAAAATATCAGGGCATCAGAGAGAATTTCTACCAAAAATTCTCACAAATATGCCCTGAATTCAGAAATCTGACTGACAACCAAAAACTCCCATTCCTACTGGGGGAGGAGAGAAGCTGTGTAACACTGGCGGCACACTATGTTACAGCTTGCCATGAACAGAGGGACAACCAGTAAACTAAGACAAGAGTATATATAAACAAGGCGAATGTATATTTATAAACTCAGGGATATACCTGTTTATACACTGTATGAATGGAACCGCGTTTATGTGTTCAACCATAAATGTATTTTGATGCTTTGGCAACATAAGATGTAACTTATCATGCCAATAAAGCGATTTGTATTGTATTGTATTGTAGTTAGGCCGCAGCTAGAATACTGCGTGCAGTTCTGGTCACCACATTACAGGAAAGATGTGATTGCACTAGAGAGGGTACAGAGGAGATTTACAAGGATGTTGCTGGGAGTAGAGAATCTTAGCTATGAGGAGAGACTGGATAGGCTGGGTCTGTTTTCCTTGGTACAGAGGAGGCTGAGGGGAGACCTTATTGAGGTGTATAAAATTATGAGGGGCATAGATAAAGTGGATAGAAAGGACCGATTTCCCTTAGCAGAGGGGTCAAAAACCAGGGGGCACAGATTTCAAGTAATTGGGGGAAGGTTTAGAGGGGATATTTCTTCACCCAGAGGGTTGTGGGGGTCTGGAACTCACTGCCTGAAAGGGTGGTAGAGGCAGGAACCCTAACCACATTTAAAAAGTACTTGGATATGCACCTGGGATGCTCTAACCTGCAGGGCTACGGACCAAGAGCTGGGAAGTGGGATTAGGCTGGATAGCTCTTTGTTGGCCGGCGCGGACGCGATGGGCCGAAATGGCCTCTGTAGTGTCCGTGTGTTGATAAAGACACTGAAGACAGGAGTTGGTTCATAGGTATTTACTAAGCAAAGTCTGGGGGGGGGGGGGGGGGGGTTCTAACGGATATACACAATACACAGGCTTATATAGCCCGAGTGGCTATCACCGGCACCACAGCACACCTGGGGCTCTTAAAGGCACATACACTACAATTCCTCCCCTTTTAGCTAACCAGTACATCATATTTTAAGTAATTATTAATTTACATGTTATAAGCAAAATAATATACATTGCTGTAGTTAATTAATTACAAGTCAGTCTCTCAGGAGGCTTCCTGACTCGGTCCGGATAACGCCTCGGGGGTGTAGTAGTTTCTGGTGGTGTAGTAGGTTCTTCTGGCAAGGCTGATTCGGCTTGAATGCCAGTGTCGGGTTCATCGGGTTCCAGTATCACCGGATCGGAGGTAGATATGGGTATCTCTACTTCATCGTTAGATGTATAGAGTTGTGGTGTAGGTTGTCCCTTTTCGGATGACTTTATGATTTGGTCAGCATGGCGCCTTATTATGCTTTCTCCGATGTCCACGGTATACATCAGTGGTCCTAGTCGTGTGCAGATAGTTCCAGGCTGCCATTTCTCGGTACGGTAGTCCCGAGCCAAAACTTGTTGACCTATCTGGAAGGTTCTAGTTGGCCTTTCATTCATGCCTTGAAACTGCCGGTTCTCCACGTCCCTTCTGATGTTGGGCTTGACCAAATCCAGCCGGCATCTTAGGTTTCTATTGAAGAACATCATGGCGGGAGTTTGGTTGGTAACCATATGTGTTGCATTCCTGTATGCGAATAAGAAGTTATCCACCTTGTGCTGAAGTTTTATGTCTTCATTACCCATGGCCTTTATGGCCTTCTTGAAGGTCTGGACAAACCTTTCAGCCAATCCATTGGTGGCGGGATGGTATGGGGCGGACGTGTAGTGCTTAACCCCATTGTTTTTTAAGAACTTTCTGAATTCTTCGGACACAAATTGCGGTCCATTATCAGAACAGATCTGTTCCGGCAGCCCATTCCTGGCAAATATGGTCCTTAATACTGTGATGGTTTTTTCCGTGGTGGTGGAGGACATCTTTATTACCTCCGGCCACTTGGAGTGTGCATCAACCGCGATTAAGAACATTGAGTCCATAAATGGACCAGCAAAGTCGATGTGCACCCTTTGCCAGGGAGATGAGGGCCACTCCCATGGATGTAGAGGGGCTTGTGGTGGAGCGTTTTGGACCTTCTGGCATCCTAGGCAGCTCTTGGTCATTCCTTCGATGTCTCCATCGATACCTGGCCACCATACAAACGCCCTGGCTAGGTTCTTCATTTTCACTCCACCCAGATGCCCCTCGTGAAGCTCCTTTAGCACTTTATCCTGGAGTTTGGGTGGAATCACCACTCTGGATCCACACATCAAGGTTCCTCGGCACACTGACATCTGTTCTCTTCTTTGTGAGAATGCTGGCAACAGTGGTTCGCCATGTGCTGGCCATCCCTTCACTGTTAAATCGTAGACCCGTGAAAGAGTCGGGTCATTTCTCGTTTCCCTTTCAATGGCAGAATTTGTTACTGGTAGACATTCCGTAGAGTGGAACATCTCCATTGGGTCTACTGTAGGTGCCTCTTCTACCGTTGGCAACGGTAGGCGCGAGAAACCATCAGCATTCCCATGCTGTTTTGATCCTTTGTATTCTATGTTGTATTGGTGTGCCCCTAGAAAAAGGGACCACCTCTGTAGCCTTTGCGCTGTCATAATGGGAACACCCTTTTTAGGGTTGAATATGGAGACGAGGGGTTGATGGTCAGTCAACAAGGTAAATTTTTGTCCGTGTAGGTAATGGTTGAATTTCTTTACTCCCCATACCAGGCTGAGTGCTTCCCTGTCGATTTGGGCATAGTTACGCTCAGCTGAGTTCAATGAGCGTGACGCAAAAGCTATCGGCCGTTCCGAGCCATCAGGGAATTTATGCGATAATACTGCTCCTATGCCGTAAGAGGATGCATCGCACGCCAGTCTGATTGGCAGTGATGGGTTGTAATGAGCCAAAACTTCTTTGGATGTGATTAAGTCTTTGCATTTATGGAAGGCACTTTTGCAGTCTTCGTTCCATTTCCAAATTACTCCTGTTTGTAGCAGTTCATTAAGAGGGTGTAGAAGAGTTGATAAGTTCGGTAAAAATTTATGATAGTAATTTATTAATCCCAGGAACGACCTTAATTGTGAAACATTTTCAGGTGCTGGGGCTTTTATGACCACCTCAATTTTTTCAGGTGACTTATGCAACCCTTCCTTATTTATTATGTGGCCACAATATGATATTTGATTTCGGAAAAATTCGCACTTGGGGCGATTTGCTCATAGGCCTAGTGAGCACCTGCTCTAAATTGGCACGGTGCTCGTTGTCGTTTTCTCCTGTTACAAGGATGTCGTCTAGGTAGCATTGAGTCCCCGGAATCCCTTGGAGGACTTGCTCCATAGCTCTTTGCCAGATAGCTGGAGCGGATGCTACTCCAAAAACCAGTCGATTGTACTGGTACAGACCTTTGTGTGTATTTATCGTGAGATATTTTTTCGAGGCATCTTCAACCTCCATCTGTAGATATGCCTGTGCCAAGTCAATTTTGGTGAAACGTTTCCCTCCAGATAGTGAGGCGAAAATATCTTCTATCCTCAGAAGAGGATACTGTACCGTGTGAAGGACCGGGTTTACAGTCACCTTGAAGTCTCCACAGATGCAAATTTTTCTCTGTTCTTCAGATTTATCATTCTTCAATGCTTTCTTCATGACTGGGACGATGGGTGTTCCCAACTCGCTCCAATCTATTTTAGATAATACGCCTGCCTTTTCCAAATTCTCCAGCTCTGCCTCGACTGCCGGACGAATTGCGTATGGCACCGGTCTTGCCTTAAAAAACTTGGGAATTGCTGCATCTTCCACTTTTATTGAGGCGGTGATGCCTTTCAAGGTTCCTAGTTTCTCTTGAAACACTTCCTTGGCGTTGGCCAAGATGTCTTTTAATCGTTCAGGTATGACGTCATCATCATTTTTTTCCTTACTGGTCACCGTCAGTGCCTGAATGGAGTGCCAGTCTAAACGTATTTTTCTGATCCATTCATGTCCCAACAGCGGTGGACCACCATCTTGTAGAACGTATAAATACAACTTCTGTATTTCCTTGCCGTTGTATACAACAGGCACCCTTATTTTTCCTTTGGGGTATACTTTCTGCCCCGTATATGCTTTCAAGATAATGGATGTGTCTTTTAAAGGTATATGCAGAAATAGCCGCTCGTAATCCCGTCGATTTATGACGGTCAGAGCTGATCCTGTATCTAGCTCCATTTTAACTGGGGACCCTGCTATTGTGAGGGTAACCCAAATGGTCTGGTAATCTTCTTTGGCAATTACATTATGTAATTTGAGAGAGCTTAGTCTCTTGTTCCCGGAGTCGCTATCGCTCTTCTGGTCTTCGGAGCTACTGTCCATCATCATTTGTACCTTTCTGTGCTTTTCCTTATTGATTCTTTTCCTGTTAGTGGATTTTTTGTTTTCAGATCGGCACACACGTGGAATGTGTCCCATCTTTCCGCATCGCCTGCATGCTTTTTCCTTGAACCAGCAGTCCCTCTGGTCATGGGTGGATCTGCCGCAGCGATAACATCTCTCGAAACCCCGTGTCATTTCATGGGTGCCGAAGTCCTGTGGCCTTTGCTGTATCTCTGCAGCTCCTATTGCACTGAAAGCCTTGTCCAGTGTTAAATTTTTCTCAGAAGATAGCTTTTTTTGTGTTTCTACACTTAGGGGATCGCAGACGAATTTGTCTCGCAGAGAATCTGCCAGTCCTGCCTCGAATTGGCAGTGTAGGGTATCAACAATCTCCTTAAAATTCTTGTCCATCGGTTCGGCTGGAGTGATTAAGTTTCATAACCGCTTGTATGTCTTTGCGCCCATTAGATCCAGAAGTACTGAAGCTTTTTTTTCATCTTCTATTCCATTTGCGGTGCAATATACCTCCACTCTTTCCACATGTGGTCCAATCCTCTATCTCGTTATCAAAAACATCAATATTGCCAAAATTAGGCATCTTAGAAAAGATGTGGCGCTTCCCGCGCTTTTCTTTCTTTTCTGTAGAAAAGATATGGCGCTTCCCGCGCTTTCCCGCCGCTGACAACGCTGTTTACTGCGGTTTCCGTTTGTTTTATTTTTTGATTTATTGTTGGAGACTCGTTCCCGCCGGAGTTTCTCTCCAGGTCTGAACGCTGACCTGCTTGCTGCGCCGGCCGTCTCCCGAGTGCTCCCTCCCAGTCCGTTATTGCTTGCCTCCGATTTCGCTGCCTGTCTCAGCTGTAGAGCCAGCCGCTGGAGCCCCAGCCTGACGCCCAGGAAGGATTAGCGCAGTACCTGCCACCAGCTTGGCCAGCTGGTGAAACCACAGCTTCTCTCACTTCCTTGCGTCTTCAGGACGCCTGAGGAATCGATGCCCTTGAGGTGCTGCCAAATTGCAGGTAAGTCCGTTTCCACTTCGTCGCCACTGTAGTGTCCGTGTGTTGATAAAGACACTGAAGACAGGAGTTGGTTCATAGGTATTTACTAAGCAAAGTCTGGGGGGGGGGGGGGGGTTCTAACGGATATACACAATACACAGGCTTATATAGCCCGAGTGGCAATCACCGGCACCACAGCACACCTGGGGCTCTTAAAGGCACATACACTACAGCCTCCTTCCGTGCTGTAACTTTCTCTGATTCTCTGATTCATCAATGACCTTCCCTTTGTCATATGGTCAGGAGTGGGGCTATTTGCTGACAATTCCACAGTGTTTAGCTCCATTCACAACTTCTTCTAAAGCAGGAGCTGAATAACATCCAGGCCCGGAACGGTAAGTGGCAAGTAACATTCACACCACAGGAGTGCCAAGTAATGACCATCTCCAACAAGAGAAAGCCCCGCCACTTCCCCTTGGCATTCAACGGCACAATCACTGTCGAGTCCCTAACCATCAACATCTTGGGGATCGCCATTGACCAGAAGCACAAGTAGACCAGCCATATCAACACTGTGGCTGCAAAAGCAGGGTAGATGCTGGATACTCTGAGGATGGTGGGGTCTCACTGCCTGAAAGGGTGGTAGAGGCAGAAACCCTCATCACATTTAAAAAGTACTCGGATATGCCCTTGAAATGCCATGACCTACAGGACTACGGACCAAGAGCTGGAAAGTGGGATTAGGCTGGAGAGCTCTTTTTCGGCCGGCACAGCCACGATGGGTCGAATGGCCTCCTTCTGCGCAGTAAATTTCTATGATTCTACGACTGGCCGAAAAGTTCTAGCATGTGGGAAGGGGCCACTCTCAACACTGAGGCAAGTATTGCAGTAAACTATTGTAAAGAAATATCACTACAAATTGTTCCTAAAGCAAATCAGTACAATACCAGAATCACAAAGGAAAGCCTTGGGTCTGAGGGTTGCTATAGCGACGAGACACCTTGTTCCCGAGTGTGCATTCCAGACGACACTCAGTCCCACAAGTTTCAACATATTGTGTGACCATTTCTAAGTATCAGCATTGGCCACCATTTACTTTGAAGTTTTGTAAAATGTGAAGTACAATAAGCACCCAGTTACAGGTTATTGTTAGATAGAGTCCAACAAAAACGTGTATTGGTAGAGAAATTCTGAAAGGGAAGCGATTCTTCAGCAGCTCACCGGCAACTCATGTACTTTGCTTACTAACGCTTGAAAACACTTCAAGACATCAAAGGCCTTTCTTCATTAGCATGCTGCGGAAGTCCAAGGCCAGTTCTGCTCTCCCATCTCCCTTATTACTTGTACTCATTCTTTGCTGTGGTTTTTTGATTATCTTACATTTATCTTTAGCCTACACATTGAATTGAAAAGACTGTACAGTGTTTGGCTTACTCAGTGTATTGTTACCAGCACTGTATAAAAAATAAATCATACTTGTACCACCACACGTTAAGGTTGGGTAATATGTTTGTGTCAAAGAAAGTCCTAATTCATCACCTCAAACTGTCCTCAGCACCACCATAGAAACATACATAGAAGATAGGAGCAGGAGTAGGCCATTCGGCCCCTCGAGCCCGCTCCGCCATTCAAAGAGATCATGGCTGATCATCCAAATTCAGTACCCTGTCCCCACTTTCTCCCCATATCCCTTGATCCCTTTAGCCTTAAGAACTATATCTAACTCCTTCTTGAATATATTTAATGAATTGGCCTCTACTGCCACGAGGTGACAAACCTGTAAGCGCCAGTACTTCACATGAGCTCTGAATTCCCTCCCTAAACCTCTCCGCCTCTCTCCTCCTTTAAGATGCTCCTTAAAACCTACCTCTTTGACCAAGCTTTTGGTCACCTGTCCTAGTATCTATCCCCTTATGTGGCTCGGTGTCAAATTTTGTCTGATAACGCTCCTGTGAAGCACCTTGGGATGTTTTACTATGTTAAAGACGCTATATAAATGCATGATGTTGTTGTTGCTAGTCTTAGAGCTCAAAATGTTCTCTCCAGATACAGGACGGGTTTGGAAGAGCAAAATCTATCATTGTGCCGCAGTGCTTGTGTGGAGATAGTTCCACTTTTTCCCTGTAGAAGGACTGTTCTTTAGTTAGACAGTAAGAGCTGCATGGTAGCGGAACAGAAACTGAACTGGACCAGCCACATAAATACAGTGGCTACAAGAGCAGGTCAGAGGCTGGGTATTCTGCAGCGCGTGTCTCACCTCCTGACTCCCCAAAGCCTTTCCACCATCTACAAGGCACAAGTCAGGAGTGTGATGGAATACTCTCCACTTGCCTGGATGAGTGCAGCTCCAACAACACTCGAGAAGCTCGACACCATCCAGGACAAAGCAGCCCGCTTGATTGGCACCCCATCCATCCACCTTCAACATTCACTCCCTCCACCACCGGCGCACCGTGGCTGCAGTGTGGACCATCTACAAGATGCACTGCAGCAACTCGCCAAGGCTTCTTCGGCAGCACCTCCCAAACCCGCGACCTCTTCCACCTAGAAGGACAAGGGCAGCAGGTGCATGGGAACACCACCACCTCCAGGTTCCCCTCCAAGTCACACATCATCCTGACTTAGAAATATATCGCCGATCCTTCATCGTCGCTGGGTCAAAATATTGGAACTCCCTCCCTAACAGCACTGTGGGAGTACCTTCACCACACGGACTGCAGCGGTTCAAGAAGGCAGCTCACCACCACCTTCTCAAGGGCAATTAGGGATGGGCAATAAATGCTGACCTTGCCAGCAACGCCCACATCCCATGAACTAATTTATATTTTAAAACCTCTCCTCTTGGTGCCTCCCCACAACAGCAGGAAGACAGCAGAAACTCTGGTGGAATGAGGCGATCAAGACAGTTACATCTGCACGCCTCCACTCTCCCAGCTTTCAAATTCTAACATACAGCTCCAAACTGCCCTTGCTATTATTGTGGGTATTTTCCATATCCCTTCAGAAGGAGTGCATTCTGTGATACAGCACATTCTGTGGTTCTAACAGGATTCTCTCACGTTGACCTGGAATGACGACCTTAAGGAGGAGTTTGCTGGAAGAGCTTTGTGTCAAATTGTAACAGTGGGTAAACGCAATCAAAAGCAGAAACAAGCCAGAGATGGCAAGAGATTGAATTTCTGGGATTGAGCTGGATTCTCCTCCCTCCCTTCCCCAAACATACCCTTCCTGATAAACAGTCACTTAGTCCTGAGTTACCATTACTCCCAAAAGTCACCCTTGGCCAAAGCATCAGTATTTACCAGGGAGACTAACAGGGTGGTCATGACATTAGAAGAAAAGATCAAAAAGATACCAAGATATTTAAGATAGAAAGGCGGAGATAATTGATAAACTAATCAAACCTTTAGAGAGGTTAAAATCCCTGGTCCGGATGGATTACATCCGCGCATATTAAGGAAGTTAGGGAAGAGATAGCAGAGGCACTAAATGGGGTAGAGGAACAGAGGGATCTGGGGTACAGACTCACAAATCACTAAAAGCAGTGACGCAGGTTAATAAGGCCATTGAAAAACCAAACCAAACACTGGGGTTCATTTCTAGAGGGATCAAACTGAAAAGCAGAGAAGTTATGTTAAACTTGGTTAGGCCACACTGTGCACAGTTCTGGACTTCATATTATAAAAAGGATATAGAGGCACTGGGGAAGGTGCAAAAAAAGATTTACTAGAATGATGTGAGAACTGAGAGGTTATACCTATCAGGAAAGAAAGATTGAACAGGCTGGGACTCTTTCTCTAGAAAAGAGAAGACTGAGGGGTGACCTGATAGAGGTCTTTAGAATTATGAAAGGGTTTGATAGGGTTGACATAGAGAAAATGTTTCCACTTGTGAGCAAGATCAGAACTAGGATCGTCACTAATAAATCCAATCAGGAATTCAGGAGAAACTTCTTTACCCAGAGAGTGGTGAGAATGTGGAACTCGCTACCACGGAGTGGTTGAGGCGAATAGCAGAGATTCATTTACGAGGAAGCTACCTAAGCACATGAGGGAGAAAGGAACAGATGGATATGTTGATGGGGTGAGATGAAGAGGGGTGGGAGGAGGCTGGTGTGGAGAATAAACACCGGCACGGACCAGTTGGGCCGAATGGCCTGTTTCTGCGCTGTAAATACTGTGTACTACCATGTAAGGCTGTTTAAATATGCAATTTGGGGTCCTATGCTATTGTATCAGCCAATGAGTCAGAGGCAGAGCGGGACATACGACAGGACTCAAATAAAGTCTATTTACTCAGCAGTCGATTTAAACAGTGCACTACAACAGTCTACAGAGTCTATTTAAACAGAGTCTCTACAACAGTCTACAGAGTCTATTTAAACAGAGGCTCTACTAACTACAGCAAGCAGAACTCATGACCAAAACTACAGCAACTTCTCTTGATAAAATCAGAGGGTTTTCTCCAGCAAGTTGCAGTGCGTGGAGAATAGTTACAGACAAATGATGTGCATTAAATCAATCCCAGTCACTTACAGCAGTGCGGTCTCCAGGCGGCATTGACACGGGAATTACCCAATCATCTCCATTCTGAATAGCGAAGTCACTATATGCAGCCAAGAGCAGGGGAGTGGAACTAATTGGATGGCTCTTTCAAGTCTCCCCCACTGTTACTATCAATATAAAATGCTAGTTAAAAACTGAACCTAGGCAAAAGAAATCCATTTTTATCGCAATGGGCAAGTGAAGCTGGACTGGATCATCGGATTCAGTCAGCATGAAACTCCCTTTGTGTGGGCTAAACTTAACTCAATGCATAAATCGTCAGACAATCAAATGGACATTGTTTATCTCACAGATAACTCCTGATGGAGCCATCAGCAATTTAAAATCAGCAGACCCCCCTGTAGTGGTCTACAGAGCAGCAGTGATACCCGCCCTGCCGTATGCCTCAGAGACATGGACCATGTACAGCAGGCACCTCAAAGCACTGGAGAGGTACCACCAACGCTGCCTCCGCAAGATCCTGCAAATCCATTGGCAGGATAGGCGCACCAACGTCAGTGTTCTTGCTCAGGCCAACATCCCCAGCATCGAAGCTCTGACCACGCTCAATCAGCTCCGATGGACGGGTCACATTGTCTGCATGCCCGATACGAGACTCCCAAAACAAGCGCTCTACTCGGAGCTCCGGCACGGCAAGAGAGCCCCAGGTGGGCAGAGGAAACGCTTCAAGGGCACCCTCAAAGTCTCCTTGAAAAAGTGTAACATCCCCACCGATACCTGGGAATCCCTGGCCCAAGACCGCACAAAGTGGAGGAGAAGCATCCGGGAAGGCGCCGAACACCTCGAGTCTCTTCGCCGGGAGCAAGTGGAAGCCAAGTGCAGGCAGCGCAAGGAGCGCACGTCAACCCAAGCACCCCACCCACCCGCCCCTTCAACCATCGTCTGCCCCACCTGTGACAGAGACTGTAGGTCCCGTATTGGACTCATCAGTCACCTGAGAACTCATTTTTAATGTGGAAACAAGTCATCCTCGGTTCCGAGGGACTGCCTAAGAAGAAGAAAATCAGCAGACCACTCTGAGCGTAAAATCAAAAGACCCCTGTTTTATATCCTGAATAGTAGCTATTGTGTGAACTCCGATTAACACACGAAACAAGCCAATTCACGTAATTGTACGGCCGAACCAGAGGGTATGTGAAAAATGAGTGAAAAACAAATGTAAAAGCGATGTATATCAGGAAGAGCTTCTTTCTGTGTCAGCCATGGCTCAGTTGGAAGCTCCCTCGCCTCCGAGTCAGAAGGTTGTGGGTTTAATTCCCACTCCACAAAATCTCGGCTGATACTCCCAGTGCGGTACTGAGGGAGTGCTGCACTGTCGGAGGTGCCGTCTTTCAGATCAGACGTTAAACTGAGGCTCTGTCTGCTCTCTCGGGTGGACGTAAAAGATCCTATGGCACTATTTCGAAGAAGAGCAGGGGAGTTCTCCCCGGTGTCCTGGGGCCAATATTTATGCCTCAATCAACATCACTAAAACAGATTATCTGGTCATTATCACATCGCTGTTTGTGGGAGCTTGCTGTGCGCAAATTGGCTACTGCGTTTCCTACATTACAACAGTGACTCCACCAAAAGTACTTCATTGGCTGTAAAGCACTTTGGGACATCCGGTGGTGTGAAAGGTGCTGTGGAAATACAAGTCTTTCTTTCTTTACTCCAAGAAGTGAGAAATAAGTGCGATGATCTGCCAGGCATGGTCGCACAAGCAAAACCAGTGGGGTTGTTCAAAGGGCCGTTGCATATTGTGATGGGAGATTAGTATACTAGAGGGTGAGTTTTAATGGCCTGAATGGCCTTTACTCAGCCCTGAACTTTTCTTATTCGCATGGTTCATTGGTTCACACTCCTGCCTTCAGTGCCCCGAGCTGTTTAAATTTCAGTTCTCAGTCCACTTTGAAAGAATACGGCCACAAAAGGTTTTTCAACGTGCTCGAATATGAAAGGCTTCCTTCACACAATTACATTCTATCGTTTCCCAGCACACTCACAAGAGGGCTAAAAAATCTCACTGAGGAATGAGCACTTGTTGCCGGTTTCAAACCGATTTAAAGAGGCTGACAGAAATAAAGTGGTTGATTAACATTTCGAATAGAAGGTAATCAAAGCTTCCAGTGAATAAACATTGGCACAAAGAAAGACAGATTAGCATTTCTATAGCGCCGTTCAGGACATCAGGACCTCCCAAAAGCGCTTTACAGCCAATTAACTACTTTTGAAGTGTGGTTACTGTTGTATTGTAGGAAACGCGGCAGCCAGTTTGTGCAAAGCAAGCTCCCACAAACAGCAATCTGATAATGGCCAGATAATCTGATTTTTTTTGTGATGCTGATCGAGGGACAAATATTGGCCCCAGGACACCAGGAAGAACTCCCCTGCTCTTCTTCGAAATAGTGCCATGGGATCTTTTACGGCTACCTGAGAGAGCAGACGTTTAACGTCTCATTCGAAAGATGGCACCTCTAACAGTGCAGCACTCCCTCAGTACTGCCCCTTCGACAGTGCAGCGCTCCCTCAGTACTGCCCCTCCGACAGTGCAGCGCTCCCTCAGTACTGCCCCTCTGACAGTGCAGCGCTCCCTCAGTACTGCCCCTCCGACAGTGCGCCGCCCCCTCAGTACTGCCCCTCCGACAGTGCAGCACTCCCTCAGTACTGCCCCTCCGACAGTGCAGCACTCCCTCAGTACTGACCCTCCGACAGTGCAGCGCTCCCTCAGTACTGCCCCTCCGACAGTGCAGCGCTCCCTCAGTACTGCCCCTCCGACAGTACAGCGCTCCCTCAGTACTGCCCCTCCGACAGTGCAGCGCTCCCTCAGTACTGCCCCTCCGACAGTGCAGCACTCCCTCAGTACTGCCCCTCCGACAGTGCAGCGCTCCCTCAGTACTGCCCCTCCGACAGTGCAGCGCTCCCTCAGTACTGCCCCTCCGACAGTGCGGCGCTCCCTCAATACTGCCCCTCCGACAGTGCAGCGCTCCCTCAGTACTGCCCCTCCGACAGTGCGGCGCTCCCTCAGTACTGCCCCTCCGACAGTGCAGCACTCCCTCAGTACTGCCCCTCCGACAGTGCAGCGCTCCCTCAGTACTGCCCCTCCGACAGTGCAGCGCTCCCTCAGTACTGCCCCTCCGACAGTGCAGCGCTCCCTCAGTACTGCCCCTCCGACAGTGCGGCGCTCCCTCAATACTGCCCCTCCGACAGTGCGGCGCTCCCTCAGTACTGCCCCTCCGACAGTGCAGCACTTCCTCAGTACTGCCCCTCCGACAGTGCGGCGCTCCCTCAGTACTGCCCCTCCGACAGTGCAGCACTCCCTCAGTACTGCCCCTCCGACAGTGCAGCACTCCCTCAGTACTGCCCCTCTGACAGTGCGGCGCTCCCTCAGTACTGCCCCTCCGACAGTGCAGCACTCCCTCAGTACTGCCCCTCCGACAGTGCAGCGCTCCCTCAGTACTGCCCCTCCGACAGTGCAGCGCTCCCTCAGTACTGCCCCTCCGACAGTGCAGCGCTCCCTCAGTACTGCCCCTCCGACAGTGCGGCGCTCCCTCAATACTGCCCCTCCGACAGTGCGGCGCTCCCTCAGTACTGCCCCTCCGACAGTGCAGCACTTCCTCAGTACTGCCCCTCCGACAGTGCGGCGCTCCCTCAGTACTGCCCCTCCGACAGTGCAGCACTCCCTCAGTACTGCCCCTCCGACAGTGCAGCACTCCCTCAGTACTGCCCCTCTGACAGTGCGGCGCTCCCTCAGTACTGCCCCTCCGACAGTGCGGCGCTCCCTCAGTACTGCCCCTCCGACAGTGCGGCGCTCCCTCAGTACTGCCCCTCCGACAGTGCAGCGCTCCCTCCGTACTGCCCCTCCGACAGTGCAGCACTCCCTCAGTACTGCCCCTCCGACAGTGCGGCGCTCCCTCAGTACTGCCCCTCCGACAGTGCGGCGCTCCCTCAGTACTGCCCCTCCGACAGTGTAGCGCTCCCTCAGTACTGCCCCTCCGACAGTGCGGCGCTCCCTCAGTACTGCCCCTCCGACAGTGCGGCGCTCCCTCAGTACTGCCCCTCCGACAGTGCGGCGCTCCCTCAGTACTGCCCCTCCGACAGTGCGGCGCTCCCTCAGTACTGCCCCTCCGACAGTGTAGCGCTCCCTCAGCACTGCCCCTCCGACAGTGCAGCACTCCCTCAGTACTGCCCCTCCGACAGTGCAGCGCTCCCTCAGTACTGCCCCTCCGACAGTGCAGCACTCCCTCAGTACTGCCCCTCCGACAGTGCAGCACTCCCTCAGTACTGCCCCTCCGACAGTGCAGCACTCCCTCAGTACTGCCCCTCCGACAGTGCAGTGCTCCCTCAGTACTGCCCCTCCGACAGTGCAGCACTCCCTCAGTACTGCCCCTCCGACAGTGCAGCACTCCCTCAGTACTGCCCCTCCGACAGTGCAGTGCTCCCTCAGTACTGCCCCTCCGACAGTGCAGCACTCCCTCAGTACTGCCCCTCCGACAGTGCAGCGTTCCCTCAGTACTGCCCCTCCGACAGTGCAGTGCTCCCTCAGTACTGCCCCTCCGACAGTGCAGCGCTCCCTCAGTACTGCCCCTCCGACAGTGCAGTGCTCCCTCAGTACTGCCCCTCCGACAGTGCAGCGCTCCCTCAGTACTGCCCCTCCGACAGTGCAGTGCTCCCTCAGTACTGCCCCTCCGACAGTGCAGCACTCCCTCAGTACTGCCCCTCCGACAGTGCAGCACTCCCTCAGTACTGCCCCTCCGACAGTGCAGCACTCCCTCAGTACTGCCCCTCCGACAGTGCGGCGCTCCCTCAGTACTGCCCCTCCGACAGTGCGGCGCTCCCTCAGTACTGACCCTCCGACAGTGCGGCGCTCCCTCAGTACTGCCCCTCCGACAGTGCAGCACTCCCTCAGTACTGCCCCTCCGACAGTGTAGCGCTCCCTCAGTACTGCCCCTCCGACAGTGCAGCGCTCCCCTCAGTACTGCCCCTCCGACAGTGCAGCACTCCCTCAGTACTGCCCCTCCGACAGTGCAGCACTCCCTCAGTACTGCCCCTCCGACAGTGCGGCGCTCCCTCAGTACTGCCCCTCCGACAGTGCGGCGCTCCCTCAGTACTGACCCTCCGACAGTGCGGCGCTCCCTCAGTACTGCCCCTCCGACAGTGCAGCACTCCCTCAGTACTGCCCCTCCGACAGTGTAGCGCTCCCTCAGTACTGCCCCTCCGACAGTGCAGCACTCCCTCAGTACTGCCCCTCCGACAGTGCAGCGCTCCCTCAGTACTGCCCCTCCGACAGTGCAGCACTCCCTCAGTACTGCCCCTCCGACAGTGCAGCACTCCCTCAGTACTGCCCCTCCGACAGTGCGGCGCTCCCTCAGTACTGCCCCTCCGACAGTGCGGCGCTCCCTCAGTACTGACCCTCCGACAGTGCGGCGCTCCCTCAGTACTGCCCCTCCGACAGTGCAGCACTCCCTCAGTACTGCCCCTCCGACAGTGTAGCGCTCCCTCAGTACTGCCCCTCCGACAGTGCAGCGCTCCCTCAGTACTGCCCCTCCGACAGTGCAGCACTCCCTCAGTACTGCCCCTCCGACAGTGCAGCACTCCCTCAGTACTGCCCCTCCGACAGTGCGGCGCTCCCTCAGTACTGCCCCTCCGACAGTGCGGCGCTCCCTCAGTACTGACCCTCCGACAGTGCGGCGCTCCCTCAGTACTGCCCCTCCGACAGTGCAGCACTCCCTCAGTACTGCCCCTCCGACAGTGTAGCGCTCCCTCAGTACTGCCCCTCCGACAGTGCAGCACTCCCTCAGTACTGCCCCTCCGACAGTGTAGCGCTCCCTCAGTACTGCCCCTCCGACAGTGCAGCACTCCCTCAGTACTGCACTGGTGTGTCAGTTTGGACTTTTGTGCTCAAGCCTCTGGAATGGGACTTGAATCCACGACCCTCTGACTCAGAGTTGAGAGTGCTACCAACTAAGCCCCGGCTGACAAAGTCCAATAGTAACTCTAAACCATGTTTGTAAGGCTACAACACGAGCTTCATTTTATAAATTACATTTATATGATTTAATAAAAAACATTGGAAGTCCTGCTAAGTAACAAGTCAGAAGAATCGAGAAGGTCGGGTGCCCACAGAAAGAGCAGGATTACTCGCGGACAAGTCCACCTCTTTCAGGTTGGCTGTAGACCAGCAACTGAGGATGGAATCACCTGATCGGTAAATGTCATGTGAAAGAACCCAAAGGCTTGCAAAGAAAGACAAAAAAAACCACTGCATGGTTGCGAAGTAAAGAAACTGTGTGACGTGCTGAACTGCAGTAGATCACAGGACTATTGGCCTGCTTTAGTGTTGGAAGCGATGGCACAGTAGTGTAATACATTACAACGGCAGCAACATAATAGAGCTCTGAGACACAACTTCAATCTCACTGCTCTACAGAGCTCTTCATTATCCTCACGCTTTGTTCTGGCACTGAACACACAGCGTGGGGGAGTAAAGAATCTGCAGACCGTGTCAGCAGCACGCTTTGCCAAATTTCTCCCATTTCTCCTCTTCTAAAGGCATCGAGTCCTTGCTGAGGTACAGCTACATGGTACTTCGTTCAAGTGTGAGCCAAAGTAGTGAATGCCAGGCTATTTGGCTGTGGGGAGATGTTACAAGCAATCCTGATGTTGTCCTCAGTGGCATCCACACATATGGACATGTAGCAGGAATTAATGGATCGTAATCAGGGGCTGGAATGCTGGCTGATTTGCCCCTCCCTCACTTGAGGGTACTGAGATCCTAACAACACCCTCGCTGAAATCAGCGAACTCAGAAGAGACCAGGGATTGAATCTGGGACCTTCTAGTTTGTATGGATAAACTCACTAGAACTTCCTTGAAAGAAGTTTCCTCTTTAAAAACTATTTGCTTGCAGAGGGAGTTACACTCCGGTTTCCTGGATCTTCTCGTTGGAGCAGGATGGGGTGTAAAACATGTGTAAGCAGCTGGTCTACCTGGAAACCTGTGTGCCTTGTTTTCAAATCCCTCCACGGCCTCGCTCCTCCCTATTTCTGTAACCTCCTCCAGCCCTACAACCCTCTGAGATCTCTGCGCTCCTCCAATTCTGGCCACTTGAGCACCCCTGATTTTAATCGCTCCGCAATTGGCGGCTGTGCCTTCAGCTGCCGAGGCCCTAAGCTCTGGAATTCCCTCCCTAAACCTCTCCACCTCTCTTTCCTCCTTTAAGACTCTCCTTAAAACCTACCTCTTTGATCAAGCTTTTGGTCATCTGCCCTAATATCTCCTTATATGTGGCTCGGTGTCAAATTTTGCTTGCTCCTGTGAAGCACCTTGGGACGTTTTACAATGTTAAAGGCGCTATATAAATACAAGTTGTCGTTGTGCCGCCTTTGAAAAGACAGTTCAGGCTGCACTTTTCAGCAGCCCTCTGGGGGACAAAGAGTTAAGAGAGGAAGTGCTTGGCTCTTTCACTTTACTCCTAAATAACTTCACTGTATGTCTTAATGATATTTCTATTACAATTGTACAGAATTAGGAATGCTTAAGTACCATTGGGGCAGCAAGAGACGGCACCAAGCCAGAGGAGAAGAACATAGAACTTCTGGAGTGGTCTGAAGGCACGATGACCAAACTCATAGGAATAGGCGTAGGCCATTCAGCCGCTCAAACCTGTTCCACCATGCAATTTCCTCCAACTAAACATTGCCATTACCAAAGCCATCATCTTCAGCCCCTGCCACAAGCTCCATATCCTCGCCACCGAGTCCATCCCCCTCCCCTGGCTACTGTCTCAGGCTAACCAGACTGTCCTATTTGACCCTGAGCTGAGTTTCTGACCCCATATCCTCTCCATCACAGAGGCCTCCATTCAGATCCTCCTTAACACCCACCTCTTCAACCAATCCTTTGGTCACCCTCTTATATTTCCTTCTTTGGCTCGGAGTTCATTGTTTACAATCTGTGAGGCAACCTGGGATTTTTCTCTACATTAAAGGTGCTACAAAAATACAAGTTTTTGTTGTTTGTATTTTGCAAACATTGTATTAAAATAGACTGTGCACTGAAATGGTGCTCTTTATTACTCAGGGAGATTACAACTATACAGGAAAGGTGCACCGATTTGGCACTAACTTATTGACTCAGCAACAACTTGCATTTATATAGTGCCTTTAAAACGCCCCAAGGCGTTTCACAGGAGTGTTATAAAAACAAAATTTGACACCGAGCCACATAAGGAGATATTAGGACAGGTGACCAAAAGCTTGGTCAAAGAGGTAGGTTTTAAGAAGCGTCTTAAAGGAGGAGAGAGAGATTTAGGGAGGGATATTAAAAAAAAATTATATATGGGATGTGGGCATCGCTGGCAATGCCAGCATTTATTGCCCATCTCTAGTTGCCCTCGAGAAGGTGGTGGTGAGCCGCCTTCTTGAACCGCTGCAGTCCGTGTGGTGAAGGTACTCCCACAGTGCTGTTAGGGAGGGAGTTCCAGGATTCTGACCCAGCGACGATGAAGGATCGACGATATATTTCCAAGTCAGGATGGTGTGTGACTTGGAGGGGAACTTGGAGGTGAACTTGGAGGTGGTGGTGTTCCCAGGCGCCTGCTGCCCTTGTCCTGCTAGGTGGAAGAGGTCGCGGGTTTGGGAGGTGCTGCCGAAGAAGCCTTGGCGAGTTGCTGCAGTGCATCTTGTAGATGGTCCACACTGCAGCCACGGTGCGCCGGTGGTGGAGGGAGTGAATGTTTAAGGTGGTGGATGGGGGGCCAATCAAGCGGGTTGCTTTGTCCTGGATGGTGTCGAGCTTCTCGAGTGTTGTTGGAGCTGCAACTCATCCAGGCAAGTGGAGAGTATTCCATCACACTCCTTACTTGTGCCTTGTAGGTGGTGGAAAGGCTTTGGGGAGTCAGGAGGTGAGACACTCGCCGCAGAATACCCAGCCCCTGACCTGCTCTTGTTGCCACAGTATTTATGTGGCTGGTCCAGTTAAGTTTCTGGTCAATGGTAACCCCCCAGGATGTTGATGGTGGGGGGATTTGGCGATGGTAATGCCACTGAATGTCAAGGGGCAGTGGTTAGACTCTCGCTTGTTGGAGATAGTCATTGCCTAGCACTTTTGTGGCGTGAATGTTACCTGCCACTTATCAGCCCAAGCCTGAACGTCGTCAAGGTCTTGTTGCATGCGGGCATGGACTGCTTCATTATCTGAGGAGTTGTGAATGGCGCTGAACACTGTGCAGTCATCAGCGAACATCCCCATTTCTGACCTTATGTTGGAGGGAAGGTCATTGATGAAGCAGCTGAAGATGGCTGGGCCGAGGACACTGCCCAGAGGAACTCCTGCAGCGATGTCCTGGGGCTGTGATGATTGATCTTCAATCACCACAACCATCTTCCTTTGTGCGAGGTATGACTCCAGCCAGTGGCGCGTTTTCCCCCTGATCCCCATTGACTTCAGTTTTACTCGGGCTCCTAGGCTGATGGGGCGGTAATTGGCCGGATTGGATTTCTCCTGCTTTTTGTGGGCAGGACATACCCGGGCAGTTTTCCACATTGTCGGATAGATGCCAGTGTTTTGCTGTACTGGAACAGCTTGGCTAGAGGCGCGGCTAGTTCTGGAGCACAAGTCTTCATTCAGCACGATAGCCGGGATGTTGTTGGGGCCCATAGCCTTTGCTGTATCCAGTGCGCTCAGCTGTTTCTTGATAGCACGTAGAGTGAATCGAATTGGCTGAAGACTGGCTTCTGTGATGGTGGGGACCTCTGGAGTAGGCCGATATGGATCATCCACTCGGCACTTCTGGCTGAAAATGGTTGCAAACGCTTCAGCCTTGTCTTTTGCACTCACGTGCTGGGCTCCACCATCGAGGATTGGGATATTCATGGAGACTCCTCCTCCCGTTAGTTGTTTAATGGTCCACCACCATTCATGACTAGATGTGGCAGGACTGCAGAGCTTTGATCTGATCCGTTGATTGTGGGATCGCTTAGCTCTGTCTATAGCATGCGGCTTGCGCATTTTAGCATGCAGGTAGTCTTGTGTTGCAGCTTCCCCAAGTTGGCATCTCATTTTTAGGTACGCCTGGTGCTGCTCCTGGCATGCTCTTCTACACTCTTTATTGAACCAGGGTTGGTCCCCTGGCTTGATGGTAATGGTAGAGTGAGGGATATGCCGGGCCATGAGGTTACAGATTGTGGTGGAGTACAATTCTGCTGCTGCTGATGGCCCACAGCGGCTCATGGATGCCCAGTTTTGAGCTGCTAGATCTGTTCTGAATCTAACCCATTTAGCACGGTGGTAGTGCCACACAACACGATGGAGGGTGTCCTCAGTGTGAAAATGGGACTTCGTCTCCACAATGACTGTGCGGTGGTCGATGCATCTGCGACAGGTAGATTGGCGAGGACGAGGTCAAGTAGGTTTTTCCCTCGTGTTGGTTCTCTCACCACCTGTCGCAGGCCCAGACTGGCAGCTATGTCCTTCAGGACTTGGCCAGCTCGGTCAGTAGTGGTGCTACCGAGCCACTCTCGGTGATAGACATTGAAGTCCCCCACCCAGAGTACATTCTGTGCCCTTGCTACTCTCGGTGCTTCTTCCAAGTGGTGTTCAACATGGCGGAGTACTGATTCATCAGCTGAGGGAGGGCGGTAGGTGGTAATCAGCAGGAGGTTTCCTTGCCCATGCTTGACCTGAAGCCATGAGACTTCATGGGGTCCGGAGTCAATGTTGAGGACTCCCAGGGCCACTCCTTCCCGACTGTATACCACTGTGCCGCCACCCCTGGTGGGTCTGTCCTGCCGGTGGGACAGGACATACCCAGGGAAGGTGATGGAGGAGTTTGGGACATTGGCTGAAAGGTATGATTCTGTGAGTGTGACTATGTCAGAAACATAGAAGATAGGAGCAGGAGTAGGCCATTCGGCCCTTCGAGCCTGCTCCGCCATTCAACGTGATCATGGCTGATCATGCAAATTCAGTACCCTGTCCCTGCCTTTTCCCCATATCCCTTGATCCCTTCAGCCTCAAGAAACATATCCAACTCTTTCTTGAATATATTTAATGAACTGGCCTCCACCGCCCTCTGTGGTAGAGAATTCCACAGGTTCACCACTCTCTGGGTGAAGAAATTCCTCCTCATTTCAGTCCTAAATGGCTTACCCCTTATCCTTAGACTATGACCCCTGGTTCTGGACTCCCCGGCCATCAGAAACATCCTTCCTGCATCTAGTCTGTCCAGACCTGACAGGATTTTATAGGTTTCGATGAGATCCCCTCTCAATCTTCTAAACTCCAGTGAGTATAAGCCCAATCGACGCAATCTCTCCTCATACGTCATTCCTGCCATCCCAGGTATCAGCCTGGTGAATCTTCGCTGCACTCCCTCCATGGCAAGAACGTCCTTCCTCAGGTATGGTGACCAAAACTGCACACAATACTCAAGGTGCGGTCTCACCAAGGCCCTGTACAACTGTAGCAAGACATCCTTGTTCCTGTACTCGAACCCTCTTGCTACGAAGGCCAACATACCATTTGCCTTCTTAAACGCCTGCTGCACCTGCATGCTTACCTTCAGCGACTGGTGCACAAGAACACCCAGGTCTCTTTGAACTTCCCCTTCTCCCAATCTATTGCCATTCAAATAATAATCTGCCTTCCTGTTTTTGCCACCAAAGTGGATAACCTCACATTTATCCACATTATAGTGCATTTGCCATGTTTCTGCCCAATCACCCAACCTGTCCAAATCGTACTGGAGTTTCCCAACATCCTCCTCGCAGCTTACCCTCCCGCCCAGCTTTGTGTCGTCTGCAAATTTGGAGATATTACATCTAGTTCCCTCGTCCAGATCATTAATATATATTGTGAACAGCTGGGGTCCTAGGACCGATCCTTGCGGTACCCCACTAGTCACTGCCTGCCACTCGGAAAACGACCCGTTTATTCCTACTCTTTGCTTTCTGTCCGCCAACCAGTTCTCTATCCAAGTCAATACCTTGCCCCCAATCCCATGTGCCTTAATTTTGCACGCTAATCTCTTATGCGGGACCTTATCGAAAGCCTTCTGAAAGTCCAAATACACCACATCCACTGGTTCTCCCTTATCTATTTTACCAGTTACATCCTCAAAAAATTCCAGTAGATTAGTCAAGCATGATTTACCTTTTGTAAATCCATGTTGACTTTGTCCGATCCTGTCACTGCTTTCCAAGTGCTCTGCTATTACATCTTTTATAATGGACTCTAGCATTTTCCCCACCACCGATGTCAGGCTTACCGGTCTATAATTCCCCGCTTTTTCTCTACCACCTTTTTTGAATAGTGGGGTAACATTAGCTACCCTCCAATCCATGGGTACTGTTCCAGAGTCTATCGAGTTCTGGAAGATGATCAGTAATGCATCTACTATCTCTAGGGCCACTTCCTTAAGTACCCTGGGATGTTGACCATCAGGCCGTGGGGATTTATCGGCCTTCAGTCCCATCAATTTTCCTAACACCATTTTCCTACAAATACTGATTTCTTTCAGTTCCTCGCTTTCATCAGACCCTATGTTCCCCGGCATCTCTGGGAGGTTATTTGTGTCCTCCTTTGTGAAGACAGAACCAAAGTATGCATTTAGTTGGTCTGCCATTTCCTTGTTTCCCATTATAAATTCCCCTGATTCTGACTGTAAGGGACCTACGCTTGACTTCACTAATCTTTTTCTCTTCACATATCTATAAAAGCTTTTACAGTCAGTTTTTATGTTCCCTGCTAGCTTACTCTCATATTCTATTTTCCCTTTCTTAATTAATCCCTTTGTCCTCCTTTGTTGACTCCTAAACTGCTCCCAATCCTCAGGATTATTGCTTTTTCTAGCCAATTTATATGTCCTCTCCTTGGATCTTATGCTATCCCTAATTTCCCTTGTTAGCCACGGTTGAGTCACCGTTTTTGTTTTATTTTTACGCCAAACTGGGATGAACAAATTCTGTAGCTCATCCATTCGGTCTTTGAATGTTTGCCATTGCCTATCCACCGTCAACCCTTTGAGTGCCATTCCCCACTCAATCCTACCCAACTCGCTCCTCAGACCATCGTAGTTTCCTCTATTTAAATTGAGGACCCTTGTCTCTGAGTCAACTACTTCATTCTCCATCTTAATGAAGAATTCGATCATATTATGATCGCTCCGACCCAAGGGGCCTTGTACAACAAGATTGCTAATTAATCCTTTCTCATTGCATAATACCCAGTCTAAGATGGCCTGATCTCTGGTTGGTTCCTCGACATATTGGTCCAGGAAACCATCCCGTAAACACTCCAGGAATTCCTCCTCCACAGTATTGTTACAAATTTGGTTGGCCCAATCTATATGTAGGTTAAAGTCACCCATGATGACTGCTGTGCCCTTATTGCACGCTTCTTTAATTTCCCTTTTAATGCCATCCCCACCCGCCACCTTACTGTTTGGAGGTCTATATACCACTCCCACTAATGTTTTTTTCCCCTTAGTATTTCTCAATTCTACCCATACAGATTCCACATCATCAGAGCTAATATCCTTCATTACAATTGTATTAAACCCTTCTTTAAGCAGTAATGCTACCCCACCTCCCTTTCCTTTTTGCCTATCTTTCCTGAATATCGAATACCCCTGGATGTTGAGTTCCCAGTCTTGGCCATCCTTGAGCCACGTTTCTGTAATCCCAACCAAATCGTATTCGTTTACCTCTATTTGCGCAGCCAATTCATCCACCTTATTACAAATGCTCCTCGCATTAAGACACAAAGCCTTCAGGCTTGTTTTTTTAACGCTCTTAGACCTATTAGAATTATTATTTACTGTGGCCACGTTTGATTTAAACCGTTGATTTCTCTGACTGCCACTTTTGTTTTTCTCCTTCCTATCTTTTGCTTTTATCCCTGTTTTCCTTTCCTCTGTCTCCCTGCTCAGGTTCCCAACCCCCTGCCATTTTAGTTTAAACCCCCCCCGAACAGTGCTAGCAAACCTCCCCGCAAGGATATTTATCCCACTCTGGTTCAGGTGGAACCCGTCTGACTTGTACAAGTCCCACCTTTCCCAGAAGCAAGCCCAGTGATCCAGGAAACTAAAGCCCTCCCTCCTGCACCAACTCTTTAGCCACGCATTCATCTGCTCTATCCTCCTATTCCTATATTCACTAGCACGTGGCACCGGGAGTAATCCAGAGATTACAACCTTCGAGGTCCTGCTCTTTAATCTGCTACCTAGCTCCCTAAATTCTTGTTGCAGGACCTCATCCCTCTTCCTACCTATGTCGTTGGTCCCAATGTGAACCACGACCTCTGCCTGTTCACCCTCCCCCTTCAGAATGCCCTGCAGCCGTTCAGTAACATCCTTGACCCTGGCACCAGGGAGGCAACAAACCATCCTGGAGTCACGTCTACGGCCACAGAACCGTCTATCTGTTCCCCTTACGATAGAATCCCCTACCACTATTGCTCTCCCACTCTTTTTCCTCCCTTCATGAGCAGCAGCAACACCCCCAGTGCCAGGAAGTTGGCTGCTGCTGCCTTCCTCTGGTGAGCCATCCCCCTCAACAGTATCCAAATTGGTATACCTGTTTGAAAGGGGGATGGCCACAGGGGTCTCCTGCACTACCTGCCTGCTTCTACTGCTCCGCCTGGTGGTCACCCATTTCCCTCCTGCCTGTGCAGCCCTACCGTGCGGCATGACCAACTCATCCAACGTGTAATCCACGACCCTCTCAGCATCGTGAATGCTCCACAACCCATCCATTCGCAGCTCCAGCGCCTCAATACGGCCCGTTAGTAGCGGCAGCTGGATGCATTTCTGGCACATGTGGTCATCAGGGACACTGGCAGTGTCCCTGAATTCCCACATAGAGCAAGAGGAGCATAACACGGGGCTGGGCTCTCATGGCATGACTTACCCCTTTAATTAGTTTAAATTAATTCAATACTACCAGTTAAAGATATACTCTAGGGCGCTTATTTACCAACTGTCCCCACTACACCACAGAGACTCAAGAAAATATAAACCGCAGAATTTAAGCTTGTAATAAAAGAAATACTCACCAACCAATCACTTACCTGCTTCCTGGTGACGTCACACTTGGATTACTTTTGACCTCTCTCCTCTGCTGTTGAATTGGTATGCCTCGTTCGCAACTGCCGCCGCTTTTAAGCTCTGCCGCCAGTCACTGCCCCCTCACAGGTCCGATGCTCTGATCGGGCCTCACCTCGCAACTGTCGCCGATTTGAAACTGCCGCCGCTATTAAGCTCTGCCGCCGGTCACTGCCCCCTCACAGGTCCGATGCTCTGATCGGGCCTCACTTCGCAACTGCCGCCGATTTGAAACTGCCGCCGCTTTTAAGCTCTGCCGCCGGTCACTGCCTCCTCACAGGTCCGATGCTCTGATCGGGCCTCACCTCGCAACTGTTGCTTGATGAGTCTGTGGGACAGCTCATCCAATTTTGGCACAATAAGAACATAAGAACATAAGAAATAGGAGCAGGAGTAGGCCAATCAGCCCCTCGAGCCTGCTCCGCCATTCAATAAGATCATGGCTGATCTGATCCTAACCGCCAATCCACTATCACAGAACCATCTCCTGAATCTGACAGAATTAGACACACAAAATAGGAGCAGGATCAGGCTACACGGCCCCTGGGCCCGCTCCGCTACCCACAGGGCCATGTCCGATCCGAACCTAGACTCATGTCCAAATTCCTGCCCGCTCCCCGTAACCCTTAATTCCCTTTACTTCTAGGAAACTGTCTATTTCTGTTTTAAATTTATGTAATGATGTAGCTTCTACAGCTTTTTGGGGCAGCATATTCCATGGACCTACCACCCTCTGAGTGAAGTAGTTCCTCCTCATCTCAGTTTTGAAAGAGCAGCCCCTTATTCTAAGACTATGCCCCCTAGTTCTAGTTTCACCCATCATCGGGAACATCCTCCCCGCATCCACCCGATCCAACCCCTTCATAATCTTATATGTTTCAATAAGATCGCCTCTCATTCTTCTGAACTCCAATGAGTAGAGTCCCAATCTACTCAACCTCTCCTCATATGTCCATCCCCTCATCCCCGGGATTAACCGAGTGAACCTTCTTTGTACTGACTCGAGAGCAAGTATGTCCTTTCTTAAGTATGGACACCAAAACTGTATGCAGTATTCCAGGTGCGGTCTCACCAATACCTTGTACAACTGAAGCAATACCTCCCTATTTTTATATTCTATCCCCCTAGCAATGAAAGCCAACATTCCATTGGCCTTCTTAATCACTTGCTGCACCTGCATACTAACCTTTTGAGTTTCGTGCACCAGGACCCCCAGATCCCTTTGTACTTCAGTACTTTCCAGTTTCTTGCCATTAAGATAATAACTTGCTCTACCATTTTTCCTGCCAAAGTGCATAACCTCACACTTTCCAGTATTGTATTCCATCTGCCAAATCTCTGCCCACTTACTTAGCCTGTCTATGTCCCCTTGCAGGTTTTTTATGTCCTCCTCACTCACTACATTCCCTCCCATCTTAGTATCATCTGCAAACTTTGATATGTTACACTCGGTCCCCTCCTCCAAATCGTTAATATAGATCGTAAAGAGTTGGGGACCCAGCACTGACCCCTGCGGAACACCACTAGTTACTGATTGCCAGTCTGAGAATGAACCATTTATCCCAACTCTCTGCCTTCTGTTAGATAGCCAATCCTCTATCCATGCCAGAATATTACCCCCAATCCCATGATTTTTTATCTTAAGCAATAATCTTTTGTGTGGCACCTTGTCAAATGCCTTTTGGAAGTCTAAATACACTACGTCCACTGGTTCCCCTTTATCCACCCTATATGTTACTTCCTCAAAGAACTCCAGCAAATTTGTCAAACATGACTTCCCCTTCATAAAACCATGCTGACTTTGTCCTATTAAATTATGATTATCCAAATGTCCTGTTACTGTTTCCTTAATAATGGACTCCAAAATTTTACCTACCACAGATGTTAGGCTAACCGGTCTATAGTTTCCAGCCTTCTGTCTACTGCCCTTTTTAAATAAGGGTGTTACATTAGCAGTTTTCCAGTCTGCCGGGACCTTTGCCGAGTCCAGGGAGTTTTGGAAAATTACCAATGCATCCACAATCCCTACCGCCACTTCCCTCAAGACCCTAGGATGTAAGCCATCCGGTCCAGGTGATTTATCCGCCTTGAGTCCCATTATTTTACCGAGTACCACTTCCTTAGTGATTTTGATCGTGTTTAGCTCCTCCCCCCCTTTAGCCCCCTGTTTGTCCAGTGTTGGGATATTCTTAGTGTCTTCTACTGTAAAGACTGATATAAAATATTCATTCAGTGTTTTTGCCATCTCCATATTTCCCACCATTAATTTCCCGGTGTCATCCTCTAAGGGACCAACATTTACTTTAGCCACCCTTTTTCTTTTTATATAACTATAAAAACTCTTACTATCTATTTTTATATTTTTTGCTAATTTACTTTCATAATCTATCTTCCCTTTCTTAATGAATCTTTTTGTTGTTTTTTGCTGCCTTTTAAAGTTTTCCCAATCCTCTATCCTCCCACTAGATTTGGCTACCTTATATGCCCTTGTTTTTAGTCAAATACTATCCTTAATTTCTTTACTTAGCCACGGATGGCTGTCTTTTCTTTTACACCCTTTTCTTCTCAGTGGAATATATTTTTTTTGGAAGTTGTAAAATAACTCCTTAAATGTACATCACTGATCATGTATCGTCTTACCCTTTAATCTATTTTCCCAATCCACTCTACTCAATTCCGCTCTCATACCTTCATAGTCTCCTTTATTCAAGCTTAGCATGCTTGTTTGAGATCCAACCTTCTCACCCTCTAATTGAATATGGAATTCAACCATGCTATGGTCACTCATTCCAAGGGGATCCTTTACTAGGACATTTTTAATTAATCCTGTCTCGTTACACAGGACCAGATCTAAGGTTGCTTGCCCCCTGGTCGGTTCAGTTACACACTGCTCAAGAAACCCATCCCTAATACACTCAATGAACTCATCCTCGAGGCAGCCCTGCCCAATTTGATTTGTCCAATTAATATGATAGTTAAAATCCCCCATAATTATAGATGTTCCCTTATTACAAGCCTCAACTATTTCCTGATTGATACTCCGTCCAACAGAGTTGCAACTGTGCAGAGGCCTATAGACTACGCCCACTAGTGTTTTTTTCCCCTTATTATTCCTTACCTCCACCCAAACTGTTTCATTATCCTGATCTTTTGACCCAATATCATTTCTCTGTATTACAGTGATGCCTTCCTTTATTAACATAGCCACCCCACCTCCCCTTCCTTCCTGCCTGTCCTTCCTGATCGTTAAATAACCTGGTATGTTTAATTCCCAGGCATTGTCACCCTGGCAGCACTGTTGCCTCACAGCGCCAGGGACCCGGGTTCGAATCCGGCCTCGGGTGACTGTCTGTGTGGAGTTTGCACATTCTCCCCGTGTTTGCGTGGGTTTCCGCCGGGTGCTCCGGTTTCCTCCCACAGTCCAAAGATGTGCGGGTTAGGTTGATTGGCTATGATAAATTGACCCTTAGTGTTAGGGGGATTAAATACGTGGGGTTACGGGGATAGGGTGGGATATGTGTTGGTGTGGGGGTTACGGGGATCGGGTGGGATATGTGTCGGTGCAGGCTCGATGGGCCGAAATGGCCTCTATCTGCACTGTGGGGTTTCTGTGATTCTGTGCAGCCATGTTTCTGTAATGGCCACAAGATCATACCCATATGTAGTTATTTGTGCCATTAACTCGTCTATTTTGTTATGAATGCTACGTGCATTCAGATAGAGAACTTTCAAATATGTTTTATGACACTTAGTTCCTGCTTTTGCCCTTTTTATTACTTTACCTTTTACTCCATACCTTCTGCCCCTTCCTGACACGCTCTGGTTTTTAATTTCCCCACTGCTACCTAAGTCTATGACCTTCTCTGTTGTCATTTCTATTATTTGCTCTCTGGGAACCTCCCCCCCACTAGTTAGTTTAAAGCCCTCTCTACAGCCCTAGTTATATGATCCGCCAGGACTCTAGTCCCAGCACTGGCTAAGTGAAGCCCAAGTCCCCAGCACAAGTCCCCAGATGTTGATGAGGAGGACTTTGCAGGGTTCACTGGGCTGGGTGTGCCATTGCCGTGTCTGTAGCCGGTGCCGAGGTTGGTGCCGGGTGGTCCATCCGGTTTCATTCTTATTATTTTGTTTCATAGCGGTTTGTTACAACTGAGTGGCTTGATTGGCCATTTCAGAGGGCAGTTAAGAGTCAACCACATTCTGGAGTCACATATCGGCCAGACCGGGTAAGGACGGCAGATTTCCTTCCCTAAAGGACATTAGTGAACCAGATGGGTTTTTACGACAATCCGGTAGTTTCATGGTCACCATTACTGATACTAGCTTTTTTATTCCAGATTTTATTTAATTAACTATATTTAAATTTGTAAACTGTATTCAAAGGTTGTAATCTCTGGATTACTCCCGGTGCCACGTGCCAGTGAGTATAGGAATGGGAGGATAGAACAGATGAATGCATGGCTAAAGGGATGGTGCAGGAGGGAGGGCTTTAGTTTCCTGGATCACTGGGTCTGCTTCTGGGACAGGTGGGACTTGTACAAGTCGGACGGTTTACACCTGAACCAGAAGGGAACCAATATCCTTGCGGGGAGGTTTGCTAGCACTGCTGGGGGGGGTTTAAACTAACTCGGCAGGGGGATGGGATACAGAGTGGAGCTATAGTAGGGGGTGATGTACAGCCAAATACGGAGGAAAAAACAAGTCAGCAGGGAAGGCAGAGCAAAGATGTGAAGGCAAAAGGGAATATGGCAGGGCTGGAAGGCATTTATTTTAATGCAAGGAGTCTTGCAAATAAGGTGGATGAACTGAAGTTGTTGTTGAACACATGGGAGTACGATATTGTTGCTATCACGGAGACATGGTTGAGGGAGGGTCAGGGCTGGCAGCTGAATATTCCGGGGTATAGAATCTTCAGGCGAGACAGAGGGGGGTGTAAAAGGGGAGGGGGTGTTGCAATATTAATTAAGGAGTCAATTACTGCTGTAAGGAGGGATGATATATTAGCGGGTTCCTCTAATGAGGCCATATGGGTAGAACTTAAAAACAAAAAGGGGTCAAGCACTTTGCTGGGAGTGTACTATAGGCCCCCAAACAGTCAGGGGGAGATAGAGGAACAGATATGTAGGCAAATCTCAGAAAAGTGTGAAAATAATAGGGTAATAATAGTGGGGGATTTCAACTTCCCCAATATAAATTGGGATAGTCAGAGTGTGAAAGGCTTAGAGGGTGCAGAATTCTTAAAGTGCATCCAGGAGAGCTTTTTGAGCCAACATGTAGAAAGTCCTACAAGAGAGGGGGCGGTACTGGACCTAATTCTAGGGAATGTAGCCGGGCAGGTGGTGGAAGTGTCTGTAGGAGAGCATTTTGGCGATAGTGACCATAATTCGGTGAGATTTAAGGTGGTCATGGAAAAAGACAAAGACGGCCCGGAAATAAGGGTTCTAAATTGGGGGAAGGCTGATTTTAATAAGATAAGACAGGATCTGGCCAAAGTGGACTGGGAGCAGCTATTTATAGGAAACTCCACATCAAAACAGTGGGAGGCTTTCAGAAGGGAAATAGAGAGAGTACAACACCAACATGTTCCTGTAAAGGTCAAGGGTGGGACCAACAAGCAAAGGGAACCTTGGATGACAAGGGATATACAAAAATGCATTAGGAAAAAAAGGGGGGCTTTTGGCAGTTACAAAAGACAAAAGACGGAGGAAGCCCGAGAGGAGTATAAAAGGTGCAGGGGCATACTTAAAAAGGAAATTAGGAGGGCGAGGAGGGGCCATGAAATAACACTGGCGAGCAAAATAAAGGAAAATCCTAAGATGTTTTATAAGTATATTAAGGGCAAGAGGATAACCAGGGAAAGGGTAGGGCCCATTAGGGACCAAAGTGGCAAGCTGTGTGTAGAGCCAGATGAAGTAGGTGGGGTTTTAAATGAATTTTTTGCCTCTGTGTTCACTATGGAGAAAGACGATGTAGACATCGAAGTCGGGCAAGGGGACTGTGACATACTTGAACATATTAGCATCGAGAGGGAGGAGGTACTAGCGGTTTTAGCAGGCCAAAAAGTGGATAAATCCCCAGGCCCGGACGAGATGTATCCCAGGCTGTTGTGTGAGGCAAAGGAGGAGATTGCAGGGGCTCTGACACAAATTTTCAGAACCTCTCTGGCCACAGGGGATGTACCAGAGGACTGGAGAACAGCTAACGTAGTACAATTATTCAAGAAGGGTAGCAGGGATAAACCAGGGAATTACAGGCCAGTGAGCCTAACATCTGTGGTAGGGAAATTATTGGAAAAAATTCTGAGGGACAAAATTAGTCTCCACTTGGAGAGGCAAGGATTAATCGGGGATAGTCAGCATGGCTTTGTCAAGGGTAAATCATGTCTGACCAATCTGATTGAATTTTTCGAGGGGGTGACTAGGTGTGTGGATGAGGGAAATGCTGTGGATGTGGTTTACATGGACTTCAGTAAAGCTTTTGACAAAGTCCCGCATAGGAGACTGGTCAAGAAGGTAAGAGCCCATGGGATCCAGGGGGCCTTGACGCGTTGGATCCTAAACTGGCTGAGTGGCAGGAGGCAGAGGGTGATGGTCGAAGGTTGCTTTTGTGACTCGAAGCCTGTGTCCAGTGGGGTATCTCAGGGATCGGTGCTGGGTCCCTTGCTGTTTGTGATCTACATTAATGATTTGGATGAGAATGTAAAGGGTATGATCAGTAAGTTCGCGGATGACACGAAAATTGGTGGGGTGGTAAATTGCGAGGAGGAAAGCCTCAGGCTATAGGACGATATTAACGGGTTGGTCAGATGGGCGGAAAAGTGGCAAATGGAATTTAACCCGGAAAAGTGCGAGGTGATGCATTTTGGACGGACAAATAAGGCAAGGGAATACACAATGAGTGGTAGGACCCTAGGAAGTACAGAGGGTCAGAGGGACCTTGGTGTACATGTACATAGATCCCTGAAGGCAGCGGAACAGGTAGATAAGGTGGTTAAAAAGGCATATGGGATACTTGCCTTCATTAGCCGAGTCATAGAATATAAGAGCAGGGAGGTTATGATGGAGCTGTACAAAACGCTGGTGAGGCCACAGCTGGAGTACTGTGTGCAGTTCTGGTCGCCTCACTATAGGAAGGATGTGATTGCTTTGGAGAGGGTGCAGAGAAGATTCACCAGGATGTTACCTGGGATGGAGCGCCTCAGCTATGAAGAGAGGCTGGACAGGCTGGGGTTGTTTTCCTTGGAGCAAAGGAGGCTGAGGGGGGACCTGATTGAGGTGTACAAAATGATGAGGGGCATAGATAGGGTAGATAAAGAGGAACTTTTCCCCTTAGTAGGGGGGTCAATAACAAGGGGGCATAGATTCAGGGTAAGGGGCAGGAGATTTAGGGGGGATTTGAGGAGGAACTTTTTCACCCAGAGGGTGGTTGGAAGCTGGAACTCACTGCCTGAAAGGGTGGTAGAGGCAGGAACCCTCACAACATTCAAGAAGCATTTGGATGGGCACTTGAAATGCCATTGCATACAAGGCTATGGACCAAATGCTGGAAAATGGGATTAGACTGGACAGGGATTGATGGATGGCGCGGACGCGATGGGCCGAAGGGCCTCTTTCTGCGCTGTAAAACTCTATGACTCTAAATTCCCCAGCTGCGGTGGTGGGATTTGAACTCACGTCTCTGGTTCACTAGCCCAGTGACATTACCACTATGCTACCGTTCCCGAATTCTAGAGCTTAGGGCCTCGGCAACTGAAGGCATGGCTGCCAATGGTGGAGCAATTAAAATCCGGGATGCTCAAGGGGCCAGAACTGGAGGAGTGCAGAGATTTCAGAGGGTTATAGGCAATGTTCCCTTTAATTTTTTTTGGGTGCACCGCCCCTTTAAGGGGCTGCGCGGCCCATTCAAAATGTTCAACATGTGCGGTTTTCCCTATTTAAAAGTCAGTGAGGCGGTGAGCCGGCTGCACGGGAGCTGCAGAGCACTCCATGAACGTGCAGTTTAAAGGGATCATTGGTTGTAGGGCTGGAGGAGGTTACAAAGAAAGGGAGGGGCGACGCCATGGAGGTCTTTGGAAACAAGAATGTGAATCACTCAGGTGATTATTCCTGGCATGGTCATGTCAGGGTAAAGAGGGTAGATGTGGTAGAATGGGTAGTGGGAGAGGAGGTGGTCAGGTTGTGCTGTCAAATCATTGGACAGAGGAGAAGCCTTCTGAGAGGATCTGTCCTCTGATGCTCCTTGTTGCAGTCAGCGAGGGCTCATCGTCTGCTCCATGTAGCTCTGGTTCCACCAGAGCCAGGGCCTCCCCCTCAGCCATGTCAAATCACAGCCCTTCCTCAACGGCAAAGTTGTGAAGGGCACAACAGGCTATTACTATTCTGGCCACCCAATCTGGAGCAAACTGCAGATCTCACCCCCCACCCCCGACCCAACCAGGCATCAATAGCAGCTCTCAACGCCCCAATGGTCCTCTCCATTACCAGCCTGGGTGCTGTATGTGCCTCATTGTAGTGCTCCTCTGCTGCTGTTTGGGGCACTATGATTGGGGTAATTAGCCATGGGAGCTTTGTTGGTCAGATTTTCTGCCCCAGAAGAGGTCAGGGAGGGTCGAATCAGGAAGGATGAAGGAATCGTGGCAATCTCCTGCATATTGGCCGTTGGTGTGGAGGATCTTCTGATTGATGTTGGACATTGAGAGATTGACATCCCTTCTTGTTGAGGTACCTGAGTGGGTGGTCTGTGGGTGCGCTCAATGCAATGTGGGTACCCTGGATTACACCCTGCACCTTGGAGAAGCCAGAAACTCTATTATGGCCCTAGCTCTCTGCTGCCTTGCTATGATGTCTACGGTTATGAATTGGGCTGCTCTTCTATAAAGGGTTTTAAGAGCATAAGAATTAGGAGCAGGAGTAGGCCATTCGGCCCCTCGAGCCTGCTCCGCCACACGGCCCCTCGAGCCTGCTCCGTCACACGGCCCCTCGAGCCTGCTCCGTCACACGGCCCCTCGAGCCTGCTCCGCCACACGGCCCCTCGAGCCTGCTCCGTCACACGGCCCCTCGAGCCTGCTCCGTCACACGGCCCCTCGAGCCTGCTCCGCCACTCGGCCCCTCGAGCCTGCTCCGCCACTCGGCCCCTCGAGCCTGCTCCGCCAGTCGGCCCCTCGAGCCCGCTCCGCCACACGGCCCCTCGAGCCCGCTCCGCCACACGGCCCCGCGAGCCCGCTCCGCCACACGGCCCCTCGAGCCCGCTCCGCCACACGGCCACTCGAGCCCGCTCCGCCACACGGCCCCTCGAGCCCGCTCCGCCACACGGCCCCTCAAACCCGCTCCGCCACTCGGCCCCTCAAACCCGCTCCGCCACTCGGCCCCTCGAGCCTGCTCCGCCACACTGCCCCTCGAGCCTGCTCCGCCACACGGCCCCTCGAGCCTGCTCCGCCACACGGCCCCTCGAGCCTGCTCCGCCACACGGCCCCTCGAGCCTGCTCCGCCATTCAATAAGATCATGGCTGATCTTCGAACTCAACTCCACTTTCCTGCCCGATCCCCATACCCCTTGATTCCCCTAGAGTCCAAAAATCTATCGATCTCAGCCTTGAATATACTCAGAGAATTCCAAAGATGTTTTAGTGAACTGACGAACACTTGCCCATACTGCTCCCCGGGTTATGTTGCAGAAGTCACCTGAAATGACCGTGTGCCATAGAATTTAAGGCAGTGATCACAGCCACTGAGAGAATCAGTGCAGACGGATGAGTAGGGCTACAAGCAGCAGATTCGGCTCTCTGTTTTACACTCTTCTTGTGTCGCACTGCTCAGAGAGGTCCTGATATGACTTGTGCTGCCTGTATATTCTCTGGAGATGGGGGGCTGTATCCTCCTTGAATGGAGTCTGACTCTCCTTGGCTCCAACCTGTCCTCCTCCATGATAATGGCATAGAGTGATATGCCCAAAAGAAAAGCCTCACTGTTGGTGGGGATCCAAGAATTATTGTGCAAGCTGACGTTGTGAGAGGCAGTCAGAATCAAGTGCAGGTGTTTGTACAAAAAAAGGGTTCATGAATCGTTTCCAAACTGAAAGAATCCCGGAATGAAGTATCCAGACTCTCAAAGTCCACAAAGACCTCACTTGCACCTTGATCAGGTACTGTTGCCAGCTTCTGTGCCTCATATATCACCAACTAAGTTACCCAGTGCAGGAGCAGTGCAAACCCAGGAAACTCACAGTTGCCATGCCATTCCCTCTCACTGTGACTGCTACAAATGAGGCCAATGGAGGCTCGGCAGGCAGAAAGGCTCAGAAAGCACAAGAAAACTCGAGCAAAGTGTTTCAAAGCTGCACAAGCAGCGGAAATAACTTCCACCCGAATTTCCTGGCCATGTGTACGCCGCTAATGCACTGAACTTTGGTAGAAAAAACAGAAAGGCAGAGTATTTCCTAAATGGTGAAAGATTGGGGAATGCAGATGCTCAAAGGGACCTGGATGTCCTTGTACATGAGTCACTGAAAGTGAATGTGCAGGTGCAGCAAGCCATTAGGAAGGCAAGTGGTATGCTGGCCTTCATTACAAGAGGATTTGAGTACAGGAGTAAAGAAGTCTTACTGTAATTATATAGGGCCTTGGTGAGACCACGCCTGGAGTACTGTGTACAATTTTGGTCTCCTTACCTAAGGAAGGATATACTTGCCATAGAGGGAGTGCAACGAAGGTTCATGAGATTGATTCCTGGGATGGCGAGACTGCCGTATGAGAAGAGATTAAGTAAACTAGGCCTGTATTCTCTTGAATTCAGAAGAATGTGGGGGGATCTCATTGAAGCATACAAAATTATTACAGGGCTAGATAGGGTGGATGCTGGGAGAATGTTTCCCTTGGCTGGGGAGTCTAGAACCAGGGGCCACAGCCTCAGGATAAAGGGTCGGCCATTCAGGACTGAGATGAGAAGAAATTTCTTCACACAGAGGGTGGTGAATCTTTGGAATTCTCTACCCCAGAGGGCTGTGGAGGCTCAGTCGTTGAGTATATTCAAAACAGAAGTCGATAGATTTCTGACTAGTAAGGGCATCAAGGGATATGGCGATAGGGCCGGTGAATGGAGTTGAGGCAAAAGATCAGCCATGATCTCATTGAATGGCGGAGCAGGCTCAAAGGGCCGAATGGCCGACTCCTGCTCCTATTTCTTACGTTCTTATGTAGGTGGCAAGGATATTCACCCTTTCTGGGGAGCTCTGTTAGGAGTCCTATCCCACACATAAAATTTAGCCTCAACAAACTTAGTACCAAAACCTGTGTGTAAAGGGAACGCAAACTCACACAATAGCCACAAGGCAAATTTCGACTGCAATCTACTTAATGGAGGGGAGACAATGCAAATGTGCAGAAGCACAAGAGGAAAGCAGAGTGCAGAGAGAGCACAAGGTGCAGGTCCATGTGCAGAGAGAGCACAAAGTGCAGGTCCATGTGCAGAGAGAGCACAAGGTGCAGGTCCATGTGCAGAGAGAGCACAAGGTGCAGGTCCATGTGCAGAGAGAGCACAAAGTGCAGGTCCATGTGCAGAGAGAGCACAAAGTGCAGGTCCATGTGCAGAGAGAGCACAAAGTGCAGGTCCATGTGCAGAGAGAGCAAAGTGCAGGTCCATGTGCAGAGAGAGCACAAGGTGCAGGTCCACGTGCAGAGAGAGCACAAAGTGCAGGTCCACGTGCAGAGAGAGCACAAGGTGCAGGTCCACGTGCAGAGAGAGCACAAAGTGCAGGTCCACGTGCAGAGAGAGCACAAAGTGCAGGTCCATGTGCAGAGAGAGCTCAAGGTGCAGGTCCATGTGCAGAGAGAGCACAAAGTGCAGGTCCATGTGCAGAGAGAGCTCAAGGTGCAGGTCCACGTGCAGAGAGAGCACAAAGTGCAGGTCCACGTGCAGAGAGAGCACAAGGTGCAGGTCCACGTGCAGAGAGAGCTCAAGGTGCAGGTCCACGTGCAGAGAGAGCACAAAGTGCAGGTCCACGTGCAGAGAGAGCTCAAGGTGCAGGTCCACGTGCAGAGAGAGCTCAAGGTGCAGGTCCACGTGCAGAGAGAGCACAAGGTGCAGGTCCACGTGCAGAGAGAGCACAAAGTGCAGGTCCACGTGCAGAGAGAGCACAAAGTGCAGGTCCACGTGCAGAGAGAGCTCAAGGTGCAGGTCCACGTGCAGAGAGAGCACAAGGTGCAGGTCCATGTGCAGAGAGAGCACAAGGTGCAGGTCCATGTGCAGAGAGAGCACAAGGTGCAGGTCCATGTGCAGAGAGAGCACAAGGTGCAGGTCCATGTGCAGAGAGAGCACAAGGTGCAGGTCCATGTGCAGAGAGAGCACAAGGTGCAGGTCCATGTGCAGAGAGAGCTCAAGGTGCAGGTCCATGTGCAGAGAGAGCTCAAGGTGCAGGTCCATGTGCAGAGAGAGCACAAAGTGCAGGTCCATGTGCAGAGAGAGCACAAAGTGCAGGTCCATGTGCAGAGAGAGCACAAGGTGCAGGTCCATGTGCAGAGAGAGCTCAAGGTGCAGGTCCATGTGCAGAGAGAGCACAAAGTGCAGGTCCATGTGCAGAGAGAGCTCAAGGTGCAGGTCCATGTGCAGAGAGAGCACAAAGTGCAGGTCCATGTGCAGAGAGAGCACAAAGTGCAGGTCCATGTGCAGAGAGAGCACAAAGTGCAGGTCCATGTGCAGAGAGAGCACAAAGTGCAGGTCCATGTGCAGAGAGAGCACAAGGTGCAGGTCCACGTGCAGAGAGAGCACAAAGTGCAGGTCCATGTGCAGAGAGAGCACAAAGTGCAGGTCCATGTGCAGAGAGAGCACAAGGTGCAGGTCCACGTGCAGAGAGAGCTCAAGGTGCAGGTCCATGTGCAGAGAGAGCACAAAGTGCAGGTCCATGTGCAGAGAGAGCACAAGGTGCAGGTCCATGTGCAGAGAGAGCACAAGGTGCAGGTCCATGTGCAGAGAGAGCACAAAGTGCAGGTCCATGTGCAGAGAGAGCACAAAGTGCAGGTCCATGTGCAGAGAGAGCACAAGGTGCAGGTCCATGTGCAGAGAGAGCACAAGGTGCAGGTCCATGTGCAGAGAGAGCACAAAGTGCAGGTCCATGTGCAGAGAGAGCACAAGGTGCAGGTCCATGTGCAGAGAGAGCACAAAGTGCAGGTCCATGTGCAGAGAGAGCTCAAGGTGCAGGTCCATGTGCAGAGAGAGCACAAAGTGCAGGTCCATGTGCAGAGAGAGCTCAAGGTGCAGGTCCATGTGCAGAGAGAGCACAAAGTGCAGGTCCATGTGCAGAGAGAGCACAAAGTGCAGGTCCATGTGCAGAGAGAGCACAAAGTGCAGGTCCATGTGCAGAGAGAGCACAAAGTGCAGGTCCATGTGCAGAGAGAGCACAAGGTGCAGGTCCATGTGCAGAGAGAGCACAAAGTGCAGGTCCATGTGCAGAGAGAGCACAAAGTGCAGGTCCATGTGCAGAGAGAGCTCAAGGTGCAGGTCCATGTGCAGAGAGAGCACAAGGTGCAGGTCCATGTGCAGAGAGAGCTCAAAGTGCAGGTCCATGTGCAGAGAGAGCACAAAGTGCAGGTCCATGTGCAGAGAGATCACAAAGTGCAGGTCCATGTGCAGAGAGAGCTCAAAGTGCAGGTCCATGTGCAGAGAGAGCACAAAGTGCAGGTCCATGTGCAGAGAGAGCTCAAGGTGCAGGTCCATGTGCAGAGAGAGCACAAAGTGCAGGTCCATGTGCAGAGAGAGCTCAAGGTGCAGGTCCATGTGCAGAGAGAGCACAAAGTGCAGGTCCATGTGCAGAGAGAGCTCAAGTGAGCTGCAAGAATGATACCACAACGGAGAGGTTATACCCATCGGGAAAGATTGAACAGGCTGGGGCTCGTTCTCTAGAAAAGAGAAGACTGAGGGTGACCTGATAGAGGTCTTTATGATTATGAAAGGGTTTGATCGGGTAGACGTAGAGAAAATGTTACCACTTGTGAGGAGACCAGAACTAGGGGCCATAAATATAAGACAGTCACGAACAAATCCAATAGGGAATTCAGGAGAAACATCTTTACCCAGAGAGTGGTGAGAATATGGAAGTCGCTACCACAGGGAGTGGTTGAGATGAACAGTACAGATGCATTTAAGGGGAGGCTGGATAAACATATGAGGGAGAAGGAATAGAAGGATATGTTGATGGGGTGAGATGAAGAGGGGGTGGGAGGAGGCTGGTGTGGAGCATAAACATCGGCACGGGCCAGTTGGGCCGAATGGCCTGTTTCTGTGCTGTAAATAAAATGTAATTGTAGTGAAAAGAACCTGAGAATAAAGAGAGAAAAAGCAGAGAGAGAATTCCTGTCTAACAGCGCATAATCTAGTCCAAGTCAGTTCTGTATAGTACAGCAGTGAGGAAGTGTCTGAGATTCCACGGCAATATCTGCAGAAAAGAGGGTTCTCCTGGTGTCCTGGCCAACATCGCTCTTAACTTAAAAACTAATCATTCATCTCGTGGCTGTACTTGGGACCTTGTGCACAAATCGGCTGCCATATTTGCCTTCATAACAACTAGGATTACACATCAAGAGTAATTCATTGGCTGTGACACGCTTCAGGCTATCCTACAAATTTGAAGGGCATTTCATAAATGCTGGTTCTTTTTTTTACTTCCTCGGGATTGATACATTACGTGGAGACTTAATTGTGGTGGCTGTAGGAGACGGCCAAATAAATGTTATTAATGGTCCATTGACTAAAAATTGCATTACAGGAAAAGCCAGCTTCTAGCATGTACTTAAGGAAAAATGAAACCACTGACAAATTTTGTTTTACTTCCAGCAAATTACCAGTTGGAAAGTGGAACTGTGACCATCTCCAACCACAAAGTGCAAGCACTTACTGTGCGTACCAAATTTCAACCTTCACTTTGCTGAAGTTCATTCTATTGAAGATTCCATCTGCAGAACGATTGTGAAATGAACTGTAGTGGCTCCTGGGGGTGTTCAGCACGCCTCTGGCAGCATGCTGTACTTTGCATTGGCGACTGAACTTCAGCTCATAGAAACATAGAAGATAGGAGCAGGAGTAGGCCATTCGGCCCCTCGAGCCTGCTCCGCCATTCAATGAGATCATGGCTGATCATCCAAATTCAGTACCCTGTCCCTGCCTTCTCCCCATATCCCTTGATCCCTTTAGCCTCAAGAAATATATCCAACTCTTTCTTGAATATATTTAATGAATTGGCCTCTACTGCCTTCTGTGGTAGAGAATTGCACAGGTTCACCACTCTCTGGGTGAAGAAATTCCTCCTCATCTCTGTCCTAAATGGCTTACCCCTTATCTTTAGACTGTGACCCCTGGTTCTGGGCTTCCCGTCCATCAGGAACATCCTTCCTGTATCTAGTCTGTCTAGTCCTGTTAGAATTTTATAAGTTTCAATGAGATCCCCTCTCATTCTTCTAAACACTAGCGAATATAAGCCCAGTCGACCCAATCTCTCCTCATACGTCATTCCTGCCATCCCAGGGATCAGTCTGGTGAATCTTCGCTGCACTCCCTCCATGGCAAGAACATCCTTCCTCAGATAAGGCGACCAAAACTGCACACAATACTCAAGGTGTGGTCTCACCAAGGCCCTGTACAACTGCAGCAAGACATCCTTGTTCCTGTACTCAAATCCTCTCACTATGAAGGCCAACATACCATTTGCCTTCTTAACCGCCTCCTGCACCTGCATGCTTACCTTCAGCGACTGGTGCACAAGGACACCCAGGTCTTGTTGCACTTCCCCTTCTCCCAATCTATTGACGTTCAGATAATAATCTGCCTTCCTTGTTTTTGCCACCGAAGTGGATAACCTCACATTTATCCACATTATACTGCATTTGCCATGCATCTGCCCAATCACCCAACCTGTCCAAATCATACTGGAGCTTCTCGGCATCCTCCTCACAGCACACACGCCCACCCAACTTTGTGTCATCTGCAAACTTGGAGATATTACATCTAGTTCCCTCGTCTAGATCATTAATATATATTGTGAATAGCTGGGGTCCTAGGACCAATCCCTGCGGTACCCCACTAGTCACTGCCTGCCACTCGGAAAAAGACCCGTTTATTCCAACTCTTTGCTTCCTGTCTGCCAACCAGTTCTCTATCCAAGTCAATACCTTGCCCCCAATCCCATGTGCCTTAACTTTACACGTTAATCCCTTATGCGGGACCTTATCGAAAGCCTTCTGAAAATCCAAATACACCACATCCACTGGTTCTCCCTTATCTATTCTACCAGTTACATCCTCAAAAATTTCCATTTTGTAAATCCATGTTGACTTTGTCCGATCCTGTCACTGTTTTCCAAGTGCTCTGCTATTACATCTTTTATAATGAACTTTAGCATTTTCGTCCAAAACTCTGCTGCCTGAGTCCTAACTCGCACCAAGTCCCGTTCACCCATCAGCCCTAAGCTTGCTGACCTACATTGGTTCCTGGTTCCAACAACGGCTCAATTTTAAAATTCTCATCTTAGTTTTCAAATCCCTCCATGGCTCCGCCCCCTCCCTATCTCTGTAACCTCCTCCAGCCCTACAACCCTTCGAGATCTCAGTGCTCCTCCAATTCTGGTCTCTTGAGCATCCCCAATTTCCATTGCTCCGCCACCGGTGGCCGTGCCTACAACTGCCAGTGCCCTAAGCTCTGGAATTCCCTCTCTACACAACCAGGGAAGGAGCTGATTGGTAAGTAGGACCTGCTGAGTATTTCTACAGACCAGTCGTTAAAGAAAAGTAAGGTCTCTAGTTTAGAATAAGTAGTGTTTAAAGGGAAGTAAGGTCCCTAGTGTATTTAATATTCTTTAATTTAAAGGGAGTAAATTAAGGGTAGGATATGGCAGGACAGCTCGGCAGTGTGGAGTGCTCCTCCTGTGCTATGTGGGAAGTCAGGGACACTTTAGGTGTCCAGGGCGAACACACGTGCAGGGAGAGTCTCCAGCTGCAGCTACTCGAAATCCGCATTTCGGAGCTGGAGCTGCGGCTGGAGTCATTGTGGAGCATCCGTGAAGCTGAGATCTTCGTGGATAGCATGTTTAACGAGGTGGTCACACCACAGGTAAAGAGTGCACAGGCAGACAGGAAATGGGTGACTGCCAGACAGAGTAAAAGAACTAGGATGGTAGTGCAGGAGTCCCCTGGGTCCATCTCCCTCTCCAACAGATTTTCCGTTTTGGATACTGATGGGGGAGATGGTTTCTCAGGGGAATGCAGCAAGAGCCAAGTCCGTGGCACTACGAGTGGCTCAGCTGCACAGGAGGGGAGGAAAAAGAGTGGGAGAGCAATTGTGACAGGGGATTCTATCGTAAGGGGAACAGATAGACGTTTCTGTGGCCGCAGACGTGACTCCAGGATGGTATGTTGCCTCCCTGGTGCCAGGGTCAAGGATGTCACTGAACGGCTGCAGGGCATTCTGAAGGGGGAGGGCGAACAGTCAGAGGTCGTGGTTCACATTGGTACCAACGACATGGGTAGAAAGAGGGATGAGGTCCTGCAACAAGAATTTAGGGAGCTAGGTAGCAGATTAAAAAGCAGGACCTCAAAGGTTGTAATCTCTGGATTACTCCTGGTTCCACGTGCTAGTGAGTATAGGAATAGGAGGATAGAGCAGATGAATGCGTGGCTAAAGAGTTGGTGCAGGAGGGAGGGCTTTAGTTTCCTGGATCACTGGGTCTGTTTCTGGGGAAGGTGGGACTTGTACAAGTCGGACGGGTTGCACCTGAACCGGACCAACATCCTTGCGGGGAGATTTTCTAGTGCTGTTGGGGGGGGGGGGGTTTAAACTAACTTGGCAGGGGGATGGGATATGGAGTGGAGCTATACTAGGGGGTGATGCACAGCCAAATATAGAGGAAAAAACAAGTCAGCCCTGTAAGAGCCATAAAAGCTTAAGAAAATACTTTAAAATAGTGGTTAAATGGCATAATACAGTTAATTTACCTGACCGACTTATTGTATTAAGAAACCCCCTATTTTCCTGCTCCAGTAGTATAGTCCGAGACACCCCCTTCATTCTTGCCACAATGGTACAGTCCCTAAGCCACACATGGGTGCAGCCATTTTACAGTTTAAACTGTACGTGGCTAAAGGAGGCAGAAGTTGTGAGGTTTGGAGCAGTACAGTTTTTGACCGTGTTCGTTTATACGTGTTTGCTTTGTAATTCCGTTTGTTAAGTGTTATAGTAAACAGTTTAAAAGACAAAGCTACGTTTGGGAACGTTTTATTTCGACACGCGTCTACTCGTTGTTAAAAAACCCCACAGCTCAGTGGCTGCCTGTTTGGAAACTAAGAAGCGCCACTACATTAGTCAAAAACTTGCTCCCTAAGAAGGAAGGGACGGAATCGTCGGCGAACGTATACCTGAATGGTCACGGAGCCAGACGACAGTATAAGAAAGCGAAGGTACAGTGACTGTTACTTGCTTTGTTCATTCTATTGAGAAGCTAAATAAGAGCTGCGGGTAAAATGGCCGAGGCCTTACGGAGCCAGGAGCTTCCATCAGCCAGAAAGATTGCTGGCCAAAAGAGGGAAATAAAGCTCACCCCAAAGGCAATGGAAGAGAAGTTACATAGAAGCATAGGTGCAAGGAAGGCTAAATTAGCTCAGATAACTGGAAAAATGAAGATAATTGATTGTCTCATGGAAGATAATGCTAATATTAAGAAAGCTGAAGACATAATGTATTACGATTTCTCCAAGCTGCATGAAGAATTTAATGTACTCAATGAAGATGTATTAGCACTTCTGTCTGAAGAAGAGGGAAACGCTGATCAGCACAACTGGTTTGATCTTAAATCAACCAGCATTAAGGACTATATCAAGGCCACGGAACAGTGGATGTTAAAGATTCGTCAAGATGCTGATACAGCAGAGAAAGATAAAGTTGACGATGAAGTCGGACCAGACGATAGCATTTCAGAGACTTCCGCCAGACCGAGCAAAAATCGAAAAGAAGGTAGCTCTGTTTCTGGACGCAGGTCAGTCGCGTCTACCACAAGCTCGTCGCGACGCATGAGAGCGGAGGCTGAACGGGCGGCGTTGATGGCGCGCGCAGCATCTTTAGCGGAGAAGCAAGCCCTTGAACGGGAAGAGGCCCAACTGCAGGTCCAAGAGGCCCAACTGCAGGCCCAACGGGCCCAGGTGCAGGCAAAGAAAGAACAGCTGGAGATAAAAACAGCTATCGCGGTCTCGGACGCCAGGTTGAGTGCGTACGAAGATTATGAAGGCTCACGGGACGGCGGGAGCCACTGCCAGTCAACGTTGTCACATAGAGTTGGATCCAGGGCACCTTCAAGAGTTACAACAGAGCCCGAAGGCAATCCCCTGGCATTACAGCGTGGAAGAGTGGCTTCTCCACTAACAGGAGCACGTGATGCTACCCCAGACGTCAGACGGTCTAGACTAGACTCGGCGGATGACCACCAGAGGCCTGAAGACACAGGGAGAAGCCTATACCGAGTGATGCAACGTCAGAACGAAATTACAGAGATGCTTGTAAAACAACAGAATCTGTTTCGACTCCCTCAAAGAGACATACCAGTGTTCCAAGGCGACCCACTCAAGTATAAGCCCTTCATCAGATCCTTTGAACAAGCCATTGACTCCAAAACAGAGAGCAGCAGTGACAAGTTGTACTACCTGGGACAGTACACCAGTGGTAAACCACAAGACCTGGTCAGAAGCTGTGAACACATGAGACCGGACCGGGGATACATAGAAGCCAGGAAGTTGCTGCAGGAGCACTATGGTAACGAGCTGAAGATAGTCACTGCATATATTGAAAAGGCTACCAAGTGGTCACAGATCAGATCGGAGGACGGAGAGGCATTGAACGCATATGTTCTTTTCCTCATAGGATGTCGCAACACCATGGAGGATGTTGAATTCATGGAAGAGATGGACAATCCTACGACTATGAGAATCATCATCTCTAAGCTTCCTTACAGGATGAGAGAACAATGGAGAAGAACAGCCTTTGAGATAATGGAGAGACGGAAAAGTAGAGCCAGGTTTGCAGACTTAGTGAATTTCATAGACAAACAGGATAAAATTGCTAGGGACCCATTGTTTGGAAACATCCAGGATGTCAGCCCGACCACCGATGGAAGAGTGAAAGCCAAGCCTGTTGAATCAAAGACTCTCAGGAAAGGTGGTTCCAGGGGAAGCAGCTTTGCAACTATCGTCACCCAGGCCGAGGAAGAAAGGCCCCAGAACTCATCTCCCAAAAAGAGCAGCACAGGGACGTCTGCTAATGCCTTTCAGAAGCCATGCTTATTCTGCCAGAAGAATCATACATTGGATTCCTGCAGCGACATCAAAGCACAGCCACATAAGGACAGAATCGAATTCCTGAAGTACAACGGCCTATGTTTTGGATGTCTCTCTCAGGGGCACCTGAGTAGAAACTGTAAGCAAAGAACAACATGCAGAGAGTGCACTCGGAAACATCCCAGTCTGCTGCATATCCATAAAGAAGAACAAGTCTCTAAGAAGAGTGAAGAAAACAATACCGACGAGAAGGTTGTTTCAAGTGCTCTGGTGTCGCTAGAACCAGAGACTTGTGGACTCACTGGGGCCGGTGACAGTGACTGTATTCTTGCCATCGTACCAGTAAAGATCAAGTCTAAGAGGAGCGAGAAGCTTGTGGAGACTTATGCCTTCATGGATCCAGGTAGCTCAGCAACGTTCTGCACAGAATCGCTCATGCGACAGCTGAACGTTAGAGGCAGAAGAACAGAAATCCTATTACGCACCATGGGTCATGAGAAGTCAATGCAAAGTTATATCCTGTCAGACCTAGAAGTGTGTGGACTTGAAGAGAAGGACTTCATAGACCTGCCTAATGTTTTCACACAGAGGGAGATTCCTGTTAGAATAGGGAACCTAGCCCTGCAGAAGGATGTGGATAGATGGCCTTCCCTAGAAAAGGTGCGTCTCCCATACATTGAAGCAGAAATTGGCCTATTAATTGGAACCAATGCCTACAAAACTATGGAGCCATGGCAGGTGATAAACAGCAAGGATGACGGACCCTACGCCGTCAGGACAGCCCTTGGATGGTTAGTCAATAGACCGGTAAGGAGAGATGATGGCCACAAGTCGAACAAGGAGGAACGACAAAACGTCACAGTTAATCGCATCTCTATCACAAGCATTGAAGAGCTGTTGATACAGCAGTTCAACGCAGACTTCTCAGAACGCAGCTGTGAGGAAAAGACAGAGATGTCACAAGAAGACCATCAGTTCATGGGTTTGATGACAAGGTCTACACAGTTCATTGATGGCCACTATCACATTGGTTTGCCACTGAGAAGACAGACCGCGAAGATGCCGAACAATCGCTGCATAGCAGAGCAACGCGCCATCAGTCTAAAGAGAAAGCTGAACAAGAACCCCGACTTTCACGAAGACTACAAAGACTTCATGAGCAACATCATAGCGAAAGGCTATGCTGTAAAGGTGCCCGAGGAACAGTTGAACAGAGACGATGGAAGGGTCTGGTACATTCCTCATCACGGGGTGTATCACCCAAAGAAGAAAAAGATCCGTGTAGTGTTTGACTGCGCCGCCTCATTCAGAGGAACTTCACTGAATGACCAGCTGCTTCAAGGTCCTGATCTTACTAATACCCTCATTGGCGTCTTGACTAGGTTTAGACAAGAGCTCGTTGCCATGATGGCAGACATAGAATCAATGTTCTACCAAGTTAGAATCCCTGAAGATGCTGATCTCCTGCGCTTCCTTTGGTGGCCAGATGGCGACGTTAGTCAAGCGATGGTGGAATGTAGAATGGCCGTACACTTGTTCGGAGCCACATCATCTCCCAGCTGTGCAAGCTACGCTCTCAGAAAAACTGCAGAAAATGGCAAAGGCAAAGCCCCATCAGAGGCTGTGGAGACAATCTTCAGAAACTTTTATGTCGACGACTGTCTGAAGTCCGTGTCAACAGAAGACGATGCCATCGCACTGTCAAGAGACCTTAGAACTCTGTGTTCGAATGGAGGATTCCATCTGACTAAGTGGATAAGCAACAGCAGAGCAGTTCTAGCTTCTATCCCAGAAAAGGAAAGAGCCACTGAAGTCAAAGATCTGGACCTGAGCCACGATGTCCTTCCTATCGAGAGAGCTCTTGGTGTACAATGGTGCATCGAGTCAGACACGTTCAACTTCAGGATAATGGTGAACGAAAGACCATCCACAAGACGAGGGATTCTCTCCGTGGTCAGTTCCATCTACGACCCTCTTGGATTCCTGGCACCACTCATTCTGCCGGTGAAGCTGATGCTACGAGAGCTGTGTAGAGACAAGAGAGGATGGGATGAAGATATCCCAGAAGGTCAAGCTCAGAGATGGCACAGATGGTTGACAGATTTGCAACAACTTTCTAGCTTCAACGTCAGTAGATGCATCAAGCCCGCGAGTTTTGGAGTTACAAAGACGGCTCAACTACATCATTTTTCGGACGCCAGTGAGGACGGCTATGGCACGGCTACTTACCTCTTGCTGACAAATCAACAGGGCCAGAAACATTGTGCCTTCCTCATGGGGAAATCCAGGGTGGCTCCGCTGAAGCAGGTCACCATCCCGAGACTGGAATTGACGGCAGCGGTTGTTGCAGTTAAAGTTGACCAGGTGATGCGGAAAGAGTTACAGCTCCCATTAGAAGAATCTGTCCTCTGGACGGATAGCACGACGGTGCTGAAGTATATAGAGAATGAGAAGATACGCTTCAAGACCTTCGTAGCAAACAGAATCTCATCCATTAGAGAAGCTACACAACCATCTCAATGGAGGTACGTAAACACCTCATTAAACCCAGCAGATCAAGCCTCACGAGGATTGAAGGCTGAAAACTTCATGAGGAGTGAAACTTGGATACAAGGCCCAAGTTATCTGCTGGAAACAGAGAGATCATGGCCAGAAAGACCAGATATGCCAAGTCAGATTGCTGAAGACGACGTCGAAGTCAAGAGATCAGTCACAGTAAATCTCATAAATACGAAAGAGAACTTCGACACAGTGAACAAGCTTGTTAACCATTTCTCAGGATGGCACCAGTTGAGGAAAGCAGTTGCATGGCTTCTAAGGTTGAAAGAGTTGCTGCTACACCTGAGCGGTAAGAGAAAAGAGTACCGAGCCACTATCAGTCAGTCTGAAAGTAACCCGGATAAGCAGAGAATGCTTCTACAGCAGTATATGCATCAGCACAAGACCACATTGGGCAAGAATTCATTGACCGTGGAGGATTTGGCCAAGGCTGAGAAGGAGATAGTTCGCTTCAGTCAAAGACAAAGATACCCAGAAGAAATCGAAGCTCTACAGCGAAATACTCCAATCAAGAAAGGTAGTCATATCTACAAGCTGGACCCTACACTGCAAGATGGAGTACTGAGGGTGGGAGGGAGACTAAACAAATCTGCTATGCCAGAGGAGGCCAAGCATCCTGCTATCCTTTCTAAGGACCTCCGGGCTGCTACTCTCATTCTTCAGCATATACACCAGAGTATTGGACACAGTGGGAGGAATCACGTGCTTGCGAAGCTAAGACAAAGATACTGGATTCCAGGAGCTAATTCCGTAATAAGAAAAATACTCTCTGAATGCATTGTTTGCAGACGGTTACACGACCCTGGAAAGACCGATCACAAAGCTCTGCCTGCTACAAGAAGCAGCGTGAAAGGTTCCTGAACGAAAAAAGTGGACATTTATATTGTAAATATGTTGAACTCATTAGCTTATGACTCTTAAGAATGTTTGAGTAATTGATATGCTTCATGTGCCTAGTCAATTAGGGGCCGGAATGTAAGAGCCATAAAAGCTTAAGAAAATACTTTAAAATAGTGGTTAAATGGCATAATACAGTTAATTTACCTGACCGACTTATTGTATTAAGAAACCCCCTATTTTCCTGCTCCAGTAGTATAGTCCGAGACACCCCCTTCATTCTTGCCACAATGGTACAGTCCCTAAGCCACACATGGGTGCAGCCATTTTACAGTTTAAACTGCACGTGGCTAAAGGAGGCAGAAGTTGTGAGGTTTGGAGCAGTACAGTTTTTGACCGTGTTCGTTTATACGTGTTTGCTTTGTAATTCCGTTTGTTAAGTGTTATAGTAAACAGTTTAAAAGACAAAGCTACGTTTGGGAACGTTTTATTTCGACACGCGTCTACTCGTTGTTAAAAAACCCCACAGCTCAGTGGCTGCCTGTTTGGAAACTAAGAAGCGCCACTACAAGCCCGGAAGGCAGAGCAAATATGTAACGGCACAAGGGAGTATGGCAAGGCTGGATGGCATTTATTTTAATGCAAGGAGTCTTGAGAGTAAGGCAGATGAATTGAAGGTGTTGATGAACATATGGGAGTGTGATATTGTTGCTATCACAGAGACATGGTTGAGGGAGGGGCAGAACTGGCAGCTCAATATTCCGGGGTACAGAATCTTCAGGCGAGACAGAGAGGGGTGCAAAAGAGGAGGGGGTGTCGCGATATTAATCAAGGAGTTAATTACTGCTGTAAGGAGGGATATCATCTTAGCAGGTTCCTCTAATAAGGCCATATGGGTAGAACTTAAAAACAAAAAGGGGGCAAGCACTTTGCTGGGAGTGTACTATAGGCCCCCAAACAGTCAGGGGGAGATAGAGGAACAGATATGTAGGCAAATCTCAGAGAAGTGTGGAAATAATAGGGTAATAATAGTAGGGGATTTCAACTTCCCCAATATTAACTGGGATAGTCAGAGTGTGAACGGCTGCGGAATTCTTAAAGTGCATCCAGGAGAGCTTTTTGAGCCAGCATGTAGAAAGTCCTACAAGAGAGGGGGCGGTACTGGACCTAATTCTAGGGAATGTAGCCGGGCAAGTGGTAGAAGTGTCAGTAGGAGAGCATTTTGGTGACAGAGACCATAATTCGGTGAGATTTAAGGTAGTCATGGAAAAGGACAAAGATGGACCGGAAATAAAGGTTCTAAATTGGGGGAAGGCCGATTTTAATATGATAAGGCAGGATCTGGCCAAAGTGGATTGGGATCAGCTACTTGTAGGAAAATCCACATCAGAGCAGTGGGAGTCTTTCAGAAAGGAAATAGAGAGAGTACAGCGCCAACATGTTCCCGTAAAGGTCAAGGGTGGAACTAACAAACCCAGGGAAACCTGGATGTCAAGGGATATACAAGAATGGATTAGTAAAAAAGGGAGGCTTTTGGCAGATACAAAGGACTAAAAACAGTGGAAGCCCTAGAGGAGTATAGAAAGTGCAGGGGGGTACTTAAAAAAGAAATTAGGAGAGCGAAGAGGGGGCATGAAAAAACACTGGCGGGCAAAATAAAGGAAAATCCCAAGGTGTTTTATAAGTATATATTAGGGCAAGAGGATAACCAGGGAAAGAATAGGGCCCATTAGGGACCAAAGTGGCAATCTGTGTGCAGAGCCAGAAGATGTAGGTGAGGTTTTAAATGAATATTTTGCATCTGTGTTCACTATGGAGAAGGGTGATGTAGGCATAGAAATCAGGCAGGGGGATTGTGATATACTTGAACACATTAGTATTGAGAGGGAGGAGGTACTAGCGGTTTTAGCGGGCTTAAAAGTGGATAAATCCCCAGGCCCAGACGAGATGTATCCCAGGCTGCTGTGTGAGGCAAGAGAGGAGATTGCAGGGGCTCTGACACAAATTTTCAGAACCTCTCTGGCCACAGGGAAGGTGCCAGAGGACTGGAGAACAGCTAACGTAATACCATTATTCAAGAAGGGTAGCAGGGATAAACCAGGGAATTACAGGCCAGTGAGCCGAACATCAGTGGTAGGGAAATGATATACCTATCAATTCGTCCAATAAAAAGCGACGAGTTAGGAACGTAACTAAAGGTTTTTATTGACTAAATAACAGAGCCCACCCTCGTGGGTGATCGGGTCCAACAAGGAGGAATACCAGCCAGTCGACTACCTTTATACCTGGGCAGGTAGGTGGAGCCATGGGCGGAGTCGGAGGTGGTCAGCCCAGGTATAACAGCGCGACAAGAGGCGACCTCGTATAGTGATACAACAGTGAGAACAGTGATAACAATACAACAGTGATAACTATAGAGTAACGATAGTGAACGATAAAAGTGGTTTACCACATTCACCCCTTGTTTAGATTTGAGTCCGGCGGGGTGAAGTGTACTACCAGTTCTGGTATGTCAGTCTGTCCGGAGGCCTCGTAAGCCTCTCCGATCGTCGCAGCGGCGGTGCTGCGTTATCCGGTGTTAATGCTGGTGTCTGCGTGGTCGGCGAAGGCTCGTGGGGTTCCGGCATGCCGTCTACCTGGGCTGGAATTGGGGGGGTGGTGGGGGGGGTAAAGGTGGTGTCTCCGGAGTGCCCGAGGGTGCGAGGTCTCGTAAGGAGACAGTGTCCTCCCGCCCGTCTGGGTAAGCCACGTAGGTGTACTGGGGGTTGGCGTGCAGGAGGTTCACCCTCTCGACCAGGGGGTCCGTTTTATGGGCCCTCACGTGCTTTCTCAGCAAGACGGGCCCCGGAGAGGTCAGCCAGGTTGGTAGAGTGGTTCCCGTAGTCGACTTCCTGGGGAAAACAAACATTCGTTCATGGGGGGTGGCGTTAACGGCAGTGCAAAGTAGTGACCGGATGGAGTGCAGCGCTGTCGGGAGGACTTCCTGCCAGCGGGAGGTTGGGAGGCCCTTAGACTTTAAGGCTAGGAGGACGGCCTTCCATACCGTCGCGTTCTCTCTTTCCACCTGGCCGTTTCCTCGGGGGTTGTAGCTGGTGGTCCTACTTGCTGCAATACCTCTCGCTAGTAGGAACTGACGGAGTTCCTCGCTCATGAAGGAGGAGCCCCGGTCACTATGTATATAGTTCGGGAACCCGAACAAGGCGAAGAGGTCGTTCAGGCACTTGATGACCGTGGTACTGGTCATGTCTGGGCAGGGGAAGGCAAAAGGGAAACGGGAGTACTCATCAACGATGTTGAGGAAGTACACATTGCGGTCAGATGACGGTAGAGGCCCCTTAAAGTCGATGCTCAGGCGCTCGAAGGGGCGGGTGGCCTTGATCAGGCTTGCTCTGTCCGGCCTATAGAAGTGCGGTTTGCACTCGGCGCAGGTCTGGCAGTTCCTGGTCATGGTCCTGACCTCCTCGATGGAGTAGGTCAGGTTGCGGGCCTTAATGAAATGGTAAAGTCTGGTGACCCCGGGGTGGCAGAGGTCGTTGTGGAGGGTCTGAAGTCTATCAATATGCGCGCTGGCGCATGTAATTCGTGAAAGAGCATCAGGGGGTTCGTTCAGTTTACCAGGCCGGTACAAGATATCATAATCGTAGGTGGATAGCTCGATTCTCCACCTCAAGATCTTGTCATTCTTGATTTTGCCCCTCAGCTTGTTATTTAAACATGAAAGCAACCGAACATTGGTCGGTGAGGAGGGTAAATCGTTTGCCTGCCAGGTAATGCCTCCAGCGCCGTACCGCCTCCACAATTGCCTGGGCTTCCTTCTCGACCGACGAGTGTCAGATCTCGGGGCCCTGTAGGGTCCTTGAGAAGAAGGCCACCGGCCTCCCCTCCTGGTTAAGGGTAGCGGCTAGGGCGAAGTCGGATGCATCGCTCTCCACTTGGAAGGGGATGGACTCATCCACTGCGTGCATTGTGGCCTTGGCTATGTCTCCCTTGATGAGGGAGAAGGCCGCGCACGCTTCCTCCGTGAGGGGGAAGGATGTGGGCTTCATGAGGGGTCTGGCTTTGTCCGCATAATTGGGCACCCATTGGGCATAGTAGGCGAAGAGCCCCAGGGTTCTCTTAAGTGCCTTAGGGCAGTGGGGGAGGGGTAGCTCCATGAGGGGGCGCATTCTTTCGGGGTCGGGGCCGATGAGTCCGTTCTCTACTACACAGCCAAGGATGGCAAGGCGCGAGGTGTTAAACACACATTTCTCCTTATTGTAGGTGAGGTTCAGCCGTTGGGCCGTACGGAGGAATTTCTCCAGATTCACGTCATGGTCCTGCTGATCGCGGCCGCAGATGGTGACGTTATCTAGATAGGGGAATGTGGCCTGCAGTCCGTTCTGGTCAACCAGCCGGTCCATCTCCCTTTGGAAGACCGAGACCCCGTTGGTGACACCGAAAGGGACCCTAAGGAAGTGGTATAGGCGCCCATTCGCCTCGAAGGCGGTCCTCGGGGTGGATAGGGAGTTGGTGGTAGGCCGACTTAAGGTCGATGGTCGAGAATACGCGGTATTGTGCAATCTGATTGACCATGTCAGATATGCGGGGAAGGGGGTATGCGTCCAGCTGGGTGTATCTGTTTATGGTCTGGCTGTAGTCGATGACCAGGCGATTTTTATCGCCGGTCTTAACGACCACGACCTGGGCACGCCAGGGGCTGTTGCTCCCCTCGATAATGCCCTCTTTCAGGAGGCGCCGCACCTCAGAGCTAATGAAGGCTCTGTCCCCAGCGCTGTACCGCCTGCTCTTGGTAGCGACGGGTTTGCAGTCGGGGGTGAGGTTAGCGAATAGGGAAGGTGGCGGCACCTTGAGGGTGGATAGGCTGCAGGTGTTACGCGGTGGGCGGTTTAACATTCGCTGGTTGTCGACTGTGAGTGGGGGGAGGGGTCCACCGTATGCTAGGGTTACACTTTGGAGGTGGGATTGGAAGTCCAGCCCTAGTAGGACGGCAGCGCAGAGCTGGGGGAGGACGAGGAGTTTAAAATTTTTATACTCCGTACCCTTAACCGACAAGGTCACAACACAGTAGCCGCTGATGTCCGTGGCGTGGGACCTCGATGCCATCGAGATTCGGTTGCGCGTTGGCACGACAGGGAGGGAGTAGTGGCTCACCGTGTCTGGGTGGATGAAGCTCTCCGTGCTTCCGCTGTCGAACAGGCAGGTCGTGGCGTGGCCGTTTACTTTGATGTCCATCATCGACTTGGACAGGTGGTGCGGGCGGGCTTGATCCAGAGAGACGGAGGCTAGTGTGTAGGTAAGCGAGTCGTTGTCGTCTGCGGGCGAGGCGGTCGTCGGGTCCGGAGGCCCGGTGGCAGTCGGGCGTGGTGGGTAAAATGGCGTCTCCCACGAGGTAGGACAAAATGGCGGAGAAGATGGCTGCTCCCATAACTCACGAGGCACTATTGGGGTCGGTTGCCTTGATCAAAGATGGCCGCCCCCATGACTCACGTGTGGGGATGTTGGCCTCAGTTGCCTTGAAAGAAGATGGCCGCCCCCACAGTTCGCATGAGGCACTGCTGGCCTCTGAAGATCCACTCCTGCAGGCCTTAGAGAAGTGGCCTTTCTTCCTGCAGGTTGAGCAGGTAGAGTTCCTGGCTGGGCAGCGCGCCCTCGGGTGCTTCTCCTGGCCGCAAAAGAAGCAGCCGGCGGCCCGATCGCGGGTGCCCGATGTCGGAGCCGGTACCGGGGGTGGCGGTCCCGGTCGGGTCCGGGACGCCGACGCTGAGGTAGGTCCCGGGGGCGCTGCGGTAGGGGTCGGGCCCGAGTCCCAGGGTCGCGAGCAGTACCTGGAAAACGCCTCCTGGTCCTGATGGGCCACCTCTAGGGAGAGAGCGAGGGCTTCAGCTTTGTCCAGGTCGAGGTCTTTAGCTTCAAGCAGTCTTTGCCGTGAGTAGTCGGACCGTAGGCCTTTCACAAAGGCATCGCGGATATTATCTTCCGTATTTTCAACAGCCGTCACCGCTTTAAAGTCACAGTTCCTGCCGAGTGCTTTTAGCGCCCGTAAAAATTCAGCTACAGACTCTCCTGGCTGTTGCGGGCGGGATCTTCGGAGGTGCCTGGTGTACATGTAATTTACCGGGCTCCGGTACTGCTGTTTCAGTAGGTTGATAGCGGCCTCGTATGTAGTCGTGTCCTGGATGAGTGCGTATACTCTCGGGCTCGCTTGGGCGTTCAGAACTCTTAGTTTGGATCTCTGAGGGACGCCGGATTCTTCCAGGTAGGATTCGAAGCAGCCCAGCCAGTGTTTGAAGTCGAGGGCTGAGTTTGCTGCCTGTGGGTTTAGATCCAGGTACGGTGGTTTGAGGGCTTGCAGCCAAGCCGGCTGGTGTGGCTGGTGTAGCCCGGTGTCTGAAAGCTGCTGTGGCTGTGCTTTTGGGAGGGCTTCTGGCTGGCCAGTAGTAGACATCTTTAACATTTAGTCAATAAAATTGATATACCTATCAATTCGTCCAATAAAAAGCGACGAGTTAGGAACGTAACTAAAGGTTTTTATTGACTAAATAACAGAGCCCACCCTCGTGGGTGATCGGGTCCAACAAGGAGGAATACCAGCCAGTCGACTACCTTTATACCTGGGCAGGTAGGTGGAGCCATGGGCGGAGTCGGAGGTGGTCAGCCCAGGTATAACAGCGCGACAAGAGGCGACCTCGTATAGTGATACAACAGTGAGAACAGTGAGAACAATACAACAGTGATAACTATAGTGTAACGATAGTGAACGATAAAAGTGGTTTACCACAGGAAATTATTGGAAAAAATTCTGAGGGACAGAATTAGACTCCACTTGGAGAGGCAAGGATTAATCAAGGATAGTCAGCATGGCTTTGTCAGGGGGAGATCATGTCGAACCAATTTGATTGAATTTTTCGAGGGGGTGACTAAGTGTGTGGATGAGGGTAGTGCAGTTGATGTAGTCTACATGCACTTCAGTAAGGCTTTTGACAAAGTCCCACATGGGAGACTGGTCAAGAAGGTAAGAGCCCATGGGATCCAGGACAATTTGGCACATTGGATCCAAAATTGGCTTCGTGGCAGGAGGCAGAGGGTGATGGTCGAAGATTGTTTTTGTGACTGGAAGCCTGTGTCCAGCGGTGTACCGCAGGGATTGGTGCTGGGTCCCTTGCTGTTTGTAGTGTACATTAATGATTTCGATATGAATGTAGGAGGTATGATCAGTAAGTTCGCAGATGACACGAAAATTGGTGGAGTGGTAAATAGCGAGGAGGGAAGCCTCAGGCTACAGGATGATATAGACGGGTTGGTTAGATGGGCAAAACAGTGGCAAATGGAATTTAACCCTGAAAAGTGTGAGGTGATGCATTTTGGGAGGACTAACAAGGCAAGGGAATACACAATGAATGGTAGGACCCTCGGAAGGACAGAGGATCAGAGGGACCTCGGTGTTCATGTACATAGATCCCTGAAGGCAGCAGGACAGGTAGATAAGGTGGTTAAAAAGGCATATGGGATACTTGCCTTCATTAGCTGAGGCATAGAATATAAGAGCAGGGGGGTTATGATGGAGCTGTACAAAACGCTAGTTAGGCCACAGCTGGAATACTGTGTGCAGTTCTGGTCGCCACACTATAGGAGGGATGTGATTGCATTGCAGAGGGTGCAGAGGAGATTCACCAGGATGTTACCTGGGCTGGAGCGCTTCAGTTATGAAGAGAGACTGGACAGGCTGGGGTTGTTTTCCTTAGAGCTGAGGGGGGGACCTGATTGAGGTGTACAAAATTATGAGGGGCATAGATAGGGTAGATAGAAAGGAACTTTTCCCCTAAGTAGAGGGGTCAATAACCAGGGGGCAAGAGGTTTAGAGGTGATTTGAGGAAAAACATTTTCACCCAGAGGGTGGTTGGGATCTGGAACTCACTGCCTGAAAGGGTGGTAGAGGCAGGAACCCTCACAACATTCAAGAAGCATTTAGATGAGCACTTGAAACGCCATAGCATACAAGGCTACGGAACAAGTGCTGGAAAATGGGATTAGAATAGACAGGGCTTGATGGCCGGCGCGGACATGATGGGCCGAAGGGCGGCTTTCTGTGCTGTATAACTCTATCGGGGAAAAATTCAGTTGGTAGCGCCACCCGTTTGCGCCTTAAGAGGGCGCTAAGTGCGGCGCAAACCAACTAGCGCCCAGGCGCGGCACTGCACATGCCTCCCGCAAAATTCAGCGGGAGGTTAGTGGTGACGCTAACCGGTAGCGCCCTGCGTCGCTGGCGATGACGTCATTGGTGTGCGCAGCACCCCGCTCACGATCTTCGGGAGCGCCCCGATTTACCGCCGGACGCTATGTCTGACAGGGTCAGGGGGACGTACCTGCGGCCGGGGAGGCGCAATTTAAAGGCGAGGTGCGGGGTGGTCATTTTTGTTGCTGGCCGCCTGCCAGCACCTGCCTGCGCTCCCGTCCCCGGCCTCCTGAACCCCCCCCACCCCGTGGAGTGCCGGCTGCGCTCCAAGAGCCCGGCACTTCTCTTGGGTGCCGGGCTCTTTTGCCTGCACTCCCGATCCCCGGGGGCCCATGGTCGTGCTGCAAAAGGCCCCTCCCCTTTAAGAAGGGGAGGAAGGCCTGCAATACCGCGGTGTGACGTGCTGCAGCGTGTGGCTCTGCGGCACATAGCGCCACGATATTCACTCACAGTGCCCCAAGAGGGAGGCGACTTCCCTCTTGGGGCACAACGACTCAATTTCCGGCGCGGGGACGCTAATTTTTCCGGGGCACTACTTTTAGCGCTCCGGCGAAGTTAGCGCCTCAATTGGGGCGCGACTCAATTTTTAGCCCTATGACTCTATAAACCTCTCCACCTCCCTCTCATCCTATGAGACTCTCCTTAAAACCTACCTCTTTGACCAAGCTTTTGGTCATCTATCCTAATATAAGAATTCGGAGCAGGAGTTGGCCACACGGCCCCTCGAGCCTGCTCTGCCATTCAACAAGATCATGGCTGATCTTCGACCTCGACTTCACTTTCCTGCCCGATCCTCATATCCCTTGGAATATGTGGCGTGGTGTCAAATTTTGTTTGATAACGCTCCTTAGAACATTTTACTACGTTAAAGGCGCTATATAAATGCAAGTTGTTGTTGAAGTGGCACTGCCATTGGAAGAGCGGATTAGCCACACCTGGAGCACTGCGTACAGTTTTGGTCTCCTTATTTAAGGAAGGATATACTTGCATTGGAGGCAGTTCAGAGAAGGTTCACAAGGTTGATTCCGGAGATGAAGGGGTTGACTTATGAGGAAAGGTTGAGCAGGTTGGGCCTATACTCACTGGAGTTCAGAAGAATGAGAGGGGGATCTTATAGAAACATATAAGATTCTGAGGGGGCTCGACAGGGTAGATGCAGAGAGGATGTTTCCCCTCGAGGGGGAATCTAGAACTAGGGGGCATAATTTCAGAATAAGGGGGCACCCTTTTAAATCGGAGATGAGGAGGAATTTCTTCTCTCAGAGGGTCGTGAATCTTTGGAATTCTCTTCCCCAGAGAGCTGTGGAGGCAGAGTCAGTGAATATATTTAAGGTGGAGATCTTCTTCTTCTTAGGCAGTCCCTCAGAACTGAGGATGATTTGCTTCCACATTAAAAATGAGTTCTCAGGTGACTGATGAGTCCAATGTGGGACCTACAGTCTCTGTCACAGGTGGGGCAGACGGTGGTTGAAGGGGCGGGTGGGTGGGGTGCTTGGGTTGACGTGCGCTCCTTGCGCTGCCTGCACTTGGCTTCCGCTTGCTCCCGGCGAAGAGACTCGAGGTGTTCGGCGCCTTCCCGGATGCTTCTCCTCCACTTTGTACGGTCTTGGGCCAGGGATTCCCAGGTGTCGGTGGGGATGTTACACTTTTTCAAGGAGGCTTTGAGGGTGTCCTTGAAGCGTTTCCTCTGCCCACCTGGGACTCTCTTGCCGTGTCGGAGCTCCGAGTAGAGCGCTTGTTTTGGGAGTCCCGTATCGGGCATGCGGACAATGTGACCCGTCCATCGGAGCTGATCGAGCGTGGTCAAATCTTCGATGCTGGGGATGTTGGCCTGAGCAAGAACACCGACGGTGCACCTATCTTGCCAATGGATTTGCAGGATCTTGCGGAGGCAGCATTGGTGGTACCTCTCCAGTGCTTTGATGGAGTGGAGATAGACAGATTTTTGAAAGGTAAGGGAGTCGAGGGTTATGGGGAGCGGGCAGGGAAGTGGAGTTGAGGCCAAGATCAGATCAGCCATGATCTTATTGAATGGCGGAGCAGGCTCGAGGGGCCAAATGACCGACTCCTGCTCCTACGTCTTATGTTCTTGAAGGAAGAACCTGCCACAGTCGGCACCGCACCGCTGCCATCAGCGGCAAGTTCCGAATATAAATGACGTTCAAGAGGCATTTGGTTGCAATCACAATCCTGTCTGTTGGAAGCTATTAAAAATTTATGATTTACAGCATTGGCTTGTGACTGAAAGACGATCTTGTTTAAGCATGCCATTGTGTTCTAAACGAGTTCTTATTATTCATTTATTGCATCATCCTACAGTAGCATGTTTCGTTGCCCGGTCTGTTCTTTGATGCTGCCTTGTTAGCAATGCAATTCAACAGTGAAATGTCAATAATGAAAAACCTATTCAGTGAGCAACCTCCACCTTGTGCTTTGTGTTTGTATGAGGAAGAAAAACGAGTTGCTTGATAACTGAGTTAATATTTGCACAAGCTTCACCACCACTGAATGATTTGTGATTATCGGTAGTATTGTGCTTGGGGAAGCTGCTATAATCGAGGCTCTACCTCCAATGCTGGGCATCAATTGGTCACTTACTGTCTATACTTGCGTATAACGCGACTGTGGATAAGGCGAGCAGCAAAATTCCAACTGATCGAATGAATGACCCGGAATATCTGCCATCCTAGTCCACCACCGAACTATGGCGGAGTGAGAATAGCGCATCACCAAATTCAGAACCCTGCCCCTGCCTTCTCCCCAAATCCCTTGATCCCTTTAGCCTTAAGAAATATATCCAACTCCTTCTTGAATATATTTAATGAATTGGCCTCAACTGCCTTCTGTGGTAGAGAATTCCACAGGTTCACCACTTTCTGGGTGAAGAAATTCCTCCTCATTTCTGTCCTAAATGGCTTACCCCTTATCCTTAGACTGTGACCCCTGGTTCTGGACTCCCCGGCCATCGGGAACATCCTTCCTGCATCTAGTCTGTCTAGTCCTGTTAGAATTTTATAAGTTTCAATGAGATCCACTCTCATTCTTCTAAACTCCAGCGAATATAAGCCTAATCGACCCAATCTCTCTTCACACGTCATTCCTGCCATCCTAGGTATCAGCCTGGTGAATCTTCGCTGAACTCCCTCCATGGCAAGAACATCCTTCCTCAGGTAAGGTGACCAAAACTGCACACAATACTCAAGGTGCGGTCTCACCAAGGCCCTGTACAACTGTAGCAAGACATCCTTGCTCCTGTACTCGAATCCTCTCGCTACGAAGGCCAACATACCATTTGCCTTCTTAAACGCCTGCTGCACCTGCATGCTTACCTTCAACGACTGGTGCACAAGGACACCCAGGTCTCGTTGCACTTCCCCTTCTCCCAATCTATTGACGTTCAGATAATAATCTGCCTTCCTGTTTTTCCCACCAAAGTGGATAACCTCGTATTTATCCACATTATACTGCATCTGCCATGCATTTGCCCAATCACCCAACTTGTCCAAATCATACTGGAGTTTCTCTGCATCCTCCTCACAGCACACACACCCACCCAGCTTTGTGTCATCTGCAAACTTGGAGATATTACATCTAGTTCCCTCGTCTAGATCATTAATATATATTGTGAATAACTGTGGTCCTAGCACCGAGCCCTGCGGTGCCCCACTAGTCACTGCCTTCCACTCGGAAAAAGACCCGTTTATTCCAACTCTTTGCTTCCTGTCTGCCAACCAGTTCACTAATTAAGACAGTACCTTGCCCCCAATCCCATGTGCTTTAATTTGCACGCCAATCTCTTATGCGGGACCTTATTGAAAGCCTTCTGAAAGTCCAAATACACCACATCCACTGGTTCTCCCTTATCTATTCTACCAGTTACATCCTCAAATAATTCCAGTAGATTAGTCAAGCACGATTTACCTTTTGTAAATCCAAGTTGACTTTGTCCGATCCTGTCACTGTTTTCCAAGTGCTCTGCTATTACATCTTTTATAATGGACTCTAGCATTTTCCCCACCAGCGATGTCAGGCTTACCGGTCTATAATTCCCCGTTTTCTCTCTACTACCTTTTTTTAAATAGTGGGGTTACATTAGCTACCCTGCAATCCATGGGGGCTGTTCCAGAGTCTGTAGAATTTTGGAAGATGACCAGCAATGCATCTACTATTTCTAGGGCCACTTCCTTAAGTACCCTAGGATGTAGATTATCAGGCCCTGGGGATTTATCGGCCTTCAATCCTGTCAATTTCCCGAACACCATTTCCCTACAAATGCTGATTTCATTCAGTTCCTCCCTCTCATTAGACCCTATGTTCCTCAACTTCTCTGGGAAGTTATTTGTTTCCTCCTTTGTGAAGACAGAACCAAAATATGTATTTAATTGGTCGGCCATTTCTTTGTTCCCCATTATAAATTCCCCTGATTCTGACTACAATGGACCTACGCTTGACTTCACCAATCTTTTTCTCTTCACTTATCTATAAAAGCTTTTACAGTCAGTTTTTATGTTCCCTGAAAGCTTACTCTCATACTCTATTTTCCCCCTCTTAATTAATCCCTTTGTCCTCCTTTGCTGAATCCTAAACTGCTCCCAATCCTCAGGTTTGCTGCTTTTTCTGGCCAATTTATATGTCCTCTCCTTGGATCTTATGCTATCCCTAATTTCCCTTGTTAGCCCCGGTTGTGGCACCTTTTTTGTTTTATTTTTATGCCAAACAGGGATGGACAAATTCTGTAGTTCATCCATGTGATCTTTAAATGTTTGCCATTGCCTATCCACCTTCAACACTTTAAGTAACATTCCCCAATCCATCCCAGCCAACTTGAGCCTCATACCATCGTAGTTTCCTTTATTTAAATTCAGGACCCTAGTCTCCGAGTCAACTACTTCACTCTCCATCTTAATGAAGAATTCTATCATATTATGATCGCTCCGCCCCAAGGGCCCTCACACAACAAGAGGCAAGGAGAGCCTGAGTCTGTCAGAGCTATGGCGGAGTGAGAATGGTGCATCACAGGTAAGGAGCGCCCGAGTCTGTCAGAGCTATGGCGGAGTGAGAATGGTGCATCACAGGTAAGGAGAGCCCGAGCCTGTCAGAGCTATGGCAGAGTGAGAATGGTGCATCACAGGTAAGGAGCGCCCGAGTCTGTCAGAGCTATGGCGGAGTGAGAATGGTGCATCACAGGTAAGGGGAGCCCGAGTCTGTCAGAGCTATGGCAGAGTGAGAATGGTGCATCACAGGTAAGGAGCGCCCGAGTCTGTCAGAGCTATGGCGGAGTGAGAATGGTGCATCACAGGTAAGGGGAGCCCGAGCCTGTCAGAGCTATGGCAGAGTGAGAATGGTGCATCACAGGTAAGGAGCGCCCGAGTCTGTCAGAGCTATGGCGGAGTGAGAATGGTGCATCACAGGTAAGGGGAGCCCGAGTCTGTCAGAGCTATGGCAGAGTGAGAATGGTGCATCACAGGTAAGGAGCGCCCGAGTCTGTCAGAGCTATGGCGGAGTGAGAATGGTGCATCACAGGTAAGGAGAGCCCGAGCCTGTCAGAGCTATGGCGGAGTGAGAATGGTGCATCACAGGTAAGGGGAGCCCGAGCCTGTCAGAGCTATGGCGGAGTGAGAATGGTGCATCACAGGTAAGGAGCGCCCGAGTCTGTCAGAGCTATGGCGGAGTGAGAATGGTGCATCACAGGTAAGGAGAGCCCGAGCCTGTCAGAGCTATGGCGGAGTGAGAATGGTGCATCACAAGTAAGGGGAGCCCGAGCCTGTCAGAGCTATGGCGGAGTGAGAATGGTGCATCACAGGTAAGGAGCGCCCGAGTCTGTCAGAGCTATGGCAGAGTGAGAATGGTGCATCACAAGTAAGGGGAGCCCGAGCCTGTCAGAGCTATGGCGGAGTGAGAATGGTGCATCACAGGTAAGGAGCGCCCGAGTCTGTCAGAGCTATGGCAGAGTGAGAATGGTGCATCACAAGTAAGGGGAGCCCGAGCCTGTCAGAGCTATGGCAGAGTGAGAATGGTGCATCACAGGTAAGGAGAGCCCGAGTCTGTCAGAGCTATGGCGGAGTGAGAATGGTGCATCACAGGTAAGGAGAGCCTGAGTCTGTCAGAGCTATGGCGGAGTGAGAATGGTGCATCACAGGTAAGGGGAGCCCGAGTCTGTCAGAGCTATGGCAGAGTGAGAATGGTGCATCACAGGTAAGGGGAGCCCGAGTCTGTCAGAGCTATGGCAGAGTGAGAATGGTGCATCACAGGTAAGGGGAGCCCGAGTCTGTCAGAGCTATGGCAGAGTGAGAATGGTGCATCACAGGTAAGGAGCGCCCGAGTCTGTCAGAGCTATGGCGGAGTGAGAATGGTGCATCACAAGTAAGGGGAGCCCGAGCCTGTCAGAGCTATGGCAGAGTGAGAATGGTGCATCACAGGTAAGGAGAGCCCGAGTCTGTCAGAGCTATGGCAGAGTGAGAATGGTGCATCACAAGTAAGGGGAGCCCGAGCCTGTCAGAGCTATGGCAGAGTGAGAATGGTGCATCACAGGTAAGGAGAGCCCGAGTCTGTCAGAGCTATGGCGGAGTGAGAATGGTGCATCACAGGTAAGGAGAGCCCGAGCCTGTCAGAGCTATGGCAGAGTGAGAATGGTGCATCACAGGTAAGGAGCGCCCGAGTCTGTCAGAGCTATGGCGGAGTGAGAATGGTGCATCACAGGTAAGGAGAGCCTGAGTCTGTCAGAGCTATGGCGGAGTGAGAATGGTGCATCACAGGTAAGGAGAGCCCGAGTCTGTCAGAGCTATGGCAGAGTGAGAATGGTGCATCACAGGTAAGGAGAGCCTGAGTCTGTCAGAGCTATGGCAGAGTGAGAATGGTGCATCACAGGTAAGGAGAGCCCGAGTCTGTCAGAGCTATGGCGGAGTGAGAATGGTGCATCACAAGTAAGGGGAGCCCGAGCCTGTCAGAGCTATGGCGGAGTGAGAATGGTGCATCACAGGTAAGGAGAGCCCGAGCCTGTCAGAGCTATGGCGGAGTGAGAATGGTGCATCACAAGTAAGGGGAGCCCGAGCCTGTCAGAGCTATGGCAGAGTGAGAATGGTGCATCACAAGTAAGGGGAGCCCGAGCCTGTCAGAGCTATGGCGGAGTGAGAATGGTGCATCACAGGTAAGGGGAGCCCGAGCCTGTCAGAGCTATGGCGGAGTGAGAATGGTGCATCACAGGTAAGGGGAGCCCGAGCCTGTCAGAGCTATGGCGGAGTGAGAATGGTGCATCACAGGTAAGGAGCGCCCGAGTCTGTCAGAGCTATGGCGGAGTGAGAATGGTGCATCACAGGTAAGGGGAGCCCGAGTCTGTCAGAGCTATGGCGGAGTGAGAATGGTGCATCACAGGTAAGGGGAGCCCGAGTCTGTTAGAGCTATGGCGGAGTGAGAATGGTGCATCACAAGTAAGGAGAGCCCAAGTCTGTCAGAGCTATGGCGGAGTGAGAATGGTGCATCACAGGTAAGGAGAGCCCGAGTCTCTCAGAGCTATGGCGGAGTGAGCGCCGCACTGTCGGGGGGACACGAAAATTGGTGGGGTGGTAAATTGCGAGGAGGAAAGCCTCAGGCTACAGGACGATATAAACGGGTTGGTCAGATGGGCGGAAAAGTGGCAAATGGAATTTAACCCTGAAAAGTGCGAGGTGATGCATTTTGGACGGACAAATAAGGCAAGGGAATACACAATGAGTGGTAGGACCCTAGGAAGTACAGAGGGTCAGAGGGACCTTGGTGTACATGTACATAGATCTCTGAAGGCAGCGGAACAGGTAGATAAGGTGGTTAAAAAGGCATATGGGAAACTTGCCTTCATTAGCCGAGGCATAGAATATAAGAGCAGGGAGGTTATGATGGAGCTGTACAAAACGCTGGTGAGGCCACAGCTGGAGTACTGTGTGCAGTTCTGGTCGCCTCACTATAGGAAGGATGTGATTGCTTTGGAGAGGGTGCAGAGAAGATTCACCAGGATGTTACCTGGGATGGAGCGCCTCAGCTATGAAGAAAGACTAAACAGGCTGGGGTTGTTTTCCTTGGAGCAAAGAAGGCTGACGGGGGACCTGATTGAGGTGTACAAAATGATGAGGGGCATAGATAGGGTAGATAAAGAGGAACTTTTCCCCTTAGTAGGGGGGTCAATAACAAGGGGGCATAGATTCAGGGTAAGGGGCAGGAGATTTAGAGGGGATTTGAGGAGGAACTTTTTCACCCAGAGGGTGGTTGGAATCTGGAACTCACTGCCTGAAAGGGTGGTAGAGGCAGGAACCCTCACAACATTCAAGAAGCATTTGGATGAGCACTTGAAATGCCATTGCATACAAGGCTATGGACCAAATGCTGGAAAATGGGATTAGACAGGACAGGGGTGGATGGGCGGCGCGGACACGATGGGCCGAAGGGCCTCTTTCTGTGCTGTAAAACTCTATGACTCTATGACAGTACTGAGGGAGCGCCGCACTGTCGGGGTGGCAGTACTGAGGGAGCGCTGTACTGTCGGAGGGGCAGTACTGAGGGAGCGCTGCACTGTCGGAGGGACAGTACTGAGGGAGAGCTGTACTGTCGGAGGGTCAGTACCGAGGGAGCGCCGCACTGTCGGATGGGCAGTACCGAGGGAGCGCTGCACTGTCGGAGGGTCAGTACCGAGGGAGCGCTGCACTGTCGGAGGGGCAGTACTGAGGGAGTGCTGCACTGTCGGAGGGACAGTACTGAGGGGGCGCTGCACTGTCGGAGGGGCAGTACTGAGGGAGTGCTGCACTGTCACAGGGGCAGTACTGAGGGAGTGCTGTACTGTCGGAGGGTCAGTACCGAGGGAGCGCCGAACTGTCGGATGGGCAGTACCGAGGGAGCGCTGCACTGTCAGAGGGGCAGTACTGAGGGAGCGCCGCACTGTCGGGGGGGCAGTACTGAGGGAGCACCGCACTGTCGGAGGGGCAGTACTGAGGGAGCGCTGTACTGTCGGAGGGTCAGTACCGAGGGAGCGCCGCACTGTCGCATGGGCAGTACCGAGGGAGCGCTGCACTGTCGGAGGGTCAGTACCGAGGGAGCGCCGCACTGTCGGATGGGCAGTACCGAGGGAGCACTGCACTGTTGGAGGGGCAGTACTGAGGGAGTGCTGCACTGTCGGAGGGGCAGTACTGAGGGAGCGCCGCACTGTCGGGGGGGCAATACTGAGGGAGCGCTGTACTGTCGGAGGGGCAGTACTGAGGGAGCGCTGCACTGTCAGAGGGACAGTACCGAGGGAGCGCTGCACTGTCGGAGGGTCAGTACCGAGGGAGCGCCGCACTGTCGGAGGGTCAGTACCGAGGGAGCGCCGCACTGTCAGATGGGCAGTACCGAGGGAGCACTGCACTGTTGGAGGGGCAGTACTGAGGGAGTGCCGCACTGTCGGAGGGGCAGTACTGAGGGAGCGCCGCACTGTCGGGGGAGCAGTACTGAGGGAGCGCTGTACTGTCGGAGGGGCAGTACTGAGGGAGTGCTGCACTGTCGGAGGGGCGGTACTGAGGGAGCGCTGCACTGTCGGAGGGGCAGTACTGAGGGAGCGCCGCACTGTCGGGGGGGCAGTACTGAGGGAGCGCTGTACTGTCGGAGGGGCAGTACTGAGGGAGCGCTGTACTGTCGGAGGGGCAGTACTGAGGGAGAGCTGCACTGTCGGAGGGGCAGTACTGAGGGAGTGCTGCACTGTCGGAGGGGCAGTACTGAGGGAGTGCTGCACTGTCGGAGGGGCAGTACTGAGGGAGCGATGCACTGTCGGAGGGGCAGTACTGAGGGAGCGCTGCACTGTCGGAGGGGCAGTACTGAGGGAGAGCTGCACTGTCGGAGGGGCAGTACTGAGGGAGCGCCGCACTGTCGGAGGGGCAGAACTGAGGGAGCGCTGCACTGTCGGAGGGGCAGTACTGAGGGAGAGCTGTGATGCGCCATCAATTACTCAAAAGACTGAGGTTGAGCGAGTAACAACCAGGCTTTTATTAACTAAAGAATGAAGGTCTTGTCTCGAGTGGTCGACCCGTCCAGAATACTAAGGGACTGGGAGGTAGTCACTTATATACCTGGAATAGTGGGAGGAGTCAGCCGAGGCATGTCCAGACCTGTACCTAGTGGAATACACATACAGACACAGACAGGTATGACAGTGGTTTACCACATTCACCCCTTGTTTAAAAATGAGTCCGGCGGGGTGAAGTGTATTTAAAAGTTCGTGTATTGGAGTCTCTCCGGAGGTCTTGTCTGCCGCTGTGATCGACGTGGCGACGGCAGGGGTGGTGGAGCTTCCGGCGTCGCGTCCCGTGTAGGCTGGGGCCCTGGAGTGTAGTCCTCGTGGGTGACGGGCTCAGGCGTGCCGGCTGCTGGGGTTGGATATCGGGTCGTGGGGGGGGGTGGTAATGGGTAGTGGGTTACAGCGGTCCCCGAGGGTGCGAGGTCTCGTATGGAGACTGTGTCCTCCCGCCCGTCCGGGTACGCAATGTAAGCGTACTGGGGGTTGGCGTGGAGGAGGTCGACCCTCTCGACCAGGGGGTCCATTTTATTGGCCCTCACGTGTCTTCTCAGTAGTACCGGCCCTGGGGACGTCAGCCATGGCGGTAGCGATGTCCCCGATGTGGACTTCCTTGGGAAGACAAACATTTTCTCGTGAGGGGTGGCATTGGTGGCAGTGCAGAGAAGTGACCGAATCGAGTGGAGCGCATCGGGGAGCACCTCCTGCCAGCGGGAGGTCGGAAGGCCCCTAGACTTTAAGGCTAGTAGGGCGGCCTTCCAAACAGTTGCATTCTCTCTTTCCACCTGTCCGTTCCCCCGGGGGTTGTAACTGGTGGTCCTGCTTGTGGCTATACCCCTAGCGAGCAGGTACTGGCGGAGTTCGTCGCTCATAAACGATGAGCCCCGGTCGCTATGGATATAGCTGGGGAAACCGAACAGGGTGAAGAGGCTGTTCAGAGATTTAATGACCGTGGCACTGGTCATGTCCAGGCAGGGGATAGCGAACGGGAACCGGGAGTACTCGTCAATGATGTTGAGGAAGTACACATTGCGGTCGGAGGAGGGGAGAGGCCCTTTGAAATCGACGCTCAGGCGTTCGAAAGGGCGAGTGGCTTTTATCAGGTGGGCTCTGTCTGGTCTATAAAAGTGCGGTTTGCACTCAGCGCAGACTTGGCAGTTCTTGGTCATGGTCCTGACCTCCTCGATGGAGTAAGGCAGGTTGCGGGCCTTGATGAAGTGGAAGAACCTGGTGACCCCCGGGTGGCAGAGGTCATTGTGGAGGGCCCTCAGCCTATCGATCTGCGCGCTGGCGCAGGTGCCACGCGATAGGGCATCTGGGGGTTCATTGAGCTTCCCAGGCCGGTACAAGATCTCGTAATTGTAGGTGGAAAGTTCGATTCTCCACCTCAAGATCTTGTCATTTTTGATTTTGCCCCTCTGCTTGTTGTTGAACATAAAAGCAACTGAACGCTGGTCAGTGAGCAGGGTAAATCGTTTTCCGGCCAGGTAGTGCCTCCAATGACGCACAGCCTCCACGATAGCCTGGGCCTCCTTCTCGACCGCGGAGTGTCTGGTCTCTGGGCCCTGGAGGGTTCGTGAGAAGAATGCCACAGGTCTCCCCGCCTGATTAAGGGTGGCGGCCAGAGCGAAGTCGGACGCATCGCTTTCCACCTGGAAGGGGATGGATTCGTCCACTGCGTGCATGGTGGCTTTGGCAATGTCTTCCTTGATACGGTGGAAGGCTAAGCGGGCCTCTGCCGTCACGGGAAAAGAGGTGGACTTGATCAGCGGACGGGCTTTGTCTGCATAGTAGGGGACCCACTGAGCGTAGTAGGAAAAAAACCCTAGGCACCTCTTCAGAGCTTTTAGGCAGTGGGGCAGTGGGAGTTCCATAAGGGGACGCATCCGGTCCGGGTCGGGACCGATGACCCCGTGTTCTACAACACAGCCAAGGATGGCGAGGCGGTCTGTGCGGAATATGCACTTCTCCTTGTTATATGTCAGGTTCAGGAGTTGGGCGGTGCGGAGGAATTTCTCGAGGTTTGCGTCATGGTCCTGCAAGTCATGGCCGCAGATGGTCACATTATCTAGGTAAGGGAAAGTGGCCTGCAGCTCGTTTTGATCGACCATCCGGTCCATCTCCCTTTGGAAGACGGAGACCCCGTTGGTAACGCCGAAGGGAACCCTAAGGAAGTGATAGAGGCGGCCGTTTGCCTCAAAAGCAGTATACTGGCGGTCTTCAGGGCTGATGGGGAGCTGGTGGTACGCTGATTTCAGGTCAATGGTCGAAAAGACGCGGTACTGCGCGATCTGGTTGACCATGTCAGCTATGCGGGGGAGTGGGTAGGCGTCCAGCAGGGTGTAGCGGTTTATTGTTTGGCTGTAGTCGATGACCAGGCGTTGTTTCTCGCCGGTCTTAACGACCACAACCTGGGCTCGCCAGGGGCTGGAGCTGCCCTCAATAATCCCCTCCTTCAGGAGCCGTTCCACTTCGGTTTTGATGAAAACCCTGTCCCCGGCACTGTATCGCCTGCTCTTTGTGGCGATGGGCTTACAGTCGGGGGTGAGGTTAGCAAACAGTGGGGGGGGTGGGACTCTGAGTGTGGAGAGGTTGCATCTGGTGCGCGGCGGGCAATTTGGAGGCTGCTGGCTGCGGACTGTGAGTGGGGGGAGGGGGCCACCGTACGCCATCGTAACGCTTTTGAGGTGGCACTGGAAATCCAACCCCAGTAGAACGGCAGCGCAGAGGTCGGGCAGGACCAGGAGTTTAAAATTATTGAACACAGTCCCGTCTACTACTAGTGTCACCACGCAGTAGCCGCCAATGTCCGCTGATTGGGACTCGGAGGCCATAGAAATCCGCTGGTGCGCAGGCAGGACTGGGAGAGAGCAACGCCGCACCGTGTCGGGGTGGATGAAGCTCTCTGTGCTCCCGGAGTCAAAAAGGCAGTTTATTGCATGGCCGTTTACCTTAACGTCCATTTTGGACCGAGCTAGCTGGTGCGGTCTCGTTTGGTCCAGCGTCACAGAGGCCAGCGTAGGGGTCGGTGTGTTGCTGCGAGTATCAGATGGGGGGGGGGGTTGGCGGTCTGCTGCGTCCCGGCTGGTGTCCAAGATGGCGGTGTCCATGATTCCCATGTGGCTGGAGTCGTCCAAGATGGCTGCTGCTGCGGTGGTTCGCACATGGCTGGGGTTGCCCAAGATGGCGGCTCGCACGGCCCACACGCGGCGCTGCTGGCGTTCGGGGTGGCTTTGGCCTTGCAGACGCTGGCGTAGTGTCCCTTTTTCCCGCAGCCCGAGCAGGTCGCATTCTTCGCCGGGCAGCGCGCTCTGGGGTGTTTGGCCTGGCCACAGAAGTAGCATTTCTGGCCTTGGGATACTGCTGTCTGGCTTTGGGACACTGCTGCGGTAGTTGGGCCGTTGTTGGGCTGTGGCTGGGGTGGCACGGTGCTATGGGGCTGTCCTACCGTGTCCCAGGTTGTCGTTCCCCGCGGCGTCCACGGTGCAGAGGAGTAGGCATCCATGCCCCGGAAGGCTGCGTCCAGCGTTAGTGCGATGTCGGAGGCTTTGTCGAGGGTGAGGTCACTCTGCTCCAGCAGTCGCTGTCGGGTGTAGTTGGACCTGTGGCCTGCTACGAAGGCATCCCGGATCAGTTCCTCCGTGTACTTAGTGGGCGTTACCGCCTTACACCCACAGGCCCGGCCAAGCACGGACAGTGCTTGGAGGTATTCCTCAGTCGATTCCCCAGGTTGTTGCTTGCGACTCCCCAGAAGGTGCCTAGCATATACTTCGTTCACAGGGCGCGTGTACTGGGTCTTGAGGAGCTGGAGGGCGGCTGTGTACGAGGTCGCGTCCCGGATGACTGAGTACACTCGGTGGTTCACCTTGGAGAACAGGACAGACAGTTTGTCCGCATCCGTTTCGACCGCAGTGGAGGCAGTCAGGAATGTCTCGAAGCACGTGAGCCAGTGAGCAAACTTGGTGGAAGCGTCCGCTTCCCGACTGTCCAGGTCCAGGCATGCTGGTGTGAGGATCTTCTCCATTATAAAAAATTTAGTTAATAAAATTGATGCGCCATCAATTACTCAAAAGACTGAGGTTGAGCGAGTAACAACCAGGCTTTTATTAACTAAAGAATGAAGGTCTTGTCTCGAGTGGTCGACCCGTCCAGAATACTAAGGGACTGGGAGGTAGTCACTTATATACCTGGAATAGTGGGAGGAGTCAGCCGAGGCATGTCCAGACCTGTACCTAGTGGAATACACATACAGACACAGACAGGTATGACAGTGGTTTACCACAAGCTGCACTGTCGGAGGGGCAGTACTGAGGGAGCGCCGCACTGTCGGAGGGGCAGTACTGAGGGAGCGCCGCACTATCGGAGGGGCAGTACTGAGGGAGCGCTGCACTGTCGGAGGGGCAGTACTGAGGGAGCGATGCACTGTCGGAGGGGCAGTACTGAGGGAGAGCTGCACTGTCGGAGGGGCAGTACTGAGGGAGCGCCGCACTGTCGGAGGGGCAGTACTGAGGGAGCGCCGCACTGTCGGAGGGGCAGTACTGAGGGAGCGCTGCACTGTCAGAGGGGCAGTACTGAGGGAGCGCTGCACTGTCGGAGGGGCAGTACTGAGGGAGCGCCGCACTATCGGAGGGGCAGTACTGAGGGAGCGCCGCACTGTCGGAGGGGCAGTACTGAGGGAGCGCTGCACTGTCGGAGGGGCAGTACTGAGGGAGCGATGCACTGTCGGAGGGGCAGTACTGAGGGAGAGCCGCACTGTCGGAGGGGCAGTACTGAGGGAGCGCCGCACTGTCGGAGGGGCAGTACTGAGGGAGCGCCGCACTGTCGGAGGGGCAGTACTGAGGGAGCGCTGCACTGTCAGAGGGGCAGTACTGAGGGAGCGCTGCACTGTCGGAGGGGCAGTACTGAGGGAGCGCCGCACTATCGGAGGGGCAGTACTGAGGGAGCGCTGCACTGTCGGAGGGGCAGTACTGAGGGAGCGATGCACTGTCGGAGGGGCAGTACTGAGGGAGAGCTGCACTGTCGGAGGGGCAGTACTGAGGGAGCGCCGCACTGTCGGAGGGGCAGTACTGAGGGAGCGCCGCACTGTCGGAGGGGCAGTACTGAGGGAGCGCCGCACTGTCGGAGGGGCAGTACTGAGGGAGCGCTGCACTGTCAGAGGGGCAGTACTGAGGGAGCGCTGCACTGTCGGAGGGGCAGTACTGAGGGAGCGCTGCACTGTCGGAGGGTCAGTACTGAGGGAGCGCTGCACTGTCAGAGGGGCAGTACTGAGGGAGCGCTGCACTGTCGGAGGGGCAGTACTGAGGGAGCGCTGCACTGTCGGAGGGTCAGTACTGAGGGAGTGCTGCACTGTCGGAGGGGCAGTACTGAGGGAGAGCTGCACTGTCGGAGGGGCAGTACTGAGGGAGTGCTGCACTGTCGGAGGGGCAGTACTGAGGGAGAGCTGCACTATCGGAGGGGCAGCATTAAGGGTGCGGTGCATTGTCGGAGGAGCAATACTGAGGGAATGCTGCACTGTCGGATAAGACGCTAAACCAAGACCCCATCTGCCCCCTCAGCTGGACGTAAAAGATCCCATGGCACGATGCAAAGTAGAAAAGGGAAGTTCTCCCGGTGTCCTGGCCAATATTTATCACTCAACCAACATCACTGAAACAAATTTTGTCATTTATTTCATTGCTGTTTGTGGAAACTTGCTGTGCACAAATTGGCTGCTGTGTTTCCAGCCCAGTCGACCCTGCAAAGTCCTCCTTGTGCCAAAATTGGGAGAGCTGTCCCACAGACTAGTCAAGCAACAGCCCGACATAGTCATACTGACAGAATCATACCTTTCAGCCAATGTCCCAGACTCCTCCATCACCATCCCTGGGTATGTCCTGTCCCACCGGCAGGGCAGACCCACCAGGGGTGGCAGCACAGTGGTATACAGTCGGGAAGCAGCTCAGAACTGGGTATTCATGAGGCACTGTGGGCCATCAGCAGCAGCAGAATTGTATTCCACCACAATCTGTAACCTCATGGCCCAGCATATCCCTCACTCTACCATTACCATCAAGCTAGGGGACCAACCCTGGTTTAATGAGGAGTGTAGAAGAGCATGCCAGGAGCAACACCAGGCGTACCTAAAAATGAGGTGCCAACCTGGGGAAGCTACAACAGAGGACTACCTGCATGCTAAAAAGGAGAAGCAGCATGCTATAGACAAAAGTATGCGATCCCACAATCAACGGATCAGATCAAAGCTCTGCAGTCCTGCCACATCCAGTCGTGAATGGTGGTGGACAATTGAACAACTAAGGTTCTCAAAATTCACAGATCCCCAAAGCTCAAAGAAAACCCGAAGGAAAATGACTTTGGACTCTTTCCAAACAAGTTTCAGGATGATAAAATAAAAAGGCATGTTTGGACCTGTACAGGGAGAAAAGGCTGCAACAGGAAATGGGATCAACCTCTGTAAAGACAGTTTGGATATTGGAGTAAATCAGAGCGCGGGTGTCGGCGGGAGGCGCGAGCAGGAAGCTTAAAAAGGCTTCAGAGACCCAGGTAAGGCCTCAGACCGTGGGTGTCGGCGGGAGGCGCGAGCGGGAAGCTTGAAAAGGCTCCAGAGACCAAGGTAAGGCCTCAGACCGCGGGTGGCGGGAGGCGCGAGCGGGAAGCTTGAAAAGGCTTCAGAGACCCAGGTAAGGCCTCAGACCGCGGGTATCGGCGGGAGACCAGGTAGGTTTACCAATCTCCAGTCTCCGAAGTCAGAGGGAAGGAGAGAGGTAAAAAGTAATCCAAGTGTGACGTCACCAGAAAGCGGGTAAGTGATTGGTTGGTGAGTATTTCTCTCTTTTTAAGCTTAAACTCTGTGGTTTATAGTTTCTAAGGTGCGATATTCATCATCTAGAATCGGGGCAGAGGGTACTGTGGTAAACCACTGTTTGTATTCCTGTTTGTATTCCACTGTGTACATGCCTGGACATGCCTCGGCTGACTCCTCCCACAGGTCCTAGTATAAAGGTGACTGCTCCCCAGCCCTTTGTATCCTGGACCGGTCGACCACTCGAGGCAGACCTCCATTCTGTTGTTAATAAAAGCCTTTAGTTACTCTTCTAACTCTCAGTCTTTTATGAGTAATTGATAGCGCATCAATTTTATTAACAACATTTTTATAATGGAGAAGATCCTCACACCAGCATGCCTGGACTTAGATCATCGGGAGGCGGACTCATCCACCAAGTTTACTCACTGGCTTAAGTGTTTCGAAAAATTCCTGACCGCCTCCGAAGCAATCAAATCAGACGAGGACAAACTGGATGTCCTGACCTCCAAAGTGAACCACCGAGTGTACTCGGTCATCCAAGACGCGACCTCGTACGCGGATGCTATCAAGCTCAAGGACCAGTACACGCGCCCAGTGAACGAAGTGGACGCCAGGCACCTCCTGGGGAGTCGTAAACAACAACCTGGGGAATCGACCGTGGAATACCTTCAGGCACTGTCTGTGCTTGGCCGGGCCTGTGGTTGTAAGGATGTAAAGGCCGCCGTGTACACAGAGGAACTTATCCGGGACGCTTTTGTAGCGGGCCACAGATCCAATTACACACGACAGCGACTGTTGGAGCAGAGTAACCTCGACCTCAACAAGGCCTCTGAACTCGCACTATCGTTGGATGCAGCCTACCAGGGCATGGATGCCTACTCCTCTGCACCGTGGACGCCGCGGGGAATGACAGCCTGGGACACGGTAGGACCGCCTCATAGCGCCGTGCCACCCCAGCCACACCCCAACAACGGCCCAACTACCGCAGCAGTGTCCCAAGGCCAGACAGCAGTGCCCCAAGGCCAGAAATGCTACTTCTGTGGCCAGGCAAAACACCCCAGAGCGCGCTGCCCGGCAAAAAACGCGATCTGCTCGGGCTGCGGGAAGAAGGGACACTACGCTAGCGTCTGCAGGGCCAAAGCCACCCCGAACCCCAGCAGCGCCGCGTGTGGGCCATGCGGGCCGCCATTTTGGACCTCCCCGGCCGTGTGCGAATCACCGGTACAGCAGCCATTTTGGACGCCTCCAGCCACATGGGGATCATGGACGCCGCCATCTTGGACGACAGCCGGGACGCAGCAGGCCCCCGACACCGCCTCATCTGATACCCGCAGCGACACACCGACCCCTACGCTGGCATCCGTTACACTGGACCAAGCGAGACCGCACCAACTGGCCAGTTCCACAATGGACATTAAGGTAAATGGTCACGATACAATCTGCCTTTTTGACTCTGGGAGCACGGAGAGCTTCATCCACCCCGACACGGTGCGGCGTTGCTCTCTCCCAGTCCTGCCTGCGCAACAGCGGATTTCTATGGCCTCCGAGTCCCAGTCGGCGGACATCGGCGGCTACTGCGTGGTGACACTCGTAGTAGACGGGACCGTGTACGATCATTTTAAACTTCTGGTCCTGCCTGACCTCTGCGCTGCCGTCCTGCTGGGGTTAGATTTTCAGTGCCACCTTAAAAGTGTTACGATGGCGTACGGTGGACCCCTACCCCCACTCACAGTCCGCAGCCAGCAGCTTCCAAATTGCCCGCCGCGCACCAGGTGCAACCTCTCCACACTCAGAGTCACCCCCCCACCACTGTTTGCTAACCTCACCCCCGACTGTAAGCCCATCGCCACAAAGAGCAGGCGATACAGTGCCGGGGACAGGGTTTTCATTAAAACCGAAGTGGAGCGGCTCCTGAAGGAAGGGATTATTGAGGGCAGCACCAGCCCCTGGCGAGCCCAGGTTGTGGTCGTTAAGACCAGCGAGAAGCAGCGCCTGGTCATCGACTACAGCCAGACAATAAATCGCTACACCCTGCTGGACGCCTACCCACTCCCCCGTATAGCTGATATGGTCAACCAGATCGCGCAGTACCGTGTCTTCTCGACCATTGACCTGAAATCAGCGTACCACCAGCTCCCCATCCGCCCTGAGGACCGCCAGTACACTGCCTTTGAGGCAAACGGCCGCCTCTATCACTTCCTTAGGGTTCCCTTTGGCGTCACCAACGGGGTCTCCGTCTTCCAAAGGGAGATGGACCGGATGGTAGATCAAAATGCGTTGCAGGCCACTTTCCCATATCTGGACAATGTGACCATCTGCGGCCGTGACTTGCAGGACCATGACGCAAACCTCGAAAAATTCCTCCGCACCGCCCAACTCCTGAACCTGACATATAACAAGGAGAAGTGCATATTCCGCATAAACCGCCTCGCCATCCTTGGCTGTGTTGTGGAACACGGAGTCATCGGCCCCGACCCCGACCGGATGCGTCCCCTTATGGAACTTCCACTGCCCCACTGCCTCAAGGCCCTGAAGAGGTGCCTAGGGTTTTTCTCCTATTACGCCCAGTGGGTCCCCTACTATGCGGACAAGGCCCGTCCGCTGATCAAGTCCACCTCTTTTCCCTTGACGGCAGAGGCCCGCTTAGCCTTCCACCGTATCAAGGAGGACATTGCCAAAGCCACCATGCACGCAGTGGACGAATCCATCCCCTTCCAGGTGGAAAGCGACGCGTCCGACTTTGCCCTGGCCGCTACCCTCAATCAGGCGGGGAGACCCGTGGCCTTCTTTTCACGAACCCTCCAAGGCCCGGAGACCAGACACTCCGCTGTTGAGAAGGAGGCCCAGGCGATTGTGGAGGCTGTGCGTCATTGGAGGCACTACCTGGCCGGAAAACGATTTACCCTGCTCACTGACCAGCGTTCAGTTGCTTTTATGTTTAACAACAAGCAGAGGGGCAAAATCAAAAATGACAAGATCTTGAGGTGGAGAATCGAACTTTCCACCTACAACTACGAGATCTTGTACCGGCCCGGGAAGCTAAATGAACCCCCGGATGCGCTATCGCGTGGCACCTGCGCCAGCGCGCAGATCGATAGACTACGGGTCCTCCACAATGACCTCTGCCACCCGGGGGTCACCAGGTTCTTCCACCTCATCAAGGCCCGCAACCTGCCTTACTCTATTGAGGAGGTCAGGACCATGACCAGGAACTGCCAAGTCTGCGCTGAGTGCAAACCACACTTTTATAGACCAGACAGGGCCCACCTGATAAAAGCCACTCGCCCCTTCGAGCGCCTGAGCGTTGATTTTAAAGGGCCTCTCCCCTCCTCCGACCGCAATGTGTACTTCCTCAATATTATTGATGAGTACTCCCGTTTCCCGTTCGCCTTCCCCTGCCCGGACATGACCAGTGCCACGGTCATTAAATGTCTGAACAACCTCTTCACCCTGTTCGGCTTCCCCAGCTATATCCATAGCGACCGGGGCTCATCGTTTATGAGCGACGAACTCCGTCAGTACCTGCTAACTAGGGGTATTGCCACAAGCAGGACCACCAGTTACAACCCCCGGGGGAACGGACAGGTGGAAAGAGAAAATGCGACAGTTTGGAAGGCCGTCCTGCTAGCCTTAAAGTCTAGGGGCCTTCCAACCTCCCGCTGGCAGGATGTGCTCCCCGATGCGCTCCACTCTATTCGGTCACTGCTCTGCACTGCCACTAACGCCACCCCTCATGAGAAAATGTTTGTCTTCCCAAGGAAGTCCACATCAGGGACATCGCTACCGCCATGGCTGACGTCCCCAGGGCCGGTCCTACTGAGAAGACACGTGAGGACCCATAAAACGGACCCCCTGGTCGAGAGGGTCGACCTCCTCCACGCCAACCCCCAGTATGCTTACATCGCATACCCGGGCGGGCGGGAGGACACAGTCTCCATAAGAGACCTTGCACCCTCGGGGACCACAGTAACCCACTACCCACTACCACCCCCCCCCACGATCCGATATCCAGCCCCAGCAGACGGCAGGCCTGGGCCCCGCGACCCGCTCGACATCTACGAGGACGACACGCCTGTGCCACAGCCTACGCTGGACTCGACGCCGGAAGCTTCACTACCCCTGCCGTCGCAACGCCGATCACAGCGGCAGACAAGACCTCCGGAGAGACTCCAATACACTAACTTTTAATACACTTCACCCCGCCGGACTCAATTTTAAACAAGGGGTGAATGTGGTAAACCACTGTTTGTATTCCTGTTTGTCCTGTTTGTATTCCACTGTGTACATGCCTGGACATGCCTCGGCTGACTCCTCCCACAGGTCCTAGTATAAAGGTGACTGCTCCCCAGCCCTTTGTATCCTGGACCGGTCGACCACTCGAGGCAGACCTCCATTCTGTTGTTAATAAAAGCCTTTAGTTACTCTTCTAACTCTCAGTCATTTGATCACCAGAAAGCGGGTAAGTGATTGGTTGGTGAGTATTTCTCTCTTTTTAAGCTTAAACTCTGTGGTTTATAGTTTCTAAGGTGCGATATTCATCATCTAGAATCGGGGCAGAGGGTATTTAAAAATAATATTAATAAATTTAATTAATTACATAGAATGGGAGATCAGGCGATGTGTTGCTGCTGCAATATGTGGGAGCTGGTGGACACCATTGATGCTCACGGTGATCACATTTGCAGTAAGTGTTGGCTGCTCGAGGAATTCCGGCTCCGTGTTGAAGAGCTGGAGTCCGAGCTTCAAACACTGAGACACATCAGGGAGGGGGAGAGTTACCTGGACTCTGTATCAGGAGGTAGTCACACCAATTAGATTAATTAATTCAGATGTAGTCCGTGGCCAGGGTCAGGATGGTGTGACTAGAAGTGAGGCAGGTACGGGGATCCAGGAGGTAGTGTTGGAGGAGCCGCAGCCCTTGCTCTTGTCCAGCACGTTTGAGGCTCTTACTTCCTGTGAGGATGGGAACAGGGACTGCGGGGAGGATGAGCAACCTGGCCACAGCACCGTGGAGCGGGGGGCCATTCAAGTCGGGGGAGTTAAAAGAAATGTTGTAGTGGTAGGGGATAGTATCGTTAGGGGGATAGATAGAGTTCTTTGCAGCCGAGAGCGAGAGTCCCGAAGGCTGTGTTGCCTGCCCGGTGCCAGGGTTAAGGACATCTCCTCTGGGCTGGAGAGAAACTTGGAGTGGGAGGGGAAGGATCCAGTTGTCGTGGTCCATGTTGGTACCAACGACATAGATAGGACAAGGAAGGAGGTTCTGCTGAAGGAGTTTGAGCAGCTAGGGGCCAAATTAAAAAGCAGAACCACAAGGGTAATAATCTCTGCATTACTACCTGAGCCACGTGCAAATTTGGCTAGGGTAAATAAAATTAGAGAGTTAAATGCGTGGCTCAAAGACTGGTGTGGGAGAAATGGGTTTTGCTTCCTGGGACACTGGCATCAGTACTGGGACAGGAGAGAGCTGTTCCGTTGGGACGGACTTCACTTGGCCAGTGCTGGGACTAGAATCCTGGCGAATCGAATAACTAGGGCTGTAGAGAGGGCTTTAAACTAATTAGTGGGGGGGGAGGTTTTAAGAGAGCGAAAAATAAAAATGATAGCGGAGAAGGCAATAGAGCAAGGTAGCAGTGGGGGAATTAAAAACCAGAGCGTGTCAGGAAGGGACAGAATGTATAATGATAAAGGTAAAGTAGTAAAAGGGGTAAAAGCAGGAATAAATTGTCAGAAAACATATTTGAAAGTTCTTTATCTGAATGCACGCAGCATTCGTAACAAAATTGACGAGTTGACGGTGCAAATAACTACACATGGGTATGATCTGGTGGCCATTACGGAAACATGGCTGCAAGATAATCATGACTGGGAACTAAACATCCAGGGGTATTTGACAATTAGGAAGGACAGACAGGAAGGAAAGGGAGGTGGGGTTGCTATGTTAATCAAGGATGGAATCACTGCAATAGTCAGAAATGATATTGGGTCAAAGGATCAGGATAGTGAAACAGTTTGGGTGGAGATAAGGAATAATAAGGGGAAAAAGTCACTAGTGGGCATAGTCTACAGGCCTCCTAACAGTTGCAACTCTGTTGGTCGGAGTATAAATCAGGAAATAGTTGGGGCTTGTAATAAGGGAACAGCTATAATCATGGGGGATTTTAACTTTCATATTGACTGGACTAATCAAATTGGGCATGGCAGCATTGAGGAAGAGTTCATAGAGTGTATTAGGGACGGGTTCCTTGAGCAGTATGTAACTGAACCAACCAGGGGACAGGCAATCTTAGATCTGGTCCTGTGTAATGAGACAGGATTAATAAAAAAATGTCCCAGTAAAGGATCCCCTTGGAATGAGTGACCATAACATGGTTGGATTCCAAATTCAGTTGGAGGGTGAGAGAGTTGGATCTCAAACCAGCGTACTAAGCTTAAATAAAGGAGACTATGAAGGTATGAGAGTAGAATTGACTAAAGTGGACTGGGAAAACAGATTAAAGTGTAAGACGGTACAAGAGCAGTGGTCTACATTCAAGGAGATATTTCACATCTTTCAAGATAAATATATTCCACTGAGGAAAAAGGGGAGTAAAAGAAAAGACAGCCATCCGTGGCTTAGTAAAGTAATAAAGGATAGTATTCGACTGAAAACAAGGGCATATAAATTAGCCAAATCTAGTGGGAGGATAGAAGATTGGGAAGCATTTAAAAGCCAGCAAACAATAACTAAAAGATTAATTAAGAAAGGGAAGGTAGATTATGAAAGTAAACTCACAAAAAATATAAAAACAGATAGCAAGAGTTTCTACAGCTATATAAAAAGAAAAAGGGTGGCTAAAATGAACGTTGATCCCTTAGAGGATGGGACTGGGAAACTAGTGGTGGGGAACATGGAGATGGTAAAGACGCTGAACAAATATTTTGTATCAGTCTTTACAGTAGAGGACACTAAAAATAGCCTAACACTGGACAAACAGGGGGCAATGGGGGTGGAGGAGCTACACACGATTAAAATCACTAAGGAGATGGTACTCAGTAAAATAATGGGACTTATGGCAGATAAATCCCCCGGACCTGATGGCCTACATCCTAGGGTCTTGAGAGAAGTGGCGGTAGGGATTGTGGATGCATTGGTGATCATTTTCCAGAACTCCCCGGACTCAGGAAAGGTCCTGGCAGATTGAAAAACTGCTAATGTAACACCCTTATTTAAGAAGGGAAGTAGGCAAAAAGCTGGAAACTATAGGCCAGTTAGCCTAACATCTGTGGTTGGCAAAATGTTGGAGTCCATTATTAAGGAAACAGTAACAGAGCATTTGGATAAACAGAATTTAATAGGACAGAGTCAGCATGATTTCACGAAGGGGAAGTCATGTTTGACAAATTTGCTCGAATTCTTTGAGGATGTAACATACAGGGTGGATAAAGGGGAACCAGTGGATGTAGTGTATTTGGACTTCCAAAAGGCATTTGACAAGGTGCCACACAAAAGATTACTGATCAAGATAAAAAATCACGGGATTGGGGGTAATATACTGGCATGGGTGGAAGATTGGCTATCTAACAGAAAACTAAGAGTTCGGATAAATGGTTCATTCTCAGGCTGGCAATCAGTAACTAGTGGTGTTCTGCAGGGGTCAGTGCTGGGACCCCAACTCTTTACAATCTATATTAACGATTTGGAGGAAGGGACCGAGTGCAACATGTCCAAGTTTGCCGACGATACAAAGATGGGAGGGAAAGCAGTGAGTGAGGAGGACATAAAAAACCTGCAAAAGGACATAGACAGGCTAAGTGAGTGGGCAGAGATTTGGCAGATGCAATATAATGTTGTAAAGTGTGAGGTTATGCACTTTGGCAGAAAAAATCAAAGAGCAAGTTATTATCTAAATGGAGAGAAACTGCAAAGTGCTACAGTACAAAGGGATCTGGGGGTCCTGGTGCATGAAACACAAAAGGTTAGTATGCAGGTGCAGCAGGTGATCAGGAAGGCCAATGGAATCTTGGCTTTTATTGCAAGGGGGATGGAGTATAAAAACAGGGAAATCTTGCTGCAGTTATACAAGGTATTGGTGAGGCCACACCTGGAATACTGCGTGCAGTTTTGATTTCCATATTTAAGAAAAGATATACTTGCTCTCGAGGCGGTTCAGAGAAGGTTCACTCGGTTGATTCCAGAGATGAGGGGGTTGACATATGAGGAAAGGTTGAGTAGGTTGGGACTCTACTCATTGGAGTTCAGAAGAATGAGAGGCGATCTTATCGAAACATATAAGATTGTGAGGGGGCTTGATCGGGTGGATGCGGGGAGGATGTTTCCACTGATGGGTGAGACTAGAACTAGGGGGCATAATCTTAGAATAAGGGGCTGCCCTTTCAAAACTGAGATGAGGAGAAACTTCTTCACTCAGAGGGTAGTAAATCTATGGAATTTGCTACCTCAGAGAGCTGTGGAAGCTGCGACATTAAATAAATTTAAAACAGAGATAGACATTTTCCTAGCAGATAAGGGAATTAGGGGTTACAGGGAGAGGGCAGGGACGTGGACGTGAGTCTAGATTCAGATCAGCCATGATCCTATTGAATGGCGGAGCAGGCCCGAGGGGTCGTATGGCCTACTCCTGCTCCTATTTCTTATGTTCTTAAATTGTCTGGGGAACTGTGTAACCTCAATTCATCCTAACAATCGATCCACGAAGGAGCAGTCCCCACCCAAAACACAGGACCCATCCAAGACATGCATAATGCAAATCACCTCGCCAACCTACATAGAAATCTCAGGCTCAGACAGGATACTCGAAAGCTGAATATAACTATGACAATGAACTAGGCGATCAACAACTCATTGACTAAACAGTACAACATCCCAAAACCATTTTCCACATTTTTTTAATAAAGTTACCTTAACGAGCCCGTCCAAATCAAACAATAAACCGGGACTGATTTGGCGCGCAGATTAGGAGGCCCCAATTAATATAATTAAAGGCCTGTTTTCTAAAGAAGGGAAAACTCTCCAGAAGTTGGAGACAACTCAAAAAGTTCTCTCTCAGAAAGCTCGCCCCAGATGCAACACACAAGGGAAACCGAAGCATCGAAATGGGGCAGCATTCTACCGTGCACCCAAGTTCAACAGCTTCAGTGACCCAGGACATTGTCAGACACCCCGTGGCAACAAGAGCCTTACAAAACTACCAACAAAATATTACCACCAACCAATCCGGTAATATTGAGCCACCACGACCAAAGAAAACCAACCCAGGAGAAAAACCGAAGATTCAAAAGTTTCCACTCTACAATCTATTCCTGACTTACCCCGGGTAAGATTTTTACTTAAAAGGAACTCTAAACCCTATCTCTACCGAAGAAAAGTGGGTACTCACCCCATAGATCCAAAATGCACCCTACCGCATCAGCGGACTCGCAAAGACTGACCAGCAGATAGTTGAAGTCCTCTACCGCGTACGGGGTACGGCAGACACCGACCAACACATCCAGCGAACCCTGAAACCGCGAACCAGCTCAACTGTCAAGGATTCGTTTTGGTGAGCATTATCCCTGGTCCACTAGAGTCCAACTTAGCAAGGAAGTGGGATTGGGAGGGGTGAGGTATTTTTCTACTGTATTTTCCCTCGTATGTATCGAAGTGTTCCCCATTTTTATTAGAGTAGAAGATTGCTGTGTTATATTTTCTTTCTTGAATAAAGATCAAAGTTTCTTGCACCAAAACCAGTTGTCTGCTGCACTTTTGTCACAACCCCCAAATAAGCCCAAGGTCTAGAATCAAGGGAGTGGGAGCGATTCGAACCGCTCAGAAGTCAGAGGGGAAGCTGACCCACACACCACCCCCTACACAACTAACGGGAGGAAGAGGCTCCATGAATATCCCCATCCTCAATGATGGTGGAGCCCAGCATGCGAGTGCAAAAGACAAGGCTGAAGCGTTTGCAACCATTTTCAGCCAGAAGTGCCGAGTGGATGATCCCTATCGGCCTCCTCCTGAGGTCCCCACCATCACAGAAGCCAGTATTCAGCCAATTCGATTCAGTCCAGGTGATGTTAAGAAACGGCTGAGCGCACTGGATACAGCAAAGTCTATGGACCCTGACAACATCCCGGCTATCGTGTTGAAGACCTGTGCTCCAGAACTAGCCGCGCCTCTAGCCAAGCTGTTCCAGTACAGCTACAACACTGGCATCTATCCAACAATGTGGAAAACTGCCCAGGTATGTCCTGTCCACAAAAAGCAGGACAAATCCAATCTGGCCAATTGTCTGCTCTCAATTATCACCAAAGTGATGGAAGGTGTAATCGACAGTGCTATCAAGCGGCACTTACTCACCAACAACCTGCTCACTGATGCACAGTTTGGGTTCTGCCAAGATCACTCGGCTCCAGACCTCATTACAGACTTGGTCCAAACATGGACAAAGGAGCTCAATTTCAGAGGTGAGGTGAGAGTGACTGCCCTTGACATCATGGCAGCATTTGACCGAGTGTGGCATCAAGGAGCCCTAGTAAAACTGAAGTCAATGGGAATCGGGGGAAAAACTCTCCACTGGCTGGAGTCATACCGAACACAAAGGAAGATGGTTGTGGTGATTGAAGGTCAATCATCACAGCCCCAGGACATCGCTGCAGGAGTTCCTCAGGGCAGTGTCTTAGGCCCAACCATCTTCAGCTGCTTCATCAATGACCTTCCCTCCAACATAAGATCAGAAATGGGGATGTTCGCTGATGACTGCACAGTGTTCAGTGACATTCACAACACCACAGATAATGAAGCAGTCCATGCCTGCATGCAGCAAGACCTTGACGACATTCAGGCATGGACTGATAAGTGGCAAGTAACATTGCAGCACACAAGTGCCAGGCAAAGACTATCTCCAACAAGCAAGAGTCTAACCACCATCCCTTGACATTCAACGGCATTACCATCGCGCGGACCTGAGCGACAGCGGAGGCGGCAGCTTAACGGGAGCACCAGAGAAGGACCAGGACACAGCGCAGACCTGAGCGGGAGTGGCGGCAGCAGCTTAAAGGGAGCTGAGCGGCGACTTAAAAGAAAACAAGGATTGACGTCACAGGACAGCAGGTAGGTGATTGGTTGGTGAGTATTACAGCTCTTTTGCTCCCTCGGTTAGGTAAGTGGATTAAATTCAGAACTGGGAGAGTATAACTTTATTGAATTAATAACAAACTAAATTAACTAATTAAAAGTAAAAATAATCGTTTGAATAAAAACTGCAACTACTTATATAAATAAAGTACGGTTGATAGAGATGGCAGGGCAGGTGGTGTGTGGTAACTACAGCGTGTGGGAGTTGGTGCAGACCAACCAGATCCCGAGCAATCACATCTGCAGCTCGAGGAACTTCGGCTCAGAGTTGTTGAGCTGGAGTCCGAGCTGCAGACATTGCGCTGCATTGAGGGGGAGAGTTACCTGGACACTTTGTTCCAGGAGGTAGTCACACCCCTTAGGTTAAGCAGTACTTCAGAGTTAGTCAATGGTCAGGGACAGGAGGGTGTGATTGCGGATCAGGAAGGTATGGAGACCCAGGATGTAGTGATGGAGGAGCCTCAGCCCTGGACCTTGTCCAACAGGTACGAGGTACTTGCTACCTGTATGGATGAGAACAAGGACTGCAGGGAGGATGGGCAAACTGACCACGGCACCGTGGTACAGGAGACCATCCAAGTGGGGAGAGTAAAAAGGAATGTGGTAGTTGTAGGCAACAGTATAGTCAGGGGGATAGATGCTGTTCTCTGCAGCCACGACAGGGAGTACCGAAGGCTGTGCTGCGAGGGTTAAAGACATCTCCTCGCGCCTGGAGAAGAATTTGGAGTGGGAAGGGGAGGATCCAGATGTCATGGTCCATGTAGGAATCAACGACATAGGTAGAACTAGGAATGAGGTTCTGCTGAGGGACTTTGAGGAGTTGGGATCCAAATTAAAAAGCAGAACCTCAAAGGTAATAATCTCCATATTGTTACCTGAGCCACGCGCGAATTGGCACAGGGATAAGCAGATTAGAAGGTTAAATGTGTGGCTTAAAGAGTGGTGTGGGAGGAAGGGGTTTCAGTTTATGGGGCACTGGCACCTGTACTGGGGAAAGAGGGAGCTGTTCCGTGGGGACGGGCTCCACTTAAACTGGGCTGGGACCAGTGTCCTGGCGAATCGAATAACTAGGGCAGTAGACAGGGCTTTAAACTAATGAAGGGGGGTGGGAGGATTCAGGAAAGAGTAAATTTAAAAGCAGTGAGAGAAATGTCGAGGCTCTAGAACGGAGCAGAGTCTTGGGTAAAAATAAGCCGAGTGGGTCAGGAAGGGACAGAGAGAGTAACAAAGACAATAGGGCATCAGTGACTAAGGTGACATCAGGGAAAAATAGAAAAAATCAAAGCTAAAGGCACTTTATCTGAATGGGCGAAGCATTCACAACAAAATAGATGAATTAAAAGTGCAGATAGAAATGAACAGGTTTGATCTAATAGCCATTACAGAGGCGTGGTTGCAAAGTGGCCAAGGTTGGGAACTAAATATTCCAGGATACTTAACCTTTAGAAGAGATAGGCAAAATGGAAAAGGAGGAGGGGTAGCCCTGATAATAAAGGATGGGATAAAGACAGTGGAGAGAAAGGATCTTGGCTCTGAAAATCAAGAAGTAGAATCAGTTTGGGTGGAGCTAAGAAACAGCAAGGGGCAGAAAACATTGGTGGGAATTGTTTATAGGCCCCCAAACAGTAGTTGTAATGTAGGGCAGAGTATAAATCAGGAAATTAGAGGTGTATGTAACAAGGGTAATATAAGAACAACAACAATTTGTATTTATATAGCGTGTTTAACGTAGTAAAACGTCCCACGGCGCTTCACAGGAGTGTTATAAGACACAAAATTTGACACTGAGGAGAAATTAGGGCAGGTGACCAAAAGCTTGGTCAAAGAGGTAGGTTTTAAGGAGCGTCTTAGAGGAGGAAAGTGTGGTAGTGGGCGGAGAGGTTTAGGCAGGGAGTTCCAGAGCTTCGGGCCTAGGCAACAGAAGGCACGTCCACCAATGGTTGAGCGATATAATCAGGAATGCTCAAGAGGGCAGAATTAGAGGAGCGCAGATATCTCGGTGGGTTGTGGGGCTTAAGGAGATTACATAGATGGGAGGGGCGAGGCCATGGAGGGATTTGAAAACAAGGATGAGAATTTTGAAATCAAGGTGTTGCTTAACCGGGAGCCAATGTAGGTCAGCGAGCACAGCGGTGATGGGTGAACGAGACTTGGTGCGAGTTAGGACACGGGCAGCCGAATACAGTAATCGTGAGGGACTTTAATCTACTGGTCAAACCAATTTTGCAGAAATAGTGTGGAGGACAAATTCATGGAATGTATACAAGGTAGGTTTCAAGATCAGTATGTTGAGGAATCAACTAGGGAACAGGCTATTTTAGATCTAGTATTGTGCAATGAGAAAGGGTTAATTCATAACCTTGCAGTAAAGGGGCCTTTAGGGAAGAGTGACCATAATATGATAGAATTTTATATTGAGTTTGAAAGTGATTTAGTTAAATCTGAAACTAGGGTCTTAAATCTAAACAAAGCAAACTACGTAGGTATGAGGGGTGAGTTGGATAAGTTAGATTGGGAAACTACATTAAAAGGTATGACGGTAGACAAGCAATGTCTAGCATTTAAAGAATTAATACATAATTTACAACAAATATACATTCCTTTAAGGCACAAAAACCCCACAGGAAAAGTGGTCCAACTGTGGCTAACGAGAAGTTTAAAGATAGTATTAGATCAAAGGAAGAGGCTTATAATATTGCCAAAAAAGTAGTAAGCCTGAGGATTGGGAGGATTTTAGAATTCAGCAAAGGAGGACCAAGAAATTGATAAGGAAAGAGAAAAAAGATGAGTAAATTAACAAGAGACATAAAAACGGATTGTAAACGTTTCTATAGGTAAATAGGAAGAGATTAGTGAAAATAAATGTGGGCCCATTAGAGGCACAGACAGGAGAAATTATAATGGGCAATAAGGAAATGGCAGAGACATTAAACAAATACTTTGTATCTGTCCTCACGGTAGAAGACACAAAATAACATTTCTGGAAATAATGGGGAACCAAGGGTCTAGAGAGAATGAGGAACTTAAAGAAATCAGTATAAGTAAAGACATAGCGCTGGAGAAATTAACGGGACTAAGTGGCGACAAATCCCCTGGACCTGACGACCTTCATCCTGGGGTTTTAAAAGAGATAGCTGCAGAGATAGTGGATACACTGGAATTAATCTTCCAGAATTCTCTAGATTCTAGAACAGTCCCCAAGGATTGGAAGGTAGCAAACATAACCCCGCTATTTAAGAAAGGAGGAAGAGAAAAAATGGGGAACTATAGGCCCGTTAGCTTAACATCAGTAGGCAAAATGCTAGAATCTATCATTAGAGACATGGTAACAGGGCATTTAGAAAATCGGAATATGATTAGGCAGAGCCAACATGGTTTTATGAAAGACAAATCTGTTAAGAGTTTTTTGAAGATGTAACTAGTAGGATGGATAAGGGTAAACCAGTGGATGTGGTGTATTTGGATTTTCAAAAAACATTCGATAAGGTGCCATACAAGAGGTTATTACACAAAATTAGGACTCATGGGATTGGGGGTAAAATATTAGCACAGATTGAGGGTTGGTTAATGGATGGAAAACAGAGAGTAGGAATAAACAGGACTTTTTCAGGTTGGCAGGCTGTAACTAGTGGGGTACCGCAAGGATCAGTGTTGGGGCCTCAGCTATTCACAATCTATATTAATGACTTAGATGAAGGGACTGAGTGTAATGTATCCAAGTTTGCTGATGATACAAAGTTAGGTGGGACAATAAGCTGTGAGGCTGCAGAGCGATATAGACAGGTTGACTGAGTGGGCAAGAACATGGCAAATGGAATACAACGTGGGGAAGTGTGAAGTTATCCACTTTGGTAGGAAAAACAAAAAAGCAGAATATTTTATGAATAGTGAGAGATTGGGAAATGTTGGTGTTCAGAGGGACCTGGGTGTCCTTGTACATGAATCACATGAATGGTATGTTAGCTTTTATTACAAAGGGATTAGAGTACAAGAGTAAAGAAGTCGTACTACAATTATACAGGGCATTGGTGAGCCCACACCTAGAGTACTGTGTACAGTTCTGGTCTCCTTACCGAAGGAAAGACATACTTGCCTTAGAGGGAGTGCAACGAAGGTTCACCAGACTGGTTCCTGGGATGAGGGGATTTCCATATGAACAAGAACATAAGAACATAAGAAATAGGAGCAGGAGCAGGCCATTCGGCCCCTCATATAATCTTATATGTTTCAATATGATCCCCTCTCATTCTTCTAAACTCCAATGAGTAAAGGCCCAACCTGCTCAACCTTTCCTCATAAGACAACCCTTCCATCCCAGGAATCAACCTCGAGAACCTTCTCTGAACTGCCTCCAATGCAAGTATATCCCTCCTTAAATAAGGAGACCAAAACTGTACGCAGTACTCCAGGTGTGGTCTCACCAGCACCCTATAGAGTTTTAGCAAGACTTCCCTACTTTTATACTCTATCCCCCTTGAAATAAAGGCCAACATTCCATTTGCCTTCCTAACGACTTGCTGCACCTGCATGTTAACTTTTTGTGTTTCATGTACGAGGACACCCAAATCCCTCTGTACCGCCGCATTCTGTAGTCTTTCTCTATTTAAATAATATTTTCTTTTCTATTCTTCCTACCAAAGTGGATAACCTCACATTTTCCCACATTATACTCCATCTGTCAAATTCTTGCCCACTCACTGAACCTCTCTACAGGTATATCCCTTTACAGACTCTTTATGTCCTCCTCACAACTTGCTTTCCCACCTATCACTGTATCGTCCACAAATCTGGCTACAATACACTCGCTTCCTTCATCCAAGTCATTAATATAGATTGAAAATAGTTGAGGCCCCAGCACTGATCCCTGTGGTACCCCACTAGTTAGATTGCCATCCTGAAAATGACCCATTTATCCCGACTCTCTGTTTTCTGTTAGTTAGCCAATCCTCTATCGAATCTAATATATTACCCCCAACACCATGAGCTCTTATCTTATGCAGTAACCTTTTATGTGGCACCTTGTCGAATGCCTTTTGGAAATCCAAATGCACTACATCTACTGGTTCCCCTTTATCTACCCTGCTAGTTACCTCCTCAAAGAACTCTAACAGATTTGTCAAACACGATTTCCCTTTCCTAAAACCATGCTGACTCTGTTTAATTGTATTATGATTTTCTAAATGCCCTGCTACTACTTCCTTAATAATGGATTCGAGCATTTTCCCAATGACAGATGTTAGGATAACTTGCCTAGTTTCCTGCTTTCTGTCTCCTTCCTTTTTTGAATAAGGGCAATATATAAAGAGGCAAAAGGGAGGGAGGAACTTAAAACAATCACTATCACTGGAGAAAAAGTGCTAGGCAAACTTAGTGTCTAAATTCTGACAGATCCCCTGGACCTGATGGCCTGCATTCTATGGTCTTAAAAGAAGTGGCTACAGCGATAGTGGATGCATTGGTTGTAATCTTCCCAAATTCCCTTCTCTGGAAAAGTTCCTGCCGATTGGAAAACCGCAAATATATTGCCTTTTCTTTCAATTTGATTCCATCCTTAACTTCCTTGGTTAACCATGGTTGTTCATCCTTCTCTTCGAGTCTTTCTTTCTCACTGAAATATATCTTTGTTGAGTCATGAAATATCTCTTTAAATGTCTGCCACTGTTTTTCTACCGTCTTACCTTCTAATCTATTTTCCCAGTCCACTTTAGCCAACTCTCACCTTATACCTTTGTAATTGCCTTTATTTAAGTTTAATACTCTAGTTTCAGACCCAATTTTCTCACCTTCAAACTAAATATCGAATTCTATCATGTTATGATCACTCTTCCCTAGAGGATCCTTTACTATGAGATTATTAATGAATCCTGTTTCATTACACATTACCAGATCTAAAATAGCCTGTTCCCTGGTCGGTTCCACAACGTATTGTTCCAAGAAACTGTCCCGAATACACTCGATGAACTCATCCTCAAGGCTGCTTTTGCCAATTTGATTTGTCCAATCTATATGAAGATTAAAATCGCCCACGATTATTGCAGTACCTTTCTTACAGCTCCCATTATTTCTTGATTTATACTCTGTCCTACAGTGTAGCTACTGTTAGGGAGCCGATAGACTACTCCCACCAGTGCCTTCTTTCCCTTACTATTTCTTACCTCCACCCAAATTGATTCTACATCTGGAACTTCCAAGCCAAGATCATTTCTCACTATTGTACTGATCTCATCTTTTATTAACAGCTACCCCACCTCCTTTTCCTTTCTGTCTATCCTTCCAAAATGTCAAATACGGAATATGAGGAGAGATTGAGTAGACTAGGCCTATATTCTCTAGCGTTTAGAAGAATGAGAGGTGATCTAATTAAAACATATAAAATTCTTAAGGGACTTGACAGGGTTAATGATGAGAAAATGTTTCACCTGGCTGGGGAATCTAGAACCAGGGGTCAGAGTCTCAGAATAAGGGGTCGGCCATTTAGGACTGAGATGAGGAGAAATTTCTTCACTCAAAGGGTAGTGAATCTTCAGAATTCTCAACCTCAGAGAGCTGTGGAGGCTCAGTCGTTGAGTATATTCAAGGCAGAGGTCGATAAATTTTTGGGACCTAAGGGAATTAAGGGATTCGGGGATAGTGCGGGAAGGTGGAGTTGAGGTAGAAGATCAGCCATGATCTTGTTGAATGGCAGAGCAGGCTCGAAGGACCAAATGGCCGACTCCAGCTCCTATTTCTTATGTTCTTATGAATACCTCACCATCAACATCCTGGGGGGTAACCATTGACCAGAAACTTAACTGGACCAGCCACAAAGAATTTGACCACAAAATCAGGTCAGAGGCTGGGTATTCTGCGGCGAGTGTCTCACCTCCTGACTCCCCAAAGCCTTTCCACCATCTACAAGGCACAAGTAAGGAGTGTGATGGAATACTCTCCACTTGCCTGGATGAGTGCAGCTCCAACAATACTCGAGAAGCTCGACAGCATCCAGGACAAAGCAGCCTGCTTGATTGGCACCCCATCCACCACCTTAAACATTCACTCCCTCCACCACCGGTGCACCATGGCTGCAGTGTGTACCATCTACAAGATGCACTGCAGCAACTCGCCAAGGTTTCTTTGACAGCACCTCCCAAACCCGCGACCTCGACCACCTAGAAGGGCAAGGGCATTAGGCGCATGGGAACACCATCACCTGCAAGTTGCCCTCCAAGTTACACACCATCCTGACTTGGAAATATATCGGCCGTTCCTTCACCGTCACTGGGTCAAAATCCTGGAACTCCCTCCCGAACAGCACTGTGGGAGCACCTTCACCACACGGACTGCAGCGGTTCAAGAAGGCGGCTCACCACCACCTTCTCAAGGGCAATTAGAGATGGACAATAAATGCGGGCTTTGCCAGCGATGCCCTCATCCCAGGGACTAATATAAAAAAAGGCTGTGAAAGACACTATAGAAATGCACGTTCGTTCTTTCTACCTACAAGAATTCTCACCTTCAGTTCAGCTAGTGTCCACAATTACCTTTTCACTCTGTTCTTTCTCATTTCAATTTGTCTTTCCTCTCTGTTGCAGCTCCACTCCTCCAGTGCTGGGGCATTTAAAGACTATCCCTGTCGACTTCAGCCCTCAGTCCCACTGCACTATAATCTTTGGCCCCAGATGATGTGAATAACTTAGCATATGACAAGTAAACTGTTAATGTTAAACCTATTTGAGATGACAAAGCAGAATCACAAATGCTGAAAATCTGACAGACAAGCAGCAAATGCTGAAAATACACAACAGGTCCTTCAGCATCGAAAGCGAGAAACGGAAGTGTAAGATTCCAGTGGAGGATCTTTGCCCAACAGCAACTTACATTTATACATAAATATCTCAAAGTGCCTTACAGAGGGAAAAGGGAAAAATAAAAAGTGCAGATGCTATGGTGGGAGAGATACGAAAGACATCTTCATCAAAAACATGGGGCGAGAAGGGACGCAGAGGGGTTTAAGGTGGGAGTTCCAGAGACCAAAGCAGACCATCTCCCTCTCCAACAGATTTTCCGTTTTGGATACTGATGGGGGAGATGGTTTCTCCGGGGAATGCAGCAAGAGCCAAGTCCGTGGCACTACGAGTGGCTCAGCTGCACAGGAGGGGAGGAAAAAGAGTGGGAGAGCAATAGTGATAGGGGATTCTATCGTAAGGGGAACAGATAGACGTTTCTGTGGCCGCAGACGAGACTCCAGGATGGTATGTTGCCTCCCTGGTGCCAGGATCAAGGATGTCACTGAGCGGCTGCAGGACATTCTGAAGGGGGAGGGTGAACAGCCAGAGGTCGTGGTCCATATCAGAACCAACGACATAGGTAGAAAGAGGGACGAGGTCCTGCAAGCAGAATATAGGGAGCTAGGAAATAAATTAAAAAGCAGGACCTCAAAGGTAGTAATCTCAGGATTACTCCCAGTGCCACGTGCTAGCGAGAGCAGAAATAGGAGAATAGACCAGATGAAGGCGTGGCTGGAGAGATGGTGGAGGAGGGAGGGATTTAAATTCCTGAGGCATTGGGACCGATTCTGGGGAAGGTGGGACCTGTACAAGCAGGACGGGTTACACCTCGGCAGAACCGGGAACAACATCCTCGCAGGGGGGTTTGCTAGTGCTGTTGGGAAGGATTTAATAGTTTGTCAGGGGGCTGGGAACCTAAGTGTGGGCCCAGAACAGAGAGAAACAAAGCTGGAAGTGCAAGTTAGAAAAGTAGTCAGCAAAACTAGTGGGGAGCAGAAACAAAGGCCAACAGTAAAGAGGGTCAAAGTGCAGAAAAATATTAACCCGGCAAAGTTGAAGGCACTTAATCTAAATGCACGTAGCATTCGCAACAAGGTGGATGAATTAATGGCACTAATAGAAGTAAATGGGTATGATGTAATTGCCATTACAGAGACATGGTTGCAGGGTAACCAAAGCTGGGAACTGAATGTTCCAGGGTACTCAACATTTAGGAAGGACAGACAAAAAGGAAAAGGAGGTGGCGTAGCGCTGTTAATAAGGGATGAGATCGGTACGGTAGAGATAAAAGATCTTGGCTCGGCAGATCGTGATGTAGAACTGGAATCAGTTTGGGTGGAGCTAAGAAACAGCAAAGGGCGGAAAACATTGGTGGGAGTTGTGTATAGGCCACCAAACAGTAGTGGTAATGTAGGGCACAGTATCAATCAAGAGATTAGAAGTGCATGTAACAAGGGCAATACGGTAATCATGGGGGACTTTAATCTACATATTGACTGGGCAAATCAAATTAACACTGATGGTATGGAGGGCGAATTCTTGGAATGCATGCGAGATGGGTTCCTGGCTCAGTATGTGGAGGAACCAACCAGGGAACAGGCTACACAATAGCAAAATACTGTGGATGCTGGAAATCTGAATTAACAACAGAAAATGCTGGAAATACTCAGCAGGCCAGGCAGCATCTGTGGAGAGAGAAACAGAGTTAACGTTTCGGGTCTGGGACCTTCCATCAGAACTGGAAGAAGCTGGAGATGTAACCGATATTAAGCAGGCGCAGAGACGGGGGGGGGGAAGGAATTGAAAGAACATCCTGTGCTTTTGTAAGAGGCAGGAAAGATAAAATGTTGCAAATGGGAATGGCAAAAATCATATAGCATGAAAAATGGGGGCAGGGATAATTATCTGAAATTGTTGAACTCGATGTTGAGTCCAGAAGGCTGTAAAGTGCCCAATCGAAAGATGAGGTGCTGTTCCTCGAGCTTACGTTGAGCTTCATTGGAACAATGCAATAGCCCGAGGACAGAGAGATCAGAGCGAGAGTGAAGCGGAGAATTAAAGTGACAGGCGACCGGAAGCTCAGGGTCACCCGTACGGACTGAACGGAGGTGTTCCGCAAAGCGGTCGCCCAATCTGCGTTTGGTCTCCCCAATGTAGAGGAGACCGCATCGTGAGCAGCAAATACAGTATATTAAATGGCAAAAAGTACAAGTAAATCGCTGTTTCACCTGGAAGGGGTGTTTGGGGCACTGGACAGTGGGAAGGGAGGAGGTAAAAGGGCATGTGCTGCATCTCCTGCGCTTGCACGGGAAGGTGCCAGGTGAAGGAGAAGGGCTGCTAGGGTGATTGAGGAGTGGACCAGGGTGTCGATTGGGCTTATACTCGCTGGAGTTTAGAAGAATGAGAGGGGATCTCATTGAAACTTATAAAATTCTAACAGGACTGGACAGACTAGATGTTCCCGATGGTGGGGGAGTCCAGAACCAGGGGTCACAGTCTAAAGATAAGGGGTAAGCCATTTAGGACAGAGATGAGGAGGAATTTCTTCACCCAGAGAGTGGTGAACCTGTGGAATTCTCTACCACAAAAGGCAGTTGAGGCCAATTCATTAAATATATTCAAGAAGGAGTTAGATATATTTCTTAAGGTTAAAGGGATCAAGGGATATGGGGAGAAGGCAGGGACAGGGTACTGAATTTGGATGATCAGCCATGATCTCATTGTAAGAAGTCACACAACACCAGGTTATAGTCCAACAGTTTTATTTGAAATCACAAAAAACTGTTGGACTATAACCTGGTGTTGTGTGACTTCTTACATTTGTCCACCCCAGTCCAACACCGGCATCTCCACACCCTGATCTCATTGAATGGCGGAGCAGGCTCGAGGGGCCAAATGGCCTACTCCTGCTCCTATCTTCTATGTTTCTATGGAAAGAGTGATCCCTTCGGAATGCTGAAAGGGGAGGTGAGGGGAGGATGTGTTTGGTGGTGGGATCACGTTGGAGGTGGCGGAAATGGCGGAGGATGATCCATTGAATGTGGAGGCTGGTGGGGTGAAAGGTGAGGACAAGGGGACCATATCGTGGTTCTGGAAGGGAGGGGAAGGGGTGAGAGCAGAAGTGTGGGAAATGGAACGGACATGGTCAAGGGCGTGTCAACCACAGTAGAGGGGAATCCTCGGTTGAGGAGAAAGGAAGACATGTCGGAAGCACTGGTATGGAAGGTGGCATCGTCAGAACAGACGCGGCGGAGACGGAGAAACTGGGAGAATGGAATAGAGTCCTATTCTGACTATGGTACTGTGTAATGAGAAAGGGCTAATCAATAATCTTGTGGTAAAGGGGCCTTTAGGGACAAGTGACCATAATATGATTGAATTTTACATTAAGTTTGAGAGTGATGTAGTCCAATCTGAAACTAAGGTCTTCAATCTAAACAGAGGAAACTACAAGGGTATGAGGGACAAGTTGGCCATGGTAGATTGGGAGACTACACTAAAAGGTATGAAGGTGGACATACAATGGCTAACATTCAAGGAAATAATGCATAATTTGCAACAAACATATATTCCTCTAGGGCATAAAAACCCAAAAGGAAAAGTGATCCAACCATGGATAACAAAAGAAATTAAAGCTAGTATTAATTCAAAGGAGGAAGCTTATAAAGTTGCCAGAAAAAGCGGTCAGTCTGAGGATTGGGATCTTTTTAGAAATCAGCAAAGGGGGACCAAGAAATTGATAAAGAAAGGGAAAATGGAATATGAGCACAGACTAGCAAAAAATATAAAAACGGATTGTAAAAGCTTCTATAGGTATGTGAAAAGGAAAAGACTGGCGAAGGTAAATGTAGGTCCTTTACAGTCAGAGACGGGAGAATTTATAATGGGGAATGAGGAAATGGCAGAGAAATTAAATAAATACTTTGTTTCTGTCTTCACGGAGGAAGACACAAAAAACCTCCCAGAAATACGAGAAAACCAAGGGTGTGACGAGAATGAGGAACTTAAAGAAATGATTAGTTAAAAAAAAAGTACTAGCAAAATTAATGGGACTAAAAGTCGATAAATCCCAAGGACCGGATGACCTACATCCTAGGGTTTTGAAAGAGGTGGCCATTGGAATAGTGGTCGCCTTGGTTGTCATCTTCCAAAATTCTATAGATTCTGGAATGGTTCCTGCAGATTGGAGGATAGCAAATGTAACCCCGCTATTTAAGAAAGGAGGGAGAGAGAAAACGGGGAACTACAGACCTGTTAGCCTCACATCAGTAGTTGGGAAAATGCTGGAATCTATTATAAAGGATGCAATAACTGGGCACTTAGAAACTAATAGTAAGATTGGGCAGAGTCAACATGGATTTATGAAAGGGAAATCCTGTTTGACAAACCTATTGGAGTTCTTTGAGGATGTAACTAGTGGAGTAGACAAAGGGGAACCGGTAGATGTGGTGTATTTGGATTTTCAGAAGGCCTTCGATAAGGTCCCACACAAGAGGTTGGTGAACAAAATTAGGGCACATGGAATTGGGGGAATAGACTAGCATGGATTGAGAATTGGTTAACAGACAGAAAATAAAGAGTAGGGATAAACGGGTCTTTTTCAGGATGGCAGGCTGTGACTAGTGGGGTACCGCAAGGATCGGTGCTTGGACCCCAGCTATTCACAATCTATATCAATGATTTGGATGAGGGGACTAAATGTAACATTTCCAAATTTGCTGATGATACAAAGCTAGGTGGCAGTGTCAGTTGTGAAGAGGATGTGAAGAGGCTTCAAGGGGATCTCGACAGGCTCAGTGAGTGGGCGAGAACATGGCAAATGGTATATAATGTGGACAAATGTGAAGTTATCCACTTTGGTAGAAAAAACAGAAAGGCAGAGTATTTCCTAAATGGTGAAAGATTGGGGAATGCAGATGCTCAAAGGGACCTGGGTGTCCTTGTACATGAGTCACTGAAAGTGAATGTGCAGGTGCAGCAAGCCATTAGGAAGGCAAATGGTATGCTGGCCTTCATTATAGAGGATTTGAGTACAGGAGTAAAGAAGTCTTACTCCAATTATATCGGGCCTTGGTGAGACCACGCTTGGAGTACTGTGTACAATTTTGGTCTCCTTACCTAAGGAAGGATATACTTGCCATAGAGGGAGTGCAATGAAGGTTCACGAGATTGATTCCTGGGATGGCGGGACTGTCGTATGAGAAGAGATTGAGTAAACTAGGCCTGTATTCTCTTGAATTCAGAAGAATGAGAGGGGATCTCATTGAAGCATACAAAATTATTACAGGGCTTGATAGGATGGGAGAATGTATCCCTTGGCTGGGGAGTCTAGAACCAGAGGCCACAGTCTCAACATAAATGGTAGGCCATTCAAGACTGAGATGAGAAGAAATTTCTTCACACAGAGGGTGGTGAATCTTTGGAATTCTCCACCCCAGAGGGCTGTGGAGGCTCAGTCATTGGGTATATTCAAAACAGAAGTCGATAGATTTAAAGATGAGGATGAAAATGAGAGTTTTAAATTCAACCTGTTGGGGGATAGAGGGCCAGTGTCGGTCAGTGACGACGGAGGAGATCCACGAGCAGGGCTAAGTGTGGAACAGGAGACGGACAGATGAGATGTTAATGACTCAAAGTTTATGGAGGGAGCAGGATGAGAGGGCAGCAAGGAGAATACTAAAGAAATCTAGTCTAGAGGTGACAAAAGATTGGTGGCAATGAGTTAGAGACACAGGCAGCCAATGTTGCAGAATTAATGGTTAATATGTGGGGCTTGAAATTCAACTCTGGATCCAATAGGACGCTAAGACTTTGAGGGCTCTGATTTAACAGTGGTCGGAGAGGAGATGCAAACATTGACAAGGATGTGGAGTTAATAGTAAGGGCTGAAAATGATGGCTTTAGTATTCACAAGTTGCTGAAATTTTCAGTCATCCACAATTCTGTGGAATTTACAGTACAGGAGGCCTTTCAGCCAAACTCAGCGATGTGGGTCCCAGCTCTTCACCTGGCGGTGTCGACTCGAACGCTCATTCCCTGTCCTTTCCTACATCCTCAGGTATTCGGCCTTTTCAAATACTCTGATCTAAGTCCAATTTACGCCATACATGTAAGAGCTTCAGCGAAGGGGGGATAGTGGTGCAGTTGGAGGTGGTTAGTGGGAAACAGGTCATAAAAGAAATAGAAAGAAAGCTTTGCATTTCTATAGCGCCTTTCACCACCTCAGTACGTCCCAAAGCGCTTTGGAGCCAATGAAGTGCTTCTGAAGTGTGGTCACTGGTGTAATGTAGGAAACACGGCAGCCAATTTGCGCACAGCAAGCTCCCACAAGCAGCAATGTGATAATGACCAGATAATCTGTTTCAGTAATGTTGATTGAGGGAACATTATTGGCCAGGACACCGGGGAGAACTCCCCTGCTCTTCTGTGAAATTGTGGCCATGGGATCATTTACATCCACCTGAGAGCGCAGATGGGGCCTCGGTTTAACGTCTCATCCGATAGAGAGCACCTCAGACAGTGCAGCACTCCCTCAGTACTGCCCCTCCGACAGTGCAGCACTCCCTCAGTACTGCCCCTCCGACAGTGCAGCACTCCCTCAGTACTGCCCCTCCGACAGTGCAGCGCTCCCTCAGTACTGCCCCTCCGACAGTGCAGCGCTCCCTCAGTACTGCCCCTCCGACAGTGCAGCACTCCCTCAGTACTGCCCCTCCGACAGTGCGGTGCTCCCTCAGTACTGCCCCTCCGACAGTGCAGCACTCCCTCAGTACTGCCCCTCCGACAGTGCAGCGCTCCCTCAGTACTGCCCCTCCGACAGTGCGGTGCTCCCTCAGTACTGACCCTTCGACAGTGCAGCGCTCCCTCAGTACTGCCCCTCCGACAGTGCAGCGCTCCCTCAGTACTGACCCTTCGACAGTGCAGCGCTCCCTCAGTACTGCCCCTCCGACAGTGCGGCGCTCCCTCAGTACTGCCCCTCCAACATTGCAGCGCTCCCTCAGTACTGACCCTTCGACAGTGCAGCGCTCCCTCAGTACTGCCCCTCCGACAGTGCAGCGCTCCCTCAGTACTGACCCTTCGACAGTGCAGCGCTCCCTCAGTACCGCCCCTCCGACAGTGCAGCGCTCCCTCAGTACCGCCCCTCCGACAATGCAGCGCTCCCTCAGTACTGCCCCTCCGACAGTGTAGCGCTCCCTCAGTACTGCCCGTCCGACAGTGCAGCAGTCCCTCAGTACTGCCCCTCCGACAGTGCAGCACTCCCTCAGTACTGCCCCTCCGACAGTGCGGCACTCCCTCAGTACTGCCCCTCCGACAGTGTGGCACTCCCTCAGTACTGCCCCTCCGACAGTGTAGCACTCCCTCAGTACTGCCCCTCCGACAGTGCAGCGCTCCCTCAGTACTGCCCCTCCGACTGTGTAGCACTCCCTCAGTACTGCACTGGAGTGTCAGCCCAGGTTTATGTGCTCAGGTCTCTGGAGTGGGACTTGAACCCATGACTTTCTAACTCAAAGGCAAGAGTGCTACCAACTGAGCCCCGGCTGACATGTGAAATAGCTGATTGGCAGTGGTGGGATGGAGCGGAATCATTTCCAATATACAACAGTATTAACAGGGTTATTTACACATACTGGCACGAATATGCTAAAGGTAAAATCATATTTAAGCCAGCACACTTAAACATGCCAGCATGCTTACATGATACTCTTAATACATGAGCTCACATTGCTCCGAGCACTACCACTACTAGGCGCTGTTGCAATCACAGTCCTGTAATCAGATTGATTATGACAGGCCTTCTCTTCCTTCCTTTCTTTCCATATGGAGGTGGTGATCATTCCAACTAATCATATAAAATTCTGTATCCTCGAATAGCAAAGCCAAAAATCCGCCGCAAATCGACAGAAGTGGCACAATGAATGCAGCGGGCCAACTCTGCAAGCTGGCTGGTGATCACCTGTTAGAAAGCTTACTTTACAACATCACAGGGACTGGTATTTTAAGAAAGGAATGCCCATTTCTCTAGCAGTTGTCACATCTAAAGAAACCCCCAAGGAAAGTACAGGTCTCCATGGTAATTACTAATGCAACGGTCCGTGTTCTGCTACTGGTTTGTCGCGCAAAATCCTTCTCAAGACAGATGCAATCCAGCAACGTTCTGGCTGTGCCATTTCTACCAACCAGGTTTATGGTTTTTCCAGTGTAATAAACAGACCATGAACCAGTCATTATCCCCTCCTTTAGTCATTGTCAAAGCTCTCGGAAACATCAGATATTCTTTGCCAGCACTGCTGGTGATATACTTCAGTCACTGTTAAATTTAAAACAAAGGTTGTTTGAAAAACCCAGTAAAACAGCAACAACTTGTATTTATATAGCGCCTTTAATGTAGTAAAATGCCCCAAGGTGCTTCACAGGAACGTTATAAAACAATATTTGACACCGAGCCACATAAGGAGATATTAGGGCAGGAAGGCTTGGTCAAAGAGGTCGGTTTTAAGGAGCGTCTTAAAGGAGGAGAGAGAGGCGGAGAGGTTTAGGGAGGGAATTCCAGAGCTTAGGGCCCAGGCAGCTGAAGGCACGGCCGCCAATGGTGGGGCGATGAAAATCGGCGATGCTCAAGAGGCCAGAATTGGAGGAGCGCAGAGATCTCGGGGGGTTATGGGACTGGAGGAGGTTACAGAGATAGGGAGGGGGGAGGCCATGGAGGGATTTGAAAACAAGGTGAGAATTTTAAAATCGAGACTGTTGCTTAACATCAGTTTACAAGTTTCTTAGAATTATTGCAGAAAATGCCTGAGAGGTGAATTTCCGCAGTTCTCCGCGTTATCTGCTGTAACTTTGGCGGAAAGGCCGCAGAAACCCGGCAATAACGGAGTTTACACTGCTTTCCCAGGGGTTTCCATGCTCCTCCAGTGAAGTCAGCTGTGATCTCATTAAATGCAGAACAGGCGCAAGGGGCAGAATGGCCTCCTCCTGTTCCTACTGGACAATCAGGAGAACCTCCACCGAAATTCTCCGATAGTTCCACTTCATGGCTTGAGCCCATAATCGAGGCTGACACTCCAGTGCAGTATCGACAGAGCGCTGCACTGTCCAAACTGCCGTGTTTCCATGGAACATTAAGCCAAGGACCCATCTGCCTGGTCAAGTGGAAATGAAAAAGATCTCATGGGGAATTCATCAAAGGAGAGCAGAGGCATTCTCCTGGTCTCCGGGCCAACATTCAGCCCGCAACCAACACCATTAAAGTAGACTAACTGCTCATTACTGCTTGGGGGATTTTACTGTGTGTAAATTGGCTGCCACATCCATCTACAAAACAACAGTGGCTGCACTTCACAAGTAATAAATCCCCAGGGCCTGACAATCGACATCCTAGGGTACTTAAGGAAGTGGCCCTAGAAATAGTAGATGCACTGCTGGTCATCTTCCAAAACTCGATAGACTCTGGAACAGTACCCATGGATTGGAGGGTAGCTAATGTTACCCCACTATTCAAAAAAGGTGGTAGAGAGAAAACGGGGAATTACAGACCGGTAAGCCTGACATCGGTAGTGGGGAAAATGCTAGAGTCCATTATAAAAGATGTAATAGCAGAGCACTTGGAAAACAGTGACAGGATCGGACAAAGTCAACATGGATTTACAAAAGGTAAATCAAGCTTGACTAACCTACTGGAATTTTTTGAGGATGTAACTGGTAGAATAGATAAGGGAGAACCAGTGGATGTGGTGTATTTGGGCTTTCAGAAGGCCTTCGATAAGGTCCCACATAAGAGATTAGCATGTAAAGTTACAGCACACGGGATTGGGGGTAATTGGGGGTAAGGTACTGACTTGGATAGAGAACTGGTTGGCAGACAGGAAGCAAAGAGTTGGAATAACCGGGTCTTTTTCCGAGTGGCAGGCAATGACTAGTGGGGTACCGCAGGGATCGGTGCTAGGACCCCAGCAATTCACAATATATATTAATGATCTAGACGAGGGAACTAGATGTAATATCTCCAAGTTTGCAGACGACACAAAGCTGGGTGGGCGTGTGTGCTGTGAGGAGGATGCAGAGAAACTCCAATATGATTTGGACAGGTTGGGTGTTTGGGCAGATGCAATATAACGTGGATAAATGCGAGGTTATCCACTTCAGTGGCAAAAACAGGAAGACAGATTATTATCTGAATGGCAATAGATTGGGAAAAGGGGAAGTGCCACGAGACCTGGGTGTCCTTGTGCATCAGTCACTGAAGGTAAGCATGCAGGTGCAGCAGGCGGTTAAGAAGGCAAATGGTATGTTGGCCTTCATAGCGAGAGGATTCGAGTACAGGAACAAGGATGTCTTGCTGCAAAATAACAACAGAGAATGCTAGAAAAACTCAGCAGGTCAGGCAACATCCGTGGAGAAAAATTTGAGTTGATGTTTCGGGTTGAAACCCTTCTTCAAAACTGGAAAGAAAATAAAAAGATCGAAGGCAAAGCTGCGATCGAACAAAAGAAGAAAAGGAGACAATAAAAGGTATTAGAAGCCAGATGAGATGGTAATGGGCCCGTGGAGACAAAAGGCAGCTGAGATTAGGTGTGAAGTGTACTGGCAGGTTAAGGACAGCTGCCAGGTGAGAGAGGGAAACAAAAGGAAAGGGGGGGGGGGGGGAAAGGAGGACCCAAAACAAAGGGGTGGAAAAAATTTAAAGGAAAAAAGAGAGGCCGAGGTTATGATCTGAAATTATTGAACTCAATATTGAGTCCGGAAGGCTGCAAAGTGCCTAATCGAAAGATGAGGTGCTGTTCCTCGAGTTTACGTTGAGCTTCCGTGGAACAATACAAGAGGCCAAGGACGGTGAGGTCAGAGTGGGAATGGGGCGGTGAATTAAAATGACAGGCGACCGGAAGCTCGGGGTCACCCTTACGGACTGAACGGAGGTGTACCACAAAGCGGTCACCCAATCTGCGTTTGGTCTCCCCAATGTAGAGGAGACCGCATCGTGAGCAGCTAATACAGTATACTAGATTGCAAGAAGTACAAGTAAATCGGTTTCACCTGGAAGGGGTGTTTGGGGCCCTGGACAGTGGGAAGGGGGGAGGTATAGGGGCAGGTGTTACATCTCCTGCGCTTGCACGGGAAGGTGCCAGGCGAAGGGGAAGGGCTGTTGGGGGTGATAGAGGAGTGGACTAGGGTATCTCGGAGGGAGCGGTCCCTACGGAATGCTGAAAGGGGAGGGGAGGGGAAGATGTGTTTGGTGGTGGGATCACTTTGGAGGTAGCGGAAATGGCGGAGGATGATCCGTTGAATGTGGAGGCTGGTGGGGTGAAAGGTGAGGACAAGGGGAACCCTATCGTGGTTCCGGGAGGGAGGGGCAGGGGTGAGGGCAGAAGTGCGTGAGATAGAACAGACACGGTCGAGGGCCGTGTCAACCATGGTAGAGGGGAATCCTCGGTTGCGGAAAAAGGAAGACAAGTCGGAAGCACTGGTGTGGAAGGTGGCATCGTCGGTGCAGTTGTACAGGGCCTTGGTGAGACCACACCTTGAGTATTGTGTGCAGTTTTGGTCGCCTTATCTGAGGAAGGATGTTCTTGCCATGGAGGGAGTGCAGCGAAGATTCACTAGACTGATACCTGGGATGGCAGGAATGACGTATGAAGAGAGATTGGGTCGATTGGGCTTATATTCGCTAGAGTTTAGAAGAATGAGAGGGGATCTCATTGAAACTTATAAAATTCTAACAGGACTAGACAGACTAGATGCAGGAAGGATGTTCCTGATGGTCGGGGAGTCCAGAACCAGGGGTCATAGTCTAAGGATAAAGGGTAAGCCATTTAGGACTGAGATGAGGAGGAATTTCTTCACCCAGAGAGTGGTGAACCTGTGGAATTCTCTACCACAGAAGGCAGTGGAGGCCAATTCATTAAATATATTCAAGAAGGAGTTAGATATATTTCTTAAGGCTAAAGGGATCAAGGGATATGGGGAGAAGGCAGGGACAGGATACTGAGTTTGGATGATCAGCCATGATCTCATTAAATGGCGGAACAGGCTCGAGGGGCCGAATGGCCTACTCCTGCTCCTATCTTCTATGTTATGTTTCTAATTCATTGGCTGTTAGCACTTTAGAACATCCTGAAGATGGGAAAAGTGCTATATAAATGCAAGTCTTCCTTTGTGTAGTTATAGTAATGAAATGATTGTGTAAAAGATCACAGCACCTCTAAGCACCTGGAGAATTATTTCCTGTGCGTCAGTCTACAAAGTCTGTGCTGATAGATGGGAGGGTTAGAGAGGCATCTGCAAAGTAACCAGTATCCCATTTTCAAGTATATAATGTGTTGCTTTGGATTTGGCTGATTGTGGATGGACAAAACAGGACCCCAATAACCCACGTACATGTGAAGAGCAGCACCAAGAACAATGAGCCCAAAGTGTGCACGATTCCATTTGTTTCAAATACAGATAGGAGAGGCTTGAGGTGAATTGAGGTGAACATGGCCCGTCGCCGCCCCTGCCTCAGCTCATCCGCTGCTGCAACCCTCATCCATGCCTTTGTTACCTCTAGACTTAACTATTCCAACGCACTCCTGGCTGGCCTCCCATGTTCTACCTTACGTAAACTTGAGGTCATCCAAGCCACTCGCCCCTTCGAGCGCCTGAGCGTTGATTTTAAAGGGCCTCTCCCCTCCTCCGACCGCAATGTGTACTTCCTCAATATTATTGATGAGTACGCCCGTTTCCCGTTCGCCATCCCCTGCCCGGACATGACCAGTGCCACGGTCATTAAATGTCTGAACGACCTCTTCACCCTGTTCGGTTTCCCCAGCTATATCCATAGCGACCGGGGCTCATCGTTTATGAGCGACGAACTCAGTCAGTACCTGCTAACTAGGGGTATTGCCACAAGCAGGACCACCAGTTACAACCCCCGGGGGAACGGACAGGTGGAAAGAGAAAATGCGACAGTTTGGAAGGCCGCCCTGCTAGCCTTAAAGTCTAGGGGCCTTCCAACCTCCCGCTGGCAGGATGTGCTCCCCGATGCGCTCCACTCTATTCGGTCACTGCTCTGCACTGCCACCCCTCATGAGAAAATGTTTGTCTTCCCAAGGAAGTCCACATCGGGGACATCGCTACCGCCATGGCTGACGTCCCCAGGGCCGGTCCTACTGAGAAGGCACGTGAGGACCCATAAAACGGACCCCCTGGTCGAGAGGGTCGACCTCCTCCACGCCAACCCCGAGTATGCTTACATGGCATACCCGGACGGGCGGGAGGACACAGTCTCCATAAGAGACCTTGCACCCTCGGGGGCCGCAGTAACCCACTACTCACTACCACCACCACCACCCCCCCACGATCCGATATCCAGCCCCAGCAGACGGCAGGCCTGGGCCCTGCGACCCGCTCCCCGCTCGACATCTACGAGGACGACACGCCTGTGCCACAGCCCACGCAGGACTCGACGCCGGAAGCTCCACTACCCCTGCCGTCGCCACGCCGATCACAGCGGCAGACAAGACCTCCGGAGAGACTCCAATACACTAACTTTTAATACACTTCACCCCGCCGGACTCAATTTTAAACAAGGGGTGAATGTGGTAAACCACTGTTTGTATTCCACTGTGTACATGCCTGGACATGCCTCGGCTGACTCCTCCCACAAGTCCTAGTATAAAGATGACTGCTCCCCAGCCCTTTGTATTTCTGGACCGGTCGACCACTCGAGGCAGACCTTCATTCTTTTGTTAATAAAAGCCTTTAGTTACTCTCTTAACTCTCAGTCTTTTATGAGTAATTGATAGCGCATCACGTCTCAAAGCGCTTTACAGTCAATGAAGTACTTTTTGAAGTGAAAGATGAGGTGGGACAGAGAAGGACTTCATCCCATGAGTATCGCACACACATCTCCACAAGGGAAGATAGCTTGAGGGGGAAGAAGAAATACAGGCATGCTATTCCTTGCATACAAATGTAACAAGGCAGAAAAGGGATAGGTATTGTGTAAACATTCCTACATCAGAGTGAACACAAAGAACAGGGAAACATTTTGCAAATTAAAACGTACAACATGAGATCCTGGTCAAATATAAAGGGTGATAAGAACATAAGAAATAGGAGCAGGAGTAGGCCGTACGGCCCTTCGAACCTGCTCCGCCATTCAATATGATCATGGCTGATCTTCGGCCTCACTCCACTTCCCCGCCCGATCCCCAAATCCCTTGGTTTCCATAGTATCCAAAAATCTATCGATCTCTGCCTTAAATATACTCAACGACTGAGCATCCACAGCCCTCTGGGGTAGAGAATTCCAAAGATTCACCGCCCTCTGAGTGAAGAAATTCCTCCTCATCTCAGTCCTAAATGGCCGACCCCTTATTCTGAGACTGTGACCCCTGGTTCTAGACTCCCCAGCCAGGGGAAACATCCTCCCAGCATCTACCCTCTCATTCTTCTAAACTCCAGAGAATATAGGCCGAGTCTACTCAATCTCTCCTCATAGGACAATCCCCCCATCCCAGGAACCAGTCTGGTGAACCTTCGTTGCACTCCCTCTATGGCAAGTATATCCTTCCTTAGGTAAGGAGACCAAAACTGTCCACAATACTCCAGGTGTGGTCTCACCAGGGCCCTATATAATTGCAGTAAGACGTCTTTACACTTATACTCAAATCCTTTCGTAATAAAGGCCAACATACCATTTGCATTGTAGCACTCGGTTTCATTCTCACTCATAACAAAAATATTCATTATAACAATTTGCATTTATATCGCACCTTTAACGTAGAAAAACGTCCTAAGGCACTTCACAGAGGTGTAATCAAACAAACATAGATGCCGAGAGAAATGGAGATATTAGAGGGGTGACAAAAACCTTGGTCAAAGAGGTGGGTTTTAAGGAGGGTCTGAAAGGAGGAGGGAGAAGTGGGGTGGTGGGGGAGTTTAGTGAGGGAATTCCAGGACATAGGGCCGAGACGGCTGAAGCCATGGCTGCCACTGTGGTGGAGCAAAGGAGGGGAATGCACAAAAGGCCAGAGTTGGAGGGATGGAGAGTTTGAGGGGGTTGTAGAGGTGATGTTAAGGAGGTGGAAGGAGGCGGTCTTTATGATGGAGAGGATATGCGATTGGAAGCTCAGCTCGGGGTCGAATAGGAAGCCAAGACTGCACACAATTTGATTCAGCCTGAGACAATGGCCGGGAATGGAGACGGAATCAGCGGCGAGGGTACGGAGTTCTGGCGGGGACCAAAGACAATTAACTCAGTCTTCTCAATGTTTAACTGGAGGAAATTCAAGACTTACAGCCCATGCAAGACTGGCACACAGAGGCAGTGGATGGGGATAGAGAGAGGTGAACAAACAGAGCCTCTCATCCTTGGTATCATCCTTGTGAATGTCGCTGCACCTTTTCCATGGGCTTGACATTCTTCCTAAAGTAGGGAACCCAAAACTGGGCACGGTATTCGAACTGTGGTCTGTAGTAGTATGTTGTTGCTTTTGCATTCTATGTCTCTATCTAATTATAAATAAATAAATATAAATATAATTATTACAAGTTTATCAACTTATCCTCCCATTAAAAAAAAATGGTTTATCTGAACATGTGCTGGAGCAGGGTATCCGATTTCTTTTATTAAATGTGCCATGACACCGATCTTTTAAGATGCGCCATGTACTCTCTCCCTCCTTGTTCTTCAAAGTTCAACAATGTGTGTTGTTTACCAAAACTCTCAGTTGTGTGCAATGATAAACACAGCAAGTCTCTCTCTAGGTTCCCAAAGACAGGTGGTCATCAGTAGGTCTGAAAGATGTTGAAACGGCCTCCGCAGATATGGGAGCAGCAGTGAAGAATTGACCTGGGCTTTATAAAGAGCTAAGTGTTGTTAAAAGAAAGACTTGCATTTATATAGCACCTTTCACGACCTCAGGACGTCCCAAAGTATTTTACAGCCAATGAAGTACTTTTGAAGTGTAGTCACTGTTGTAATGTAGGAAACACAGCAGCCAATTTGCACACAGCAAGCTCCCACAAACAGCAATGTGATAATGACCAGATCATCTGTTTTAGTGATGTTCATTGGGGGATAAGTGTTGGCCAGGACACCGGGGAGAACTCCCCTGCTTTTCTTCGAAACAGTTTAACGTCTGGGCCGAAAGACGGCACCTCTGCAGTGTCAGCCTACATTGTTGTGCTCAAAGTCCCTGGAGCAGGACTTGAACCCACAACCTTCTGACTCAGAGGCCAGGGTGCGACCCACTGAGCCATGGTTGTTGGGGAAATACATTTGGCATGGAAGAGGCAACGAAGAAAGGAAGAATCAACACACATTTAAATGGAATTTACAATGTCTCAGAAACATCACAAAGTGCTCCACCTACAGTACCTTGAAGTGCAGTGACTTTTATTATGTAGACTGTTGCTTTGGAGCTAGCTTTAGTAATGGAGTAAATGTGATAGTACTGTTTGGCATCAAAGGGAATAAATCAAGCTAGAGATAAATAAAGGAGGACGTTCAGGTGAACCCTGAGGTAAGAGGCAGCAGCTGTTAGTTCGAATTGTAAAACATGAAGAAACTGAGCTGTAAATTCATTGATCCCACACACCCAGGAGGGAGATCAGGTCAGAGAAACGGCTACAACACGATAGCACCGATTCTCTGAACTGCGCTCCTTCGAGTGCAGATCTCTGCTGGGAGTATGAAACAGGTGAATTTTCCTGTGTATCTTTGAAGATGTGAAAAAAGCGATTTCATTCCTCACTGAAAGCTATTTGACCTTACAGTTTACCAGCCGCTCGACCCAATCAGTCTGTGTTGGTGTTTCTCTTCCAAACCAGCTGGGTCCTCATCCCATGTGTCCACCCTATTACCAGATCCCTTTATTTCCCTTTCCTCCAAACACCGTTCTAACCTATTCTTAAATATTGACATACATGTCAAGAAACTTGAAGTAGTCTCCTTCTTACATGGTGCATATTTATTCCGCAACTTTGCAATCTCTTTTTTAAAATATCCTATTGTCGATCTACAGTCCTGTGTGCCAATTTCTCTTTCCACCTCACATCATCCAGCTCACTCCTCACCTTTCTAAAATCTGCCCTATTCTAACTTGCTGCCCTAGTTTTTGCACTAACCTTTTCTCTTTCTAGTTGGACCTTAAACCTTATCATATTATGGTCACTACCTCCGAGGCACTCGCCAATATTTAACTCAGCTCTCTCATCTATTTTGTTACTCATAACTAGATCTATCAATGCCTCTTCCTTTGTAAGCCTACAAACGTACTTGTGGAAGGATCCTGTGTTAATTGTATTCAGGTGGTGGGTATCAATTGGAAACACTCTTGTTCATATGTACAGGTACAGGCGCTGGAAGTGGGGGAAGCTTTATCTTGCGAGTGCACAGTATCCAAACAGTAATGCGGAGGTTGGGGATGGCATTAAAAGCGAAATTAGAGAAGCGTGCAATAAGGGCACAGCAGTCTTTAATCTACATATAGATTGGGCTAACCAAATTAGTAACAATACTGGAGGAATTATTCCTGGAGTGTTTACGGGATGGTTTCCTGGACCAATATGTTGAGGAACCAACCAGAGATCAGGCCATCTTAGACTGGGTAGTATGTAACGAGAAAGGATTAATTAGCAATCTTGTTGTGCGAGGCCCCTTGGGTCGGAGTGATCATAATATGATCGAATTCTTCATTAAGATGGAGAATGAAGTAGTCGACTCAGAGACTAGGGTCCTAAATTTAAATAAAGGAAACTACGATGGTATGAGGCGCGAGTTGGTTAGGATTGATTGGGGAATGTCACTCAAAGGGTTGACGGTGGATAGGCAATGGCAAACATTCAAAGACCGCATGGATGAACTACAGAAGTTGTTCATCCCAGTTTGGCATAAAAATAAAACAAAAAAGGTGACTCAACCGTGGCTAACAAAGGAAATTAGGGATAGCATAAAATCCAAGGAGAGGACATATAAATTGGCCAGAAAAAGCAGTAAACCTGAGGATTGGGAGCAGTTTATATTCAACAAAGGAGGACAAAGGGATTAATTAAGAAAGGGAAAATAGAATGAGAGTAAGCTTGCAGGGAACATAAAAACTGACTGTAAAAGCTTTTATAGATATGTGAAGAGAAAAATATGTGAAGAGAAAAAGATTGGTGAAGTCAAGCGTAGGTCCCTTGCAGTCAGAATCAGGGGAATTTATAATGGGGAAAAAAGAAATGGCAGACCAATTAAATACATATTTTGGTTCTGTCTTCACAAAGGAGGACACAAATAACCTCCCAGAGATGTCGGGGAGCATAGGGTCTGATGAAAGGGAGGAACTGAAAGAAATCAGTATTTGTAGGGAAATGGTGTTACGGAAATTGATGGAATTGAAGGCCGATAAATCCCCAGGGCCTGATAATCTACATCCTAGGGTACTTAAGGAAGTGGCCCTAGAAATAGTTGATGCTTTGCTGATCATCTTCCAGCATTCGATGGAATCTGGAACAGTACCCATGGATTGGAGGGTAGCTAATGTTACCCCACTATTCAAAAAAGGTGGTAGAGAGAAAACGGGGAATTACAGACCGGTAAGCCTGACATCTGTAGTGGGGAAAATGCTAGAGTCCATTATAAAAGTTGTAATAGCAGAGCACTTGGAAAACAGTGACAGGATCGGACAAAGTCAACATGGATTTACAAAAGGTAAATCATGCTTGACTAATCTACTGGAATTTTTTGAGGGTGTAACTGGTAAAATAGATAAGGGAGAACCAGTGGATGTGGTGTATTTGGACTTTCAGAAAGCTTTCGATAAGGTCCCGCATAAGAGATTAGCGTGTAAAGTTAAGGCACATGGGATTGGGGGCAAGGTATTGACTTGGAGAGAGAACTGGCTGGCAGACAGGAAGCAAAGAGTTGGAATAAACGGGTCTTTTTCCGAATGGCAGGCAGTGACTAGTGGGGTACCACAGGGATTGGTCCTTGGACCCCAGCTATTCACAATATATATTAATGATCTGGACGAGGGAACTAGATGTAATAGCTCCAAATTTGCAGACGACACAAAGCTGGGTGGGCGTGTGTGCTGTGAGGAGAATGCCGAGAAACTCCAGGATGATTTGGACAGGTTGGGTGATTGGGCAAAAGCATGGCAGTTGCAATATAACGTGGATAAATGTGAGGTTATCCACTTTGGTGGCAAAAACAGGAAGGCAGATTATTATCTGAATGGCAATAGATTGGGAGAAGAGGAAGTGCAACGGGACCTGGGTGTCCTTGTGCACCAGTCGCTGAAGGTAAGCATGCAGGTGCAGCAGGCGGTTAAGAAGGCAAATGGCGTGTTGGCCTTCGTAGCGAGAGGATTCGAGTACAGGAACAAAGATGTCTTGCTGCAGTTATACAGGGCCTTGGTGAGACCACATCTTGAGTATTGTGTGCAGTTTTCGTCGCCTTATCTGAGGAAGGATGTTCTTGCCATGGAAGGAGTTCAGCGAAGATTCACCAGGCTGATACCTGGGATGGCAGGAATGACGTATGAAGAGATTGGGTCGATTGGGCTTGTACTCGCTGGAGTTTAGAAGAATGAGAGGGGATCTCATTGAAACTTATAAAATTCTGACAGAACTGGACAGACTAGATGCAGGAAGGATGTTCCCGATGGTCGGGGAGTCCAGAACCAGGGGTCACAGTCTAAGGGGTAGGCCATTTAGGACAGAAATGAGGAGGAATTTCTTCACCCAGAGAGTGGTGAACCTGTGGAATTCTCTACCACAGAAGGCAGTAGAGGCCAATACATTAAATATATTCAAGGAGGAGTTGGATATATTTCTTAAGGCTAAACGGATCAAGGGGTATGGGGAGAAAGCAGGGACCGGGTACTGAATTTGGATGATCAGCCATGATCGCATTGAATGGCGGAGCAGGCTCGAGGGGCCGAATGGCCTACTCCTGTTAAAGTGCGTCTCTGTAAATAAAGGCTTTAAGCGGGAAGGCTAGGCTCTAGTATTCTATCCTTCACCACCTGGCTATTCTGCTTTTACATCCTGCACACCTTTTAGGAATTCCATTCTCTTTTGGGGGACCGACAGGGTAGATGCTGAGAGGTTGTTTGCCCCCTGGCTGGAGAGTCTAGATCTAGGGGTCACAGTCTCAGGATAAGGGGTTGGCCGTTCAGGACTGAGATGAGGAGAAATTTCTTCACTCAGAGGGTGGTGAATCTTTGGAATTTTCTACCGCAGAGGGCTGTGAATGCTCAGTCGTTGAGTATATTGAAGGCTGAGATCGATAGAATTTTGGACTCTTGGGGAATCAAGGGACATGGGGTTCGGGCAGGAAAGTGGAGTTGAGGTCGATGATCAGCCATGATTTTATTGAATGGCAGAGCAGGCTCGAGGGGTTGTGTGGCCTGCTCCTGCTCTTATTTCTTATGTTCTTATTGCCCATCCCTAATTGCCCTCGAGAAGGTGGTGCTGAGCTGCCTTCTTGAACCGCTGCAGTCCGTGTGGTGAAGGTACTCCCACAGTGCTGTTAGGGAGGGAGTTCCAGGATTTTGACCCAGGGACAATGAAGGAACGGCGATATATTTCCAAGTCAGGCTAGTGTGTGACTTGGAAGGGAACTTGCAGGTGGTGGTGTTCCCATGCGCCTGCTGCCCTTGTCCTTCTAGGTGGTAGAGGTCGCAGGTTTGGGAGGTGCTGCTGAAGAAGCCTTGGCGAGTTGCAGCCACGGTACGCCGGTGGTGGAGGGAGTGAATGTTTAAGGTGGTGGATGGGGGGCCAATCAAGCGGGCTGCTTTGTCCTGGATGGTGTCGAGCTTCTCGAGTGTTGTTGGAGCGGCACTCATCCAGGCAAGTGGAGAGTATTCCATCACACTCCTGACTTGTGCCTTGTAGATGGTAGGTCTATCCTTTCCTAAGTGGGAGGCCCTTTATGATAGTCGATCATAGATTTATAGAGTCAGAACAGCACAGAAGGAGGCCATTCGGCCCATCCAGTCCGTGCCGGCTCTCTGTAGAACAATCCAGTCAGTCCCATTCCCCCGCTCTATCCCTGTAGCCCTGCAAGTTTATTTCCCTCAAGTGCCTATCCAGTCTCCCCTTGAAAACATTGAGTGTCTCCGCTTCCACCACTTCCGTCGGCAGCGAGTTCCAGGTCCTCACCACTTGCTGCGTAAAAAAGTTTTTCCTCACATCTCCCCTGCATCTCTTGCCCAAAACCTTGAATCTGTGTCCCCTAGTCCTTGTACCATCAACTAGTGGGACCAGCCTTTCCCCGTCTACCCTATCCAAACCCGTCATAATCTTGTACACCTCTATCAAATCACCCCTCAACCTCCTTTGCTCTAATGAAAACAAATCCAGCTTCTCCAACCTGTCCTTGTAGCTAAGATCCCCCATCCCCAGAACCATTCTGGTAAATCTCCTCTGCACCCTCTCCAGGGCCTTCACATCCTTCCTAAAGTGTGGTGACCAGAACTGGACGCAATACTCCAGTTGTGGCCTAACCAGCGCTTTATAAAAATCAGACCATTAATTTTCCTTCTACCTTAGTACCAACACTGCATCCTCTACTACCTGTAGTCTGCGTGAACTAGGTAAGTCTATTCCACAAGGCAACCTTTCCTTACATTTCCAGTGCCTACATGTCCTTTTTTTGAAAGATTGTGACTAAAACTATACACACAAATGTTTTGTAGAATATCTGTACAAATATCACATATCACAATTCTGATCGCCATATTATAGAGGCACTGGAGAGGGTGCAAAAAAGATTTCCAAGAATGATACCAGAAATGGGAGGGTATGCATATCAGGAAAGGGTGAACAGGCTGGGTCTTTTTTTCTTGAAAAGAGAAGGCTGAGGGGTGACCGAATAGAGGGCTTTAAAATTATGAAAGGTTTTGATAGAGTGGATACAGAGAGAGTGTTTCCACTTGTGGGGAAGAGCAGAACTAGAGGCCATCAATGTAAGATCGTCACCAAGAAATCCAATCGGGAATTCAGAAGAAACTTCTTTACCCAGAGTGGTGAGAGTGTGGAACTCGCTGCCACAGGGGGTGGTTGAGGAAATAGGGGCAGTTAGATAAGCACGAGGGAGAAGGGAATCGAGGGATATCTGATCGAGTTAGATGAGGGAAGGCGGGCGGAGGCTCGAGTGGACAGGTTGGGTCGAATGGCCTGTTTCTGTGCCGTATATTCGATGCAAATTTCAAACAGAGTGGTCTACAATAGGTGGTGACAGCAACCGCTTCACGTTTTGATAACCTGAAATTTTAAGTCGACAGTACCTAGAGTGGGGAAAAAATTACCAAAATAAATACATCCAATATTATCATAGCAAAACAACAATGAAACACTATGGACAAGCCTTGGAAAAGTTCATGTTTTCACAACAATGAAACCTGGATATACACACTGGTTAGGTCGAAGTTCTTTCTATTCAAGGTTGAGTAACAGGTCGGACCGCACCAGTTCAGGCAGGAATTTAGAAATATTTCGCTCAGGTCCTGAGCAAGGGATCTGGTTTTGTTGGGTTTGCATGTACTGTGTGTGGATAAGAAGCAATAGGTTCTTTATTGTGAAATATACTGTGAGGGCAAGGTGGCGTGAGCCTGCATTTTTAAACTTACTATTTTCAGGCTCTCGCTACCTCTATTTTTCAACCAATTGCTGACTATATCATGTACTCCACAGCCTCACTGATCAATGAGAGCAAGGGAACAGGGAAACAGCACAGCTCTACAATTTGGAACACAACAGTCTGGATTTTCTTTCGATTTACCACCACGTTTTTGGGGCAGTTCTGGGCCCTTAAACCTAGTAAAATGGTGCAAGTAAGGCCAACCACCTCAACTCCACCAGTAGATAAACTACACCTGAATCCCTCTCCTAAAAAAGCTCCCTTGCCCTTTAATGCCTGTCCAGCTGGATTTAACCATAGACATAGAAGATAAACTTGGAGATATTACATCTAGTTCCCTTGTCTAGATCATTAATATATATTGTGAATAGCTGGGGTCCTAGGATCAATCCCTGCGGTTCCCCACTAGTCACTGCCTGCCACTCGGAAAAAGACCCGTTTATTCCAACTCTTTGCCTTCTGTCTGCCAACCAGTTCTCTATCCAAGTCAATACCTTGCCCCCAATCCCATGTGCCTTAACTTTACACGATAATCTCTTATGCGGGACCTTATCGAAAGCCTTTTGAAAGTTCAAATACACCACATCCACTGGTTCTCCCTTATCTATTTTACCAGTTACATCCTCAAAAAATTCCAGTAGATTAGTCAAGCACGATTTATCTTTTGTAAATCCATGTTGACTTTGTCCAATCCTGTCACTGTTTTCCAAGTGCTCTGCTATTACATCTTTTATAATGGACTCCAGCATTTTCCCCACTACCGACGTCAGGCTTACCAGTTTATAATTCCCCGTTTTCTCTCTACCACCTTTTTTGAATAGTGGGGTAACATTAGCTACCCTCCAATCCATGGGTACTGTTCCAGATTCCATCGAATGTTGGAAGATGATCAGCAATGCATCTACTGTTTCTAGGGCCACTTCCTTAAGTACCCTAGGATGTAGATTATCAGGCCCTGGGGATTTATCGGCCTTCAATCCCGTCAATTTCCCTAACACCATTTCCCTACAAATACTGATTTCTTTCAGTCCCTCCCTTTCATCAGACCCTATGTTCCCCCGACATCTCTGGGAGGTTATTTGTGTCCTCCTTTGTGAAGACAGAACCAAAATATTTATTTAATTGGTCTGCCATTTCTTTGTTCCCCATTATAAATTCCCTTGATTCTGACTGCAAGGGACCTACACTTGACTTCACCAATCTTTTTCTCTTCACATATCTATAAAAGCTTTTACAGTCAGTTTTTATGTTCCCTGCAAGCTTACTCTCATACTCTATTTTCCCCTTCTTAATTAATCCCTTTGTCCTCCTTTGTTGAATCCTAAACTGCTCCCAATCCTCAGGATTATTGCTTTTTCTGGCCAATTTATATGTCCTCTCCTTGGATCTTATGCTATCCCTAATTTCCCTTGTTAGCCACGGTTGAGTCACCTTTTTTGTTTTATTTTTATGCCAAACTGGGATGAACAAATTCTGTAGTTCATCCATGCGGTGTTTGAATGTTTGCCATTGCCTATCCACTGTCAACCTTTTGAGTGACCTTCCCCAATCAATCCTACCCAACTCGCTCCTCAGACCATCGTAGTTTCCTTTATTTAAATTGAGGACCCTTGTCTCTGAGTCAACTACTTCATTCTCCATCTTAATGAAGAATTCGATCATATTATGATCACTCCGACCCAAGGGGCCTCGTACAACAAGATTGCTAATTAATCCTCTCTCATTACATAATACCCAGTCTAAGATGGCCTGATCTCTGGTTGGTTCCTCGACATATTGGTCCAGGAAACCATCCTGTAAACACTCCAGGAATTCCTCCTCCACAGTATTGTTACTAATTTGGTTGGCCCAATCTATATGTAGATTAAAGTCACCCATGATGACTGCTGTGCCCTTATTGCACGCTTCTCTAATTTCCCTTTTAATGCCATCCCCAACCTCCGCATTACTGTTTGGAGGTCTATATACCACTCCCACTAACGTTTTCTGCGTTAGGTGGGTTCAGGCGTACATGGCCAACCTTCCCGCTCAACATTCCGCAACTTTTGCCAGAAACCCGAGCCAAATGAAAGTTAGACTGTATGAGCAGCACAGCCCTGTCCCCCAAGGCGGATACCGTGCTGAAGAGGTCATTTCACTTGCTGGAGCTGAAGGTTCACATTACTGCATGTTGAATTTAGCCGTTTGATGCTTTGGAGGCTCCGTCACTGTGTTTGCTGCCATTTCTAGTCAGCCAAGGTGTCCTGGCCAATATTTATCCCTCAACCAATATCATTAAAATAGATTATCTGGTCATTAGCACATTGCTGTTTGTGGGAGCTTGCTGTGCGCAAAATCGGCTGCTGCGTTTCCTACATTACCACAGTAACTACACTTCAAAAAGTACTTCATTGGCTGTGAAGCGCTTTGGGACATCTGGTGGTCTTGAAAGGCACTACAGAAATGCAAGTCTGTCTTTCTTTCTTTAGATTCCGCCTCACCAGGGTTGAGACCGAGAGGCCTTACTTTTATTTCTCTGCAGCTCTTCCACCAGGAGAACAGCACTGTCCGTACCAGTCAAAGTCACCAATGCCTTGAATTTCTTTTTGCAATTGGATCTTTCCAGGCAGTATCTGGTGACCTTTGCCATGCTGGTGAGGCGCGGGTCATCACTGTGTACAGGTCTCTTTAGCCAGACCAGGTACGCCAATTCCTTCTCAATGGAAACAGATAAACAAAGAGAGCAAAGCATCCAATTCTACACACTGGCAGCGTTCCCATAAGGAGTAACTAACGGAACACATATGGCATTCAAAGCCCCATATGGCAACCCTCTCAATTTCAGCTGGCTTTCGTTTAATTAATATGCCAATCACCTTATCCTGCCTGTTAACGCCTGATACCCAGGACGCTGTCAAGATGCTTTCATCATGTGCCAGCCCTGATGATTCACAGCCATGTATCAGGATGGTTGACTGCTGATTGGGCCCATCCCCTGCAATCAAGGCTTCTGACTCCAGTAAGGCTTCTGCAGACAGAGGAGGATAACGTACATCATCGGTCACTTTCAGCTGACGGGAGGCTGAACCACTTTCATGGCAAGCTGCCTCTGGGGCCACGACTGCAGCCTGCAGCTCGCCAATAATAAACAAATGAGACGGGTGCACCCATTTCCCAGAGTCCTGCCTGCCGCCAGCCTCATTAGGATCGCCCAGCGTGTACACCAGCCTGTATTACACCGGCCCGTGCTACACCGGCCCATGCTACACCTACACCGGCCCGCGCTACACCTACACTGGCCCGTGCTACACTGGCCTGTACACCGGCCCGCGCTACACCGGCCCGTGCTACACCAACACTGCGCCCCGATCTGGACGTGCTCCAATTTCTGGGCCTCAGGTCTATTGAGTGTTTAAGTGTTTGCAGAGGTTTCCCTTTGCATAACTGAGTCTCCCCTGACACTTAGGTGATGGCAAAGAAAGCGCACGAGCCAAAGGATGTGAGTGAAGCCTCTATCATTTAGTTCCGGATGCGCATTGAGAACTGTGCCTTCATTTCAAGAGTGTCAGCTGTGGCTCAGTGGGTAGCACTCTCCCCTCTGAGGCAGAAGGTTGTGGGTTCAAGTCCCACTCCAGACTTGAGCACAAAAATCTAGGCTGACACTCCAGTGCAGTGCTGAGGGAGCGCTGCAGTGTCAGAGGTGCCGTCTGTCAGATGAGCTGTTAAACCGAGGCCCCGTCTGCCCTCTCAGGTGGACGTAAAAGATCCCATGGCACTATTTGAAGAAGGAGGGGAGTTCTCCCCGGTGTCCTGGCCAATATTTATCCCTCAATCAACATCACTAAAACAGATTATCTGGTCATTATCAGGAGCTTGGTGTGCACATATGGCTGCTGCGTTTCCTACATTATAACAGCGACTACACTTCAAAAGTACCTTATTGGCTGTAAGGCGCTTTGGGACATCCTGTGAAAGGCGCTATATAAATGCAAGTCTTTCTTTTTTTCTTTTAATGCCTTAATGCTTCTGCTCATTATTTGACTGAGGTGATCTGTTACATTATTCTACCCTGGGCCTGTGATATCCCCTCCCCTTTTTCAGACTGTATTGATATGCCTCTCTGCCGCTCACGTTTCAATTCTGAAGCAAGCTCCACACCCAAAATGTTAACTTATCTGCTCTCTCCGCAAATGTTAGCTGAGTGACGGTGTGTTTCCAGCATGTTCTGTTACTTTTAGATTTGCAGTAGCTACAGTATTTTGCTTGTACTGAATGTAATAGTTTGTTTTTAAATGGTTGCCACTGTAATGTAACCATATTAATTCTAGTAGGTTAATGACTGGCGTAGTAATGAAATATCCTAACAATGACATTCACATCATGCACTGCGAGTACAAGCATGTGAGAGGAACCCCATTGGGTGTGCCTCAAGACGCTGTACAGGCTACAGGACACAATGCCAAAATTAACATCCCAGCAAAGCCAAAAGTCAGTCACTATGGTATGTTTCCTCTGTTACTATCTACCATAAACACTCGTAATGAATCAACAACTATTCCCCTCTGGCGAGTGGGTCAAGAACCAGAGGCCATAGATTTAAAATCATTGACCAAAGATCTGGAGGGGCGATGAGGAGAAACGTTCTCACTCCGAGAGTTGTGGGATCGGGAACGCTCGACCTGGAAAGGTGGTGGAAGCTGATTCCATCAATAATTTGAAAGGGAGTTGGACGGTCCTGGAGGATGAGGCACTGACAGGGTTGCCGGCAGGAAGCGGGGGCGTGGGACTGAGCACGACAAAGAGCCAGCACAGGGCGACGGGCCGAATGGCCTCCTTCAGTGCTGGAAGTTTCTGTGAATCTGAGAAACTCTTAACTTATTCAAATCACAAGGTTAACAAAGAAACACTGATGATCCATTTAAAACATTTCAACAACAACTTGCATTTATATAGCGCCTTTAATATAGTTAAAAAGTCACACTGCACTTCAGAGGGGCAAATACAGAACCCAGCAGTGGCGCAGAACGATGAAACATTATTTATGTAGCATCTTTCACATTCACAGGACACCCAAAGTGCTTAAATCCAATGAATTATTTTGAAATGTTGTCAAATTTTTTTTGCAAGCACCCAATTTGTACACAGCGAGGTCTCACAAGCACCAATCAGACGAAGGCACTGTTACTAAGTGTTGGTTGAGGGATCAATATTGGCCAGGACACAGATAACTCACTGCTCTTCTTCAAATAGTGCCATGGGATCTTTTACATCTACCCGAGAGTGCAAACGGGGTCTCGGTTTAACATCACTGTCGTAATGTGGGAAACGCGGCAGTCAATTTACGCACAGCAAGCTCCCACAAACAGCAATGTGATAATGACCAGATAATCTGCTTTAGTGATGTTGATTGAGGGATAAATATTGGCCCCAGGACACCGGGGAGAACTCCCCTGCTCTTCTTTGAAATAGTGTCATGGGATCTTTTACGTTCACCTTAGAGGGCAGACAGGGCCTCGGTTTAACATCTCATCTGAAAGACAGCACCTCCGACAGTGCAGCACTCCCTCAGCACTGCACTGGAGTGTCAGCCTAGATTTGTGTTCAAGTCCCTGGAGTGGGACTTGAACCCACGACCTTCTAATTCAGAAGCAAGTGTGCTACCAATGAGCCACAGCTGACACTTCCTTATTACTGCCACGCCGACCATGCAGGAATCCCTCAGTACTGACCTTCCGACAATGCAGCGCTCCCTCAGTACTGCCACTCCGACCATGCAGGAATCCCTCAGTACTGACCTTCCGACAATGCAGCGCTCCCTCAGTACTGCCACTCCGACCGTGCAGGAATCCCTCAGTACTGACCTTCCGACAATGCAGCGCTCCCTCAGTACTGCCACTCCGACCGTGCAGGAATCCCTCAGTACTGACCTTCCGACAATGCAGCGCTCCCTCAGTACTGCCACTCCGACCGTGCAGGAATCCCTCAGTACTGACCCTCCGACAGTGCAGCAATTCCTCAGTACTGCCCCTCAGACAGTGCCGCACTCCCTCAGTACTGACCTTCCGACAATGCAGCGCTCCCTCAGTACTGCCACTCCGACCGTGCAGGAATCCCTCAGTACTGACCCTCCGACAGTGCAGGAATCCCTCAGTACTGACCCTCAGACAGTGCTGCACTCCTTCAGTACTGACCTTCCGACAATGCAGCGCTCCCTCAGTACTGCCCCTCAGACAGTGCCGCACTCCCTCAGTACTGACCTTCCGACAATGCAGCGCTCCCTCAGTACTGACCCTCCGACAGTGCAGCACTCCCTCAGTACTGACCCTCCGACAGTGCAGGAATCCCTCAGTACTGACCCTCCGACAGTGCAGCACTCCCTCAGTACTGCCCCTCCGACAGTGCAGCGCTCCCTCAGTACTGCCACTCCGACCGTGCAGGAATCCCTCAGTACTGACCCTCCGACAGTGCGGCACTCCCTCAGTACTGCCCCTCCGACAGTGCAGCGTTCCCTCAGTATTGCCCCTCCGACAGTGCAGCGCTCCCTCAGTACTGACCCTCCGACAGTGCAGCGCTCCCTCAGTACTGACCTTCCAACAGTGCAGCGCTCCCTCAGTACTGCCCCTCCGACAGTGCAGCGCTCCCTCAGTACTGACCCTCTGACAGTGCAGCGCTCCCTCAGTACTGCCCCTCCGACAGTGCGGTGCTCCCTCAGTATTGCCCCTCCGACAGTGCAGTGCTCCCTCAGTACTGACCTGCCAACAGTGCAGCGTTCCCTCAGTACTGCCCAGACAGTGCAGCGCTCCCTCAGTACTGACCCTCCAACAGTGCAGCACTTCTTCAGTATTGCACTGAAGTGTCAGCATTGCACTGAAGTGTTAGCGTAGATTATGGGCTCATGGGGGTGAAATTTGACTTAGGCGGAGATGAAAAACAGGCAGTATTGCACCTGCCGCCCGTTGGACGTCCCGTCCAATATTCAGGTCCACGACTAGAATTATGGCAAGGCACAGTGGTTTATAGAGAGATTAATGAAGCCTCTACCACTGAACATGGAGTGAAGGGAGAGGGAATGCAATGAAGGCCAATGTTGGAAGAGTGAAGGGTGTTTACCTGGGGGTGGAGAAGGTAAGGAGAATGGGTGGGGAGATTAGTAAACAACAAGAATGTTGAATTCGATGTGTTAGAGGATGGATGGCAATTGAGATTGGCCAGGGTGGAATAATGTGAAAGTGAGACTTCGGCCAAGGAATTGATTCGCTCCTAATACTAGGAGCATAAAGAAGGTCAGAAGAATTGCTTTCATGCAAAGGATTATTTGAATATGTAATGCATTACCACAAATGGGTATTGAAGCAGAGTCATTCACATTTAAAAGAAAATTCACATTTAAAAGGAAATGTGATAAATATGTTAAAAATATTAAAGAGCAGGGAAATGGGATTGGAGTGGAGGCATTGTGTACTCGCAGTGAGACACACAATGGTGCAATGCACCGACTTTCTATGATTCTAAAAAGTTGTGACAGACATTCAGTACTCAGAGGACATGGACATTGTTTAGGCTTGTTTCAGATTCAGATTAGGTCCTTTCCACCCCGAATCTAGCCTGTAGGGTTTAAAAACACACAAAACAAGGTTGTATTGTGTCGCTGCTAGTTCAGAGAAACAGTGAATTCAGCCTCAAGACTTTCAGTGACTCTCCCTATTACTGACTGTGTCAGGTTTGCATAGTCTGGCGTTCAGACTTTCCATTATTTTGCATATACACAAATAAAAGAGTACCACACCAAATATTATATTCAGGGAATTCCTATTTTCTTCATTAAAAAGTTACAGTTTACAAGTCCTTAATTATTTAGCTAAATACTTAGCTGGACCATCAGATTTCAGGGCTTTAACTAACCAGTTTGTAATAAACCAAGGCAGCTTAGATACCTGAAATTAGATTTATTGGTTAACAGCTTACATTTATATAGCAACTTTCAAGTGGGAAACATCCCAATATGCTTTATAGAGGAGGGGAAGACAAAATAAATCAAATAAAGGACATTTAGCCACGGTGGGAGATTTGAAGTGACAGCGTCCGGTGGAAACGATGGGATTTGAGAAGGTTGTTAAAGATGGGGAGAGACGTGGATATGTTTAAAGGAGGGAGTGTAGGCTGCCAGCAATGGCGGGACAGGTGGAGGGGGGAGGCACATAAAGCCAGAGTCGGAGTACCGAAGGGTGCCGGAGGGGATGTCGGCTGGAATAAATTGCACACATAGGGCGGCATGGATTTCAAGACAGAGATGAGAATCTGAGCTGGGGACAGGAAGTCAATGTGGGTCAATAAGAGCAGGGGTGGTGGTGAGTGGCAGAGTGTTGGGCAGGGTATGGGCAGCTGAGCTTTGGGCAAGTTGGAGATTATGGAGGGTGAAGGCTGGGAGGCCAGCAAGGAGGAGATTCGAGAAATTGAGTCCAGTGGTGGGGAAAGCGTGGCTAAGGGTTTCAGTTGTGGTGTGGCTACGGTAGGGGTGAAGGTGGCCGATCGTGCGGAGGTAGAAGTGGTCTTGATGATGAATTGGACATGGGGTTTAACGCTGAGCTCTGGCTCAAGGTTTCACACAATCTGGTGCAGACTGAGCGAGTGGCCAGGCAGGGAGATGGAGTCAGCGGTAAGGGAGCAGAGTTTGTGGCAGAAGCGGAAACAATGGCTTCGATCTTTCTCGTGACATTTTAATTTCTAATAAACACGCAGCATCATTTGAGGATGGAGTTGTTAAATTTCTTGATGGTTTCTGACCTTTTTAGCTAGTTTCATGTTAAGCTGGCTCATTTCAAAGAAATCTACAGCCTATAAAAGACAGTGCGGCCCCCCCTCAGTACTGCCCCTCCGACAGTGCAGCACTCCCTCAGTACTGCCCCTCCGACAGTGCAGCGCTCCCTCAATACTGACCCTCTGACAGTGCGGCCCTCCCTCAGTACTGCCCCTCCGACAGTGCAGCGCTCCCTCAATACTGCCCCTCCAACAGTGCAGCGCTCCCTCAATACTGACCCTCTGACAGTGCAGCGCTCCCTCAGTACTGCCCCTCCGACAGTGCAGCGCTCCCTCAATACTGCCCCTCCAACAGTGCAGCGCTCCCTCAATACTGACCCTCTGACAGTGCAGCGCTCCCTCAGTACTGCACTGGAGTGTCAGCCTAGATTTTTGTGCTCAAGTCTCTGGAGTGGGACTTGAACCCACAACCTTCTTATGTTCTTCTGACTCAGAGGCGAGAGTGCTACGAACTGAGCCACAGCTGACACTGGAAATAAAGGAATTTATAGGAAATAAAGGCTAGAAAGCGTGAAGCAAGCACGAAGCTGCTTACTGTTGTAAATGACCTTGGAACACAGAACGTTTTATTGCTCATAATTAATTCCAAGTGAGTGTTTATTTTATAGTTTGTTGCACAACCCAGCGTTCTCGGTTATGGGTACAGAAGTATTTCTGGACACTTTATGTAATGTGCAACCAGTCGGCTATTTCTGTAGGAATGGTGGTGCGAGGTCTGGTGTAATACGAAGCTATACTGATTAGAAGATAGCAGATTTTGTAAAATCACAGCAATAGAAGGCGGCCCATCACACGGGCTGGAAAGAACCACCTACTTCATGCCATTCCCCCGATCTGTTGAAATCTTTCTGGTTCCAATATTTAGCCACATCCCTTTTAAAAGCTACTATGTGCTGATCTCAGCTGGAGGAACAGTTAGAGCTCTGCAATTACCATCAGACTCTCTGGCCTAGGAAGGGAAAAAAACAAAGGAGTTGGGGTCCCCGTTGTTTATCCAATTACTGTGAAAGTGAATGTGTGCAGATGTCAGCGAGGACAAGATCGCCCTCATCAGTCATACCCTACATGGCTGAACAGCCCAGCAACAGCAGTGGTTATTGAACAGCCCAGCAACAGCAGTGGTTATTGAACAGCCCAGCAACAGCAGTGGTTATTGAACAGCCCAGCAACAGCAGTGGTTATTGAACAGCCCAGCAACAGCAGTGGTTATTGAACAGCCCCGCAACAGCAGTGGTTATTGAACAGCCCAGCAACAGCAGTGGTTATTGAACAGCCCAGCAACAGCAGTGGTTATTGAACAGCCCAGCAACAGCAGTGGTTATTGAACAGCCCAGCAACAGCAGTGGTTATTGAACAGCCCAGCAACAGCAGTGGTTATTGAACAGCCCAGCAACAGCAGTGGTTATTGAACAGCCCCGCAACAGCAGTGGTTATTGAACAGCCCAGCAACAGCAGTGGTTATTGAACAGCCCCGCAACAGCAGTGGTTATTGAACAGCCCCGCAACAGCAGTGGTTATTGAACAGCCCAGCAACAGCAGTGGTTATTGAACAGCCCCGCAACAGCAGTGGTTATTGAACAGCCCAGCAACAGCAGTGGTTATTGAACAGCCCAGCAACAGCAGTGGTTATTGAACAGCCCAGCAACAGCAGTGGTTATTGAACAGCCCAGCAACAGCAGTGGTTATTGAACAGCCCCGCAACAGCAGTGGTTATTGAACAGCCCAGCAACAGCAGTGGTTATTGAACAGCCCAGCAACAGCAGTGGTTATTGAACAGCCCAGCAACAGCAGTGGTTATTGAACAGCCCAGCAACAGCAGTGGTTATTGAACAGCCCAGCAACAGCAGTGGTTATTGAACAGCCCAGCAACAGCAGTGGTTATTGAACAGCCCAGCAACAGCAGTGGTTACCCGCCAAGACCGGATCAGGAGCACTGCAGTGGTTACCCGCCAAGACCGGATCAGGAGCACAGCAGTGGTTATCCGCCAAGACCGGATCAGGAGCACTGCAGTGGTTACCCACCAAGACCGGATCAGGAGCACTGCAGTGGTTATCCGCCAAGACCGGATCAGGAGCACTGCAGTGGTTACCCGCCAAGACTGGGTCAGGAGCACAGCAGTGGCCATGATGAAACCCACATAAGGAACACTATTGCTAACTTGGAGCCACTCGAAGGCACGACCTCCACGTTATGTCGACCAGCAGGAAAGTTCACTGCAGTGACACACACTTTTATAGTGTACTCAATCTCAATTCCAAACTGAGAAAATGGAGTCACATTAAAGAAAGACTTGCATTTCTATCACGCCTTTTCCCAAAGTGCTTCACAGCCAATGAAGTACTTTTTGAAGTGTGGTCACTGTTGTAATGTAGGAAACATGGCAGCCAGTTTGTGCACAGCAAGCTCCCACAAACAGCAATGTGATAATGACCAGATAATCTGTTTTAGTGATGCTGACTGAGGGATAAATATTGGCCAGGACACCGGGGAGAACTCCCTCGCTCTTGTTCTAAATAGTGCCAGGGGATCTTTTACATCCACCCGAGAGAGCAGACGGGGCCTCAGTTTAATGTCTCATCTGAAAGATGGCACCTCCGACAGTGCGGCGCTCCCTCAGCACTGCACTGGGGTGTCAGCCTGGAGTGGGACAGATTCCAACGTTGAACCTGATGGCGTGACAGCAAAGCAAACCCTCAACAATCATATCCTGCAAACCCTATGAATTAAAGTTAGATTGCTGAGAACTGCACATCAGACTGAGCAATGTCAGTTTATGATAAAATGCAGTGAATAGCAGTTTAATGAAATAGAAACAATCCAAAAACTCCCAATAAAATCATTGACAATATATTCACATTGCAACATAACTGATAATGGCAGGCAGCAAATTCCCCATCATTTCTACCATAACAAGGGCTGGAGTAGAGTTTTGTTGTTATTTTTAGCCAGTTTTGTCCCCATCTCCTATGAAGGAGCTGACTCTTGCTGGAGTATGTTCCCACAGTAGTCCTCTGCTACCTAAATCAAGCAGCTGTTCTTCAGCCGTGAACCTACATGGCGATTGTCAGCAAGCTATTGGACTGCAGAGGGCTTTGTAGCTGAGCTCACCTACAGACTTTTCAATAGCGGGTCAATGGATGGTGATCAGCAGCAGCAACACTGACTCATTGACTGTCAGCTGTGGCTCATTGGGTAGCACCCTCGCCTCCGAGTCAGAAGGTTGTGGGTTCAAGTCCCACTCCAGAGACTTGAGCACAAAAATCTAGGCTTACACTCCAGTGCAGTGCTGAGGGAGCACTTTCGGATGAGCCATTAAGCTGAGAGCCGTCTGCTCTCTCAGGTGGATGTAAAAGATCCCCTGGCACTATTTCGAAGAGCAGCGAGGGAGTTCTCCCCGGTGTCCTGGGCCAATATTTATTCCTCAATCAACATCACTAAAACAGATTATCTGGTCATTATCACATTGCTGTTTGTGGGAGCTTGCTGTGCACAAATTGGTGTTGCGTTTCCTACATTACAACAGTGACCACACTTCTAAAAATACTTCATTGGCTGTAAAACTCTTTGAGACGTCCGGCAGTCGTGAAAGGTGCTATAGAAATGCAAGCCTTTCTTTCATCTCAGCTGGCCAGTAGAGCAAGGTCGGGTGGCAGGAGGTCGCTGCTGCGGACAAAAGATTGGTTTCAAGGAGAGTCTTAAAGGAGGAGCGAGGCGGAGGGATTTAGGGAGGGAATTCCAGAGTGTGGGGCAGGCATTGAATACACGGCTGCTAATTGTGGGGCACAAGCCCGATAGAAATGTGGAGCAGGCATGGTTTGTTTTGACTGAAGCTCTTCCAGCTTCTTAGAAATATCTTTGTTCTGTGGAGCTTTATCCTGTAGTGCAGCCTGCCCGTTCATCTTTCCTAGTTCTTCATTTAGGCTGTAGTGTTGAAATGTGCTCATCTCAAACACAGTAGAGTACTTACATTGATATAGCGCCTTTCATATCCTTGGGGCTTCTCAAAGAGCTTCCCAGCCACCGAGGCACCTTTGAAGTGCAGTCACTGTTGTATTGTTGACAAATGAGGCAGCCAGTTCGCACCGAGCTCGGGATCACACAAACACATTACCTGGTCATCTATCTCAGCGCTCTTGGCGAACTTTGAATGGAATAGGGTGGTGTTGTAAAGGACTGTGTGTAGACCTCTAGTCTTTAAACCTAAACAACACAATATGATCTGTTGCGAAGATCAAGGGTGTCTGTACTGTAGGAAATGAAACACCATCTTTATTTTACACTAACAGAGTTATTTCAAGTAAGTCCCAAGTTCAAGTTGGCCACTGATGGGTTCAATACTTTTTTAGCAACTCCATATCAGAAACATATTCAGTCCGGGAAAGCCCACGTCCTCTAGACATGATGGATCCCAAGTTGTAAACTGGACTCTACCATTACTCAAGCCAGGAGACCAAGCCTGGCTCAATGAGGAGTGCAGAGGAGCAGCACCAGGCCTACTTAAAAATGAGGCGCCAACCTGGGGAAGCTACAACTCAGGACTACCTGCATGCTAAACAGCAGAAGCTGCATGCTATAGACAGAGCTAAGTGATCTCACAATCAACGGATCAGTTCAAAGCTCTGCAGTCCTGCCACATCCAGTCGTGAATGGTGGTGGACCATTAAACAACTAACGGGAGGAGGAGGCTCCATGAATATCCCCATCCTCAATGATGGTGGAGCCCAGCACTTGAGTGCAAAAGGCGAGGCTAAAGCTTTTGCAACCATCTTCAGCCAGAGGTGCCGAGTGGATGATCCATATCGGCCTCCTCCTGCGGTCCCCACCATCACAGATGCCAATCTTCAGCCAATTCGACTTACTCCACGCAATATCAAGAAACAGCTGAGCGCACTGTAAACAGTCTCACCCGAAAGACGACACCTCAAGCAGTGCCGCACTCCCTCAGCACTGCACTGGAGTGTCAGCCCAGATTTTTGTGCTCAAGTCTCTGGAGTGGGACTTGAACCCACAACCTTCTGACTCAGGCGAGAGTGTTACCCACCGAGCCACAGCTGACACAATAAGGTAGTTTCTTCTCCAAGTTATCTTACGTTCACATTCCGGGGGAACCCATACATATTACAGCAGTGGTTGCAGTAGAAACAGTTCTGTAATATAAATGAAGTATGATATCCTTAATTCATTGTCACAAGTTGCTCCCACCACAAGCTCAAAATGTTCTCTACAGACACAACCCAAGTTTAGAAAGAGAAATGGGCCAAAATTCTGCAGGTCACAATCCTGGCAGTTCGCGTCCTCCAGCACTGACCCCGCGGGGAGTCTGCAGTGCCAGTGGGGGGGGGGGGGGGGGGGGGGGGGGGGACATCTAATTAACGAGTCGGTAAGCACGAGTGCCACTCTCGACACATCTCGAGCACCCACCTGCCCCAAGCATGCTAGAAACTCCAGCCTCCGCCCGTCACAGGGGTGGTGCGTTGTTCAGGCTTCCTCCCGACCCTGACCACGGCTGCCTCAACCCTCACTCTTGTACTGTAGCCTTAGAGAGTTCAAGTGATACACGGTACCAAAATGTCACACATGCCCTATTCCAGTCACTACAATCCAGCGTACCACTGCTAGTATCAAAACTAGCCTGTGGAGAGGAAAGAGGAGGCAATTGTAATGTATATACCTTTAAGGGAGGAACTATCTTTTACAGCTCATGTAGACTGCAGTACCGGCAGTGACCACACCTGTACATAGCACTGAGTAGTAATCTGTACAGATCAGTTCCACTGTGAGCCACGTTGAGTAAACACCTGTTGTACCGTTTCTCCTGCAGTCTGTGTCTTATTATACAGAGACAACATTGGCGACGAGGATGGGATTTGAACCCACACTGCCACGAGGACCGCCGAGAGCGGCGTTGGCAGCAGCGCAGGAGAAGCGCGCGAAACCTACAGGGCGCCGCCATTGCCACGAGAACCGCCGGGAGCGGCGTTGGCAGCAGTGGGGGAGGAAGGAAAGCGCGGGTGACGCCATTTTTAGCCATTGGGAGACGCCATTTTAAACCACACCCAAAATGCCGAAGAGTGGCAGTATCACCGCATTTGACAATGAAGTCGAAGATTGGACTACATATGTCGAACGAATAGAGGTGTACTGCAAGGCAAATGAGGTGTCAGATGACAAGAAAGCGTCGGTATTGTTAAATTTAATGGGTGCAAAGACGTATGGTTTATTACGAAATCTAGTAACCGCAACGAAGCCAATGGAAAAGAGTTTTGAAGACATAGTAACGATACTACAGGAACATTTAAACCGCTGCTGATAGCAGAAAGATTCAAGTTTCACAAACGGAACCAGCATAAGGATGAAAGCAATGCTGATTATTTAACAGAACTGCACAAACTATTGAAACACTGCCAGTTTGGAGCGGGACTGGCAGATACCTTAAGGGACAAGTTTGTGTGTGGGCTTCAAAGTGAAGGAACCCAGAAACGGCTTTTATCTGAAAAGGACCTTACGCTGGAAAAGGCTTTCAGCATTGCAGTATCATATGAAGCAGCAGCACGGGGCGCTGCAGAGATACAACAGAGACCGCAAGAATATGGCACAAACAAAATGTCATATGGAACAGAGAAGTGCTATCGCTGCGGCAGAACAACACACGGCCAGAATGATTGCTGGTTCAAAGACAAAGTGTGCAGACAGTGTGGAAAAGTAGGACACATAGCACGAGTCTGCAGGTCAGGAAAGAAAACCAGCAATAAGAAACCTACCAAAGAAAAGTACAAGAAGGTACATAAGATGACGGAGAATAGTTCAGACGAACAAAAGAGTGATAACGACTCCGAAAGCAGGGAACTGAGTTGTCTGAAACTACATAATGTGATCACAACGGAGGATCACCGAACCATTTGGGTCACTCTCAAGATAGCAGGAGTCCAGGTAAAGATGGAATTGGACACAGGATCAGCCCTAACAGTCATAAACCGACGGGACTACGAGCGGCTATTCTCACACATACCCTTGAGAGACACAAAAATTATTTTGAAGACGTACACGGGGCAAAAAGTCTACCCCAAAGGAAAAATAAGGGTGACCGTTATATATAACAGTAAGGAAACACCAAAACTAGACCTGTATGTATTGCAAGATGGAGGACCACCATTACTGGGACGTGAATGGATCCGGAAAATACAACTGGATTGGCATTCCATACAGGCACTGACTGTGGCTGACAAAAAGGATGACGACGTCACACCTGGGCGACTGTCAAAGATCCTAACTGAAGCGAAAGAAGTGTTCCAGCAAGGACTCGGAACACTAAAAGGCATGGCAGCGACGATTAAAATTGAAGAAAACGCAAGCCCAAAATTTCTTTAAGGCCAGACCGGTACCTTATGCGATCCGCCCAGCCGTCGAAGCAGAGCTGGAGAGTCTGGAACGTTCAGGTGTACTGTCCAAGGTAGACTGGAGCGAGTGGGCTACACCCATCGTCCCTGTGGTGACAAAGTCGTTGAGCAGCACGCCTGGGGAACCAAGGAAGGTTCGCATCTGTGGGGACTTTAAGGTAACAGTGAACCCGGTCCTTCACACCGTGCAATATCCACTTCCGCGGATTGAAGATATTTTCGCCTCGCTATCTGGAGGGAAACGCTTCACTAAGATTGATCTGGCCCAGGCGTATCTGCAAATGGAGGTAGAAGAAGCATCAAAAAAATACCTCACAATCAACACCCATAAAGGTCTCTACCAATACAACCGGCTGGTATTCGGGGTAGCATCAGCTCCGACTATTTGGCAGAGGGCAATGGAACAAGTCCTGCAAGGGATCCCAGGGACCCAGTGTTATTTGGACGACATCCTGGTCACGGGTGAAAATGACAGTGATCACCTTGCCAACCTGGAGCAGGTGCTCACTAGATTGCAGGAATATGGGCTCCGAGCTAACCGCCCCAAATGCAATTTTTTTTAGAAAACAGATCTCATATTGTGGCCACGTTATCGATAAAGAGGGGTTACATAAGTCCCCAGAGAAGATTGGGGCAGTAGTCAAGGCTCCAGCACCGGGAAATGTGTCACAACTGAGGTCGTTCCTCGGGCTGGTAAACTACTACCATAAGTTCTTGCCAAATTTGTCTACAATACTACACCCACTGAACACCCTACTGCAAACTGGGGTGCCATGGAAGTGGGGTGACGAATGTAGACGAGCTTTCCAGAAGAGCAAAACACTAATCACATCGAAAGAGGTATTGGCCCATTACAACCCGGCATTACCAATTCGGTTGGCATGTGATGCGTCACCCTACGGCATTGGAGCGGTGCTGTCGCACAAATTCTCGGACGGCTCAGAGAGGCCAATAGCCTTTGCGTCACGATCACTAACCTCAGCCAAGCGTAACTACGCCCAGATTGACAGGGAGGCCCTCAGCCTAGTGTGGGGAGTGAAAAAGTTCAATCACTATCTGCACGGGCAGAAATTCACCTTGCTGACTGATCACCAGCCTCTTGTCTCCATTTTTAATCCGAAGAAGGACGTTCCGGTGATGACTGCGCAACGACTACAAAGTTGGTCACTTTTTCTAGGGGCGCACCACTATGAGATTGAATATAAGGGCACGAAACAGCATGGAAATGCTGATGGGCTATCACGCCTGCCACTGCCTACTGCGGAGGAAGCACCAGCAGTGGATCCTGTCGAAATATTCCATTCGACTATAGTTGAATACCTACCGGTAACTAACGCTTGTATCGAAAAGGAAACCCGAAATGACCCAACACTGTCTCGGGTATATGAGTTGACGGTGAAGGGATGGCCAGCACATGGCGACTCACTGTTGCCAGCATTCTCGACAAGGAGAGAACAGCTGTCAGTGTGCCAGGGGACCTTGATGTGTGGATCCCGAGTGGTAATTCCACCCAAGTTAAGGGATAGAGTGCTCAATGAGCTTCAGGAGGGTCATCTGGGAGGGGTAAAAATGAAAAGCCTAGCCAGGGCTTATGTGTGGTGGCCGGGAATCGATAAACAAATCGAGGACCTGACAAAGAGCTGCTCAGGATGCCAGAAAGTCCAAAATGCACCACCACAGGCCCCTCTACACCCATGGGAGTGGCCCTCATCTCCATGGCAATGGGTGCATATTGATTTTGCTGGTCCATTCATGGACTCAATGTTTTTAATAGCCGTGGATGCGCACTCGAAATGGCCTGAGGTCATCAAAATGTCCTCCACCACCACGGAGAAAACTATTGCAGTCCTACGGACCATTTTTGCCAGGAATGGCTTGCCAGAACAGATTTGCTCCGACAACAGACCACAGTTTGTGTCCGAAGAGTTCCGGAGGTTCTTGAAAAAGAATGGGGTAAGGCATTACACATCCGCCCCGTATCATCCAGCCACAAATGGATTGGCTGAGAGGTTCGTACAAACCTTTAAGGCGGCAATAAAGGCTATGTACAATGACAACATTCCGCTGCAGCACAAGGTGGGCAATTTCCTGTTTGCCAACCGGAATGCGACACATGCAGTCACCAACCAGGCCCCAGCCATGATGTTCTTTAGCCGAAGGTTAAGATCTCGCCTGGATTTGCTCAGACCAAACGTACGAAGAGATGTTGAGAGTAAGCAATTCCAGCACATCCATGAGAAGCCAACAAGGAGCTTCAATGTAGGGCAACTAGTCTTGGCTCGCGACTACCGAACAGAAAAATGGCAGCCAGGAACGATATGCACACGGCAGGGCCCACTAATGTACACAGTGGACGTTGGGGAGAGCATCGTGAGACGCCATGCTGACCAGATCCTAGAGTCACAGGAACAAGTCAACCCCATGCCTCGCCCATACGTACCTGGTGATGAACCCGACGTACAGGTCGCATCTACCCCAGAAACAGTAGCATCGGAAGCTGATGAACCAACCGACGACAGGGGGCCAGAATCGCCTCCGCACCAAGAGCAAGACACTCGGGAAAGGCGCTATCCAGAAAGGATCAGGAAGCCTCCCCAAAGACTGAATATATAAATAGACTATTTTCAGCTAATGTTGCATGTTAAAAGTGTTAATTGTAATTAGTTTGATATTTAATTGTTAAATGAGTGTTATGGTACTGTTAATCTAAAAGGGGAGGAATTGTAATGTATATACCTTTAAGGGGGGAACTATCTTTTACAGCTCATGTATACTGCAGTACTGGCAGTGACCACACCTGTATATAGCACTGAGTAGTAATCTGTACAGATCAGTTCCACTGTGAGCCACGTTGAGTAAACACCTGTTGTACCGTTCTCCTGCAGTCTGTGTCTTATTATACACAGACACAACAGCTTTCAAAGGGAATTGGATAAGTACCGGAAAGAGAAAAAATTGCAGGACTACGGGGAAAGGGCGGGGGAGTGAGACTAGCTCAAGTGCTCTTGTGGTGAGCCAGCACGGGCTCGACGGGCCGAATGGCTTCCTCCTGTGCAGTAACCATTCTATCTGCTGCTGAAACCCTCGTCTGTGCCTCTGTCACCTCCAGACCATTCCAACGCTCTCCTGGCCAGCCTTCCCGCTTTCACCCTCCATAAACCTGAGCTCACCCAAAACTCTGCCGCCCGGATCCTAACTCGCACCATGTCCCGTTTACCCATCACCCCTGTGCTCACTGACCTGCATTGACTCCCGGTCCACCAATGCCTTGATATTTAAATTCTCATCCTCGTGTTCGAATACCTCATGGCCTCGCCTCTCCCTAGCTCTGTAACCTCCTTCAGCCCTCCGAGATCTCTGTATTCCTCCAATTCTGGCCTCCTGTGCTTCCTCCACTCCCTTCCCCCCACCTTTGGCAGCCGTTTAGGCCCTAAGCTCTGGGATTTCTCCCTAAACCACACTGCCTTCTATCCTCCTCTCAGATGTTCTTTGTAACATTACAACAGTGACTACACTTCAAAAGTACCTCATTGGCTGTAAAGAGCTTTGGGACGTGACAGGCGCTACAGAAATGCAAGTCTCTCTTTCCTTACAACCCGTCTCTTTGACCAAGCTTTTAATCACCCGTCCTAATATCCCCTTCTTTGGCTGGGTGTCAATTTTTGTCTGAATCGCCTTGGACATTTTACATTAAAGGCGCTACATAAATACAAGTTGTTGTATTGCCACCTCCAGTGGCTCTGACACCTACCTAAAGTAGGCCCCTCAAAGAGCTTTTGCCTTCTACCATCATCCCTTTTGTCATTTAATCTCTCCTGCCTTCCACCCTATCACAGTCTTTCCCTTTTGTTCTTTCCTCCCCTCCCCCCTGCCCCTGTACTTGCTTAAAACCTGCTCCATCGCCAGCTTTTTCCAGTTCTGACGAAGGGTGATCGACCTGAAACGTGAACTCGGTTTCTCTCTCCACAGATGCTGCCTGACCTGCTGAGTATTTCCAGCATTTTCTGGTTTTAATTTTGATTCAGTTGCATCACAATCTGCCAGCAAACAAAACAGCAGAATGGTTTTTAAAAATTACCGTTTCAATATTTTATATGGAAAATCTACAAAACAGACTAGAGTGAGTTAAACATGTCAGGATTGAGAAGGCAGCAATAAACCACTCCAGCCTCATTCCCTGCAATGTCATCTCAATCTTTCAATGTGTTGCTGTCTTGTAACACACAGCAAAGTGTACATTAGCCTAAATTAAGTCAACAGAAAGCAGAGTTGTCAACAGTTGTGATTTCGGTAACAATTTATTGATTCAGGTTCAATCTCTGGTCTGTGCTGAGTCGCTGATCTCAGCCTAGGTAGGTGCAGAGACACGACAGATGGTCTTCCCACGGGGTAATCGCCCAGCGCACCCACTGACACTCACCGCGCAGAGCATTTAAAGCAAAATCGAGCGAGGTGTATAATGGGCTGCTGACCCGACACAGTCAGTGAAAGTTTTGCCCACGGGCTAGGCTCAACAACAAAGACTGGCATTTATATAGCGCCTTTAATGACCACCGGACGTCCCAAAGCGCTTTACAGCCAATGAAGTACTTTTGGAAGTGTATTCACTGTGGTAATGTAGGAAACGCGGCAGCCAATTTGCGCACAGCAAGCTCCCACAAACAGCAATGTGATAATGACCAGATCATCTGTTTTTAGTGATGTTGATTGAGGGATAAATATTGGCCCCAGGACACCGGGGAGAACGCCCCTGCTCTTCTTCAAATAGTGCCACGGGATCTTTTACATCCACCCGAGAGGGCAGACGGGGCCTCGGTTTAACATCTCATCCGAAAGGCGGCACCCTCTGACAGTGCAGCGCTCCCTCAGTACTCAGAAGCGAGGGTGTTGCCCACTGAGCCATAGCTGACACACAGGGTGTCGTCGGCCAGTGCCTGCAGGAGAGGAAGATGAAAACTGGAGAGGGGGGCTGGGTGGATTCTTTATAAAGGTTTGATTTTTGGTAGTGATGGGAAAAGTCTTTAAATCGATGGCTCGACAGTTTGGATCCGATTAGCTGCTGAGGGACAAAAGAGCAGCATTGACTGACTGGACAGAATAAGCAGGGTGGGCCAAATGGCCTCTGAATATTTCACAGATGCTTGCGCACAAATGCTGCCTCAATACAGCTTTAAAAAGAATCAAAAGCTTCAGTCAAACAATGGAACTAATTCCACAAGGGCCTTTCAGCAATACACTTCATTCATTCAAAGCAGTTCGCCCAGCACTTTGCTTTGACTGTTGTGTAGTTTGGCATATTCTGTTAACACAAAGCTAGTTACAGCACTTCACATTCTGGGTGCTCAGCATTTCTAAATATTGGTGCTGCCGGTTGCAAAATCAAACAATTGTTTTACTTTTGTTTAAAATATAAACAGTCTGGGGATATACATTCGAACCACTTCTTGGAAACAAAAAAACACAGCTATTTAAAACACTCCCAGTCAGACCTCACCGCCCTCGGCCTCTTACACTGTTCCAGTGAAGCTCAGCGGAAGCTCGAGGAACATCACCTCATCTTTCAATTAGACACTTCACAGCCTTCCGGACTCAACACAGAGTTCAACAATTTCAGATCATAACCTCGGCCCCTATCTTTTTTTCCATTTTTTTCTCTCTCACATGCCAGCTGTCGATCATTCTGCCATCGCCATTTACACTTCATCTAGAGCCATCTTTTGTTTCTTTACTTGTCCCATTACCATCTCCTTTTGCCTCGCACCATCTTTTGTCTCTTAATCTCTCCTGCCCTCCATCCTATCACAGACCTCCCCTTTTGTTCTTTCCTCCCCCCTCTCCCTGCCCCTACACTTGCCTAAAACCTGCTCCATCTCCAACTTTTTCCAGTTCTGACGAAGGGTGATCGACCTGAACCGTGAACTCTGTTTCTCTCTCCACGGATGCTGCCTGACCTGCTGAGTATTTCCAGCATTTTCTGTTTTGATTTCAGATTTCCAGCATCCACATTTTTTTGCTTTTGTATTAGTTATTTAAAACAATTGGTCAGGTTTAGAAAATACTGAATGACAGGCTCTAAATAAACACCGATTTGAAAAGGTAGAAAAGCAAGTGTAGATATTCAGAGGAGCGAGATGGGACTTAACAAACGGCACAGTAACGAAGGACTGCTTCATGGTCACAGCTGCACGGAGTCCTTCAATATCCATGCAATACAAGTAACTGGGGACAATCACAGTACTTTTAATGAGCCGTTAGTGCAGAGCCAATTCCTCTTGAAAGCCTGGTCTTTTGAATTGTCCTTTTATTTTTCTTTTGACGACAGTGAAGGTCCAGAGCACGAACTACTGAAGGGATTTCTGCGGAATAATAATTAGGGCCTAGAAATTCGGTGGGCTGCGCCACCAGTTAGCGCCCACAGAGGGCACTTAGTGGGTTTAGTGCTACTGGCCACGCCTCCCGCAAAATCTAGAGGGGCACTGATGGCGGCGTTAGCCGGTAGCGCTGCGCCGCCACCGAATTTCTAGGCCTAGGTGTCATACTGCATCAACATAAAGACTTGCATTTCTATAGCGCCTTTCACGACCACCGAACGTCCCAAAGCGCTTTACAACCAATGAAATACTTTTTGAAGTGTGGTCACTGTTGTAATGTAGGAAACGAGGCGACCAATTTGTGCACAGCAAGCTCCCACAAACAGCAGTGTGAAATGACCTGATAATCTGTTTGTGATGTGGATTAACCTCTTTCCTAACTCCCTAAAATCTGCCTGCAGGACCTCATTCCACCTATGTCATTGGTACCAATATGGACCACGACCTCTGACTGTTCACCCTCCCCCCTCAATGTTCTGCAGCCGCTCAGAGACATCCTGAACCCTGGCACCAAGGAGGCAACATACCATCCTGGAGTCACATCTGCGGCCGAGAAACGCCTGTCTGCTCCCCTAACTACTGAATCCCCGACCACTATTGCTCCCCCACTCTTCTTCCTCCCCCTTTGTACAGCTGAGCCACTCGTGGTGCCGTGGACTTGGCTCTGGCTGTACTCCCCAGAGGAACCATCGCCCTCACCAGTACTCAGAACCGAATACAGTCATAGAGTCATAGCGGCACAGGAGGCGGCCATTCGGCTCATCGAGTCCGTGCCGGCTCTCTGTAGAGCAATCCAGTCAGTCCCACTCCCCCGCTCTATCCCCGTAGCCCTGCAAGTTTATTTCCTTCAAGTGTCTATCCAGTCTCCCCTTGAAAACATTGAGTGTCTCCGCTTCCACCACTTCCGTCGGCAGCGAGTTCCAGGTCCTCACCACTCGCTGCGTAAAAAGGTTTTTCCTCACATCCCCCCTGTATCTCTTGCCCAAAACCTTAAATCTGTGTCCCCTAGTCCTTGTACCATCAACTAGTGGGAACAGCCTTTCCCCGTCTAGCCTATCCAAACCATCATAATCTTGTACACCTCTATCAAATCACCCCTCAACCTCCTTTGCTCAAATGAAAACAAATCCAGCTTCTCCAACCTGTCCTTGTAGCTAAGATCCCCCATCCCCGGAGCCATTGTGGTAAATCTCCTCTGCACCCTCTCAAGGGCCTTCACATCCTTCCTAAAGTGTGGTGACCAGAACTGGACGCAATACTCCAGTTGTGGCCTAACCAGCGCTTTATAAAAGGTTCAGCATAACTTCTCTACTTTTGTACTCAATACCTCTATTTATGAAGCCCAAGATCCCATATGCTTTGTTAACCACTCTCTCAATATGTCCTGCCACCTTCAAGGACCTATGCACATTAACTCCCAGGTCCCTCTGTCCCTGCACACTCTTTAAAACTGTGCCATTAAGTGTATATTGCCTCTTCCTGTTCCTTCTGCCAAAATGCATCACCTCACACTTCTCTGTATTAAATTCCATCTGCCACTTGTCTGCCCATTCTGCTAGTCTTTCTATGTCCTGTTGCAGTCGATTGGTATCATCACTGTTTGCCACACCCCCAAGTATGGTGTCATCGGCAAATTTAGAAATTCTACTCTGTATTCCAATATATATCAAAGAAGCAGTGGCCCCAGCACTGACCCTTGGGTAACACCACTGTCTACCATTCTCCAGTCTAAAAAACAACCATTTACCACAACTCGCTGTTTTCTGTCCTTAAGCCAATCCCTTATCCAAGCTGCCACTGACCCACCTATTCCATGAGTCTCAATTTCGTTAACCAGCCTTCTATGTGGTACTTTGTCAAATGCCTTCCGAAAATCCATGTAGACAACATCTATTGCATTCCCTTCATCAATCCTCCCTGTTACTTCATCAAAAAATTCAATTAGATTAGTCAAACACGATCTGCCTTTTACAAATCCGTGTTGGCTTTCCTTACTGGTTGGAGAGCGAGATGCTCTCGGGGGACTCCTGCACTACCTGCCTGGTCCTCCTCCTCTGTCCGGCAGTCACCCATTCCCCTCTCTGCCTGTGCATTCCTTAGCTGCGGGGTGACCACCTGCTATCCACGAAGCTCTTAGCCTCACGGATGCACTGCCGTGACGCCAGCTGTGTCAATGTGATCTCTTCAATGGCAGCTCTCAGTCAAAACCCAAGGAAATTTCAATTCAGGGCATTCTTGGAGGCATGGAGTTCAAAACCTTTCCACTGTTGGCCAATAGTGCCAGAGGGAATACCATGGAAAACTGCGTCAGCTTGGCTCAGTTGGGAGCATTCTCACCTCTGAACCAGGACTTGGGCGCATAATCCAGGCAGTTTTAGGTAGAAGGTTATAGAATTGTGAAACTGATTAGCAGAAGGTTGTGGAACATAAAATAAAGTCAGGCTTAAAAAGAGTTTTGGACAAGTTCCTGTTAGTGAAGGGGTTACACATTACAGGTTATTAGCTCTAAGTTGAAGGGACCTGTTGAGTGGTATTAAAGAGTAGGCTAGATGGACCAATGATCGTCTCCAACCCTGCATCAGCCCATCTGCTGCTGAAAACCTAGCCATGCTTTGGTTACCTCCAGACTTGACAATTCCAACGCACTCCTGGCCGACCCTCCACCCTCCACCCTCAATAAACTTCAGCTCATTCAAAACTCTGCTGTCAGGATCTTAACTCACACCAAGTCCTGTTCACCCATCACCCCAGTATTCGTTGACCTACAGTGGCTCCCGGACCAGCAACGCCTCGATTTTAAAATTCTCATCCTCGCGTTCAAATATTTCCATGGCCTTGCCCTTCCCCATCTCTATAACCTCCTCTAGCCCTACAGCCCTCTGAGAACTCGGTGTTCCTCCAACTCTGGCCTCGTTAATCCCCCACTTCCTTCACTCCACCACTGGTGGCCGGCCTTCAGCCGTCTAGGCCCTAAAGCTCTTCCCCTCTCCACCTCCTTTAAGATGCTTCTTAAAACCTAGCCCTGACCAAGAGTGGTGAGAATGTGGAACTCGCTACCACAGGGAGTAGTTCAGATGCATTTAAGGGGACGCTAGATAAGCCAAAGGTGGGTATATGGAGTTAGGTCGCAGATCAGCCATGATCTCATTGAATGGCTGAACAGGCTCGAGGGGCTGAATGGCCTCCTCCTGTTCCTGTGTTCCATATGAATAGAGAAGAGAATAGAGGGCTACGCTGATATTTAGATGAGGAAAGACGGGAGGAGGCTCGAGTGGAGCATAAATACCGGCATGGACGGGCTGGGCCGAATGGCCTGTTTCTGTGCCGTATATCTGCTGTAATCCGATGTTCTCTTGCAAATTAGGGAAGAGGAACGTAAATGTTCTTGATGATGATGATCTATCTGTGACTGGTTCTATAGCGACACTGGCAGCAGCCTGCTTCCCCACCCTCATTCAGGAAAAAGAAACAGAAGAAAACTGATATAAAAGAAATATTACAGGAGACTGCAGGGAAAAGTCACTATTTCTGTGTTCCCGTGTAACCTTTCTGAACACCTCCCCTGTACCTGCCCCCACCCCCCCCCCCGACCCCCCCACCCACTTCAAACCTTAACGAAAAGCTGAGAAATAATTTTGACAAAGACATTCATTACGCTGTCACAATCGGTGAAGTGATAAAACATTTAGGCCCTGCAACACTTTATACAAAGAATTATACAGAATTGGGGCTGGCTTTTCATTTTTATTCCACTTCAAGCAATGTGTTCATTTCATCTTGTTTTGAATAATTTACTTCTCAATGTTGAAAACTGGAAAGATCTCTACACGTTGGGTCTGATTTCAGCAAAGACTAGTTAAAACTACTGATTAAATAACTCTGGAAAGGGTCACTGTATATTAATGCTATAGATATCAATTCATGGATTGCTTTTGTTCTCAGTACAATAATCTTGCTGGAGGCTATGTTGAGATAAAATCATAGAATGATAGAGCACAGAAGGAGGCCATTCAGCCCACCGTGCCTCTGCCGACTCTGACAGAGCTATCCAATTAGTCTCACTTCCCTGCTTTCCCCCATAGCCCTGAAAAAACTAATCTGTATCTGAGGCCACACTTTATAAACAGCTGACACGTTGTTCGGACTATTAGCACATCATTCGAGATCCCAGCCTGTAAATTAAACATTACTCTAGGCCCTTGGAGTTGTGAACTGGGTGCTTCTACACCAACATTCGTTAGGTGCAGTACCAGAGTCACTTCACTGGCAGCAGAGGAGAGCTTCCCTTGGCAAGGAGAGTTCTTCAGCAAAGTGAAAATCACAACAATTTGCAAGTAGCCCCATATTTCCCCCCAGATTTGTGCTTCCTCATTTCTTCTGTCTGTGCAGTCCCCGGATCTCGGAGCTGGTTTTAGCTCTTCTGTCTGTGCAGTCTCCGGATCTCGGAGCTGGTTTTAGATCTTCTGTCTGTGCAGTCTCCGGATCTCGGAGCTGGTTTTAGATCTTCTGTCTGTGCAGCCTCCGGATCTCGGAGCTGGTTTTAGCTCTTCTGTCTGTGCAGTCTCCGGATCTCGGAGCTGGTTTTAGCTCTTCTGTCTGTGCAGTCTCCGGATCTCGGAGCTGGTTTTAGTTCTTCTGTCTGTGCAGTCTCCGGATCTCGGAGCTGGTTTTAGCTCTTCTGTCTGTGCAGTCTCCGGATCTCGGAGCTGGTTTTAGCTCTTCTGTTGCCTGATCTCACGTCGGATGTCACAGACACAATGGATACCGTTGTTATAGTTCAAGCATGTTTCTTGGAGGGGAAAATGCTCATTTTATAAAATACCAAGTAATGAATGACTGACACGGAGGTATTAAAAGGAGAATGATCTGATCGAAAATAATGGCACAGGACATTGCAGGACAAAACACACACTGCCACCCATGGGGTATCCGAGTTTGACAAACAACTTCTCTCAGCTGTTCTGGAGGGAAGGTCAAAAAGGAGGCAGCCAGCTCTAGCCCATTATCCTACACATCTCGGCAGCAGTGAGCAAAGCAAATCAGATGTATTAAAAAGGTCAATATTGAGCCAAAATAGTGAGGTAACGCTGCCACTTTGTAAATCATTGGTGCGACCACACTTGGAATACCGTGAGCAGTTGTGGTCACCACAGTACTAAAGGATATCGCAGCTAATGGAAGGATAGAGCAGAGAGCACCCAGACTGATCGAGGGGATGGAGGGAAGGGATAATGAGGAGCGATTTATATAAAATGGGCATGTTCTCACTGGAAAAGAGAAGTTTGCATAGATTTATTTGGAAATTCGAAAAGTCAACTCTGTACGCTCAAAAACAGATAGCTTCAATTTTGCAAATTAATTATGCACACCTTATCACAGAACATGTAGAATAGATCAGTAAGTTAGCAATGAACACATTCTTTAAGACCGTGATGTACATAAGTTATATAAAACCATAGGACACATTATGGTAAGTTTTGACGCATTTTCTTAGTTTTTGCTGTGAAAATGCTTCCACAGACAAAGGGTTAAAAGCCTCTTAGCAGGTTTGTGAAGGAATAAAAGCTCCTTATGGAATTTTAAATTATTCAGCTAGTGATGACGAACAATGTTTAGATCATCGCAGCATGAAGCACTCTTGGGTCAGCTAATGCTGAGGCAGAAGCAAAGCAGAGCTGTGTGCGCATTACTCGGACAATCCCTGAGCACATCACCTTCCACTTCTACTGCTGCAGCAACCTCTCAGGACGGCCGCTAAACTCAGGCAACTTGGGGCAAAGTCTTCAGAACAAGTGTTAAATCCTAATGCCAAGGGAACATTCCATCAAGTCACTCTGTGAAACCATGTAAGTGCAGGCATATGCAGGATGTAATTTCAGACTACACAGGTGCTACTGGATGGGACAACTCAAGTTTCAGCTGGGTACGGAGAGGGTTTCTTCACTCTACACGCACGGCTCTACACCTCACAGTTACAGCAGTGCTGCACCTCCCTCCCCACCTCCTCCACAGTCCACCTGTCACCATTTCATCGATTCAGGATCAGCCAGGCGGTCGCTGCTCTTTGTGCACACTAGTCAGGCTGATATTTCAGCCTCAATACACACTCACTGGCTGACGTTTCAGCTCCAGTAAGCACTCGCTGGCGGCTGCTGCTGATGCTGAATGTTACACACGTATAGCACTCTGATTAATAGCACCTTAAATTGTACTTATTTTTCATAAATAAAAAGATCACGCAAAAGTTCTATACGTGTTCAAAACCTAGGAACAATATGAAGAAACAATCAGTTGAAATCAGGTCTTACAGAAATACATTTCAGGTGGTTAAGTTATGTTCGCTCTTGGGCCAGAACATCTATCGCTTGGATTTGTTCCCAACGTAAGAAAACTACTAGGCACTTGGTCTGAGTATTAAACAAGGCTTTAATCAACTGTTTCACAACATGGAGGTCTAGTTGTGTCCTTCACTAGTTCCTGTTAAAGAATGTCCTGAGCAAGCTGGGCCCATGCCCGAGTATTTATACTCTCCCTGGACAGTGCCACCAGCAGGCCGCCCAGTATTATTTCATAAGTCACTTCCACATGAATGACAAGATTCACGTCAGTTACCACCTGCTTAAAGCAACCAATCGGTCTCAGGCCTGAAGGTGATGGTTTACTACAAGTCTTGCTGTAATACAACAAAAGAGTCCCTTAAATCTGCCAGGCAATGCTCATTCAATCGGTCCACCGTTTTAATAATATGCCCATTTGCCAAGAGACTAACAGGTGCTCCTTTAACAGAATTTGTTTCTGTTCGATGCTTATTGAGGTCCCCAGACCACATCATTTCCTGACTACAGGGCAGCCAGGCACCTTGCTCCCAAGGCCGCTCTATTCCAGCTACCTGGATATGTACAAGTTTCAGTTTTGTCTTCCATTCCTGCAGCCCACGAGCCTGGTCAATGTGCCCAAGAATCCCTCTGAGCTAATGTTCAGGAGTTTCCTCCAACTAGGTTCTCCTGCTGGAAGTGAGGCCTGAGCAACAACAACTTGTATTTATATAGCGCCTTTAACGTAGTAAAGCAGCCCAAGGAGCTGCACAGGAGCGTTATCAAACAAAATTTGACACCGAGCCACATAAGGAGATATTAAAAGGAGATATTAATAGAGATTTAATGAGCATCTTAAAGGAAGAAAGAGAGGTAGAGAGGTTTAGGGAGGGAATTCCAGAGTTTAGGGCCTCGGCAGCTGAAGGCACGGCCACCAGTGGTGCGGCAATTAAAATCGGGGATGTTCAAGAGGCCAGAATTAGAGGAGTGACGAGATATCGGAGGTTTGTGGGCTGGAGATTACAGAGATAGGGAGGGGGCGAGGCCATGGAGGGATTTAAACAAGGATGAGTCGTGAGAGGTGGTGGTGAGGTAGAGCTGAGTGTTGTCAGCATACATGTGGAAACTGACGCTGTGTTTTCAGATGATGTCTCCGAGGGGCAGCATTTGATGAGAAATAGGAGGGGGCCAAGGATAGATCCTTGGGGGACACCAGAGGTTGCAGAAGTGGGAAGAGAAGCCATTGCAGGTGATTCTCTGGATACGACTGGACAGATAAGAATGGAACCAGGTGAGTGCAGTCCCACCCAGCTGGACGACGGTGGAGAGGTGTTGGAGGAGGATAGTGTGGTTAACCGTGTCAAAGGCTGCAGACAGGTTGAGAAAGCAGGACTTCCGCTCTCCAGTTTGACCCCATGATAACCCTGTTCCAATTTCCTGGGTGGGCTGAGAGCAGCATCCTTGCTCCTGTGGCCAACCGTTATTGAGAAGGGGGGAAATGCAATGCAGCTGCCTAAGGGGTGTGCGGTGTGACTATTGGGAATCCTGGCGTACCCAGCGATTTCTGGAGGATGAGCAGATTCTGGTGCAGCAGCAGTGACAAGAGCCTCAATGGAGGCTCTACTGGCAGAAGTAAGGGCAAAGTGGGGCCGGGTTCCAGGTTTGGAGGAGAGGAGGCTGAACAAGAAGGTAGTGTGGGGATTATGGAAGGAGGTAGCAATGGCAGTAGAGGCACATCCTCTTTCTCTTTTGCCACATCTTCTTGCTGTTGAGCCCATTGATCTTGTCCGTCTGTCTCTTCCTCTTCTGCCGAGGGAAGGATCAATCCTTTGCAAATACGAACATTGTGCAGCATGCAACATGCTGTAATTCTGGACACCTCTGCAGGCCTGTACTGCAGTGCTCCCCCAGACCTATCCAGACACCTGAGGTATGACTTCAGTATTCTGATGGTCTGCTCCATTGGAATTCTGGTTGCACCATACGTTAATGCACCGATTCCCGTGTGGGTCTTCTTGGATGTCGGAGTGGAGTCATGAGCCATAGTTGCAGAGGGTATCCCTGTCACTAAGCAACTATCCAGGGACATGGCTCTGGTTGAATAATCCTGGAACGGTAAACTGGTGAAGCACAAAAGCAGTGTACCAGCTTCCCAGATAGCAGGCATTCACATGAAGAATATAGCTAGTATCACACACCAGCTCGACATTGAGTGAAAGCTCCTTCTGGTGAAAGTGGAGAGCCAGCCACTTTGTAAACGCTGACTGCACACACTCTCTGCTCTGCTCGGTCTTTCAGAAACAAAACGAACGCCATCGTCCACCTGAACAAGGCACACGTCACCTGCCAGGTACAGTGGTGCGCCGCAGACTGACTTACGTGGCTTATGTCCCCCGAACCAGACTAGAAAGATCAGGTGGCACAAAAATTCAAAGATGTTGTAACTGTTACAGTCAGCAGCTGCTATAACTCAGATATTGCTTTAGATCGGAAGTGCAGCCTTCCAACATTGCCTTGGAGATAAATCCAAGCAAGATCGCCTGGGTTATACAATAAATGTAATTTTGACATCAAGCAAAAAATATTCCGAATTGAGAGATTTATCAGCATAACTCCCAAACTATACACTCTCTGATGTGGGCAACTGTGCCTAGGTGTCGATGGTCCTGGGTTAGTTTGGCCTCCATCCAGTCCTGTTCCAGAATCGCATCATCCTCTTCCTTGCAGTAGAGTAACAAGGGAATAATATTCCTGGTTTAATTTCCTCGAGTTAAAATGTCTTTAAATACACAGTATAGTTGCAGCTCTTTAATTTGAACAGTTAGGGTTTCCATAATCTCCTCTCACTATCTCCTCCCACTTCTAAGGCACTGTACTAAGAACATACGTTTATAGAATACCTTTAACATAGAATAAAAAGTCCCATGGTGCTTCACAGAGTTGTAAGGAAAACAAAGACTGGCCAAACGAGGAGAGATTAGGAGGGGTGACCAAACACTGGGTTTTAAGGAAGGTCTTAAAGCAGGAGAGGGAGGGATTGCCATCTTTTTCTGTAGAGAAACACAAAGGGAATTCTGCGGGCTACTAATACTTAAACGTTGACCCCATACTTTGCTTTGCTATTTTCACCAAGGAATAAAGTACAAAGTTTGGCCACCCCATTAATGACCAGAGTGGTCCCTACTCAGTTAATATATCAAATGGACTAACAACACAAAGTGCTGGAAACACTCAGCAGGTCAGGCAGCATCGAGGAGAGAGAAACCGAGTCAACGTTTCGTCAGAACTGGAAAAGGTTAGGGAAGAGATTTTTTTGGGCATAAACTATTTTTAATGAAATGAACTACATTGTCCACTGAACAAGGCATTGTGTTAATGGAGCAGATCCCGATTGTCATTCACCATAATCAATCACAGAAACCCCACAGTGCAGATAGAGGCCATTTCGGCCCATCGAGCCTGCACCGACACATATCCCACCCGATCCCCGTAACCCCTACACCGACACATATCCCACCTGATCCCCGTAACCCCTACACCAGCACATATCCCACCCTATCCCCGTAACCCCTACACCGACACATATCCCACCCGATCCCCGTAACCCCTACACCGACACATATCCCACCCTATCCCCGTAACCCCTACACCAGCACATATCCCACCCTATCCCCGTAACCCCTACACCGACACATATCCCACCCGATCCCCGTAACCCCTACACCGACACATATCCCACCCGATCCCCGTAACCCCTACACCGACACATATCCCACCCGATTCCCGTAACCCCAACACCGACACATATCCCACCCTATCCCCGTAACCCCTACACCGACACATATCCCACCCTATCCCCGTAACCCCTACACCAACACATATCCCACCCGATCCCCGTAACCCCTACACCGACACATATCCCACCCGATCCCCGTAACCCCTACACCAACACATATCCCACCCGATCCCCGTAGCCCCTACACCAACACATATCCCACCCGATCCCCGTAACCCCTACACCGACACATATCCCACCCTATCCCCGTAACCCCTACACCAACACATATCCCACCCGATCCCCGTAACCCCTACACCGACACATATCCCACCCGATCCCCGTAACCCCTACACCGACACATATCCCACCCTATCCCCGTAACCCCTACACCGACACATATCCCACCCGATCCCCGTAACCCCTACACCAACACATATCCCACCCGATCCCCGTAACCCCTACACCAACACATATCCCACCCGATCCCCGTAACCCCTACACCGACACATATCCCACCCTATCCCCGTAACCCCTACACCAACACATATCCCACCCTATCCCCGTAACCCCTACACCGACACATATCCCACCCGATCCCCGTAACCCCTACACCGACACATATCCCACCCGATCCCCGTAACCCCTACACCGACACATATCCCACCCGATCCCCGTAACCCCTACACCGACACATATCCCACCCGATCCCCATAACCCCTACACCGACACATATCCCACCCGATCCCCGTAACCCCAACACCGACACATATCCCACCCGATCCCCGTAACCCCTACACCGACACATATCCCACCCGATCCCCGTAACCCCTACACCGACACATATCCCACCCTATCCCCGTAACCCCTACACCGACACATATCCCACCCGATCCCCGTAACCCCTACACCGACACATATCCCACCCGATCCCCGTAACCCCTACACCAACACATATCCCACCCGATCCCCGTAACCCCTACACCAACACATATCCCACCCGATCCCCGTAACCCCAACACCGACACATATCCCACCCGATCCCCGTAACCCCTACACCGACACATATCCCACCCTATCCCCGTAACCCCTACACCGACACATATCCCACCCGATCCCTGTAACCCCAACACCGACACATATCCCACCCTATCCCCGTAACCCCTACACCGACACATATCCCACCCGATCCCCATAACCCCTACACCAACACATATCCCACCCTATCCCCGTAACCCCTACACTGACACATATCCCACCCGATCCCCGTAACCCCTACACCGACACATATCCCACCCTATCCCCGTAACCCCTACACCGACACATATCCCACCCTATCCCCGTAACCCCTACACCGACACATATCCCACCCGATCCCCGTAACCCCTACACCAACACATATCCCACCCGATCCCCGTAACCCCTACACCAACACATATCCCACCCGATCCCCGTAACCCCTACACCGACACATATCCCACCCTATCCCTGTAACCCCACGTATTTAATCCCCCTAACACTAAGGGTCAATTTATCATAGCCAATCAACCTAACCTGCACATCTTTGGACTGTGGGAGGAAGCCGGAGCACCCGGAGAAAACCCACGCAAACACGGGGAGAATGTGCAAACTCCACACAGACAGTCACCCGAGGCCGGATTCAAACCCGGGTCCCTGGCGCTGTGAGGCAACAGTGCTAACCACTATGCCACCGTGCTGCCCTACAATGGTACAAAAAAGTGACAAAAAGTTTTCATTTCAACTGTACGTGGTTTCCCTTAGGAACAATCCAGATCAATTGCTCAACAGACTTGAATGCTGTTTTATTCACCTTTTAGTTACATAAGAAATAGGAGCTGGAGTCAGCCATTTGGCTCTTCGAGCCTGCTCCGCATTCACTAAGATCATGGCTGATCATACCTCAACTCCACCTTCCCGCACGATCCCCATATCTCTTGGTTTCCTTAGTGTCCAAAAATCTATCGATCTCTGTCTTGAATATACTCAACGACTGAGCCTCCACAGCCCTCTGGGGCAGAGAATTCCAAAGATTCACCACCCTCTGAGTGAAGAAATTCCTCCTCATCTCAGTCCTAAATGGCCGACCCCTGATCCTTTAGGGAAGGAAATCTGCCATCCTTACCCGGTCTGGCCTATATGTGACTCCAGGCCCACAGCAATGGGGTTGAACTTAAGAATTAGGGGCAGGAGTCGGCCATTTGGCCCTTTGAGCCTGCTCCGCCATTCAATAAGATCATGGCTGATCTTCTACCTCAACTCCACTTTCCTGAACTATCCCCATATCCCTTGATTCCCTTAATATTTAAAAATCTATCGATCTCTGTCTTGAATATGCTCAATGACTGAGCCTCTGGGGTAGAGAATTCCAAAGATTCACCACCCTCTGAGTGAAGAAATTTCTCATCTCAGTCCTAAATGGCCGACCCCTTATCCTGAGACTGTGACCCCTGGTTCTAGACTCCCCAGTCAGGGGAAACATCCTCCCAGCATCTACCCTGTCAAGCCCCGCAAGAATGTTGTATGTTTCAATGAGTTCGCACATTCTCCCAGTGTTTGCGTGGGTTTCCTCCGGGTGCTCCGGTTTCCTCCCACAGTCCAAAGATGTGCGGGTTAGGTTGATTGGCTATGATAAATTGACCCTTAGTGTTAGGGGGATTAAATACGTGGGGTTATGGGGATAGGGTGGGATATGTGTTGGTGTAGGGGTTACGGGGATCAGGTGGGATATGTGTCGGTGCAGGCTCGATGGGCCGAAATGGCCTCTATCTGCACTGTGGGGTTTCTGTGATTTCTGTGATTCTTCTAAACTTGAGAATATAGGCCTAGTCTACTCAATCTCTCCTCATAGGACAATCCCGCCATCCCAGGATCCAGTCTGGTGAACCTTCGTTGCACTCCCTCTATGGCAAGTATATCCTTCCTTAGGTAAGGAGACCAAAACTGTACACAATACTCCAGGTGTGGTCTCACCAGGGCCCTATATAATTGCAGTAAGACGTCTTTACTCTTATACTCAAATCCTCTTGTAATAAAGGTAAACATACCATTTGCTTTCCTAATTGTTGCTGTACCTGCATGTTAACTTTCAGTGATTCGTGTACAAGGACACCCAGGTCCCTCTGAACACCAACATTTCCCAATCTCTCACCGTTTAAAAAATACTCTGCTTTTCTATTTTTCCTACCAAAGTGGATAACTTCACACTTCTCCACATTATATTCCATTTGCCATGTTCTTGCCCACTCACTTAGCCTGTCTATATCCCCTTGAAGCCTCCTTGCATCCTCCTCACAACTTACTGTCCCACCCAGCTTTTTATCATCAGCAAACTTGGATATATTACATTTGGTCCCCTCATCCAAATCATTGATGTAGATTGTGAATAGCTGAGGCCCAAGCACTGATCCTTGCGGTACCCCACTAGTTACAGCCTGACAACCCGAAAATGACCCGTTTATTCCAACTCTCTGTTTTCTGTCCGTTAACCAATCCTCAATCCATGCTAACATATTACACAAAATGAGGGTTCATGGGATTGGGGGTAATAACCTTTTGTGTGGCACCTTATCGAATGCCTTCTGAAAATCCAAATACACCACATCCACTGGTTCCCCCTTACCTATTCTGCTGGTTACAACCTCAAAAAACCCAACAGATTTGTCAAACACGATTTCCCTTTCATAAATCCGTGTTGACTCTGCCCAATCCTATTATTATTTTCTAAATGCCCTGTTACCACGTTCTTAATAATAGATTCTAGCATTTTCCCTATTGATGTCAGGCTAACTGGTCTGTAGTTCCCCGTTTTCTCTCTCCCTCCTTTCTTAAATAGTGGGGTTACATTTGCTACCTTCCAATCTGCGGAAACCGTTCTAAAATATATGGAATTTTGGAAGATGACAACCATGCAGCCACTATGTCGATAGCCAACTCTTTCAAAACCCCAGTATGTAGGCCATCAGGTCCAGGGGATTTATTGGCTTTCAGTCCCATTAATTTCTCCAGTACTATTTTTTTTTACTAATGCTAATATCTTTCAGTTCCTCATTCTGGCTAGACCCTTGGTTCTCTACTATTTGTTTAATTTTTCTGCCATACTTATTCCCCATTATAATTTCTCCTGTCTCAGCCTGTAAGGGACCCACATTTACTTTCGCTAATTTTTTTTTTTTTACATACCTATAGAAGCTTTTACAGTCTGTTTTTATGTCTCTCACTAGTTTACTCTCATATTCTATTTCCCTTTCTTTATCAATTCCTTGGTCCTCCTTTGTTGAATTCTAAAATCCTCAGGCTTGCTGCTCTTTTTGGCAGCAATATAAGCCTCTTCCTTTGATCTAATACTATCTTTAACTTCTCTTGTTTGCCACGGTTGGACCACTTTTCCTGTGGGGTTTTTATGCTCTTAACATCCCTCTGAAATGGCCGAGCAAGCCCCTCAGTTGTATTCAAGGTGGCGGCTCACTACCAGCTTCTCGAGGGCAATTAGGGATGGGCAATAAATGCTGGCCTTGCCAGTGACGTCCACATCCCATGAATTTTTAAAAAGTACTTTGGGACGTCTGGTGGTTATGGAAGGCGCTATATAAATGCAAGTATTCTTCTTCTGACAAGGCAGTACAGCAGAACATCTCTGACAAAAGGCCAGAATCTATCCTTGTAGCAAGTTACAATCCAATTCTAAAATCCATTCTGTTCAAACCCACAAATAGAGTGAAGAATGACTGCTGACTTATCAAAATATCAGGCATATCAGTATATTTAGTGTAACCTCACCCACACCACAATTGATCAGTATATTTAGTATAACCTCACCCACACCACAATTGATCAGTATATTTAGTATAACCTCACCCACACCACAATTGATCAATATATTTAGTATAACCTCACCCACACCACAATTGATCAGTATATTTAGTGTAACCTCACCCACACCACAATTGATCAGTATATTTAGTGTAACCTCACCCACACCACAATTGATCAGTATATTTAGTATAACCTCACCCACACCACAATTGATCAATATATTTAGTATAACCTCACCCACACCACAATTGATCAGTATATTTAGTGTAACCTCACCCACACAATTGATCAGTATATTTAGTGTAACCTCACCCACACCACAATTGATCAGTATATTTAGTGTAACCTCACCCACACCACAATTGATCAGTATATTTAGTATAACCTCACCCACACCACAATTGATCAGTATATTTAGTGTAACCTCACCCACACCACAATTGATCAGTATATTTAGTGTAACCTCACCCACACAATTGATCAGTATATTTAGTGTAACCTCACCCACACCACAATTGATCAGTATATTTAGTGTAACCTCACCCACACCACAATTGATCAATATATTTAGTATAACCTCACCCACACCACAATTGATCAATATATTTAGTATAACCTCACCCACACCACAATTGATCAGTATATTTAGAGTAACCTCACCCACACCACAATTGATCAGTATATTTAGTGTAACCTCACCCACACCACAATTGATCAGTATATTTAGTATAACCTCACCCACACCACAATTGATCAATATATTTAGTATAACCTCACCCACACCACAATTGATCAGTATATTTAGTATAACCTCACCCACACCACAATTGATCAGTATATTTAGTATAACCTCACCCACACCACAATTGATCAGTATATTTAGTATAACCTCACCCACACCACAATTGATCAATATATTTAGTATAACCTCACCCACACCACAATTGATCAGTATATTTAGTGTAACCTCACCCACACCACAATTGATCAGTATATTTAGTATAACCTCACCCACACCACAATTGATCAATATATTTAGTATAACCTCACCCACACCACAATTGATCAGTATATTTAGTATAACCTCACCCACACCACAATTGATCAGTATATTTAGTATAACCTCACCCACACCACAATTGATCAGTATATTTAGTATAACCTCACCCACACCACAATTGATCAGTATATTTAGTGTAACCTCACCCACACCACAATTGATCAATATATTTAGTATAACCTCACCCACACCACAATTGATCAGTATATTTAGTATAACCTCACCCACACCACAATTGATCAGTATATTTAGTATAACCTCACCCACACCACAATTGATCAGTATATTTAGTGTAACCTCACCCACACCACAATTGATCAATATATTTAGTATAACCTCACCCACACAATTGATCAGTATATTTAGTATAACCTCACCCACACCACAATTGATCAGTATATTTTTGTATAACCTCACCCACACCACAATTGATCAGTATATTTAGTATAACCTCACCCACACCACAATTGATCAATATATTTAGTGTAACCTCACCCACACCACAATTGATCAGTATATTTAGTGTAACCTCACCCACACCACAATTGATCAGTATATTTAGTATAACCTCACCCACACCACAATTGATCAGTATATTTAGTATAACCTCACCCACACCACAATTGATCAGTATATTTAGTGTAACCTCACCCACACCACAATTGATCAGTATATTTAGTGTAACCTCACCCACACAATTGATCAGTATATTTAGTGTAACCTCACCCACACCACAATTGATCAGTATATTTAGTGTAACCTCACCCACACCACAATTGATCAATATATTTAGTATAACCTCACCCACACCACAATTGATCAATATATTTAGTATAACCTCACCCACACCACAATTGATCAGTATATTTAGAGTAACCTCACCCACACCACAATTGATCAGTATATTTAGTGTAACCTCACCCACACCACAATTGATCAGTATATTTAGTATAACCTCACCCACACCACAATTGATCAATATATTTAGTATAACCTCACCCACACCACAATTGATCAGTATATTTAGTATAACCTCACCCACACCACAATTGATCAGTATATTTAGTATAACCTCACCCACACCACAATTGATCAGTATATTTAGTATAACCTCACCCACACCACAATTGATCAATATATTTAGTATAACCTCACCCACACCACAATTGATCAGTATATTTAGTGTAACCTCACCCACACCACAATTGATCAGTATATTTAGTATAACCTCACCCACACCACAATTGATCAATATATTTAGTATAACCTCACCCACACCACAATTGATCAGTATATTTAGTATAACCTCACCCACACCACAATTGATCAGTATATTTAGTATAACCTCACCCACACCACAATTGATCAGTATATTTAGTATAACCTCACCCACACCACAATTGATCAGTATATTTAGTGTAACCTCACCCACACCACAATTGATCAATATATTTAGTATAACCTCACCCACACCACAATTGATCAGTATATTTAGTATAACCTCACCCACACCACAATTGATCAGTATATTTAGTATAACCTCACCCACACCACAATTGATCAGTATATTTAGTGTAACCTCACCCACACCACAATTGATCAATATATTTAGTATAACCTCACCCACACAATTGATCAGTATATTTAGTATAACCTCACCCACACCACAATTGATCAGTATATTTTAGTATAACCTCACCCACACCACAATTGATCAGTATATTTAGTATAACCTCACCCACACCACAATTGATCAATATATTTAGTGTAACCTCACCCACACCACAATTGATCAGTATATTTAGTGTAACCTCACCCACACCACAATTGATCAGTATATTTAGTATAACCTCACCCACACCACAATTGATCAGTATATTTAGTATAACCTCACCCACACCACAATTGATCAATACATTTAGTGTAACCTCACCCACACCACAATTGATCAATATATTTAGTGTAACCTCACCCACACCACAATTGATCAATATATTTAGTGTAACCTCACCCACACCACAATTGATCAGTATATTTAGTATAACCTCACCCACACCACAAGTGATCAGTATATTTAGTGTAACCTCACCCACACCACAATTGATCAGTATATTTAGTGTAACCTCACCCACACCACAATTGATCAGTATATTTAGTATAACCTCACCCACACCACAACTGATCAGTATATTTCGTATAACCTCACCCACACCACAATTGATCAGTATATTTAGTGTAACCTCACCCACACCACAATTGATCAATATATTTAGTATAACCTCACCCCACACCACAATTGATCAGTATATTTAGTGTAACCTCACCCACACCACAATTGATCAATATATTTAGTGTAACCTCACCCACACCACAATTGATCAGTATATTTAGTATAACCTCACACACACCACAATTGATCAGTATATTTAGTATAACCTCACCCACACCACAATTGATCAGTATATTTAGTGTAACCTCACCCACACCACAATTGATCAAGTATATTTAGTGTAACCTCACCCACACCACAATTGATCAGTATATTTAGTGTAACCTCACCCACACCACAATTGATCAGTATATTTAGTATAACCTCACCCACAACCACAATTGATCAGTATATTTAGTGTAACCTCACCCACACCACAATTGATCAGTATATTTAGTGTAACCTCACCCACACCACAATTGATCAGTATATTTAGTATAACCTCACCCACACCACAATTGATCAGTATATTTAGTGTAACCTCACCCACACCACAATTGATCAGTATATTTAGTATAACCTCACCCACACCACAATTGATCAATATATTTAGTGTAACCTCACCCACACCACAATTGATCAGTATATTTAGTGATAACCTCACCCACACCACAATTGATCAATATATTTAGTGTAACCTCACCCACACCACAATTGATCAGTATATTTAGTATAAACCTCACCCACACCACAATTGATCAGTATATTTAGTGTAACCTCACCCACACCACAATTGATCAGTATATTTAGTAGTAACCTCACCCACACCACAATTGATCAGTATATTTAGTATAACCTCACCCACACCACAATTGATCAGTATATTTAGTGTAACCTCACCCACACCACAATTGATCAGTATATTTAGTATAACCTCACCCACACCACAATTGATCAATATATTTAGTGTAACCTCACCCACACCACAATTGATCAGTATATTTAGTATAACCTCACCCACACCACAATTGATCAGTATATTTAGTGTAACCTCACCCACACCACAATTGATCAGTATATTTAGTATAACCTCACCCACACCACAATTGATCAGTATATTTAGTATAACCTCACCCACACCACAATTGATCAGTATATTTAGTATAACCTCACCCACACCACAATTGATCAGTATATTTAGTATAACCTCACCCACACCACAATTGATCAGTATATTGAGAAACCTCACCCACACCACAATTGATCAGTATATTTAGTATAACCTCACCCACACCACAATTGATCAGTATATTTAGTATAACCTCACCCACACCACAATTGATCAGTATATTTAGTATAACCTCACCCACACCACAATTGATCAATATATTTAGTGTAACCTCACCCACACCACAATTGATCAGTATATTTAGTATAACCTCACCCACACCACAATTGATCAGTATATTTAGTATAACCTCACCCACACAATTGATCAGTATATTTAGTATAACCTCACCCACACCACAATTGATCAGTATATTTAGTATAACCTCACCCACACCACAATTGATCAATATATTTAGTATAACCTCACCCACACCACAATTGATCAATATATTTAGTGTAACCTCACCCACAACCACAATTGATCAGTATATTTAGTATAACCTCACCCACAACCACAATTGATCAATATATTTAGTGTAACCACTCTC